>NC_064620.1:600728929-601354679 GCF_023898315.1 Schistocerca nitens | reverse complement strand
GACCAACTCTTCATAACTCTTAACACTTCTTCTGTCTCAACCAAATTAAATTATTTTTCTTAAATATTTGACTTAATTCCGGCAACTCCACTTTGTGTGCCTGCTTATAATTTATCAGTTGTTGATTTGGGTTGCTCTGGCCAATATCATGTTTTCATCCATTAGTTTTACCAAAATACCTGAAAATTCTTTTCGTTATTATTAAAGCTCTCTTCTTGTAGCATCACATTTCCGTGTAATTCCACCTCGGGCACCAAAATGGAGTGGTACAACATGTGTTTTGGTATGATGCTTTCCACTCCCCATATGATCTGTCGCCCTGCTGATATGTGTGTCAACTATTACATTATAAATATCTCATGGTCGCCAATCTTGATGTTATTCTGTGTAGTTGACTTACTGTGCAGTGCGACTAGACTGTGACGTGTTCACTTGACAATGGACTTTTTCATTTTTTGCAGGGGCAGATGCTGAAAGAGAGGTCCAGTCCATTCAAGCTACTAAAATGATGTAGTCACTTTTGTGATAACTCTTCTGTATTGTGAATGCTATCTTTCCATTGCACAACTTCATTTACAATAATTGTGGGTGAATGGATGTCTATTAACGTGCAGCTCAAAATAAATCACAACATGTATTCATGTACTGACATGACGCTACAGATTGACACTTCTCATATATAATCTTGAATTGTTATGGTGTTGAAATTATTGGCCATCCTTTGGCTCCATGACATCCAAGGCACTAACAAACCATGATGCGAAGCATAAGCTGCTCTCCACAGCAAGTGGGGATCCCCAATCCCAACTGCACGTTGTCAGTGTTCTAAGCGGATGTCTTTTACACCACATCTACACATATGGCAAGTGTGTAGTGGAATGTTCCACACCTAACAACTACATTTCTTGTTTTCACGAGCATCTTTTGTTGGGCTGAGTGTTAGAAGTGGAACAAATTATTCTATAGAATAGACATCTCACACAGTACTTAAACAGAAACCACAACAGAGAAGTACATAACAAAAAAATTTATAGCACCTTGAACTTCTCAATTAAGAAATATGCTAAAATCATGTATATAATTACTCAGACAGCTCAGCACACTCTGCTACCAAATGTAATTGGACAGGGAAATCTTATGGGGCTGGGTTGATGTGTGAATGACTATTCCTGATAAACACTTTATTCCACACAAAATCTCAAGCATCAAAAAATCAAACAATGGAAAATCTGGGATGGAAAGTAACAACATTATCAAAAGGAAAGTTGCTACTCACCAGATGGCTGAGATACTGAGTCACAGATAGGCACTACTAAAACACTGTCACAAATAAAGCTTTTGGCCAGTAAGGCCTTCGTCAAAAATAGACGACAGATACATACGCATGCGCACACACACACACACACACACACACACACACACACACACACACACACACACACACACACCAATAATTGTGTGGCACGCAAACGCAACTCACATACACATGACTGTGGTCGTGTGTGTGTGTGTGTGTGTGTGTGTGTGCGTGTGTGTGTGTGTGTATGTGTGTGTGTGTGTGTCATCTTTTTTGTTTTGCCTATCTGTGACTCAGCATGGGGTTCATGGCGAGGCTGAGACAGGGAGGTAGAGGGATAATATAGTTGGGGTGGCAAGCCAGTGAAGTGCTTCAGGTTAGACAGTGGGCAGGGGTGAGGTGGGAGGGGGAGGGGGCGGTAGCAGAAAAGGGGAGAAGTAAAAAGACTGGGTGTGATGGTAGAATGAGGGCTGTGTACTGCTGGAATGGGAACAGGGAAGGGACTGCATGGGTGATGACAGTGACTAATGTATATTGAAGCCAGGAGGATTACGAGAACATAACATGTATCGCAAGGAATGTTCCCACCTGCACAATTGGGAACAGCTGGTGTTGGTCGGAACTATCTATATGGCACAGGCTGTAAAGCAGTCATTGAAATGAAGGATGTCATGTTTGGTAGCATGCTCAGCAACAGGGTGATCCACTTATTATATCAGTACCTCCACACATATCAGACCTACTAACCACCAGAAATACCACCACTTCAACAGTTGCCAACCGTTCCATCCCAAGAAGTCCCTTCGATACAGCCTAGCCACCCACAGTTGATGTGCTTGCAGAGACAAGCAGTCCCTCTCGAAATACACTGAGGGTCTCACTGAATCCTTCACAGACTGTAATTATCCTCCCAAACTTGATCAAAAACAAATCTCCTGTGCCTTATCTCTCCAGCCTCTCACCACCTCCCAAAGTCCCATCGTCTGGCCACACAGCAGCATTCCCCTTGCAACTCAGTACCGCCCAGGCCTGGAGCAACTGAACTACATTCTCTGCCAGGGTTTTTACTACCTCTTATTGTGCCCTGAAGTGAAAAATGTCCTGCCCACCACCACACAGTGGTATTCTGCCATCTACTGAACCTACACAATATACTCATCTATCCCTACACAACACATGCTCCCAACCCCTTACCTGAAGGCTCATACCGCTGTAGTAGACCTAGATGCTAATCCTGTCCCATACATCCTCCCACCACTGCCTACTCCAGTTCGGTGACAAACATCATCTAGCCTACCAAAGGCAGGGCTATCTGTGAAATCAGTCATGTGATCTACAAGCTAAGCTGCAACAACTATGCTGCAATCTGTGTGGACATGACAACCAACAAGCTGTCTGCGCGCATGAATGGTCACCGACAAACTTTGGCCAAGAAACAAACAAGTGGGCCACCCTGTTGCTGAGCGCGCTGCTAAACATGATATCCTTCAATTCAATGACTGCTTCACAGCCTGTGCCATATGGATCCTTCGCACCAACACCAGATTTTCCGAATTGTGCAGATGGGCACTTTCCCTGCAAAACATCCTACATTCTCACAGCCCTCCTGACCTCAACCTCCGTTAGTTACTTTCCTTATCCATCCAGCCCCCTCCCTGTTCCCAGTCCAGCAATACACAGACCTCATTCCACCATTGCACCCTGTCTTTTTACTTCTCTCCTTTTCTGCTACCACCCTGCCCTCCCCACCTTTCCCCTGCTCACCATCTAACCTGCAGCACTTCACTCTTTGTCATCCCTACTCTATTATCTCTCCACTTCCCTATCCCAGTCTCCTTATTATCCCCACCCAGTTTCCACTCCCATCATGCACTGGTGTTGCAGCTTGCAGTGTGGTTTCAGTTACCTGAGACTGCAGTGATGTGTGTGAGTTGCGTTTGCTTGAATGTGTGTTGTGTGTGTGTTGTGTGTGTGTGTGTGTGTGTGTGTGTGTGTGTGTGTGTGTGTGTGTGTGTGTGTGACTTACTTCCAAAAGCTTTATTTGTGACACTCTTTTAGTTTTGCCTATCTGTGACTCAGCATCCCGCTATATGCTGAGTAGCAACTTCCCTTTTCATAATATTGTTAAAAGCATCAAAAAGGAACTCCATTGATTTCAGGGTTGTGTGCTTAAGATTTGTGCAACATGGGCATCCATGAGGCAGGGAGGGAAAGGGGCACTTTCTCCCTCCTGGAATCAGGGTTACAGAATTTTTATTCATTACATAATTCTCACAAATTTGTAGCAGTCACTGTTTGAGGCTCCAGTAAACTGCAGATTTAAAATTGCTGAACAAGTCTTTCTTTTTTTTTTTATTGTCATTCAGTTCACCAGAAATTAGAACAATTCACTGGTGTGGCTGCAGTTTTGGCACTTACCTGCAGTTAAGATAGATATGGTCCTTTAAACAGCCATGCTGGAATAATGTCTCAGTCTTTCTCTGTTGGTTGTTCATCAGTTCATTCAGCATTAATGGAACTGCAGAAAGGAGTTGTGGAATTGCTGTAACATCTTGGCACATGGATTCCATCACTAATTCCCAAAACATAAATGTGCCATTCACTCATTCACAATTCCCAGAAATACATTCCCTTCTGTTCACAATTCCCATAAATGCAGTCCCTCTATTTGATACACAACAGAATCACAACTGTAGTTTACCATATGTTTATCAAAAAAGAAAATATTATGGTTGCTGATTCTGCATTCAGTTTTATGCGACAGAGCCATTGTAGTACACTTGGAAGAATACAGTTTACCAAACACTTCAACAAAATTTGTCTTTCAACTAGCATTTTGTTGATGTACAGTTATGCCAGTCATAAGTCAACAATAAAACACAGAAAGCATGAAAGCATTAATGCGAACAGAGGTGAAGTTTTACAAGTGAACAAAGTGTCCTAGTTGATATCAAATCTGACTATTCCTTTTCTAAAGTTTACTCCCCATTGCTCTACTTTGAGGAGTAGTAATGCAGTATGTTTGTTGATATTCAGCAGTATTTTCACAATCATTTGACATTTTTTGCCATCCCTGATTTCAATTTTTCATTTTCAACTTAACACTATATAAATTATGTTCTAGATTTACTTCTTAACCTGTTGGGTACCCTGGAATTCCATCATATGAGGATGTAATTTCAGATAGTAGAGTGAAAAAGGTGGAATCCATGTTCATATTAATTTTATAAAAATATGTACTTTGCGTGGAACATTGAAATATGCTTGCCATTTAGATACCATTGATACTTGAAAATACAATCACAGTTCTAGCACATCAATAAAAATATGACTGAATTTTTAAGTCAAGTTCTTGCCACTATTACAAATCAGAATGATGAAAATGATAATCCAGTCCAGTAATTACATACAAAAACCTTTGGTTAACAAACAGTTATTTGGTCATTTATGAGAAATACCAACCGTCTATGGCATCGAGACAGTAAAGTCATCCAAGGGCCCAAGCATTTAGCCTCCTAGATTTCACAGTCATCATGTTGTCTTTTCTCACCCATCATCCTTGTTGTGACTCGCCGATTATTCAAAGTGCCGCCGCGCAAGTACGCACGTCCTCTACCTGCGGCGCTGTCTGCCAGCCATGCAGCAGCTGCGCCACCTAAGCGGCCAGCCGAGCAGCGGCCGCTAGACTGAGAATCAGTGTTTAATCGAATGCCGACTTGTACACAGGTCAACTTACTCAGTGACTTATATGTGTTGTTGTGTTGTCCGAAATATGTATTAAATTTGACGATTTAACAATTGGCGACGAGGTAGTGGATTTTTCCTTTTCACCGTTGACTCACAGGGTTCCATGGCTACTGTCGAGCAGCTCTTGCAAAATCTCCTTGAAGAGCAAACGTTTCTAACAGCGGCGATTCGCGATTTCGTCACGGCGTCAAATGCGGGGCGTTTCTCGTCATTGGCTGTACCTCCTTTTCCACCTTACGACGAGACGGCGGAAGACTGGTCTGATTATGAAAAACGTCTTCGACAGCACTTCTTGGCATTTCATGTCACGGATGAACAACCATGTAAGTCTCTGTTCCTTTCCTGGATTTCACCTCAAATGTATTGGTTGTTGTCGCAATTGGCTCCTTTGAAGGATCCTGCGTCTTTGTCCTTTGCTGAAATGTGCTCCCTTCTGTCTGTCTATTTTCAAAAGCAAACGCATGTGGTAGCCTCTCGTGTTGCCTTTTATCGTTGTGAAAAACAACCAAATCAGTCCTATCGCGCTTGGGCTGCTGAACTTCACGGCCTCAGTCGAAAGTGTCAATTTGTTACTGACGTTCACGAAGAATCCTATGCCGATTCCATGGTACGGGATGCTATTATCCGGTCGGCGCCCAACAAAGAAGTTCGGCAACGTGCCCTTCAGTTGGCGAATCCGACTCTAGATGAAGTTCTCTCCATTGCGCAGTCTTTTGAAATTTCTCGCGCCGCTGGGGCGCAAATAGAAGCGTGGGGTGACGTCGGGGAAATACAACCTCTGTGCGCTGTTGACGACACGTGCGGCGCGTCCCCGCCGGCCGACGTGGCCGCAGTACGCTCCCACGCGCCGCCTCGACCTAGCCGTAAACAACCCACTAAGAAACTGCAGCAAAATCCCCGGCAACTTCCTTCATGTCCGTGGTGTTTTACGAAACATTCACGCGAGGATTGTCCCCAACGTTGGGCTGTGTGTCACAATTGCAAAAAGAAAGGTCATGTGTCTTCCGTTTGTAAATTCGACCGCATACATGATGTTCATGAACATGACGCTGATTCTGATTCTGTGTTGTCTGTCAATTGCACTTCTTCCCTTTCAGGGAAGTTATTCCTCACTGTCCAGATCCTTGGTCGAGATGTTCGCATGCAAGTGGATACCGGTTCTGCTGCCACTATCATTAATTCTCAGACGTATCTTCAGCTGGGTTCTCCACTCCTGTCCCCTGTCACTCGGCAATTACGGACGTACAATAAACAGAATATTTCTCTCTTGGGACAGTTTAATGCTGAGGTATCTTACAAATCCGTCGTTCGCACTGTTCCCATATTTGTGGTCGACCAGAGCAACGCAGAAAATCTTTTTGGTTTCGATGCCTTTCGCGTTTTTGGGTTCTCCATAGATGACTCTGTCAATATTGTCTCTGACGCTATTCCTTATGCTCAACTGGATTCCTTGTCGATGACATTTTCGTCCCTTTTTTCTCCTGGGTTAGGCCGTGCAAACGACTTTGAAGCTCATATCACGCTCAAACCCACTGCTCGGCCTAAGTTTTTTCGGGCTCGGCCCATTCCTGTGGCCCTTCGTGATCGGGTAAAACGGGAGTTGGATCGTCTCACTGCTTCAGGGGTCTTGCTTCCTGTCACTTCCAGTGAGTGGTCCTCTCCTGTCGTTGTCGTTGCTAAGCCCAATGGTGATATTCGTCTCTGTGGCGATTTCAAAGCCACTGTAAATGCTCAATGCCTCATCGACACTTATCCTATGCCCCATCCTGAAGAACTGTTCACTAAACTCGCTGGAGGACAGTATTTTTTCTAAAATTGACCTGTCGGAAGCTTATCATCAACTTCCTCTCGACGCTGCTTCCCGGCAGTTTCTGGTCCTTATCACGCCTTTCGGCCTCTATCAGTACCAACGCTTGCCATTCGGGGTTGCTAGCGCCCCTGCTCTCTTTCAGTGATTCTTGGAACAATTATTGCTCCCTGTCCCGGGGTGTATCAATTACATGGACGACATTGTTGTCACTGGCTCCACCACTGAAGAACATCTTCAAAATCTCTGCACACTTTTTAATGTCTTACAGACTGCCGGTCTTAAGTGTAATCTTCAGGAGTCACAATTTTTTCAGGCTTCTATCACGTACTTGGGGTTTCAACTCTCTCGGGATGGTATTCGTCCGCTTCAACACACTGTTGCTGCGATCGATGCCCTTCCTCGCTCTACATCTGTTAAGGAACTGCAGGCTTTCTTGGGGAAAATAGCATACTATCACAAGTTTTTACCGTCTGCGGCGTCGGTGGCTCAGCCGTTGCATCGCCTGTTGCATAAAAACGTGCCTTTTCACTGGTCCGCGTCATGTGACGCAGCTTTCCGGAAATTAAAGACTATGCTGAAACAGGCCCCGTGCCTGGCTATTTATCGACCTGGCCAACATCTTGTTCTTGCCACAGACGCCTCTCAATACAGGGTCGGTGCAGTCCTTGCACACCGTTTTTCTGACGGTTCGGAACAACCCATCGCTTATGCCTCCAAAACGCTCATGGATGCCCAACAGAAGTATTCTCAAATTGAGAAAGAAGCTTTGGCCATCATTTATGCTCTTCATAAGTTTGGTGTTTTTCTCTATGGCTCAAAATTTCATGTTGTTACGGATCACAAACCACTCGTTTCCTTGTTTCATCCATCAACGTCACTTCCCGAAAAGGCCTGCACACCGCCTCCAGCGTTGGGCTCTTTACTTGTCCCGTTTCAATTATGAGATTCATTTCCGGCCAACGGCTCAACATCCGAATGCTGATGCTTTGTCTCGCCTTCCCATGGGTCCTGATCAGGCATTCGATAGGGACGAACTTTTGTGTTTCCACCTGGATGTTGCCGAGCAGCGGGTTGTGGACGGGTTCTCCATCACTGGGGATAGGCTGGTGGCTGCTACGGGTTCTGACCCTACCCTCTCCCGGGTTTTACGCTGTATTCAGAAGGGTTGGCCAGATCACCCGTCCACTAAGACTTCTGATCCATTGCGGAACTACTACACTTTGCGCTACCGCCTCACGGCTAGGGATGGTGTTATCCTCCTCTCCACTGACAATGCTTCGCCGCGGGTTGTGGTACCTGCGTCTTTGCGTGTTTCGGTCTAGCGCCTCCTTCACCAGGGGCACTGGGGTGTGTCTCGCACAAAATCTCTGGCGCGCCGTCATGTGTACTGGCCTGGCATCGACTCTGAAATCGCACACATGGTCGCTGCCTGCGGCCCTTTTGCGTCACAGGCCGCTGCCCAGAAGTCATCTTTGTCACCGTGGCCTTCGCCTGAGAAGCCCTGGGAGCACATTCATGCTGACTTTGCGGGACCCTTTTTAGGTACTTATTGGCTCCTCGTAATTGACGCCTACTCTAACTTTCCTTTCATTGTCCGTTGCACGTCACCTACCACCGCAGCAACCACCAGTGCTCTCGCCCGCATTTTTTCTTTGGAAGGCCTCCCCTCTACTCTTGTTACTGATAATGGTCCGCAATTTGCCTCTTCCGACTTTGCGGATTTTTGTGCTCGACACGGCGTTACGCATCTCACAGCCCCTCCATTCCATCCCCAATCCAACGGTGAGGCTGAATGACTGGTCCGCATATTTAAGGCTCAGATGTGGAAACTTCTGACTTCTTCTGCTGCTGATGATGCGCTTCTCCAGTTCCTGGCGTCTTACCGTTTCACCCCCATGGGTGGTCACAGCCCGGCTGAGCTCTTACATGGCTGACAGCCCCGCACGCTACTTCATCTTCTGCGGCCTCCCACTTCATGGCCGCGGGTGCCTTCACTTGGCCGGTTCACCGCCGACGACCTCGTCTGGGTACGGGGATATGGCAGGCGGCCAAAATGGAGAACGGGCCGCATCTTACGACACCGTGGTAGACGCCTGTATGAAATCCAGATGGACACGGGTGTCGCAGTGCGTCATTCGGACCAGCTTCGGCCTCGGATGCCAGCAACGCCTGTTCCGAATGCCGCCACACCACCTTTGGCTCTACCTGATGCTCGGGATCTTGGCATCTCTCAATACTCACAACGCAGCCCTCTCACTGTCATCGCGATGCCACCACCAGAACGGACACCACCAGGAGACGTGCCCATGCAGGAACCGGAGGACCATCCTCTGTCAGAGTACATCTACTCGCCTCCTCCTCCAACGGACGCCGACACATCGCCCATGTCTCCTGTCATATCAACTGGACTTGCCGCAATGGGCATATTGGTGCATGGGGCCCCAGCAGATTCGACCCCTATGTCTCCTGTCATCTCGACCCGTTATCATCGGGGACACTTCCGTCCGTACGGGAAGCCTCCCCCTCGAGACTTTACGGCGAGTCAAACAACGCATATGGACGTTAGCCATCTCCAGGACACCTCCATCAAGACCAGTGCAACAATTTACAAGGGGGGAAAAGTGTTGTGACTCGCTGATTATTCAAAGTACCGCTGCAAAGTACGCACGTCCTCTACATGCGGCGCTGTCTGCCAGCCATGCAGCAGCTGCGCCACCTAAGCGGCCATCCAAGCAGCGGCCGCTAGACTGAGAATCAGTGTTTAATCGAATGCCGACTTGTACACAGGTCAACTTACTCAGTGACTTATATGTGTTGTTGTGTTGTCCGAAATATGTATTAAATTTGACAATTTAACAATCCTCACATGGGCTGGGATGAAAATCCACCACACAGATCAGTATGCATCCAAAAAGCCTGTTTCCCTGAGCACACTCCTAGAGGCAAGCTCTATCAGTGCCATCTTATGGTCACACAACATGATGTGCCCATTTGGCATCAGTGCAGCATTTAAATTGCTGTGCATCTTTGATGTGTTATGATGGCACAAATTAAACTGACCCATAAGCATTCATCGTGAGCCATAATAGAGGTTCGGTCAGATGTGATAAGGTGACTCAACGTGCTCAGATAAAGCAGATTTTTTCAGAGTAATGAAGGTGATAAAACCTCTCATTCTCCTTCCTTAGTGTGTAGTTCTACATTGTGCACTGTTTGTCCATTCTGTGGTTCTGAATTGAGGAAGGTCAGCCACATGCTGAAAAGACACAAAATCGAATCAGTCTTCAGGCCACCAACAAAAATCTGACAATTAATGAGACCAGTTGAAGATACAGAATGTCTCAGAAGAGCTGTTGTGTATGAGATACCTTGTAAATGGGACTAATCTTATGTCAGACAAGTGATGCACAGTATAGAACAATGTATGATGGAGCATAAAAGGTTTTATCATCTATGCTACCCTGAAAAATCTGCCTTAGCTGGGCCGATTCTAGAATACAGGTACTGGATCAAATGTGATGAAACTTCTGTCATGTATCATACTGATAGCTTTTGGGACAGCATAATAACAGAAGCCACAAAAAAAAAATCAGAGGTAACACCCTTAATAGACATGGCAGACTGCAGCTCAGTACAGTATGGGACCCAGCAGTCACAAGGTTGAGGCAGGTGCACTGAAAGCAGAGCCTATGTGTACACATAGATGACAATGCCAGAAGGACCCATGATAAGACAACCAACAGCTAGAGTACATAAGGGTGTACCAGCAGCCCATCAACAGTCGTTGCACTTGACAATAGCCAAGGAGTTCTTTGTCAAAAGTTCATGGCATCTTAACAACTTGAAGTGGCTGGAAGCCAGAGAACATTTCATTCATTATAGAGACTGTCTGATTATAGAAGTAATTGCTGTCATCATCTGTCAATAGTGAGCATTTATTGCACTTCCATACCTTATGAGAGCCTATGCAGCCACAGTCAAATAAAGTGGAAAAGTATTGTGTTTATTCTTTTCAGGTAGAATAAACAGACAATAGAAAATCACACGAGTGTGACTGGCCAGGTCACCCACCTACCAGCACCGTAGAGACAGCCTTTATGACAAAGCAGACACAGATCAGGATGTGTTTCCATTGATTTCAGAATCTTTTAGTGGCCACACTATGATGGATAATGATGATGATGATGATGTTGAGTTTTGGTTGAGGACACTACACAGCAAGTTCATCAGTGCCCTGTCACTGCTGCCCTTTATTGAAAGAGGTGTTAGGACTACCCATTAGCAGAAAGGTGTTCTAGTTTGGAATTTATAGTTATTAAGTTTTGAGTATCTACAAACGACTGCTAGATGGCACAGTAGAATAATGACATTAGTGCTGTTTTAAAATTTATGAATTCAGTTATGAAAACAATGCCAACTCAGAAATTGGCTGAGTAGTTTCTTTAGAGGTAGTAGTTGAAGAAGAAGCTAAGTGAAAAACTGAAGTTTTCATGTGAAGCTTTTCATTGGTAGATTTTTTTACAATTTTCATAAGAAACTAGTTGGGTAGTAGTCCCTGGCATCAGTTGTTAGTACCACTTTTGGTAAATAGTATTCTCCAAAGAACATTTACAATAGCTTTGCAGAATTTGGTGTCATTATACTTCCATCAGCAATGAATTTCATGAATATCCAACTAAATCGGCTGTTGTAAGTAAAAACATTGATGCTGTGTGCAACACAATGGAACGGGATCAACACGTCTCTCATCGTTAGGTAGCGGCATTCTTACCCCACATCAAGGGCTTTAGTACTTTCAGTTATACATAAATGTTTAGCTTTAACTACTGAGGATCAACAGTGCCTAATAAGGGCAATTCAGATATGGCAAAAACCCCATATAATGCAGATAGGTTGGATGAACTGAAAAAGTCTGTCATGTTCATTGTGCTATAGAAGAATAAATCAGAAGACTAAAGAATGCTGTGTAGATCAGTAGTGAGTTATGCAATGCTCATGAAGCAGAAAAATGCTCACCAACTAAGGCACATTGCACAGCAATAGATCTGGTTGAAATGAGAATGTTAAGACAAACTTGTGGCGTCTCTAGAGCCAGTCGTATCAGAGATCAGAGAATAAGAGGCAGGTGGTCAAGATAACACAGAAGCTTCAAGACAGAAGACTGTAAAGGTATGAATACATCATGAGAAGGGATGACAACTATGTTGGCAAGAGTTTGGTGGAAATAGTAGTAGAAGGTGACAAAGGAGAGGAAGACCAAGAAGAAGATGGATGGGCTGTGAACAGAGGACTTTAGGGTGAAATAGCTAAGGGAAAGCGAATAGAGAACCAAGGAAAATGGAGAAGACTCGCCTAGAACATCACCTCCATAAGAGCAGAAAAAGCCCAAGGAAAATAAGAAGAAGATTTACGTGTGATGTGATCTGACGGATTGTGTATAATTTGATCACAGCTCAAAAACAGGCTAATTTCAATTGGTAAGAGGAAATGCTCCAGAATTTGACAAAGGAAAAACAAAATCCACATACATGTAGACATGACTCAGATATCTTCACACAAACTGGAAACTGTGGAGCAACCAACTGTTCGACTGTTCCAAGATAATCCAAAACCAATAAAGGTGGTTTATTCTCAAAGCCTTTCCAATAAAATAATAGCTCATTCATTGCTTAGGCTGGACTTGTCATGAATACTGCTTTACACTTTAGAGGACTGGAGAACAGTTAGTGCTGAATAGCATACCACAATTTGTTTGCCTCAAGTCATCGATGAAATCAGGATAAACAACTGTATATGTTGCATCATTATTAATCATAATCACTCTTACTGTCACAGATCATGTCAAACAGTTGATTATTTCAGTATTGAAAAACCATCAAATTAATGCATCATTTCATGTGTTCACCTAACTTAATATCTTAAGACTCCATTTTGCCCCTTTGTGTCAAACAAAAAACTCCATGGTCAGCGAATTTCATCTCCTCCCGAAGGAGCAGAATCCTACCAAAAATACGTTTTTCAAGAACCAACATCAGAGTGGAAACAAATGTTCTCAGAATTGGTTCCAACTGAGATGTAACAGTCCATTGAAACCCATTTAAAGTATATAAGTCCTGTAATTGGTAGGAACATTTAGGATTGATATAATTAAGTGAAATCTGGAACAAATGATCGAGTACATTGGTCAAAGTCATTTCTTAGAAACTGAGATGGATTTGTGTTAAAACAATGACTAAATTAAAGTCTGTTGTATTAAAATGAAAATCCAACTGAGAGAATCAGAACTGATTAGAAAATTAAAATGTAATTAGCGAGAATATTATAAGTGGTTATAACCCAACTTATCTACTCGTAATAATGGGGTTAGGCATAGTTACTCAGGATCTGCCACAGTCATCATCCTGAATCCATTAATGGACACTGTAAATTAACTACTGGAGAGTTAAATTAAATTAATCTTGTGTAAAATTTCATCATATTTATTATACTTTCAAAACAAAATCAAAGCATCGTTACGAAGGCAAACAACACTTAAAATACAAAAGGAGCAGCTACATGGTCACTGCTCAAAAAACAAAACCAGACTGCTTCCATGCCAATATGGCTACCCCTATATATATATAATGGTAATGAAATCAATCAATTATTTTTGCAGTTATAATTTTTTCTAGATGAGTTACATATTTTTGTATGCATGTGTAATTCCAAATTCATCTGGAGAATGCATGAATTAAGTCAGTCAACGGGGCTGTTATGTTTCAACACCCCCAAAAGGATTTGTGAAACTGAAAGTTGAAAAAAACCTTTTCTGACATATGGAGGAACAAGCCCTTTACTTATGGTATGAAATAAATCCAGTATTTGAATAAATATGTAAATTAATATGAAGGATAATACAAAATTATTACTCAATACTACAATGAAACTTAGAGTTTCTAAACTAGTACAGAATTCCTAAGTGTAAGTGCACTAATCTCTGTACTTTACATAAATCAAACATTAATCAATGTTGTTTTTTTTTCCAGAAGTAGTTGCTTCTTTTCCTTCCACAGTAAGTGTTAGCATATAACAGAATGATATATAAGAGTGCAGTAATATATTACTCTGAGTGACAATATAAGTGACTAATACATCATATTGGGAGTGTTTTATAAGTAATTGGAATGTCACCAGCAATTATGTGGTTGGGCATTATACCCAGGTACTTGTTCACCACTTGGGTGTGAATACATAATAAATGAATCATACATGATTGGTACATCATGACAAAACATGGTTAGGAATCATAGATTGGTAAGTGTTCACTACTTAGGTGTGAATACACGACAATTGAATCATAAATGGCTGATACATCATGACAAAACATGGTTACGCATTATACACTGGTAAGTGTTCACCACTTAGGTGTGAATACACAATAACTGGATCATAAATGACTGGTACATCATGACAAAAGTATGAATAGGTTTTATACATTGGTAAGCCGGTTTGAGTATTTTATATATATATATATATATATATATATATATATATATATATATATATATATATATATATATAAGGGAAACATTCCACGTGGGAAAAATTATATATAAAAACAAAGATGAGGTGACTTACCGAACGAAAGCGCTGGCAGGTCGATAGACACACAAACAAACACAAACATACACACAAAATTCTAGCTTTCGAAACCAACGGTTGCCTCATCAGGAAAGAGGGAAGGAGAGGGAAAGATGAAAGGATGTGCGTTTTAAGGGAGAGGGTAAGGAGTCATTCCAATCCCGGGAGCGGAAATACTAACCTTAAGGGGAAAAAAGGACAGGTATACACTTGCACACACACACATATCCATCCACACATACAGACACAAGCAGACATATTTAAGGGAGAGGGTAAGGAGTCACTCCAATCCCGGGAGCGGAAAGACTTACCTTAGGGGGAAAAAAGGACAGGTATACACTCTATCGACCTGCCAGCGCTTTCGTATGGTAAGTCACATCATCTTTGTTTTTAGATATATTTTTCCTGCGTGGAATGTTTCCCTCATAAAGATGATGTGACTTACCAAATGAAAGTGCTGGCAGGTCGACAGACACACAAACAAACACAAACATACACACAAAATTCTAGCTTTCGCAACCAACAGTTGCCTCATCAGGAAAGAGGGAAGGAGAGGGAGAGACGAAAGGATGTGGGTTTTAAGGGAGAGGGTAAGGAGTCATTCCAATCCCGGGAGCGGAAAGACTTACCTTAAGGGGAAAAAAGGACAGGTATACACTCGCACACACACACATATCCATCCACACATACAGACACAAGCAGACATATTTAAATATTAATTGAATGACTCCTTACCCTCTCCCTTAAAACCTACATCCTTTCGTCTTTACCTCTCCTTCCCTCTTTCCTGATGAGGCAACAGTTTGTTGCGAAAGCTTGAATTTTGTGTGTATGTTTGTGTTTGTTTGTGTGTCTGTCGACCTGCCAGCACTTTCATTTGGTAAGTCACATCATCTTTATATATATATATATATATATATATATATATATATATATATATATATATATATATATATATATATAAAAAGAGGGAAACATTCCACGCAGGAAAAATATATCTAAAAACAAAGATGATGTGACTTACCATACGAAAGCGCTGGCAGGTCGATAGACACACAAACAAACACAATCATACACATACATTTTGTCTGCTTGTGTCTGTGTATGTGCGGATGGATATGTGTGTGTGTGCGAGTGTATACCTGTCCTTTTTTCCCCCTAAGGTAAGTCTTTCCGCTCCCGGGATTGGAATGACTCCTTACCCTCTCCCTTAAAACCCACATCCTTTTGTCTTTCCCTCTCCCTCCCTCTTTCCTGATGAAGCAACCATTGCTTGCAAAAGCTTGAATTTTGTGTGTATGTTTGCGTTTGTTTGTGTGTCTATTGACCTGGCAGCACTTTCGTTTGGTAAGTCACATCATCTTTGTTTTTAGATATATTTTTCCCAAGTAGAATGTTTCCCTCTATTATATATATAGTGCCCCACTTCTGACAGGATACTTTCCTGGACTGGATCAGACTCTGGATGTGGCTCTCCAGCAGGGATACAAGTTCCTCAAATCCTGCCCTGAAATGAGATCCATCCTTCATTAAATCCTCCCCACTCCACCAAGAGTGTCTTTCTGCTGTCCATCTAACCTTCGTAACCTCTTAGTTCATCACTATGAAATCCCCAAACCACCTTCCCTACCCTCTGGCTCCTACCCTTGTAACCGCCCCCAGTGTAAAACCTGTCCCATGCACCCTCCCACCACCACCTACTCCAGTCCTGTAACCCGGAAGGTGTACACGATCAAAGGCAGAGCCATGTGTGAAAGCACCCATGTGATTTACCAATTGACCTGCCTACACTGTGAAGCTTCCTATGTGGGAATGACCAGCAACAAACTGTCCATTCGCATGAATGGACACAGGCAGACAGTGTTTGTTGGTAATGAGGATCACCCTGTGGTTAAACATGCCTTGGTGCACGGCCAGCACATCTTGGCACAGTGTTACACCATCCTGGTTATCTGGATACTTCCCACTAACACCAACCTGTCAGAACTCCGGAGATGGGAACTTGCCCTTCAGTATATCCTCTCTTCTCGTTATCCGCCAGACCTCAACCTCCACTGATTTCAATATGCCGCCGCTCACACCTCACCTGTCTTTCAACAACATCTTTGCCTCTGTACTTCTGCCTCGACTGACATCTCTGCTGAATCTCTTTGCCTTTACAAATGTCTGCTTGTGTCTGTGTATGTGTGGTTGGATATGGGTGTGTGTGCGAGTGTATACCCGTCCTTTTTTCCCCTTAAGGTAATTCTTTCCGCTCCCGGGATTGGAATGACTCCTTACCCTCTCCCTTAAAACCCACATCCTTTCGTCTTTCCCTCTCCTTCCCTCTTTCCTGATGAAGCAACCATTGGTTGTGAAAGCTAGAATTTTGTGTGTATGTTTGTGTCTGTTTGTGTGTCTATTGACCTGCCAGCACTTTCGTTTGGTAAGTCACATCATCCTTACAGATCCCAATGTTTAATTACAATTTATCAATCCAAAATCTCATAGATCATGTTGTATACTTTGATTTTAACGTGTTTATATTAAAACCATGTGATAGTTTGTGTCAATGCTTTTAAACATAAAACATATTTTCCAGTGGTGTAGCGTGGTTGTAAATGTTGGGGAGACTACATTTATTATAGGTAGACAAAATTGTACAATAAACAATAATTTAAACAAAAGAAACAAAATGCATCAAATAAAACAACAACAACAACTACTACTACTACTACTACCACGACCACTACCACTGTCACTAATAATACTAATAATAATAATAATAATAATAATAATAATAAACCCCGTGGAGGCCCAGGAAAAGAATAGGCCTCCAGTATGTTCTGCCAGTCGTAAAAGGCGACGAAAAGAACAAACCACCAATAGGGCTAACCCCCCTTTTAGTGTGATTTGTTGGTTCAGGAAAGAACTGATGAAGACTCGGACAAGCGCTGTCATGGTTGGGGATGATGCTTGAACGCTATGCCCGTCCACAATGGTAACGATGCTGCTAGCAACATGGAAAATGATTTAAATCCAAATAGTGGTGTTTTGCAGGATATGCTTTCTGCAACCACCCTAGTAGGAAAACAAAGACAGAGGATGAGATGGTTGGATGAAGTTAACCGACACCTCATGTTCTGTTATTACCAAGCAACAAACTTAGGAACCAACACAAATGGATACAGATCACAAGTATACACAACATTTATTACCAGATACCCAGAATTAAAATTTTTAACAGAACAACGACTAGCTGATCAGATCCGTGTAATAATAAAAATGACAGCATACCCAGTCAGAATTAGAAAACATCAAACAACAAATACAACAAATACTGGAACAAAATAATGTGCAATCAGAAGAGGAAGAAATTACAGTAATGGACTCAAACATCCCGGAGCAAACAAACAAAGAACAACAAGCATCAATTAAACAATCAGAGGAAAACGAAATCTTAAGACAACCACCAGAACAAGCACAAATAGAACACAAAGTGACACACGTGATAGATATAGAAGAAAAATTTCAGCTGACATATATAGAATACAAAGACACAAATACAGACATTAGACCATTCTTGTATAGATCACCAAATAACCCACAAGTCGAAACAACAATAACACCTATCAACACAATCATACACAACAAAAGAAATGAAAATACAACTATGGACGTGTTACAACTACTGGTTTATGTAGGAGCACTCACTACACTAAATACACACCAGGCAGAGATCAGAACCAACCAACACACAGAAGAAACCCACAAAACCAGCATGTCAGCACAGGCTACAGATCAGAATAGAAAAACTGAGAAAAGGCATCAGACAGCTAACACAATTTATAAGAAATGAAATATCAGACAAAAAACGAAAAAGGTTAGGTAAAATCTCACAACAAGAAGTGATAGAGCAATTAGATGAAAAGAAGCAGAAATTACAAGCATTGGCCAAACGACTTAGAAGATACAAAAAAAGTGAAAATAGAAGGAAACAAAACCAAAAATTCAACACAAACAAAAAGAAATTTTACCAGACAATGGATAACACACACATTAAAATAGACAATCCACCAAACATAACAGACATGGAACACTTCTGGAGCAATATATGGTCAAACCCGGTACAATATAACAGACATGCACGGTGGATATAAGCAGAAACAGACATATACAATATGATACCACAAATGCCAGAAGTGATAATTTTGCGACATGAAGTCACCCGAGCAATTAATTCTGCGCACAATTGGAAAGCCTCTGGAAAAGATAAAGTAGCAAATTTCTGGCTAAAGAAGTTCACCTCAACCCATTCACATCTAACTAAATTATTTAACAGTTACATTGCAGACCCATACATATTCCCTGATACACTTACACAAGGAATAACTTATATGAAACCTAAAGACCATGCAGACACAGCAAACCCAGGAAAATATTGCCCCATAACATTCCTACCAACAATATACAAAATATTAACTTCAGTCCTTACACAGAAATTAATGACACATACAACACAGAACAAAATTATAAATGAAGAACAAAAAGATTGCTGCAAATGAGCATTAGGATGTAAAGAGCAACTGATAATAGATGCACTGGTGACACATCAAGCTAAAACTAAACAAAGGTCGCTACAGTATGCATACATTGATTACCAAAAAGCTTTTGATAGTGTACCCCACTCATGGTTAATACAAATATTGGAAATATACAAAGTAGATCCTAAACTGATACAGTTCCTAAACATAGTAATGAAAAATTGGAAAACCACACTTAATATCCAAACAAATTCAAATAATATCACATCACAGGCAATACAGATTAAGCGTGGAATATACCAAGGAGACTCATTAAGTCCTTTCTGGTTCTGCCTTGCTCTGAACCCACTATCCAACATGCTAAATAATACAAATTATGGATATAATATTACTGGAACATACCAACACAAAATCACACATTTGCTATACATGAATGATCTAAAACTACCAGCAGTAACAAATCCAGCAACTCAACCAATTACTAAAGATAACAGAAGTATTCAGCAATGGTATAAATAAGGCTTTTGGAACAGAGAAATGTAAGAAAAATAGCATAGTCAAGGGAAAACACACTAAACAAGAAGATTACATACTGGACAACCACAGCGACTGCATAGAAGCGATGGAAAAAAAATGCCTATAAATATCTAGGACACAGACAAAAAATAGGAATAGATAATAAAAATATTAAAGAAGAACTAAAAGAAAAATATAGCCAAGACTAACAAAAATACTGAAAACACAATTGACAGCAAGAAACAAGACAAAAGCTATAAATACTTATGCTATACCAATATTGACCTACTCATTTGGAGTACTGAAATGGAGTAACACAGAACTAGAAGCACTCAATACACTTATACAATCACAATGCCACAAATAAGGAATACATCACATAAATTCAGCAACAGAAAGATTCACATTAAGCAGGAAGGAAGGAGGAAAGGGATTTATCGACATAAAAAACATACATTATGGACAGGTAGACAATTTAAGAAAATTCTTTATAGGACGAGCAGAAACTAGCAAAATACACAAAGCAATCACTCATATAAATACATCGGCTACACCATTGCAATTTTATAACCACTTTTACAACCCTTTAGATCACATAACATCAATAGATATGATGAAAGTAAATTGGAAAAAGAAAACACTACATGGCAAGCACCCGTATCATCTAATACATTCACACATCGATCAAGACGCATCCAACACATGGCTAAGAAAAGGCAATATATACAGTGAGACGGAAGGATTCATGATTGCAATACAGGATCAAACAATAAACACCAGATATTACAGCAAGCATATTATTAAAGATCCCAATACCACAACAGATAAATGTAGACTTTGCAAACAACAAATAGAAACAGTAGATCACATCACAAGAGGATGTACAATACTAGCAAATACAGAATACCCCAGAAGACATGACAATGTAGCAAAAATAATACATCAACAACTTGCCATACAACATAAACGGGTAAAACAACATGTTCCCACATACAATTATGCACCACAAAATGTACTGGAGAATGATGAATACAAATTACACTAGAACAGAACCATTATAACAGATAAAACAACACCACATAACAAACCTGACATCATACTCACCAATAAAAAGAACAAATTAACACAACTAATCGAAATATCCATGCCCAATACAACAAATGTACAGAAGAAAACAGGAGAAAAAATTGAAAAATACATCCAACTGGCTGAGGAAGTCAAGGACATGTGGCATCAGGATAAAGTTGACATTATACCAATTATACTATCAACTACAGGAGTCATACCACACAATATCCATCAGTACATCAACACAATACAGCTACATCCAAATGTATATATACAACTACAGAAATCTGTAATTATTGATACATGATCAACTACACGAAAGTTCCTAAATGCAATGTAACATATACTGTACAGTTAAAAGGAAGTCACGCTTGATCAAGGTCAATGTCACTTTTTATTTTTAACCAGACATAATGTCTGAGAAAGGAATATAATAATAACAATAATAATAATAATAATAATAACTAACTTGTTCAAGAAACGATGACAAATTTGTAGAACTCCAGCAACAAGAGAAGAAGCACTTATATTTTCTTGTACACAAGTGCAATGCGCCTGTCTTTTCTTTCCATGAATGAGTCTATAACTTGGTCTACAGAGATCTGATCACTGGATAGCTCTCCAATTAGTGTCTTTTCTATTGCTAATGTGCTCAAACACGACAGCCGGGTGTTGGACATTGAAATCTTTAAACAATTCTTCAGTCGTTTAAGAGTACTCTTGCTTCATTCACTGCCTGCTGTAGTTGCAGGTAGGGTCAAAACCAAATGCAGGAACTTCGTTGTTTCTTCATAAACGGAGTCGAAATCATTGTTGACAATGTACTTTAAGAGGATTCTTGGAGAAAAGTGTTTTTTCACATCAGCGTATATGTTACACAGTGCAGTTTCAAGTTGTTCTTGTTTGAAAAAAGGGTACTGTTCTAATAACTGAAGAAGTTTCAACTTCGGAAATTTTTTTGATAGTTCGGGAAACACTTTTCGTTCAAATGTTCACAAACTGAATTGGGGGAGACTCTTGAAATCTTCCTTCCATCTGAACAATTTGCAAATCCAGTATCTCATAATTTAGTGCCATGAGAGATGTCTTTTGACTGTCATGGAATGATAAGTTGCCATTCAAACACAGACTACATTTAATGAATTCATCAATGAATGTTTCCATTCTTAATTGCCATAAATTTCTGAAAACAGTTGTTATTTTGTCGTGGCAAGCAGTTATACTGACAGATTTTGACTGAAGAACATTAAAGAATTGAACAACATAAACAAAGCAGCCTTGGTAGAAACAAAACAAGTAGACAAACGTAGGATCATCCATCTGTCGTTTCATTCTCACAGCACAGCTCAAAGATTCTGGGTCCCAATGAGAGTCTGCATCATCAATTGTATAACTAAAAACACTATATAGCTCTGAGAAATGACTAGATATTGTTCAAACTGCCCTGGAATGAAAGTTACAGTGAGTGTTTCTTGCATGTGGCACTTTAAATCCTTTCTCTTGGCAATACAGTTCGTTTTGATGATTTGCTGAGAAACGAATGGAATACAGTAAAATCACTTACAAACAAGCGTACTTGTCATATGATTTTGGAGGCTTGTAACAGTACCAAATTCAGTTGGTGTGCATAACAATGAATAAACAACACACAGGGACAGAACTGCTTCACCAATTGTTGTAATCCTCTTTTTCTCTGCCCACCATTACTGAAGTCCCATCATATGTTTGACTAACCACTTTTCTTTCCACATTCCATTCTTTCAATACTGCATGAATACTGTTTGACAAACCTACAGCAGTTTTATCTCCAGAAACATCGTAAAATCCAACGAACCTTTCCTCAATTTTGTCTGCAATACAGTATCAGAATATTATACTCATGTGACTCTTGCATGACATGCCTAATATTTCATCAGCTTGAATCGAAATGAAATTGCAGTTCTGAATTTCAGATCTTATTTTCTCATTAACTGCCAGAGTCACTGTTTCTATTACATCATTCTCTATATCTGGATAAGTTCCTTTAAAGGTTGAAGATGATGACAGATGGTCTTGGATTAACTGCTCTTATTGAGCTAGGAAATCCAACAATTCCAGATAGTTATCTTTGTAGCTGGAGGATTCACCCTCTCAATGGCCACAAAAGGCTAGTTATTGTTTACAAAGAATTAAATTACAATCGCCAGAATAATACATGCAATACTCTCCTGTTGGATGCAACTTGTTCATTGTATTTTATTGCTTTCAGACGAACGGCTTCAGAAAGGGCATGCTCAACTCTACTTTTGCCTAATAACTGAAATGATTCTTTGTTCTGCAGGTGACGTTTTGATATTTGATGCTTTGCTGCTTTCTGGTCAAAGTTCTTTATTGTACAAATGCCCTCATTGCACCATTCCTTTTCACCATCAAACAGAAGACACATATAACAATATAATCTGTTATTAACTGCATTCGCAGTCAGCCAAGTATACTTTTCATACCAGGCTGCCTGAAAAGTGAATTTTTGTTTGGCTTCACTTAAAACTACACTGAGTATAGGAGTAGGTCATTTGTCCTTCAATTCACACTTTTTTTTCGTACGGTATGTTAATGTAGAAAAAGGCGTTTTTAAAAAAAATTCTATAAGGTGTTCAGTTGCTTGCTCACTCATGTTGGTGACAGAATGAAAATATGCACTAAAATCTCACAAGAATGACTATGAACAGAAATGGTGCAACTGTTCACTTCCGTGTTAAAATCCTGCATAGAAGTGACAGAGACCAGTCTCGATACCTGCTAGCAAGTGCAGCACACCAGCCTTCGTAGAAGAGGGGATATGGTGGGTGTGCAGATGCACACAGCCAGGTGAGGGAAGGGAGGCAGATACTGAGAGCAGTCGAGGCTCAAGCAGGCAAATACACCAATACTGGGGGTGCGGCGTGGGCTACAAGACTGAGGTCTTCGCACATGTAGAGCTCTTAGCAGAAAGTTATTTCCATTTTTGTTATGAATTACTATTGAATCTTTTTTAAGTACAAATACAGGGGAGACTAAGTCTCAAAGTCCCCCCTCACGCTACGCCACTGATATTTTCCTTGGAATCAAACCTTTTACACATATGTGATGGCATTATATCGTCATACAAATTGTTTCAAGCACAGTGCAAGAAATTAATATGAACAGAAAACTGTTTATCAGATTAAAATCAATAAAAAATTTAAAATTGGTCAAAATTGCTTTTATATTTGAAGCACTGGCAATCTTATGATTAAATGGAAACTAAACAGAACTTTTGCCTTTTCACTAGGTGACACAAAATGTGAAAATTCTGTAATTTTCAGCAAATTAGGTGACACTTTCAGTCCTTTCATGTAAAATTCAGGCACATTTTAAGCTGTGGGAAAACGCATTGCATGTATAAAATGTGCAGTCAAAGGATGCAGGCATTATATTCAGTCTTAAATGATAAAGTGCCTATTTATACATAGCTGCAGTCCCAATAGTTACTATCTGTGACTGGAGGGCTAAGCAACTGGAACAACCACGTACAAGTGCTAAAGTAATATTTCAAGATATACATAAAAAATAATAACAGCACATTTCTTCATCCTTTGTATACAGGGGTTAATACATATTCCATTAGGTACAGGCATAGGAAATTTAAAAGTTGTACTTGAAGTTAACTGTCACCAAATACTGAATGTTTACCTGCCCAACATCATACACAATGTATCTGAAAAGTTGTTAAGAAAGAAAATAAGAATTTTTAATAACAATTCAAATCATAACCATAGTACATATCTTTGTAACACATTGCTGGAAATGACAGTTCACCTGTGCATTAACAATATTGATTTACTACTAACTCATTTTTAAGTTTTGGTTCAAACCATATATGTCATTTTTCAAATGATGGGCCAAGGACAAATATTGCACCAGAGGTGACACAAAACACTTTTCTTCAGCATACATATTTCTTTCCACACAGGATTATCAGTTGTCATGCACCCTCCTGACAGAAGTGCCTGTTGAGTTCGGACACAAACCTACATGCTAGGATAGAAACTCCAATTGAATTTGGAAATTTGAGCTAGATACTGACAGACTGAAGCAGCAATGTGGATAATGATGTGTGCTTGAAAAGGCTGTAAAGTAAGAGGTTCATTCACAAAATGTTTGTGAGGCTCCTTCATAACAAATGGAAATGGAGTAACAAATCTTTTGAGATAGACGTCCAGAAATACTTTTTGACATCAGTTTGCATCATTCATTTCTTAGCTAATTTTTTGATGAATTTTATTTTCTTTATGTGCAGCCTTCATCTGGCACATAAGCTGCCTGGCCATTATTTCCCTGAATTGGCATGGATTGTTATGCGCTGCCTGCTACAGTCAAGATTCTGGCACTATAAAAGATGCACCCATATCCTGACAAGCCTGGTAAACCGAACATCAAAATGCAGACAGAGTTCAGTCACTTTTTTCATTAGGTTTCATAGTTTGATAAAAACTTCATCCTACCAAATAGGATTTGTGAACTTTCCAGGCTAGATTATGCATAAGATCAGACAAACATAAAAGAGATGTGTATATAATATAGCATTAAAGTTTGAAAAATAAGAACAGCTGTGGGATATATTTAGGGAATAGTCTCTTCCAAATGATAACCCTGTGTCTTTTGTCAAACAAATAATTCAAACCAATCAATGAAATCAGTCAAAACTCCTTTTTGAGAGAAGTTATCTGTTCAACAATTCCAGTCAGTACAGTGGCCCTTTTGACCAGGATATATAACTTTTTGGCCTCCAATTCTTGAACATGCTGGGTAATGGACCCCTTCCATCTAGCTCTCCTGATTTCTCCATCTTCTTCACATTGCTTCTGCATTACACACTAACCATACTGATCTTGAACATTGTGGTACTCCAGTACCATTCTCTTGTTAATGTCAGTCTTGAAGACAACACCACTTCATTTCAGGCTGTCAGATACTTGACGAATGGATACCAGTGACTTGATTTATTGTTTGACTATCATACACTCTTTATTAATGGAAAAACCTTGCTCTACAAAGGCTAGACAATTACTCAGAATGAGAACCTTTTGAAGAACGCTATACAAATGCTGACATGTGGTATCACCATCCCATAAATCTCTCCATAAGTGATCGATTCTCATCTCAGTCCTCCAGTAGTTTGCACAGAGATCCAGAAATATCTCGTTACCAAGTTGCATGAATTCTTTCTCAACTTTATCACTGTCCTTAGGACTTATCCAATTCTGTGAAGATAATTCTGCATGGCATTCAAAATTCTCACCTTGCTAGTTCTTGGGCTGTTTTTTTTATAACTGGATCATAAAAACTTATGTGTTTACCAATGTCATACTTCAAAGGTGACTTTAGAAGGAACTCTGAGAACATTTCAGTCAGAAAGTCCCTGCACTCAGTTCTGAAACTTAAAATATTTTTGGAGGCACTTTTACTTTTCTGAGCGCACACAGTACAGCATGACCTAAGTAATGTCTATTGCACAATTAAGACCAGAGTTTTATCAAGTTTTATATCACACAGCGATTTTGTGGCAGATAATACTTCAACCTTAACAACTAAGGACATCACATCAGCAAGTAGAGACATCATAGCATTGTACAGGAAAGATGCCATGCAGGCTACACATTGGAATAACATCAAAGAGGGCGTGACCTGCCCTGAGACAAAGCTAAAAAAAGATATTTTAGCCAGCATCAGAGGATCTTCAAGGTACTTTATCATCGTTTTTCCAGTTGTATCTATTTTAATCCTGTGCTCCTTTACATTGACTGCCTAAGTCTTTAGAAAGGGGATGACTTTTAAGCCAAAGTCGGCCACATCCTCATTTTCTAAGCAGTGCATGGAGCAAAACTTTTTAGGGAAAGGTGGACTCTCAGGTTTATTAAATCTTTTATAATCTGCTCTTCTTGGAGATACATTCTTCAACACATTATAAATCATTCACAGAAAAGGTGCAATGTCTGAGTTAGTCATTAATGCTGCATTCTTGAAACTCTGATGAATTGTATGAAGATCACAAGATCCCATATCAGTAAAAGTTGGAGCACTGTCTTCTTGAATACTCTTCAGATCAAGGCACAAATCCTTCAAAAATGTCCCCCCCTTCAAGATTTTTGAGAATACATTTCCTAAATTGTAGGGCTAACACACAAACAGTGCTGTATAATGTCTTGGTCTGCCCAAGCTGCATCTTACTAGCTAGCTACATTATCATTAGGAAATATGACCAAAAATAAAGCAGTCACTTTCCTTGTAGTAGGACAGGACACATGATTTTTGACAGCCAGCAAAGTCCAATATATATGACTGTTAGTCAGTGCAGCATTAGTGGCTGTGGTTAAAGTGATGTCAGGCTGCAATAGCTGGGAAGTTGAAAAACCGATAGTCAACTGTGAGCTTCCCTATTCACCAGCTACTGTGATCTTATCAAGCATCAATGTAACATCTTCACTATGCCCAGTTATCTCGCCAGACAACAGGAAGTGTGATCCAGAAGTACCACCACCCTAAAAACAATCAAATATCCAAATAAGATGATGACATGATCCTTGTGAGATACTACATACCTACCAACCTTTAAAATCCAAAAATCTAGAGACACAGTTTAAACAAATCAGGAGGTAGGAATAATCGAAAATCATGGCTGATTTTCAGTATAGTCACAAGACAACTGAAGCGAGTCTTTTCCTGTGATCTCAAAAAGCTATATAATTGCTATAAAATACAAATAAAAACACTGTAACCAACCAAAGCATCAATTCCACATCCGTTATCTGTAGCATGGTTCAACTGTGGTACTGTAGTGCATTTAAAATTGGTTGCATATTTTGACATTTGGGTTACCAGAGAAGACGTGACAGCATTGCTCAGGTAACACCAATGGCAAGTCAGCTTTCCCTACCACGCAGCCAGTGATTCCCTTGGGAAAGCACTCCCATTGCCATGCCGTGGATGGACGGTACAATGTCATGTCCTGCGTTGGATGGATATATGCATTCGACAGATCTTGTTGTAAAATGGTATTTCCTGCCACTGGTGTGCTCTAGAGCCATCAGGAATTGTGAATGAGTGTTTTGCGTTAGCGTTGCACTAATCACAACAGTGCAGCATGTCTGAACACGAGATTCGCACTAAAGTTGCTCTCCAAGAACACGTTCACCGGCTGTGAACAGTGTTCTGCTGCAATATATTCCTCCAAATTTGACGATAGCACTATAAAATGCAGATACCACTCTGTTGTGTTGGTAAAGCTCTAACAATCCACTGGAGGAAAGTAGATATTTTGCTTTGTATGGAAATAAATGTTCTATTGAATAAAGCCAAACATTCCACACTACCAGGTCAACAAACTAGTTAAGGCTAAAGGGCACAGTTTAATCAGGCTTCCTCTGTATCATGCTCATTTAAATCCAACAGAGAATATATGGGCCTAGGTTAAAAATAAATATTGTACCACAAACAACAAGAAATGTATGCTCAGTGAGGTTGAATTGTTGACAAAAGAGGCCATTGAAATGCAGATGTTACACCGTATGGCAGGTCTCAAGTTGTCAGCCACATTACCTGTGGAGAGGCGTTCATGAAGGACTGTGATGAAATTTGAGTAATATGTAACTTCTCTTGTTGCCATGTAAAAATCTGCTATTTTGCCGAAACACAGCACAGCGTCACAATATTCTGATGCAGTGGAAAAAGAAATTGCGACAGAATCCTCAAACAATACAATAATAAACTAGCAAATGATGGCACGACCAGTCAGTAGTTTATGAAAAATCCCATTTTCAGTACAAAAATCAATGTGGAACTTCTTTGCTTATATTGTTGTACCACCCACAGCAATTCTCATTTCACCAGCTATCGACTGTCTGTGAAAATTACATTATTTCATTACAAAAAGTCTGTTGTTGCTCAAATATCATGGTAGATATGGAAGTTTCACATATTAATCTTATAGCAAAAAACTCTCCACTTTGTGTGCTACCATTAGCAAAAGTCTTTTTTCCATACCTCAGACCTTTCATGAGATATGAGATTTTTTCAATCTGACTTTTTCACTGACGCATGTGTTCGTAACAGAGTGGTTTTTACATACATTCCTGTTCTTGAAACTAGAGACAGATAGCGATATCCTTCAACATTTAAAGAATAAGTCAACATGTTACTTACCTTTCATACACAGCAACACATTCTGTAACAAGCACGAAATGAAAATCCATAGCGACCTTTATTTCTTACTGCAAATTTCAAGAATATCATGCAATGGTTTACCTAATACCAAAATATGTCAATAACTATGACCATTAGTGATATGGTAGACAGTTCATCATGAAGCTGATGAAATGAACTATAAGATGTATGAGAATCAGAGTAAATGACATAATCGTTTCTTTAAAATCATTTGAGAAAGATTGGCCGGCTTGTAGGCAAGTGAACCTATCAATTTCTGTGCTGGGTGGGCCTGATATTACCACCAGCTTCAGACACATTTAGCACACGCTGGCAACTGTGTTTCCCTCCACTCACTCGATACTGAATTGTCAAAGTCACAACTAATTTTAAACACACTAGAGGCTGGATGTTTCTTTACCATTCCTCCTATGATTGTGACAGTTTTTGTTCTTGCAGGGCTGTATTTTTTCACTGTATTGTTATCTGGTAACATTTTCGTGAACAGGTCACTCATATGGTAAGTGGAATTAGTTGGCAAGTTGTAAAGATGTAAATAATAATAACACTGAATTCTAATTTTTTTATTGGTCTCAAACTTAACATATTCTCAGTGGTTTGAAACAGTGCTTTTTCCGCAGTGTAATGTACAAATCTCATGTCGCCAAAGATGGGATATATGTATGGTGTGAAAAGTGGCAATTGAACCTAAATAAAGAAAAGTGTGAGGTCCTCCACATGAGTACTGAAAGAAATCCGTCAAATTTCGGTTAGAAGATAAACTGCATGAATCTTGAGTCTGTCAATTGAACGAAATACATAATGAATAAATTTAATTGGAAAGACCACTTAGATATTGTGTGAGGAAGGTGAACCAAAGACTGTACTTTGGTGCAGAACACTTAGAATATGCAGTAAATCCATTAACAATACTGCCTATACTACACTTGTCCACCTCCTGTCAGCAAACAGCTGCACAATATAGGATGCTACCCAGATAGAATTGACGGAGAACACTGAAAAAGTCCAAAGAAGGATAGCTCATTTTATATTAGCATGATACAGTGAGGTGAGAGTGTCACAGAAATTATACATGAGTTGGGAAGGCAAGCATTAAAAGAAAGGTGTTTCCTGTTGCAGCGAGAGCCATTTGCAAAATTTCAGTCACCAGCTTTCTCCTCCGAATGTGGAAATATTTTGTTGACTCCACCTGCATAGGAAGAAGTATCATCATAATAAAATAAATCAGTGTGTGAACGGCAAGATATAGATGTTTGTTTTTCCTGTGCGCTACTCGAGGTGGAACGGAAAAGAAATAATCTGAAGCTGGTACGATGAACCCTCTGCCAGGCACTTAAGTCTGAATTCCAGGCTAATCATGTAGCTTAAGATTATAAGATGTAAACAACAGATCTTTCCTTGACATAATAATGCACAGAATTGTTGCAATATTGCTCCAAGAAAACAGAAGGAAAATGTTTGAGGTCAGATGATCTGAAAAATATTGGAATGACAGCATTAGTTGCTGCACTGCAATATATTGTTATTATTCTCAACAATTTGGTCCAGCTAATGTCTGTTGTTTCATCAATTACAATGTAATACATACTGTAATTGATATCTTGCCACAAATTTTTCACGAAAAAGGGGCTTAGTACATGTTTTATGACTGCACTATGCTTTGTTCTACATATTTGAAGTTCTCTGGCAACATCATTGCCTGAATTTAATTATGTGCAACTCACTTAAGTGACCACATGATATGATCACACAATGGCAGAAATTTCAAGGGGAACCTCAGCTTGATTCACTTCTAAAGATTCTTTTATGCTTTTGAAAAGTATTTCTGTTTAGGGAGCTGCAACTGTCTTGTGTTCATATGTGTCACTACGGCAAACTAAGTGCTACGACAAAATTTGCAAGATACTCTTGTGTCATGGCCAAAAATTCTTCCTTACCAACTTGCAAATTTACTATCATGTTGCCATTTGAAACGTAACAGTCTAATTGAGACCCGTTTAAACATGTAAATTTCAACCGTAAATGGTAATTTCTGACACAAACGTGTATGGGAATATGTACTTATGGAAAAGTTATGAAGAAAATAATTATGTAATCTTAATTATACTAATGTGGAGAAGCTCTGTAAATGAAGGGAACAATTCCCATGAAGGGAGTCTCTAATAATTAATAAAAAATGTAAATCTATTATTGTAAATACATATTTGAGAAGTTATTCTCGAATAAAATAACAGACACGTACTAATATTGTTGTGCACTACCTCTTCTGGAGAGAACATACATTTATGTATGTATTTTCAGTTTTTCTATGTCAATTTTAATTGTTAATTAATCAAAAAATTATTCTAAACAATGCCAAGGATTGTTCTGCATTGTTAAGAAAGTATAAATAGTTACAGCCATGATGGCATAGGGAGTCAGTACTTTGAGTGTATTTGGACAGAAAGCATGTAGATTGTTGACCATGATTTACTTCATTGTTGTAAGTATGTTACAACTTATTTAAGATTTGTCAAGATGATTTTATTTACTTTGAGGCTGTATTAAATGTTCAGTGGAAACATTATACTGGATTAATTATTTAAAAATAACTTTAAGTTATTTTTTTACAGTAGCTGTTATCCAGGAGTTCTGTTGTGACAGATTGTCAGCTACGATAAGAAATTAACGCATAGTAATGTTTTATGTGGTGGAGGAGCTGGGATGCAGTGTAATTCTGTAAAATAATCTTCTATTTTGTTTCAGAGTTAATTCGTTTGTTGAAATATTATTCCATTTTTTCAGAAACTGAAAAATGAAGAATGTGAGTAACACTACAAAGGACTTAATGATATTTATGTGAAAACGCAACTTGGAGAACCAACTGTTACTACAAAACTTACTTGAATTTTTACTTTTGGAAATTGGTTTTTCGTCCGCATTGTCATTATGGAGGATAATACGGAGGTTAACAACAATAGGGAAGTTGACGATAATGGGGAGGTTAATGGAAACCTGCAAAATAGCATAGATGTTACTGATAATAATGCAGTTAATCGGGGCAGTGAAATCGGGGAGGATAGTGACCACAGTAGTGTATGTTCCCCTTTCATGGATTTGAATAAAATGTATCTGCCTTAGATAGGTTAGTTCAGTTAATGGAAGAACAAAAAAGATCAACTAATGAACAGAAAATTTTTCTTGATTCAATCGATAAAATAATTAAGGAACCATGGAACCCAAATTCACAAGACAAAGGAGTGTTTAGACAGATGCTGGTAAAAGTAGATGAGGATACCAAAAATGTGTCAACTATAGAAGGGAAAATTGTTTCGCTAAAACAGGAATACAAAAATTACGAAGAGAGGCTAGATTCTGTGGAAAATTTCAAAAAAGTTGGTGCTGCAGAAGAGTTTGCAGAATTAAAAGAAGATGTAGGCAATTGTTTTGGCAAAATTTCGAATTTCAAATCCAAATTTCAAGAAATTACTGTCTGTAGTTACAGTCCATTGTGGAACAATGTCAACATAAAAACATTTTTCAGGGGATGGCAATATACATCCAGCTGATTTCGTGTACCAGATTAAAGATAACTTCAAAAACAAAATGAGCAATAATTTGAAAATTAAATTTTTTTAAAAGTGTTTAGATGTGGAGGCCTTGTCATGGGTGAACCAATCAATCAAACCCAAAATGTTGTTTAATGAGTTAGCATGAGCTTTCATGTACAATTTCTGGTCAGAAACTTAACAAGCCAGAATTAAGTCAGAATTTTTAAATGGGCCAAATTAAACCAGGTAGTGGACACATTAAAATCTTTTGTGAACAATTATGAACCTTGGTGCATCCTGATAAACCACTGGATGAGATGATCCAGATAGATGCATTACGACATAGATTGCTGAATAGGGTACAGTGGAGTCTTGTCTAGAGACAAGATAAATTGGACTTAGAGAAATGACAGACCTGATGATAGCAGGGATAACAATAACAGAGCTTTCAATGGTCATTTTAATAGCAGATTCAGAAAAGACAACAGAAGAAATTGGGAGAGGAATGATAGGCAGTGACCAGAGAACAGGAATTTCGAACCAAGAAATAAGCAATGGGGGCAAAATCAGGGAAACAATAGTAACAATTTTGAAAACAGAGGAAGTGGTCCAGTAAACTAAGAGCTGCCTCTTTCAGAGCCTGGCAAAATGGGGCAAATAGACATGGAGATTACAATCAGGCACATTGTAGTAATTTCAGAAGGGGAACAGGCAGAACAAATAGGACATACCAAAATTTTGTACCCAGAATACAACCTGAAGTGAATAGAATGATATTTGATATTGAATCTTAGGAAATTTTTTTATCTGAAAACAAAGATGAACAAAAAACTAGAAATTTCTTTAACAGTAGTAATGCAGTAGTAGTTGTTGTAGTAATGAGAACAGATCTGATGAGTATGGTTTACTGAGAATGTTGAGTGCCTGTGAAATGAGTGAAAAAGCTGATACTGGTGCTGTATGTGTGGAAGCTGATGTTCATGTGCTTGGCAATGGAAATGAAAATGACAGTGTAATTCCAGATGAAATTGCAGTAGATAATAGACAGGAAAATGAGGATGTGGTAGAACAGAGTAGTAACAGTGTTGAGGTTGTTGCAGAAGTGTGTGAAGAGAGAAATGAGTTTGGTGTTGAAAATAATATTAAGTGTGATAATAAGTTTCTGATGAGAATGTCTCAGATGATGATGATAATGATGTTGATGATGATATGTTACTTACAGAATTAGGTGGGATGGTATATGTAGAAGTTAAAGTTGGTGGTTTGATGCTGAATGATTTTGGAAATTCTGGTGTGTGTTCGAGTAATGAGTTAAAAACCAGTACAGCAGTGCCTGACAGATTAATGTTACCAGTTGATGATAGTGATGTTGTGTCTGAATGTGTTTGTGAAAATAGAAAAGAAGATCTAACTAGTAATAGAATACAAAGTGTAGTCAATGACAATAGTAGCAAATGTCAGTACGGTGATCAAAAGTGTAAGATCTTAAGTGAAATTTGTCAAAGAGTGTACTCAGGTTATAAAATTGCAATGAAAAATACAGAACAGTTTCCTGGTGGTAATATGATTAGTAAATGTGTAGAATCTGTAATAAAAGGTAGTGATTGTGATAAAGGGGTGAGTTTTCAGGATATATCAGAGGATTTGTTATATGAAAATGAAGTCAATGAAATGGGTAAAGAACTTGGAAATCCATATATTGTAGTACAGATTAATGATTGGGTAGGAAACTGTCTTCTGGATACAGGCAGCCCAATTACAGGAATATTGAGAAAGCCAAGAGACAGGATCAAATATAATAAAAATTTCACAGAATTTCCAGTAACAGGGGTAAATATAAATGGGGCAATGGGAAAAAAGCAGTAAGATTACCAGACAAGTCTTACTTGAATTTAAGATTAATGATATACAATTTATACAAGGATGCTTAGTAATTGATGATTTGAATGAAAACTTTATACTAGGTGTGAACTGGATTGTTAAAGCTAAAGTAAATTTTATGTGGGGTGACATGAAAATAACATTTGTTGAACCAAAAGTGGGATTCATGGGGAAACAAGTATTGTAATGGAAGATCATGGTCTAAGTAGTCTGATGAGAAGGATGCAAGAGACTAACAGTGATGATTATTGTGAGGAAGGGGAAGAATTTGATATTGATGAGTGTAGCGTTAATTATTACAGTAAACTAGATGTTAAAAAGGTATCTGAAACTGAAAGCAGAGAACAGGAGAGAGTTTGAAAATTTTTTGTGGGATTATAATGACATATTGATAAAAATCCTGGGAGAGTAAAAAGGTATCAATGTAGACTAAAATTGAAAGCTCATGACCCATTTTTCGTAAAACTGTATGCTATCCCTATCTGTAAGAGAAAGGAGGTAGAAAGAGAACTTAAGAAAATGGAAAGGTGGAAAATAACAGGAAGAAGTTGTAGTTCTTACAGAAACCCATTAGTGGTTGTTTCGAAATGAGATGGGGGTATTCGTTTAGTGCTTGACTTTAGACAACCTAATAAATATTTGGAGAGAGAAACTGACCACCCTGAAAGTATAGATGACCTACTAAATAAGTTTGAATATGTGAAATATATGACTAGCCTTGACTTGACTTCTGGATTTCATCAGATCGAATTAGAAAGAGGTTCTAGAAAATACACTGCATTTTTGTTTAATGGGAAATGTTTTCAATATTGTGTTGTATGATTTGGTTTCATTATATCTGTGGCAGAATTTATTAAGGGATTGGACTTTATTTTGGGTAAAGAACTCTTAGAAAAGTCAATTATTTACATGGATGGCATTCTGGTATCAAGTAAGACCTGGGAGGAACATATTCAAATTTTAAAGGAAATTGGAGAGAAAATGAGACAGGGGGCTATGACTTTGAAATCAAAATGAAAGAATTAAAATTTCTTGGCCATTGCATAAATGAAAAGGGGGTTTTGCCTGGTGGAGAAAAGATAGAGGCCATCACAAAATTCATGAAACCTAGAAAAAAAAAACATTTTAAGCCTTATTTTGGATTAGTAAGAGAGAATTGGCAGAAAGTGAAATCCTCCATAGACCTGATTTACCTTATTCATTTTGTTTGAAGATGTACAGTTGTGATTATGGGCTGGGGGTACATTTATTCCAAGAGAAAGAAATTAACAGGAAAATTGAACATCATTCTATAATTCTATAGCATTTGCAAGCAGAACCTTACAAAAACATGAGAGAAATTACATGAGAACTGAAAAGGAACTTTTGGAAATTGTATGGGGATTCAAAAAATTTGAAAATTATTTGTTTGGGCATGAAGGCAAAGTTTATTCAGATCATAAAGCCTTAACTTACATACAAGAGTGCTAATTGTATTGATGAGGGTGTTCAGGTTCGTTGCACTTATAATCACACCCATTAGTTCATTTATTAACATTAACACATACAAGGAACCCAAAGAAATGACTGAACATGGTGGAACATCCAAAGATAAGGCTTAGAGTCCAAAGATGAATGCATATAAATGGTGGTGTCAATTTCATTGGCGCCACAGTATCGTGGGACAATTACCAGGTGGTCAATGTTCTTACAACAGTTCAAATACACAATTCATTTTATAAAGGGTAAGGAAAATGTCACTGCTGATGCCCTGTCAAGAAGGCCAGTGGGGAATGGAAATGGTAATGAAAACAGTAGTCATGAGAGAAAATTTAAAATTATTTATTTTAAAGATGCCAAAGAGGAAAGTGAAATTAGAAAAAACTGTAATCAATTGAGAAGATATCAAAATGGTGATGATCATTGGAATCTTGTTAAAAGTTATATAGGGAAGATAGGTCTTGAGAAAGTACAAGTGTACTACCAGGTCTTCAGAGGTATTCTATTTGATAGATACAGCACAGATAGTGATGCTTGGAAAGTTTGTTGGCCGCATTCTCACATAAATACTTTGATAAAGTACACACATGAAAGCTTCATACACTGTGGCACATTGTAATGTATTCAAAAGATACAAGAGTGTATATATTTTCACAATATGTCTAGGAGAGTTAGGACCTTACTTGCCTGCTGTGATAGATGTCGAAGAACAAAAGTTAGTAACGAAAGCAACAAGCGACTCTTACAAAATGTGGTACCACATAAAGAGTTGGATTTGGTAGGGATAGATTTGTATGGTCAACTTCTAGGAGTGAAAGGGGGATTTCAGTATATTTTCATCAAAGTAGATTTGTTTTCGAATAATGGGAGATTTTATCCTTTAAAGAAAGCAACTAGTACGAAAATAGCTTCTACATTTGTGAAGGACTACTTCATTAAAGTGAGTACACCACAGGCAACTTTGTCTGTCAATGGGAGCCAATTTATTTCTAAATTTTGGAAGGAATTTGTGGAAGGATATAACATCAGACATATCTTAATATTATCCTATTCACCTAAATGCAACCCAACTGAATGGTACATGAGGGAAATTGGTAGATTATGTAGAACTTACTGTAAGAAAGATCACACAAATTATTTATGTTATATTAATGAATTTGAAGACATTATGAATAGCCTACGATATGCCACCACAGGATACTCTCCTTATGAGATCATGTTTGACCAAAAATCACCTTACCTAATCAGAGAACTTATACAGTTTCCAGCTTGTAAAAATATAACAGCAGCTGAAAGAGAGGAGATAGTTAGAAAACTATGAAAGATTATTATGAAAAAATAAAGAAATAGCATGACAAACAAATAAAAAACACAGAATTCAAAGTTTGGGATCCAGTTTTGACAAAAAGTTACACCAAATCTAAAGCACTAAATGGAGAAAAAAAGAAATTATTTGATATTTATATAGGACCATTTGAAATTGTTGAAAACCTACAACCAAATGCTCATACACTTGCATATCTTAAGTCTAAAAGATTATTTGGATTCAGGAATGTTACACAGCTGAAATTATACAAACAGCCTCCATCACTCATATAACATAACAAGCATTGTCTTTCCTCGGGAGGTTACAAGCTCTTTTTACAATTTGGGGGTGGCGAACACAAGACTCTGAGCTGGTGGGACTCTTACCTTTTCAAATCACAGCCTGCCTTACTTTTCTGTACAAACTGATACTCTTTCTCTTTCTGATTTGGACAAATAATTAGAGACTGGATGTCAAAAGGAACTGGTGCACATATCTCATACTAATCCAGCTGCCTTTTTCTGGTTATCTGGATATGAGTACATACTTTGGGCAGGTTTAATAATGTGTGGTTTAATAATACAACAAGAGTATGAATTTTGAGGAGAGTTGGTGTAATATTTACTTATGATGTCTGTACAGGTATAATGCGGTTCTGTTACTTTACATTTTGGATATGATACTCTCGCTGTGATGATAATGTTGTACTCTCATTGTGCCGATGATTTTGTGAAAAGTTGAGAAAGTTTTTAGAGTTGGTGTGAAATTTACTTAAGATATCTGTGCTCTTATAGTGACATTCAATCAGTTTAAATCTGGGATGTGATTACAATTAGGTTAAATTGTTTGTAGTCTTATATATATGTTCTTATTTGGTTTGTCCTGTTACTATACCTATTTTGCAAAAGTCACTGGATAGACGTTGATTTATTATCAAGTATGAAAATACTCTAAGTCATGATCTTGTCCTTAACATGTATTAGATATAGTGTATAATAGGCAAAGACACGTTTATCAGAAAGAAATTTATTATGTTTGTATTACTTAAATGGTTCCATCTGTGGAGCATAAAGAAAATGGAATTTTATGTTGGAGATAGTGATTGAGACAATAGTGTTTCTGATTACCAGGATTTGAGATTCACACAGTTTTATTTTCATATTATTTCTACTACTTTAACGACCATTATGATCACCCATTGGTAGTCTTATTTAATTACTCTGTTGCCATCTTGGTACTATAAAATAGGGATAATGTTTGCTACATGTCTGGTATCTGTATAAGTCATGCTATCTCCTTAGCATAGATACAAGGTGTTCTTTATCACAGTGTCTACAGCTCAGCTATAAACTTCATGTAATACAAAAGATTGAGTTAGGTACTGTTCAATATGACTGTATGTTACAGCAAGTCAATGCTTTTCAATATATACAAATGTTATCTTACAATCTGATTCTTAATATAAACTGGTTAAATTTCTCCAATATCTTATTGAAAATACTCTGCTGACAAATACTGATTAATATGTAATGAGTAGCAAAGGAAAAATTAAAGATTGAGGATTTGTATTCATGGTATAGTTATGTTCTTGTGGACATCTATTGCCAATTGAAGTCTAGTTGATTCATTAATACGTAACTGATGAGGAAATATATATTTACCATAACTTTAGAATGGCTGAACTAACCATTTCACTCCTAATGTTAACCCATTCATATGTAACCAGTGGTACTTTACCCTTTGCCTCAACCTATGTTGGAATTTACCTTACCTGTGCCCAGTTTACCGATCTCTCAGATCTGATGATCTTGCATTATGAGAAATGTGGTGATGATGAATGAGAAATCTGTCAACTAGTTATTGAGCAGTATGTATTCTGGAAGGAACCTGCTGATTCTCAATTTTCCATATTCAATTTACCAATGTAAATTGACTACATCTATGCTATGAGAACATGACGTCTTTGACAGTTGTTGTGAGCAAATACTTCAATCCATCTTTGTGGTTTCCTGATCTGAAATGTTCATGTCAATTCAGTTGCTCTAAAGTATGAGTTCGACTTGTGAACAAATAAGGACATTTGGTCCTACTAATGGTACAATCATTATGTCTATGTGTTTTTCAACAGTTTAAAACTGACAAAATTTTTTCATGAAAATAGATGTCTGAAAGGCTATCAATTACTGTTTCTTGTAAATTGCTTTACAACTATCTTTAAATGATACAATGCACACTATAATCATCTGTTTAATGTAGTCTATCTAGACTTAATACAATGATATACTGTTACATGCAATATAATCCTTTTTTAATCACCTATTGTCAATGTATTCTCAAACTTATGAGTGTTTATTCATATGCACTGCTGTTTGAAATATCTTCCACCTCTACTTAACACGATGATAAACTGTCATGTGCAACATGGTTCTCAGTAACCACTTATTATCAATTCTCTGTTACTTTCAAAAGAAATATATTTACTTTAATTAGATCTACAACTTACAGGCACAAAATTAGAACTAGTGGTGTATTGACATATATTATACCATGATGTGCTGTCACATGCAACCTAACTCCCTGTAATCATAAACACATGAAATATGTCCTTGAACTTAATGTAAGGCATATGAAGGGCTTATTTCAATAATGGTACAAGTCCACTTTTGTTCATTCTGAGATACAGAGTCCTGAAGTTAAAAGAGTGCTGAAAAACCTGCAGTTGAGATACCAGAAATATTCAAGTATATATACTCGAATCTGCATTGAGATACCAGAAATATTCAAGTGTATATACTTGAACTGTTCTTGTCTCTCAACTGCAGGTGTTTCAGTGCTCTTTTAACTTTGGGACTCTGTATCTCAGAATGAACAAAAATGGACTTGTACCGCTATTGAAATAAGCCCTTCATATACGCCTTGTGCATTGGAAAGAGAACTTATATATCACTTGGCTGAGGTTCCAATAACTTTAATTTTATATCTCAGAACTGTCTTAAGTACTTTACATAATGTGAACATTGTAACACTTGCATGATCTGCCCAATGAGGCAGTTGACTTTGTTTATTTATTGATATGAGATATGCTGTAATTCGATGCATTTGGCTACCTTATTTCTATATTTTCATGTTGATGTAGTGATTTATGTTTTAGCAGCAACAGATATCAGAGGTAAACACTAATCCTGTACCTCACTTTAGTATTTTCATGTTTATGTCTCAGATATATCACAGGTTTCAATATTTCATGTTTATGTAATAGATTATGTTTGGTCAAACCCAGATACTAGAGGGACTGCTTATAAGTCCGCTGGTAAGATCTAGTACTTTTTACTTGGATTAACCAATACAATATTATATATGTTATTTACTCTGTCCTGCAAATGCTAATTGTTCATCCTTCATTGATCAGTCAATAGGGAGTTTTGGGGTTAATTTTTGGGGACTGAGAATATGAAGCTGTGGTAAGTCCATTCTGCAGGGAATGCCAAACACTCTACTCCCTCCGGTGCCACAGTGAAGTATTGGAACAGTGCGGGTCCTTGGTAGGGGGGTTTCCTGTGTTTGGGGTCTATCATCTTTTCTTCTTCAACACCAACACTCCGAAACTTCTATTTCATTTCTTACGTCTCATTAGAGTACCAAGCTATCCTTCCCTCTGTCCACATGCATATGTCTCTATAGCTGAGACCTTTCTAATTTACCGTGTCAGCTTTATTAAGTGACTAAAGCCTATTTTATAGGAGGATCCAGGGAACAAGCTAGCATTTCTGCTTTATTAGATCTAACCATATTCTGTTATACTATATTATTTATTTATGTCTGATTATGTTGTATGTTGTCACCAAAATGGTAAGCATTTACTTATGTATTTACTTTGCTATATACTGCCACTCATGCAAGTATGCTCTGTCACATTTTAACTATCCCGAGGAATGCCTCACTTACTATGCTCAGAATTACCGTACATAATGTTTGTAATTATCATGGAAAATAGCTCACTTACACTACTCTCCATCATGTAAGTATATACCATGACTGTTGTGGGGTATGATAGCACTATATGTTAACACATACTGCGAAGGAAGAGGCAGTGATTGTAATTGGGTAAATATTCATAAAAAATAGTCATTATATGTTTTGTAAAGATGGAAATGAAGCATCAGAAGTGTCTTGGGAAGTAAAAAATGGAAAGACTGGACATTGGTCAGACACTCCATTCTATGCATGTAGGGTGAATTATTCTAACGGTTAGAAACTATAGTCCAAGAATTTAATTGTACTATACGATAATAATATATATTTTTTATTCAATACTATATTTAAATTTCAATATAAATTGCATCAAATAGTGCCATAGCAATTGAAGATTTTTTACTAGTATGACTTTAGTTATATGTTATCAAAGAACAAGTTAAAATTTAAATATGAGATTTAAGACAGGAAATGTTTAAGTATGAACAACTGGAATTTTGCTGAATTGAACTATTTGGGTGTTTGCAATGAAGAACTTCTGACGAGCAGAGATATACAGTGTACTTCAGTTCAGTTCTCTTCATTGCACATAGAGGAGACTGAACATTTTGTTATACAGGGTGATTCAAAAAGAATACCACAACTTTAGGAATTTAAAACTCTGCAACGACAAAAGGCAGAGCTAAGCACTATCTGTCGGCGAATTAAGGGAGCTATAAAGTTTCATTTAGTTGTACATTTGTTTGCTTGAGGCGCTGTTGACTAGGCGTCAGTGTCAGTTGATGCTAAGATGGCGACCGCTCAACAGAAAGCTTTTTGTGTTATTGAGTACGGCAGAAGTGAACCTCCTGATAGGTGGTGTATTAAACGTTGGTATAAACAGTTTACAGAGAATGGGTGTTTGTGCAAAGGGAAAAGTTCTGGACGGCCGAGAACGAGTGATGAAAATGTAGCACGCATCCAGCAAGCATTTGTTCGCAGCCCAGGAAAATCGACTCGCAGAGCTAGCAGAGAGCTGCAAATTCCACAATCAACTATATGGAGAGTCCTACGAAAAAGGTTAGTTATGAAACCTTATCATCTGAAATTGGTTCAAGCACTGACGGATCGGCCGCCAGGCAGCCCGTGACAGAGCACTTCATCACTGGCCTCCAACAAGCCCTGATCTTACCTCCTGCGATTTTTTCTTATAGGGGTATGTTAAGGATATGGTGTTTCGACCACCTCTCCCAGCCACCATTGATGATTTGAAACGAGAAATAACAGCAGCTATCCAAACTGTTATGCCTGATATGCTACAGAGAGTGTGGAACGAGTTGGAGTATCAGGTTGATATTGCTCGTGTGTGTGGAGGGGGCCATATTGAACATCTCTGAACTTGTTTTTGAGTGAAAAAAAACCTTTTTAAATACTCTATGTAATGATGTATAACAGAAGGTTATATTATGTTTCTTTCATTAAATACACATTTTTAAAGTTGTGGTATTCTTTTTGAATCACCCTGTATTATGGTCTAATACTAGGTGTACTTGCCAAAGATAAGTGATGGCAAAATACAAACTAATATGGAATTTGAGTATTGTAGTATCTGATACTAATGCTTGTTCCACAATGCATCACAAATATTGAGAAAGAGTTACACACACCAGTGTCTCCATTGCACTCAGGAGAACCTGGAGGCTCTAATGAAAGACATAAATATACAGAAACAAGGCCAGTTCAGCTAACTCCCAATAGATAATTTTCTGATTGAAATGAATTTACCTCATATTCACGTTGTAAAGCAAGCTGCAGACAAATTCTGCAAAGTAACTTGTTCTTTCTTTGTACTATTAATTAATATTTTGTTTAATCTAGTTGAATTTGATACAAAATAATTTATGATGGTTTTACATATTTGGTTGCTCATATCTTTCACAAATTGTTTGTTCATCCAATTAATTGCAAATGAGTACTGTTATGTAGACCTGTCAGAAAAGGTTTTGTTCAACTTTCAGTTGCACAAATCTTTTGGGGATTGTTGAAACATAACAGTTTAATTGAAACCCATTTAAACACATACATTTCAACCATAAACAGTAATTTCTGACATAGAGGTGTATGGAAATATGTACTTGTGGAAAAGTTACAAAGAAAATAATTATGGAATCTTAATTAGTCTAATTTGTAGAAGCTCTGTAAATGATAGGAATAATTCCCAATGAAGGGAGTCTCTAGTAATTAATAAAAAATGTAAAAGTATTATTGTAAATACATATATATTCATGAAGTTATTCTCGAATAAAATAACAGACATGTACTAATATTGTACTACACTAGCTGTTCTGGTGCAAACATACGTTTAATTACGTATTTTCAGTTTTTCTATGTCAATTTTAATTGTTAATTAATCAAAAAATTATTCTTAACATTGCCAAGGATTGTTTGGCATTGTTAAGAAAGTATAAATACTTACAGCCATGATGGCAAAGGGAGTCAGTACTTTGAGTGTATTTGGACAGAAAGCATGTAGCTTGTTGACCATGATTTATTTCATTATTGTAAGTATGTTTCAACTTATTTCAGATTTATCAAGATGCTTTTGTTTATTTTGAGGCTGTATTAAATTTTCAGTGGAAACATTATACTGGATTAATTTTTTAAAAAATAACTTTAAAGTTATTTTTTTTACAGTAGCTGTTCTCCAGGCTTTCTGCTGTGACAGATTGCCAGCTATGATGAGTATATTAACGCGTAGTAATGTTTTACATTCAGCACGACATTTCTGGGCATACTGTGCCTTTACTGTAGCCATGTTTAGCACTAAAACAATATCCAGTAGTATATAATAGGGGAAATATTCCACGTGGGAAAAAAATGTCTGTTTGTGTCTGTGTATGTGCGGTTGGATATGTGTGTGTGTGCGAGTGTATACCTGTCCTTTTTTCCCCCAAGATAAGTCTTTCCACTCCCGGGATTGGAATGACTCCTTACCCTCTCCCTTAAAACTCACATCCTTTCATCTTTCCCTCTCCTTCCCTCTTTCCTGACGAAGCAACCGTTGGTTGCGAAAGCTAGAATTTTGTGTGTATGTTTGTCTTTGTTTGTGTGTATATCGACCTGCCAGCACTTTCGTTTGGTAAGTCACATCATCTTTGTTTATATATATATATATATATATATATATATATATATATATATATATATATATATATATATATATATATCACTTACCAAATGAAAGTGCTGGCAGGTCGACAGACACACAAACAAACACAAACATACACACAAAATTCAAGCTTTCGCAACAAACTGTTGCCTCATCAGGAAAGAGGGAAGGAGAGGGAAAGACGAAAGGATGTGGGTTTTGGGAGAGGGTAAGGAGTCATTCCAATCCCGGGAGCAGAAAGACTTACCTTAGGGGGAAAAAAGGACGGGTATACACTCGCACACACACACATATCCATCCACACATATACAGACACAAGCAGACATCTTTAAAAATGTTTCCCTCTATTATAACCATATATATATATATATATATATATATATATATATATATATATATAAAAAATAAAGAAAATATGACTTACCAAATGAAAATGCTGGCAGGTCGACAGACACACAAACAAACACAAACACACACACAAAATTCAAGCTTTCGCAACAAACTGTTGCCTTATCAGGAAAGAGGGAAGGAGAGGGAAAGACGAAAGGATGTGGGTTTTAAGGGAGAGGGTAAGGAGTCATTCCAATCCCGGGAGCGGAAAGACTTACCTTAGGGGGAAAAAAGGACGGGTATACACTCGCACACACACACATATCCATCCACACATATACAGACACTTGCAGAGACAAGCAGTCCCTCTCGAAATACACTGAGGGTCTCACCGAATCCTTCACAGACTGTAATTATCCTCCCAAACTTGATCAAAAACAAATCTCCTGTGCCTTATCTCTCCAGCCTCTCACCACCTCCCAAAGTCCCATCGTCTGGCCACACAGCAGCATTCCCCTTGCAACTCAGTACCGCCCAGGCCTGGAGCAACTGAATTACATTCTCTGCCAGGGTTTTGACTACCTATTATTGTGCCCTGATGTGAAAAATGTCCTGCCCACCACCACACAGTGGTATTCTGCCATCTACTGAACCTACACAATATACTCATCTATACCTACACAACACCTGCTCCCAACCCCTTACCTGAAGGCTCATACCGCTGTAGTAGACCTAGATGCTAATCCTGTCCCATACATCCTCCCACCACTGCCTACTCCAGTTCGGTGACAAACATCATCTAGCCTACCAAAGGCAGGGCTATCTGTGAAATCAGTCATGTGATCTACAAGCTAAGCTGCAATAACTATGCTGCAATCTGTGTGGACATGACAACCAACAAGCTGTCTGTGAGCATGAATGGTCACCGACAAACTGTGGCCAAGAAACAAACAAGTGGGCCACCCTGTTGCTGAGCGCGCTGCCAAACATGATATCCTTCAATTCAATGACTGCTTCACAGCCTGTGTCATATGGATCCTTCGCACCAACACCAGATTTTCCGAATTGTGCAGATGGGCACTTTCCCTGCAAAACATCCTACATTCTCACAGCCCTCCTGACCTCAACCTCCGTTAGTTACTTTCCTTATCCATCCAGCCCCCTCCCTGTTCCCAGTCCAGCAATACACAGACCTCATTCCACCATTGCACCCTGTCTTTTTAATTCTCTCCTTTTCTGCTACCACCCTGCCCTCCTCACCTTTCCCCTGCTCACCATCTAACCTGCAGCACTTCACTCTTTGTCATCCCTACTCCATTATCTCTCCACCTCCCTATCCCAGTCTCCTTATTATCCCCACCCAGTTTCCACTCCCATCATGCACTGGTGCTGCAGCTTGCAGTGTGGTTTCAGTTACCTGAGACTGCAGTGATGTGTGTGAGTTTCGTTTGCTTGAATGTGTGTTGTGTGTGTGTTGTGTGTGTGAGTTTGTGTGTGTGTGTGTGTGTGTGTGTGTGTGTGTGTGTGTGTGTGTGTGTGTGCGCTCGCGCGCGCGCGCGTGTGTGTGTGTGTGTGTGTGTGTGTGTGTGTGTGTGTGTGTGTGACTTACTTCCAAAAGCTTTATTTGTGACACTCTTTTAGTTTTGCCTATCTGTGACTCAGCATCCCGCTATATGGTGAGTAGCAACTTCCCTTTTCATAATATTGTTAAAAGCATCAAAAAGGAACTCCATTGATTTCAGGGTTATGTGCTTAAGATTTGTGCAACATGGGCATCCATGAGGCAGGGAGGGAAAGGGGCACTTTCTCCATCCTGGAATCAGGGTTACAGATTTTTTATTCATTACATAATTCTCACAAATTTGCAGCAGTCACTGTTTGAGGCTCCAGTAAGCTGCAGATTTAAAATTGCTGAACAAGTCTTTCTTTTTCTTTTTCTTTTTTTTTTTTTTTTTTTAGTTGCCATTCAGTTCACCAGAAATTAGAACAATTCACTGGTGTGGCTGCAGTTTTGGCACTTACCTGCAGTTAAGATAGATATGGTCCTTTAAACAGCCATGCTGGAATAATGTCTCAGTCTTTCTCTGTTGGTTGTTCATCAGTTCATTCAGCATTAATGGAACTGCAGAAAGGAGTTGTGGAATTGCTGTAACATCTTGGCACATGGATTCCATCACTAATTCCCAAAACATAAATGTGCCATTCACTCATTCACAATTCCCAGAAATACATTCCCTTCTGTTTACAATTCCCATAAATGCAGTCCCTCTATTTGATACACAACAGAATCACAACTGTAGTTTACCATATGTTTATCAAGAAAGAAAATATTATGGTTGCTGATTCTGCATTCAGTTTTATGCGACAGAGCCATTGTAGTACACTTGGAAGAATACAGTTTACCAAACACCTCAACAAAATTTGTCTTTCAACTAGCATTTTGTTGATGTACAGTTATGCCAGTCATAAGTCAACAATAAAACACAGAAAGCATGAAAGCATTCATGCGAACAGAGGTGAAGTTTTACAAGCGAACAAAGTGTCCTAGTTGATATCAAATCTGACTATTCTTTTTCTAAAGTTTACTCCCCATTGCTCTACTTTGAGGAGTAGTAATGCAGTATGTTTGTTGATATTCAGCAGTATTTTCACAATCATTTGACATTTTTTCCCATCCCTGATTTCAATTTTTCATTTTCAACTTAACACTATATAAATTATGTTCTAGATTTACTTCATAACCTGTTGGGTACCCTGGAATTCCATCATATGAGTATGTAATTTCAGATAGTAGAGTGAAAAAGGTGGAATCCATGTTCATATTAATTTTATAAAAATATGTACTTTGCGTGGAACATTGAAATATGCTTGCCATTTAGATACCATTGATACTTGAAAATACTAAGTGGATAACTATCAAATTTTTCTTGTCAAATTTAGTTCCTGGGGCATGGCACATTTCAAAGTAAGTGAATCAGTTATATAAAAACTTGCAAGTTTTGAATCTTGTCCCCCTCTTAGAAAAATTCCTGTGGATGCCCATGTACCACAATGCAATCATTTGACTTATTACTCAAATAATGCTCCAACAATCACAGTTCTAGCACATCAATAAAAATATGACTGAATTTTTAAGTCAAGTTCTTGCCACTATTACAAATCAGAATGATGAAAATGATAATCCAGTCCAGTAATTACATACAAAAACCTTTGGTTAACAAACAGTTATTTGGTCATTTATGAGAAATACCAACCGTTTATGGCATTGAGACAGTAAAGTCATCCAAGGGCCCAAGCATTTAGCCTCCTAGATTTTACAGTCATCATGTTGTCTTTTCTCACCCATCATCCATGTTGTGACTCGCCGATTATTCAAAGTGCCGCCGCGCAAGCACGCACGTCCTCTACCTGCGGCGCTGTCTGCCAGCCATGCAGCAGCTGTGCCACCTAAGCGGCCAGCCGAGCAGCGGCCGCTAGACTGAGACTCAGTGTTTAATCGAATGCCGACTTGTACACAGGTCAACTTACTCAGTGACTTATATGTGTTGTTGTGTTGTCCGAAATATGTATTAAATTTGACGATTTAACAATTGGCGACGAGGTAGTGGATTTTTCCTTTTCACCGTTGACTCACAGGGTTCCATGGCTACTGTCGAGCAGCTCTTGCAAAATCTCCTTGAACAGCAAACGTTTCTAACAGCGGCAATTAGCGAATTCGTCGCGGCGTCAAATGCGGGACGTTTCTCGTCATTGGCTGTACCTCCTTTTCCACCTTATGACGAGACGGCGGAAGACTGGTCTGATTATGGAAAACGTCTTCGACAGCACTTCTTGGCATTTCATGTCACGGACGAACAACCATGTAAGTCTCTGTTCCTTTCCTGGATTTCACCTCAAATGTATTGGTTGTTGTCGCAATTGGCTCCTTTGAAGGATCCTGCGTCTTTGTCCTTTGCTGAAATGTGCTCCCTTCTGTCTGTCTATTTTCAAAAGCAAACGCATGTGGTAGCCTCTCGTGTTGCCTTTTATCGTTGTGAAAAACAACCAAATCAGTCCTATCGCACTTGGGCTGCTGAACTTCACGGCCTCAGTCGAAAGTGTCAATTTGTTACTGACGTTCACAAAGAATCCTATGCCGATTCCATGGTACGGGATGCTATTATCCGGTCGGCGCCCAACAAAGAAGTTCGGCAACGTGCCCTTCAGTTGGCGAATCCGACTCTAGATGAAGTTCTCTCCATTGCGCAGTCTTTTGAAATTTCTCGCGCTGCTGGGGCGCAAATAGAAGCGTGGGGTGACGTCGGGGAAATACAACCTCTGTGCGCTGTTGACGACACGTGCGGCGCGTCCCCGCCGGCCGACGTGGCCGCAGTACGCTCCCACGCGCCGCCTCAACCTAGCCGTAAACAACCCACTAAGAAACTGCAGCAAAATCCCCGGCAACTTCCTTCATGTCCGCGGTGTTTTACGAAACATTCACGCGAGGATTGTCCCCAACGTTGGGCTGTGTGTCACAATTGCAAAAAGAAAGGTCATGTGTCTTCCATTTGTAAATCCGACCGCATACATGATGTTCATGAACATGACGCTGATTCTGATTCTGTGTTGTCTGTCAATTGCACTTCTTCCCTTTCAGGGAAGTTATTCCTCACTGTCCAGATCCTTGGTCGAGATGTTCGCATGCAAGTGGATACCGGTTCTGCTGCCACTATCATTAATTCTCAGACATATCTTCAGCTGGGTTCTCCACTCCTGTCCCCTGTCACTCGGCAATTACGGACATACAATAAACAGAATATTTCTCTCTTGGGACAGTTTAATGCTGAGGTATCTTACAAATCCGTCGTTCGCACTGTTCCCATATTTGTGGTCGACCAGAGCAACGCAGAAAATCTTTTTGGTTTCGATGCCTTTCGCGTTTTTGGGTTCTCCATAGATGACTCTGTCAATATTGTCTCTGACGCTATTCCTTATGCTCAACTGGATTCCTTGTCGACGACATTTTCGTCCCTTTTTTCTCCTGGGTTAGGCCGTGCAAACGACTTTGAAGCTCATATCACGCTCAAACCCACTGCTCGGCCTAAGTTTTTTCGGGCTCGGCCCATTCCTGTGGCCCTTCGTGATCGGGTAAAACGGGAGTTGGATCGTCTCACTGCTTCAGGGGTCTTGCTTCCTGTCACTTCCAGTGAGTGGTCCTCTCCTGTCGTTGTCGTTGCTAAGCCCAATGGTGATATTCGTCTCTGTGGCGATTTCAAAGCCACTGTAAATGCTCAATGCCTCATCGACACTTATCCTATGCCCCATCCTGAAGAACTGTTCACTAAACTCACTGGAGGACAGTATTTTTTCTAAAATTGACCTGTCGGAAGCCTATCATCAACTTCCTCTCGACGCTGCTTCCCGGCAGTTTCTGGTCCTTAACACGCCTTTCGGCCTCTATCAGTACCAACGCTTGCCATTCGGGGTTGCTAGCGCCCCTGCTCTCTTTCAGTGATTCTTGGAACAATTATTGCTCCCTGTCCCGGGGTGTATCAATTACATGGACGACATTGTTGTCACTGGCTCCACCACTGAAGAACATCTTCAAAATCTCTGCACACTTTTTAATGTCTTACAGACTGTCGGTCTTAAGTGTAATCTTCAGGAGTCACAATTTTTTCAGGCTTCTATCACGTACTTGGGGTTTCAACTCTCTCGGGATGGTATTCGTCTGCTTCAACACACTGTTGCTGCGATCGATGCCCTTCCTCGCTCTACATCTGTTAAGGAACTGCAGGCTTTCTTGGGGAAAATAGCATACTATCACAAGTTTTTACCGTCTGCGGCGTCGGTGGCTCAGCCGTTGCATCGCCTGTTGCATAAAAACGTGCCTTTTCACTGGTCCGCGTCATGTGACACAGCTTTCCGGAAATTAAAGACTATGCTGAAACAGGCCCCGTGCCTGGCTACTTATCGACCTGGCCAACATCTTGTTCTTGCCACAGACGCCTCTCAATACAGGGTCGGTGCAGTCCTTGCACACCGTTTTTCTGACGGTTTGGAACAACCCATCGCTTATGCCTCCAAAACGCTCACGGATGCCCAACAGAAGTATTCTCAAATTGAGAAAGAAGCTTTGGCCATCATTTATGCTCTTCATAAGTTTGGTGTTTTTCTTTATGGCTCAAAATTTCGTCTTGTTACGGATCACAAACCACTCGTTTCCTTGTTTCATCCATCAACGTCACTTCCCGACAAGGCTGCACACCGCCTCCAGCGTTGGGCTCTTTACTTGTCCCGTTTCAATTATGAGATTCATTTCCGGCCAACGGCTCAACATCCGAATGCTGATGCTTTGTATCGCCTTCCCATGGGTCCTGATCAGGCATTCGATAGGGACGAACTTTTGTGTTTCCACCTGGATGTTGCCGAGCAGCGGGTTGTGGACGGGTTCTCCATCACTGGGGACAGGCTGGTGGCTGCTACGGGTTCTGACCCTACCCTCTCCCGGGTTTTACACTGTATTCAGAAGGGTTGGCCAGATCACCCGTCCACTAAGACTTCTGATCCATTGCGGAACTACTACACTTTGCGCTACCGCCTCACGGCTAGGGATGGTGTTATCCTCCTCTCCACTGACAATGCTTCGCCGTGGGTTGTGGTACCTGCGTCTTTGCGTGTTTCGGTCTAGCGCCTCCTTCACCAGGGGCACTGGGGTGTGTCTCGCACAAAATCTCTGGCGCGCCATCATGTGTACTGGCCTGGCATCGACTCTGAAATCGCACACATGGTCGCTGCCTGCGGCCCTTGTGCGTCACAGGCCGCTGCCCAGAAGTCATCTTTGTCACAGTGGCCTTCGCCTGAGAAGCCCTGGGAGCGCATTCATGCTGACTTTGCGGGACCCTTTTTAGGTACTTATTGGCTCCTCGTCATTGACGCCTATTCTAACTTTCCTTTCATTGTCCGTTGCACGTCACCTACCACCGCAGCAACCACCAGTGCTCTCGCCCGCATTTTTTCTTTAGAAGGCCTCCCCTCTACTCTTGTTACTGATAATGGTCCGAAATTTGCCTCTTCCGACTTTGCGGATTTTTGTAATCGACATGGCGTTACGCATGTCACAGCCCTTCCATTCCATCCCCAATCCAATGGTGAGGCTGAACGACTGGTCCGCACATTTAAGGCTCAGATGCGGAAACTTCTGACTTCTTCTGCTGCTGATGATGCGCTTCTCCAGTTCCTGGCGTCTTACCGTTTCACCCCCATGGGCGATCACAGCCCGGCTGAGCTCCTACATGGCCGACAGCCCCGCACGCTACTTCATCTTCTGCGGCCTCCCACTTCACGGCCGCGGGTGCCTTCACTTGGCCGGTTCACCGCCGACGACCTCGTCTGGGTACGGGGATATGGCAGGCGGCCAAAATGGAGAACGGGCTGCATCTTACGACACTGTGGCAGACGCCTGTATGAAATCCAGATGGACACGGGTGTCGCAGTGCGTCATTCGGACCAGCTTCGGCCTCAGATGCCAGCAATGCCTGTTCCGAATGCCGCCACACCACCTTTGGCTCTACCTGATGCTCGGGATCTTGGCATCTCTCAATACTCACAATGCAGCCCTCTCACCGTCATCGCGATGCCAGCATCAGAACGGACACCACCAGGAGACGTGCCCATGCAGGAACCGGAGGACCATCCTCTGTCAGAGTACATCTACTCGCCTCCTCCTCCAACGGACGCCGACACATCGCCCATGTCTCCTGTCATATCAACTGGACTTGCCGCAATGGGCATATTGGTGCATGGGGCCCAGCAGATTCGACCCCTATGTCTCCTGTCATCTCGACCCGTTATCATCGGGGACACTTCCGTCCGTACAGGAAGCCTCCCCCTCGAGACTTTACGGCGAGTCAAACAACGCCTATGGACGTTAGCCATCTCCAGGACACCTCCATCAAGAACAGTGCAACAATTTCAAAGGGGGGAAAAGTGTTGTGACTCGCTGATTATTCAAAGTGCCGCTGCGCAAGTACGCACGTCCTCTACGTGCGGCGCTGTCTGCCAGCCATGCAGCAGCTGCGCCACCTAAGCGGCCAGCCGAGCAGCGGCCGCTAGACTGAGAATCAGTGTTTAATCGAATGCCGACTTGTACACAGGTCAACTTACTCAGTGACTTATATGTGTTGTTGTGTTGTCCGAAATATGTATTAAATTTGACAATTTAACAATCCTCACATGGGCTGGGATGAAAATCCACCACACAGATCAGTATGCATCCAAAAAGCATGTTTCCCTGAGCACACTCCTAGAGGCAAGCTCTATCAGTGCCATCTTAGGCCACACAACATGATATGCCCATTTGGCATCAGTGCAGCATTTAAATTGCTGTGGATCTTTGATGTGTTATGATGGCACAAATTAAACTGACCCATAAGCATTCATCGTGAGCCACAATAGAGGTTCGGTCAGATGTGATAGGGTGACTCAATGTGCTCAGATAAAGCAGATTTTTTCAGAGTAATGAAGGTGATAAAATCTCTCATTCTCCTTCCTTAGTGTGTAGTTCTACATTGTGCACTGTTTGTCCATTCTGTGGTTCTGAATTGAGGAAGGTCAGCCACATGCTGAAAAGACACAAAATCGAATCAGTCTTCAGGCCACCAACAAAAATCTGACAATTAATGAGACCAGTTGAAGATACAGAATGTCTCAGAAGAGCTGTTGTGTATGAGATACCCTGTAAATGGGACTAATCTTATGTCAGACAAGTGATGCACAGTATAGAACAATGTATGATGGAGCATAAGAGGTTTTATCACCTATGCTACCCTGAAAAATCTGCCTTAGCTGGGACGATTCTAGAATACAGGTACTGGTTCAAATGTGATGAAACTTCTGTCATGTATCATACTGATAGCTTTTGGGACAGCATAATAACAGAAGCCACAAAAAAAAAAAAATCAGAGGTAACACCCTTAATAGACATGGCAGACTGCAGCTCAGTACAGTATGGGACCCAGCAGTCACAAGGTTGAGGCAGGTGCACTGAAAGCAGAGCCTATGTGTACACATAGATGACAATGCCAGAAGGACCCATGATGAGACAACCAACAGCTAGAGTACATAAGGGTGTACCAGCAGCCCATCAACAGTCATTGCACTTGACAATAGCCAAGGAGTTCTTTGTCAAAAGTTCATGGCATCTTAACAACTTGAAGTGGCTGGAAGCCAGAGAACATTTCATTCATTATAGAGACTGTCTGATTATAGAAGTAATTGCTGTCATCATCTGTCAATAGTGAGCATTTATTGCACTTCCATACCTTATGAGAGCCTATGCAGCCACAGTCAAATAAAGTGGAAAAGTATTGTGTTTATTCTTTTCAGGTAGAATAAACAGACAATAGAAAATCACACGAGTGTGACTGGCCAGGTCACCCACCTACCAGCACCGTAGAGACAGCCTTTATGACAAAGCAGACACAGATCAGGATGTGTTTCCATTGATTTCAGAATCTTTTAGTGGCCACACTATGATGGATAATGATGATGATGATGATGTTGAGTTTTGGTTGAGGACACTACACAGCAAGTTCATCAGTGCCCTGTCACTGCTGCCCTTTATTGAAAGAGGTGTTAGGACTACCCATTAGCAGAAAGGTGTTCTAGTTTGGAATTTATAGTTACTAAGTTTTGAGTATCTACAAACAACTGATAGATGGCACAGTAGAAATGTGACATTACTGTTGTTTTAAAATTTATGAATTCAGTTATGAAAACAATGCCAACTCAGAAATTGGCTGAGTAGTTTCTTTAGAGGTAGTAGTTGAAGAAGAAGCTAAGTGAAAAACTGAAGTTTTCATGTGAAGCTTTTCATTGGAAGATTTTTTTACAGTTTTCATAAGAAACTAGTTGGGTAGCAGTCCCTGGCATCAGTTGTTAGTACCACATTTGGTAAATAGTATTCTCCAATGAACATTTACAATAGCTTTGCAGAATTTGGTGTCATCATACTTCCATCAGCAATGAATTTCATGAATATCCAACTAAATCGGCTGTTGTAAGTAAAAACATTGATGCTGTGTGCAACACAATGGAACGGGATCAACACGTCTCTCATCGTTAGGTAGCGGCATTCTTACCCCACATCAAGGGCTTTAGTACTTTCAGTTATACATAAATATTTAGCTTTAACTACTGAGGATCAACAGTGTCTAATAAGGGCAATTCAGATATGGCAAAAACCCCATATAATGCAGATAGGTTGGATGAACTGAAAAAGGCTGTCATGTTCATTGTGCTATAGAAGAATAAATCAGAAGACTAAAGAATGCTGTGTAGATCAGTAGTGAGTTATGCAACGCTCATGAAGCAGAAAAATGCTCACCAACTAAGGCACATTGCACAGCAATAGATCTGGTTGAAATGAGAATGTTAAGACAAACTTGTGGCGTCTCTAGAGCCAGTCGTATCAGAGATCAGAGAATAAGAGGCAGGTGGTCAAGATAACACAGAAGCTTCAAGACAGAAGACTGTAAAGGTATGAATACATCATGAGAAGGGATGACAACTATGTTGACAAGAGTTTGGTGGAAATAGTAGTAGAAGGTGACAAAGGAGAGGAAGACCAAGAAGAAGATGGATGGGCTGTGAACAGAGGACTTTAGGGTGAAATAGCTAAGGGAAAGCGAGTAGAGAACCAAGGAAAATGGAGAAGACTCGCCTAGAACATCACCTCCATAAGAGCAGAAAAAGCCCAAGGAAAATAAGAAGAAGATTTACGTGTGATGTGATCTGACGGATTGTGTATAATTTGATCACAGCTCAAAAACAGGCTAATTTCAATTGGTAAGAGGAAATGCTCCAGAATTTGACAAAGGAAAAACAAAATCCACATACATGTAGACATGACTCAGATATCTTCACACAAACTGGAAACTGTGGAGCAACCAACTGTTCGACTGTTCCAAGATAATCCAAAACCAATAAAGGTGGTTTATTCTCAAAGCCTTTCCAATAAAATAATAGTTCATTCATTGCTTAGGCTGGACTTGTCATGAATACTGCTTTACACTTTAGAGGACTGGAGAACAGTTAGTGCTGAATAGCATACCACAATTTGTTTGCCTCAAGTCATCGATGAAATCAGGATAAACAACTGTATATGTTGCATCATTATTAATCATAATCACTCCTACTGTCACAGATCATGTCAAACAGTTGATTATTTCAGTATTGAAAAACCATCAAATTAATGCATCATTTCATGTGTTCACCTAACTTAACATCTTAAGACTCCATTTTGCCCCTTTGTGTCAAACAAAAAACTCCATGGTCAGCGAATTTCATCTCCTCCCGAAGGTGCAGAATCCTACCAAAAATACGTTTTTCAAGAACCAACATCAGAGTGGAAACAAATGTTCTCAGAATTGGTTCCAACTGAGATGTAACAGTCCATTGAAACCCATTTAAAGTATATAAGTCCTGTAATTGGTAGGAACATTTAGGATTGATATAATTAAGTGAAATCTGGAACAAATGATCGAGTACATTGGTCAAAGTCATTTCTTAGAAACTGAGATGGATTTGTGTTAAAACAATGACTAAATTAAAGTCTGTTGTATTAAAATGAAAATCCAACTGAGAGAATCAGAACTGATTAGAAAATTAAAATGTAATTAGCGAGAATATTATAAGTGGTTATAACCCAACTTATCTACTCGTAATAATGGGGTTAGGCATAGTTACTCAGGATCTGCCACAGTCATCATCCTGAATCCATTAATGGACACTGTAAATTAACTACTGGAGAGTTAAATTAAATTAATCTTGTGTAAAATTTCATCATATTTATTATACTTTCAAAACAAAATCAAAGCATCATTACGAAGGCAAACAACACTTAAAATACAAAAGGAGCAGCTACATGGTCACTGCTCAAAAAACAAAACCAGACTGCTTCCATGCCAATATGGCTACCCCTATATATATATATAATGGTAATGAAATCAAACAATTTTTGCATTATAATTTTTTCTAGATGAGTTACATATTTTTGTATGCATGTGTAATTCCAGATTCATCTGGAGAATGCATGAATTAAGTGAGTCAACTGGGCTGTTATGTTTCAACACCCCCAAAAGGATTTGTGAAACTGAAAGTTGAAAAAAACCTTTTCTGACATATGTAGGAACAAGCCCTTTACTTATGGTATGAAATAAATCCAGTATTTGAATAAATATGTAAATTAATATGAAGGATAATACAAAATTATTACTCAATACTACAATGAATCTTAGAGTTTCTAAACTAGTACAGAATTCCTAAGTGTAAGTGCACTAATCTCTGTACTTTACATAAATCAAACATTATTCAATTTTTTTTTTTTTTTTTTTTCCAGAAGTAGTTGCTTCTTTTCCTTCCACAGTAAGTGTTAGCATATAACAGAATGATATATAAGAGTGCAGTAATATATTACTCTGAGTGACAATATAAGTAACTAATACATCATATTGGGAGTGTTTTTATAAGTAATAGGAATGTCACCAGCAATTATGTGGTTGGGCATTATACCCAGGTACTTGTTCACCACTTGGGTGTGAATACATAATAAATGAATCACACATGATTGGTACATCATGACAAAACATGGTTAGGAATCATAGATTGGTAAGTGTTCACCACTTAGGTGTGAATACACGACAATTGAATCATAAATGACTGATACATCATGACAAAACATGGTTACGCATTATACACTGGTAAGTGTTCACCACTTAGGTGAGCAGAAAGACTTACCTTAGGGGGAAAAAAGGACAGGTATACACTCGCACACACACACATATCCATCCGCACATAAACAGACACAAGCAGACAAAATGTATGTGTATGATTGTGTTTGTTTGTGTGCCTATCGACCTGCCAGCGCTTTCATATGGTAAGTCACATCATCTTTGTTTTTAGATATATTTTTCCTGCGTGGAATGTTTCCCTCTATTATATATATAGTGCCCCACTTCTGACAGGATACTTTCCCGGACTGGATAAGACTCTGGATGTGGCTCTCCAGCAGGGATACAAGTTCCTCAAATCCTGCCCTGAAATGAGATCCATCCTTCATTAAATCCTCCCCACTCCACCAAGAGTGTCTTTCTGCTGTCCATCTAACCTTCGTAACCTCTTAGTTCATCCCTATGAAATCCCCAAACCACCTTTCCTACCCTCTGGCTCCTACCCTTGTAACCGCCCCCGGTGTAAAACCTGTCCCATGCACCCTCCCACCACCACCTACTCCAGTCCTGTAACCCGGAAGGTGTACACGATCAAAGGCAGAGCCATGTGTGAAAGCACCCACGTGATTTACCAATTGACCTGCCTACACTGTGAAGCTTCCTATGTGGGAATGACCAGCAACAAACTGTCCATTTGCATGAATGGACACAGGCAGACAGTGTTTGTTGGTAATGAGGATCACCCTGTGGCTAAACATGCCTTGGTGCACGGCCAGCACATCTTGGCACAGTGTTACACCATCCTGGTTATCTGGATACTTCCCACTAACACCAACCTGTCAGAACTCCAGAGATGGGAACTTGCCCTTCAGTATATCCTCTCTTCTCGTTATCCGCCAGACCTCAACCTCCACTAATTTCAATATGCCGCCGCTCACACCTCACCTGTCTTTCAACAACATCTTTGCCTCTGTACTTCTGCCTCGACTGACATCTCTGCCGAATCTCTTTGCCTTTACAAATGTCTGCTTGTGTCTGTGTATGTGTGGTTAGATATGGGTGTGTGTGCGAGTGTATACCTGTCCTTTTTTTCCCCAAGGTACGTCTTTCCGCTCCCAGGATTGGAATGACTCTTTATCCTCTCCCTTAAAACCCACATCCTTTCGTCTTTCCCTCTCCTTCCCTCTTTCCTGATGAAGCAACCATTGGTTGTGAAAGCTAGAATTTTGTATGTATGTTTGTGTCTGTTTGTGTCTATCGACCTGCCAGCGCTTTCGTTTAGTAAGTCACATCATCTTATATATATATATATATATATATATATATATATATATATATATATATATATATATATATATATATATATATGTTTAATTACAATTTATCAATCCAAAATCTCGTAGATCATGTTGTATACTTTGATTTTAACGTGTTTATATTAAAACCATGTGATAGTTTGTGTCAATGCTTTTAAACATAAAACATATTTTCCAGTGGCGTAGCGTGGTTGTAAAGGTTGGGGAGACTCTACATTTATTATAGGTAGACAAAATTGTACAATAAACAATAATTTAAACAAAAGAAACAAAATGCATCAAATAAAACGACAACAACTACAACTACTACTACCACCACCACTACCACTGCCACCAATAATAATAATAATAATAATAATAATAATAATAATAATAATAATCCAGTGGAGGCCCAGGAAAAGAATAGGCCTCCAGTATGTTCTGCCAGTCGTAAAAGGCGACGAAAAGAACAAACCACCAATAGGGCTAACCCCCCTTTTAGTGTGATTAGTTGGTTCAGGAAAGAACTGATGAAGACTCGGACAAGCGCTGTCATGGTTGGGGATGATGCTTGAACCCTATGCCCGTCCACAATGGTAACGATGCTGCTAGCAACATGGAAAATGATTTAAATCCAAATAGTGGTGTTTTGCAGGATATGCTTTCTGCAACCACCCTAGTAGGAAAACAAAGACAGAGGATGAGATGGTTGGATGAAGGTAACCGACACCTCATGTTCTGTTATTACCAAGCAACAAACTTAGGAACCAACACAAATGGATACAGATCACAAGTATACACAACATTTATTACCAGATACCCAGAATTAAAATTTTTAACAGAACAACGACTAGCTGATCAGATCCGTGTAATAATAAAAAATAACAGGATACCCAGTCAGAATTAGATAACATCAAACAAGAAATACAACAAATACTGGAACAAAATAATGTGCAATCAGAAGAGGAAGAAATTACAGTAATGGACTCAAACATCCCGGAGCAAACAAACAAAGAACAACAAGCATCAATTAAACAATCAGTGGAAAACGAAATCTTAAGACAACCACCAGAACAAGCACAAATAGAACACAAAGTGACACACGTGATAGATATAGAAGAGAAATTTCAGCTGACATATATAGAATACAAAGACACAAATACAGACATTAGACCATTCTTGTATAGATCACCAAATAACCCACAAGTCGAAACAACAATAACACCTATCAACACAATCATACACAACAAAAGAAATGAAAATACAACTATGGACGTGTTACAACTACTGGTTTATATAGGAGCACTCACTACACTAAATACACACCAGGCAGAGATCAGAACCAACCAACACACAGAAGAAACCCACAAAACCAGCATGTCAGCACAGGCTACAGATCAGAATAGAAAAACTGAGAAAAGGCATCAGACAGCTAACACAATTTATAAGAAATGAAATATCAGACAAAAAACGAAAAAGGTTAGGTAAAATCTCACAACAAGAAGCGACAGAGCAATTAGATGAAAAGAAGCAGAAATTACAAGCATTGGCCAAACGACTTAGAAGATACAAAAAAAGTGAAAATAGAAGGAAACAAAACCAAACATTCAACACAAACAAAAAGAAATTTTACCAGACAATGGATAACACACACATTAAGATAGACAATCCACCAAACATAACAGACATGGAACACTTCTGGAGCAATATATGGTCTAACCCGGTACAATATAACAGACATGCACGGTGGATACAAGAAGAAACAGACACATACAAGATGATACCACAAATGCCAGAAGTGATAATTTTGCAACATGAAGTCACCTGAGCAATTAATTCTGCGCACAATTGGAAAGCGCCTGGAAAAGATAAAATAGCAAATTTCTGGCTAAAGAAGTTCACCTCAACCCATTCACATCTAACTAAATTATTTAACAGTTACATTGCAGACCCATACATATTCCCTGATACACTTACACAAGGAATAACTTATATGAAACCTAAAGACCATGCAGACACAGCAAACCCAGGAAAATATCACCCCATAACATTCCTACCAACAATATACAAAATATTAACTTCAGTCCTTACACAGAAATTAATGACACATACAACACAGAACAAAATTATAAATGAAGAACAAAAAGATTGCTGCAAATGAGCATTAGGATGTAAAGAGCAACTGATAATAGATGCACTGGTGACACATCAAGCTAAAACTGAACAAAGGTCGCTACAGTATGCATACATTGATTACCAAAAAGCTTTTGATAGTGTACCCCACTCATGGTTAATACAAATATTGGAAATATACAAAGTAGATCCTAAACTGATACAGTTCCTAAACATAGTAATGAAAAATTGGAAAACCACACTTAATATCCAAACAAATTCAAATAATATCACATCACAGGCAATACAGATTAAGCGTGGAATATACCAAGGAGACTCATTAAGTCCTTTCTGGTTCTGCCTTGCTCTGAACCCACTATCCAACATGCTAAATAATACAAATTATGGATATAATATTACTGGAACATACCAACACAAAATCACACATTTGCTATACATGAATGATCTAAAACTACCAGCAGCAACAAATCAGCAACTCAACCAATTACTAAAGATAACAGAAGTATTCAGCAATGATATAAATATGGCTTTTGGAACAGAGAAATGTAAGAAAAATAGCATAGTCAAGGGAAAACACACTAAACAAGAAGATTACATACTGGACAACCACAGCGACTGCATAGAAGTGATGGAATAAAAATGCCTATAAATATCTAGGACACAGACAAAAAATAGGAATAGATAATAAAAATATTAAAGCAGAACTAAAAGAAAAATATAGACAAAGACTAACAAAAATACTGAAAACACAATTGACAGCAAGAAACAAGACAAAAGCCATAAATATTTATGCTATACCAATATTGACCTACTCATTTGGAGTACTGAAATGGAGTAACACAGAACTAGAAGCACTCAATACACTTACACAATCACAATGCCACAAATAAGGAATACATAACATACATTCAGCAACAGAAAGATTCACATTAAGTATGAAGGAAGGAGGAAAGGGATTTATCGACATAAAAAACATACATTATGGACACATAGACAATTTAAGAAAATTCTTTATAGGATGAGCAGAAACTAGCAAAATACACAAAGCAATCACTCATATAAATACATCGGCTACACCATTGCAATTTTATAACCACTTTTACAACCCTTTAGATCACATAACATCAATAGATATGATGAAAGTAAATTGGAAAAAGAAAACACTACATGGCAAGCACCCGTATCATCTAATACATTCACACATCGATCAAGACGCATCCAACACATGGCTAAGAAAAGGCAATATATACAGTGAGACGGAAGGATTCATGATTGCAATACAGGATCAAACAATAAACACCAGATATTACACAAGCATATTATTAAAGATCCCAATACTACAACAGATAAATGTAGACTTTGCAAACAACAAATAGAAACAGTAGATCACATCACAAGAGGATGTACAATACTAGCAAATACAGAATACCCCAGAAGACATGACAATGTATCAAAAATAATACATCAACAACTTGCCATACAACATAAACTGGTAAAACAACATGTTCCCACATACAAGTATGCACCACAAAATGTACTGGAGAATGATGAATACAAATTACACTAGAACAGAACCATTATAACAGATAAAACAACACCACGTAACAAACCTGACATCATACTCACCAATAAAAAGAAGAAATTAACACAACTAATCGAAATATCCATGCCCAATACAACAAATGTACAGAAGAAAACAGGAGAAAAAATTGAAAAATACATCCAACTGGCTGAGGAAGTCAAGGACATGTGGCATCAGGATAAAGTTGACATTATACCAATTATACTATCAACTACAGGAGTCATACCACACAATATCCATCAGTACATCAACACAATACAGCTACATCCAAATGTATATATACAACTACAGAAATCTGTAATTATTGATACATGTTCAATTACCCGAAAGTTCCTAAATGCAATGTAACATAAACTGTACAGTTAAAAGGAAGTCATGCTTGATCAAGGTCCGTGTCACTTTTTATTTTTAACCAGACATAATGTCTGAGAAAGGAATATAATAATAATAATAATAATAATAATAACTAACTTGTTCAAGAAACGATGACAAATTTGTAGAACTCCAGCAGCAAGAGAAGAAGCACTTATATTTTCTTGTACACAAGTGCAATGCGCCTGTCTTTTCTTTCCATGATTGAGTCTATAACTTGGTCTACAGAGATCTGATCACTGGATAGCTCTCCAAGTAGTGTCTTTTCTATTGCTAATGTGCTCAAACATGACAGCCGGGTGTTGGACATTGAAATCTTTAAACAATTCTTCAGTCGTTTAAGAGTACTCTTGCTTCATTCACTGCCTGCTGTAGTTTCAGGTAGGGTCAAAACCAAATGCAGGAACTTCGTTGTTTCTTCATAAACGGAGTCGAATTCATTGTTGACAATGTACTTTAAGAGGATTCTTGGAGAAAAGTGTTTTTTCACATCAGCGTATATGTTACACAGTGCAGTTTCAAGTTGTTCTTGTTTGAAAAAAGGGTACTGTTCTAATAACTGAAGAAGTTTCAACTTCGGAAATTTTTTTGATAGTTCGGGAAACACTTTTCGTTCAAATGTTCACAAACTGAATTTGGGGAGACTCTTGAAACCTTCCTTCCATCTGAACAATTTGCAAATCCAGTATCTCATAAGTTAGTGCCACGAGAGATGTCTTTTGACTGTCATGGAATGATAAGTTGCCATTCAAACACAGACTACATTTAATGAATTCATCAATGAATGTTTCCATTCTTAATTGCCATAAATTTCTGAAAACAGTTGTTATTTAGTCATGGCAAGCAGTTATACTGACAGATTTTGACTGAAGAACATTAAAGAATTGAACAACATAAACAAAGCAGCCTTGGTAGAAACAAAACAAGTAGACAAACGTAGGATCATCCATCTGTCGTTTCATTCTCACAGCACAGCTCAAAGATTCTGGGTCCCACTGAGAGTCTGTATCATCAATTGTATAATTAAAAACACTATATAGCTCTGAGAAATGACTAGATATTGTTCAAACTGCCCTGGAATGAAAGTTACAGTGAGTGTTTCTTGCATGTGGCACTTTAAATCCTTTCTCTTAGCAATACAGTTCGTTTTGATGATTTGCTGAGAAACGAATGGAATACAGTAAAATCACTTACAAACAAGCGTACTTGTCATATGATTTTGGAGGCTTGTAACAGTACCAAATTCAGTTGGTGTGCATAACAATGAATAAACAACACACAGGGACAGAACTGCTTCACCAATTGTTGTAATCCTCTTTCTCTCTGCCCACCATTACTGAAGTACCATCATATGTTTGACTAACCACTTTTCTTTCCACATTCCATTCTTTCAATACTGCATGAATACTGTTTGACAAACCTACAGCAGTTTTATCTCCAGAAACATCATAAAATCCAACGAACCTTTCCTCAATTTTGTCTGCAATACAGTATCAGAATATTATACTCATGTGACTCTTGCATGACATGCCTAATATTTCATCAGCTTGAATCGAAATGAAATTGCAGTTCTGAATTTCAGATCTTATTTTCTCATTAACTGCCAGAGTCATTGTTTCTATTACATCATTCTCTATATCTGGAGAAGTTCCTTTAAAGGTTGAAGATGATGACAGATGGTCTTGGATTAACTGCTCTTATTGAGCTAGGAAATCCAACAATTCCAGATAGTTATCTTTGTAGCTGGAGGATTCACCCTCTCAATGGCCGCAAAAGGCTAGTTCTTGTTTACAAAGAATTAAATTACAATCGCCAGAATAATACATGCAATACTCTCCTGTTGGATGCAACTTGTTCATTGTATTTTATTGCTTTCAGACGAACAGCTTCAGAAAGGGCATGCTCAACTCTACTTTTGCCTAATAACTGAAATGATTCTTTGTTCTGCAGGTGACGTTTTGATATTTGATGCTTTGCTGCTTTCTGGTCAAAGTACTTTATTGTACAAATGCCCTCATTGCACCATTCCTTTTCACCATCAAACAGAAGACATATATAACAATATAATCTGTTATTAACTGCATTCGCAGTCAGCCAAGTATACTTTTCATACCAGGCTGCCTGAAAAGTGAATTTTTGTTTGGCTTCACTTAAAACTACACTGAGTATAGGAGTAGGTAATTTGTTCTTCAATTCGCACTTTTTTTTGTACGGTATGTTAATGTAGAAAAAGGCGTTTTAAAAAAAAATTCTATAAGGTGTTCAGTTGCTCGCTCACTCATGTTGGTGACAGAATGAAAATATGCACTAAAATCTCACAAGAATGACTATGAACACAAACGGTGCAACTGTTCACTTCCGTGTTAAAATCCTGCATAGAAGTGACAGAGACCAGTCTCGATACCTGCTAGCAAGTGCAGCACACCAGCCTTTGTAGAAGAGGGGATGTGGTGGGTGTGCAGATGCACACAGCCAGGTGAGGGAAGGGAGGCAGATACTGAGAGCAGTCGAGGCTCAAGCAGGCAAATACACCAATACTGGGGGTGCGGCGTGGGCTACAAGACTGAGGTCTTCGCACATGTAGAGCTCTTAGCAGAAAGTTATTTCCATTTTTGTTATGAATTACTATTGAATCTTTTTTAAGTACAAATACAGGAGAGACTAAGTCTCAAAGTCCCCCCTCACGCTACGCCACTGATATTTTCCTTGGAATCAAACCTTTTACACATATGTGATGGCATTATATCGTCATACAAATTGTTTCAAGCACAGTGCAAGAAATTAATATGAACAGAAAACTGTTTATCAGATTAAAATCAATAAAAAATTTAAAATTGGTCAAAATTGCTTTTATATTTGAAGCACTGGCAATCTTATGATTAAATGGAAACTAAACAGAACTTTTGCCTTTTCACTAGGTGACACAAAATGTGAAAATTCTGTAATTTTCAGCAAATTAGGTGACACTTTCAGTCCTTTCATGTAAAATTCAGGCACATTTTAAGCTGTGGGAAAACGCATTGCATGTATAAAATGTGCAGTCAAAGGATGCAGGCATTATATTCAGTCTTAAATGATAAAGTGCCTATTTATACATAGCTGCAGTCCCAATAGTTACTATCTGTGACTGGAGGGCTAAGCAACTGGAACAACCACATACAAGTGCTAAAGTAATATTTCAAGATATACATAAAAAATAATAACAGCACATTTCTTCATCCTTTGTATACAGGGATTAATACATATTCCATTAGGTACAGGCATAGGAAATTTAAAAGTTGTACTTGAAGTTAACTGTCACCAAATACTGAATGTTTACCTGCCCAACATCATACACAATGTATCTGAAAAGTTGTTAAGAAAGAAAATAAGAATTTTTAATAACAATTCAAATCATAACTATAGTACATATCTTTGTAACACATTGCTGGAAATGACAGTTCACCTGTGCATTAACAATATTGATTTACTACTATCTCATTTTTAAGTTTTGGTTCAAACCATATATGTCATTTTTCAAATGATGGGCCAAGGACAAATATTGCAACAGAGGTGACACAAAACACTTTTCTTCAGCATACATCTTTCTTTCCACACAGTATTATCAGTTGTGATGCACCCTCTTGACAGAAGTGCCTGTTGAGTTCGGACACAAACCTACATGCTAGGATAGAAACTCCAATTGAATTTGGAAATTTGAGCTAGATACTGACAGACTGAAGCAGCAATGTGGATAATGATGTGTGCTTGAAAAGGCTGTAAAGTAAGAGGTTCATTCACAAAATGTTTGTGAGGCTCCTTCATAACAAATGGAAATGGAGTAACAAATCTTTTGAGATAGACGTCCAGAAATACTTTTTGACATCAGTTTGCATCATTCATTTCTTAACTAATTTTTTGATGAATTTTATTTTCTTTATGTGCAGTCTTCATCTGGCACATAAGCTGCCTGGCCATTATTTCCCTGAATTGGCATGGATTGTTATGCGCTGCCTGCTACAGTCAAGATTCTGGCACTATAAAAGATGCACCCATATCCTGACAAGCCTGGTAAACTGAACATCAAAATGCAGACAGAGGTCAGTCACTTTTTTCATTAGGTTTCATAGTTTGATAAAAACTTCATCCTACCAAATAGGATTTGTGAACTTTCCAGGCTAGATTATGCATAAGATCAGACAAACATAAAAGAGATGTGTATATAATATAGCATTAAAGTTTGAAAAATAAGAACAGCTGTGGGATATATTTAGGGAATAGTCTCTTCCAAATGATAACCCTGTGTCTTTTGTCAAACAAATAATTCAAACCAATCAATGAAATCAGTCAAAACTCCTTTTTGAGAGAAGTTATCTGTTCAACAATTCCAGTCAGTACAGTGGCCCTTTTGACCAGGTTATATAACTTTTTGGCCTCCAATTCTTGAACATGCTGGGTAATGGACCCCTTCCATCTAGCTCTCCTGATTTCTCCATCTTCTTCACATTGCTTCTGCATTACACACTAACCATACTGATCTTGAACATTGTGGTACTCCAGGGCGTGACCTGCCCTGAGACAAAGCTAAAAAAAGATATTTTAGCCAGCATCAGAGGATCTTCAAGGTACTTTATCATCGTTTTTCCAGTTGTAAGTATCTATTTTAATCCTGTGCTCCTTTACTTTGACTGCCTAAGTCTTTAGAAAGGGGATGACTTTTAAGCCAAAGTCGGCCACATCCTCATTTTCTAAGCAGTGCATGGAGCACAACTTTTTAGGGAAAGGTGGACTCTCAGGTTTATTAAATCTTTTATAATCTGCTCTTCTTGGAGATACATTCTTCAACACATTATAAATCATTCACAGAAAAGGTGCAATGTCTGAGTTAGTCATTAAAGCTGCATTCTTGAAACTCTGATGAATTGTATGAAGATCACAAGATCCCATATCAGTAAAAGTTGGAGCACTGTCTTCTTGAATACTCTTCAGATCAAGGCACAAATCCTTCAAAAATGTCCCCCCTTCAAGATTTTTGAGAATACATTTCCTAAATTGTAGGGCTAACACACAAACAGTGCTGTATAATGTCTTGGTCTGCCCAAGCTGCATCTTACTAGCTAGCTACATTATCATTAGGAAATATGACCAAAAATAAAGCAGTCACTTTCCTTGTAGTAGAACAGGACACATGATTTTTGACAGCCAGCAAAGTCCAATATATATGACTGTTAGTCAGTGCAACATTAGTGGCTGTGGTTAAAGTGATGTCAGGCTGCAATAGCTGGGAAGTTGAAAAACCGATAGTCAACTGTGAGCTTCCCTATTCACCAGCTACTGTGATCTTATCAAACATCAAGGTAACATCTTCACTATGCCCAGTTATCTCGCCAGACCACAGGAAGTGTGATCCAGAAGTACCACCACCCTAAAAACAATCAAATATCCAAATAAGATGATGACATGATCCTTGTGATACTACATACGTACCAACCTTTAAAATCCAAAAATCTAGAGACACAGTTTAAACAAATCAGGAGGTAGGAATAATCGAAAATCATGGCTGATTTTCAGTATAGTCACAAGACAACTGAAGCGAGTCTTTTCCTGTGATGCCAAAAAGCTATATAATTGCTATAAAATACAAATAAAAACACTGTAACTAACCAAAGCATCAATTCCACATCCGTTATCTGTAGCATGGTTCAACTGTGGTACTGTAGTGCATTTAAAATTGGTTGCATATTTTGACATTTGGGTTACCAGGGAAGACGTGACAGCATTGCTCAGGTAACACCAATGGCAAGTCAGCTTTCCCTACCACGCAGCCAGTGATTCACTTGGGAAAGCACTCCCATTGCCATGCCGTGGATGGACGGTGCAACATCATGTCCTGCGTTGGATGGATATATGCATTCGACAGATCTTGTTGTAAAATGGTATTTCCTGCCACTGGTGTGCTCTAGAGCCATCAGGTATTGTGTTGAGTGTTTTGCGTTAGCGTTGCACTAATCACAACAGTGCAGCATGTCTGAACACAAGATTCGCATTGAAAGTTGCTCTTCAAGAACACGTTCACCGGCTGTGAACACAGTGTTCTGCTGCAATATATTCCTCCAAATTTGACGATAGCACTATAAAATGCAGATACCACTCTGTTGTGTTGGTAAAGCTCCAACAATCCACTGGAGGAAAGTAGATATTTTGCTTTGTATGGAAATAAATGTTCTATTGAATAAAGCCAAACATTCCACACTACCAGGTCAACAAACTAGTTAAGGCTAAAGGGCACAGTTTAATCAGGCTTCCTCTGTATCATGCTCATTTAAATCCAACAGAGAATATATGGGCCTAGGTTAAAAATAAATATTGTACCACAAACAACAAGAAATGTATGCTCAGTGAGGTTGAATTGTTGACAAAAGAGGCCATTGAAATGCAGATGTTACATCGTACGGCAGGTCTCAAGTTGTCAGCCACATTACCTGTGGAGAGGCATTCATGAAGGACTGTGATGAAATTTGAGTAATATGTAACTTCTCTTGTTGCCATGTAAAAATCTGCTACTTTGCCGAAACACAGCACAGCGTCACAATATTCTGATGCAGTTGAAAAAGAAATTGCGACAGAATCCTCAAACAATACAATAATAAACTAGCAAATGATGGCATGACCAGTCAGTAGTTTATGAAAAATCCCATTTTCAGTACAAAAATCAATGTGGAACTTCTTTGCTTATATTGTTGTACCACCCACAGCAATTCTCATTTCACCAGCTATCGACTGTCTGTGAAAATTACATTATTTCATTACAAAAAGTCTGTTGTTGCTCAAATATCATGGTAGATATGAAAGTTTCACATATTAATCTTATAGCAAAAAACTCTCCGCTTTGTGTGCTACCATTAGCAAAAGTCTTTTTTCCATACCTCAGACCTTTCATGAGATATGAGATTTTTTCAATCTGACTTTTTCACTGACGCATGTGTTCATAACAGAGTGCTTTTACATACATTCCTGTTCTTGAAACTAGAGACAGATAGTGATATCCTTCAACATTTAAAGAATAAGTCAACATGTTACTTGCCTTTCATACACAGCAACACATGATGTAACAGGCACGAAATGAAAATGCATAGCGACCTTTATTTCTTACTGCAAATTTCAAGAATATCATGCAATGGTTTACCTAATACCAAAATATGTCAATAACTATGACCATTAGTGATATGGTAGACAGTTCATCATGAAGCTGATGAAATGAACTATAAGATGTATGAGAATCAGAGTAAATGACATAATCGTTTCTTTAAAATCATTTGAGAAATATTGGCCGGCTTGTAGGCAAGTGAACCTGTGAATTTCTGTGCTGGGTGGGCCTGATATTACCACCAGCTTCAGACACATTCAGCACACACTGGCAACTGTGTTTCCCTCCACTCACTCGATACTGAATTGTCAAAGTCACAACTAATTTTAAACACACTAGAGGCAGGATGTTTCTTTACCATTCCTCCTATGATTGTGACAGTTTTTGTTCTTGCAGGGCTGTATTTTTTCACTGTATTGTTATCTGGTAACATTTTCATGAACAGGTCACTCATATGGTAAGTGGAATTAATTGGCAAGTTGTAAAGATATAAATAATAATAACACTGAATTCTAATTTTTTTATTGGTCTCAAACTTAACATATTCTCAGTGGTTTGAAACAGTGCTTTTTCCGCAGTGTAATGTACAAATCTCATGTCGCCAAAGATGGGATATATGTATGGTGTGAAAAGTGGCAATTGAACCTAAATAAAGAAAAGTGTGAGGTCCTCCACATGAGTACTGAAAGAAATCCGTCAAATTTCGGTTAGAAGATAAACTGCATGAATCTTGAGTCTGTCAATTGAACGAAATACATAATGAATAAATTTAATTGGAAAGACCACTTAGATATTGTGTGAGGAAGGTGAACCAAAGACTGTACTTTGGTGCAGAACACTTAGAATATGCAGTAAATCCATTAACAATACTGCCTATACTACACTTGTCCACCTCCTGTCAGCAAACAGCTGCACAATATAGGATGCTACCCAGATAGAATTGACGGAGAACACTGAAAAAGTCCAAAGAAGGATAGCTCATTTTATATTAGCATGATACAGTGAGGTGAGAGTGTCACAGAAATTATACATGAGTTGGGAAGGCAAGCATTAAAAGAAAGGTGTTTACTGTTGCAGCGAGAGCCATTTGCAAAATTTCAGTCACCAGCTTTCTCCTCCGAATGTGGAAATATTTTGTTGACTCCACCTGCATAGGAAGAAGTATCATCATAATAAAATAAATCAGTGTGTGAACGGCAAGATATAGATGTTTGTTTTTCCTGTGCGCTACTCGAGGTGGAACGGAAAAGAAATAATCTGAAGCTGGTACGATGAACCCTCTGCCAGGCACTTAAGTCTGAATTCCAGGCTAATCATGTAGCTTAAGATTATAAGATGTAAACAACAGATCTTTCCTTGACTTAATAATGCACAGAATTGTTGCAATATTGCTCCAAGAAAACAGAAGGAAAATGTTTGAGGTCAGATGATCTGAAAAATATTGGAATGACAGCATTAGTTGCTGCACTGCAATATATTGTTATTATTCTCAACAATTTGGTCCAGCTAATGTCTGTTGTTTCATCAATTACAATGTAATACATACTGTAATTGATATCTTGCCACAAATTTTTCACGAAAAAGGGGCTTAGTACATGTTTTATGACTGCACTATGCTTTGTTCTACATATTTGAAGTTCTCTGGCAACATCATTGCCTGAATTTAATTATGTGCAACTCACTTAACTGACCACATGATATGATCACACAATGGCAGAAATTGCAAGGGGAACCTCAGCTTGATTCACTTCTAAAGATTCTTTTATGCTTTTGAAAAGTATTTCTGTTTAGGGAGCTGCAACTGTCTTGTGTTCATATGTGTCACTACGGCAAACTAAGTGCTACGACAAAATTTGTAAGATACTCTTGTGTCATGGCCAAAAATTCTTCCTTACCAACTTGCAAATTTACTATCATGTTGCCATTTGAAACGTAACAGTCTAATTGAGACCCATTTAAAAATGTAAATTTCAACCGTAAACGGTAATTTCTGACACAAACGTGTATGGGAATATGTACTTATGGAAAAGTTATGAAGAAAATAATTATGTAATCTTAATTATACTAATGTGGAGAAGCTCTGTAAATGAAGGGAACAATTCCCATGAAGGGAGTCTCTAGTAATTAATAAAAAATGTAAATCTATTATTGTAAATACATATTTGAGAAGTTATTCTCGAATAAAATAACAGACATGTACTAATATTGTTGTGCACTACCTCTTCTGGAGAGAACATACATTTATGTATGTATTTTCAGTTTTTCTATGTCAATTTTAATTGTTAATTAATCAAAAAATTATTCTAAACAACGCCAAGGATTGTTCTGCTTTGTTAAGAAAGTATAAATAGTTACAGCCATGATGGCATAGGGAGTCAGTACTTTGAGTGTATTTGGACAGAAAGCATGTAGATTGTTGACCATGATTTACTTCATTATTGTAAGTATGTTACAACTTATTTAAGATTTATCAAGATGCTTTTATTTACTTTGAAGCTGTATTAAATGTTCAGTGGAAACATTATACTGGATTAATTATTTAAAAATAACTTTAAGTTATTTTTTTACAGTAGCTGTTATCCAGGATTTCTGTTGTGACAGATTGTCAGCTACGATAAGAAATTAACGCATAGTAATGTTTTATGTGGTGGAGGAGCTGGGATGCAGTGTAATTCTGTAAAATAATCTTCTATTTTGTTTCAGAGTTAATTTGTTTGTTGAAATATTATTCCATTTTTTTCAGAAACTGAAAAATGAAGAATGTGAGTAACACTACAAACGACTTAATGATATTTATGTGAAAACGCAACTTGGAGAACCAACTGTTACTACAAAACTTACTTGAATTTTTACTTTTGGAAATTGGTTTTTCGTCCGCATTGTCATTCTGGAGGATAATAGGGGGGTTAACAACAATAGGGAAGTTGACGAAAATGGGGAGGTTAATGGAAACCTGCAAAATAGCATAGATGTTACTGATAATAATGCAGTTAATCGGGACAGTGAAATCGGGGAGGATAGTGACCACAGTAGTGTATGTTCCCCTTTCATGGATTTGAATAAAATGTATCTGCCTTAGATAGGTTAGTTCAGTTAATGGAAGAACAAAAAAGATCAACTGATGGACAGAAAATTTTTCTTGTTTCAATCGATAAAATAATTAAGGAACCATGGAACCCAAATTCACAAGGCAAAGGAGTGTTTAGACAGATGCTGGGTAAAAGTAGATGAGGATACCAAAAATGTGTCAACTATAGAAGGGGAAATTGTTTCGCTAAAACAGGAATACAAAAATTACGAAGAGAGGCTAGATTCTGTGGAAAATTTCGAAAAAGTTGGTGCTGCAGAAGAGTTTGCAAAATTAAAAGAAGATGTAGGCAATTGTTTTGGCAAAATTTCGAATTTCAAATCCAAATTTCAAGAAATTGCTGTCTGTAGTTACAGTCCATTGTGGAACAATGTCAACATAAAAACATTTTTCAGGGGATGGCAATATACATCCAGCTGATTTCGTGTACCAGATTAAAGATAACTTCAAAAACAAAATGAGCATTAATTTGAAAATTAAATTTTTTAAAAAGTTTTTAGATGTGGAGGCCTTGTCATGGGTGAACCAATCAATCAAACCCAAAATGTTGTTTAATGAGTTAGCATGAGCTTTCATGTACAATTTCTGGTCAGAAACTTAACAAGCCAGAATTAAGTCAGAATTTTTAAATGGGCCAAATTAAACCAGGTAGTGGACACATTAAAATCTTTTGTGAACAATTATGAACCTTGGTGCATCCTGATAAACCACTGGATGAGATGATCCAGATAGATGCATTATGACATAGATTGCTGAATAGGGTACAGTGGAGTCTTGTCTAGAGACAAGATAAATTGGACTTAGAGAAATGACAGACCTGATGATAGCAGGGATAACAATAACAGAGCTTTCAATGGTCATTTTAATAGCAGATTCAGAAAAGACAACAGAAGAAATAGGGAGAGGAATGATTGGCAGTGACCAGAGAACAGGAAGTTCGAACCAAGAAATAAGCAATGGGGGCAAAATCAGCGAAACAATAGTAATAATTTTGAAAACAGAGGAAGTGGTCCGGTAAACTAAGAGCTGCCTCTTTCAGAGCCTCACAAAATGGGGCAAATAGACATGGGGATTACAATCAGGCACATTGAAGTAATTTCAGAAGGGGAACAGGAAGAACAAATAGGACATACCAAAATTTTGTACCCAGAATACAACCTGAAGTGAATAGAATGACATTTGATATTGAATCTTAGGAAAGTTTTTTATCTGAAAACAAAGATGAACAAAAAACTAGAAATTTCTTTAACAGTAGTAATGCAGTAGTAGTTGTTGATAGTAATGAGAACAGATCTGATGAGTATGGTTTACTGAGAATGTTGAGTGCCTGTGAAATGAGTGAAAAAGCTGATACTGGTGCTGTATGTGTGGAAGCTGATGTTCATGTGCTTGGCAATGGAAATGAAAATGACAGAGTAATTCCAGATGAAATTGCAGTAGATAATAGACAGGAAAATGAGGATGTGGTAGAACAGATTAGTAACAGTGTTGAGGTTGTTGCAGAAGTGTGCCCAGAGAGAAATGATTTTGGTGTTGAAAATAATATTAAGTGTGATAATAATGTTTCTGATGAGAATGTCTCAGATGATGATGATAATGATGTTAATGATGATATGTTACTTACAGAATTAGGTGGGATGGTATATGTAGAAGTTAAAGTTGATGATTTGATGCTGAATGATATTGGAAATTCTGGTGTGTGTTCGAGTAATGAGTTAAAAACCAGTACAGCAGTGCCTGACAGATTAATGTTACCAGTTGGTGATAGTGATGTTGTGTCTGAATGTGTTTGTGAAAATAGAAAAGAAGATCTAACTAGTAATAGAATACAAAGTGTAGTCAATGACAATAGTAGCAAATGTCAGTACGGTGATCAAAAGTGTAAGATCTTAAGTGAAATTTGTCAAAGAGTGTACTCAGGTTATAAAATTGCCATGAAAAATACAGAACAGTTTCCTGGTGGTAATATGATTAGTAAATGTGTAGAATCTGTAATAAAAAGTAGTGATTGTGATAAAGGGGTGAGTTTTCAGGATATAGCAGAGGATTTGTTATTTGAAAATGAAGTCAATGAAATGGGTAAAGAACTTGGAAATCCATATATTGTAGTACAGATTAATGATTGGGTAGGAAACTGTCTTCTGGATACAGGCAGCCCAATTACAGGAATATTGAGAAAGCCAAGAGACAGGATCAAATATAATAAAAATTTCACAGAATTTCGAGTAACAGGGGTAAATATAAATGGGGCAACAGGAAAAAGCAGTAAGATTACCAGACAAGTCTTACTTGAATTTAAGATTAATGATATACAATTTATACAAGGATGCTTAGTAATTGATGATTTGAATGAAAACTTTATACTAGGTGTGAACTGGATTGTTAAAGCTAAAGTAAATTTTATGTGGGGTGACATGAAAATAACATTTGTTGAACCAAAAGTGGGATTCATGGGGAAACAAGTATTGTAATGGAAGATCATGGTCTAAGTAGTCTGATGAGAAGGATGCAAGAGACTAACAGTGATGATTATTGTGAGGAAGGGGAAGAATTTGATATTGATGAGTGTAGTGTTAATTATTACAGTAAACTAGATGTTAAAAAGGTATCTGAAACTGAAAGCAGAGAACAGGAGAGAGTTTGAAAATTTTTTGTGGGATTATAATGATATATTGATAAAAAACCTGGGAGAGTAAAAAGGTATCAATGTAGACAAAAATTGAAAGCTCATGACCCATTTTCCGTAAAACTGTATGCTATCCCTCTCTGTAAGAGAAAGGAGGTAGAAAGAGAACTTAAGAAAATGGAAAGGTGGAAAATAACAGAAAGAAGTTGTAGTTCTTACAGAAACCCATTAGTGGTTGTTTCGAAATGAGATGGGGGTATTCGTTTAGTGCTTGACTTTAGACAACCTAATAAATATTTGGAGAGAGAAACTGACCACCCTGAAAGTATAGATGACCTACTAAATAAGTTTGAATATGTGAAATATATGACTAGCCTTGACTTGACTTCTGTATTTCATCAGATCGAATTAGAAAGAGGTTCTAGAAAATACACTGCATTTTTGTTTAATGGGAAATATTTTCAATATTGTGTTGTATGATTTGGTTTCATTATATCTGTGGCAGAATTTATTAAGGGATTGGACTTTATTTTGGGTAAAGAACTCTTAGAAAAGTTAATTATTTACATGGATGGCATTCTGGTATCAAGTAAGACCTGGGAGGAACATATTCAAATTTTAAAGGAAATTGGAGAGAGAATGAGACAGGCGGCTATGACTTTGAAATCAAAATGAAAGAATTAAAATTTCTTGGCCATTGCATAAATGAAAAGTGGGTTTTGCCCGGTGGAGGAAAGATAGAGGCCATCACAAAATTCATGAAACCTAGAAAAAAAAAAAAAAGATTTAAAGCCTTATTTTGGATTAGTAAACTTCTATCAAAAATATATGAAATCAGAGGCACTTAATGCACCATGTTTGAACAACCTGTTAAGAAAAAATGCAGTGTGGGATTGGTCTGATGAGTGTCAGTTAGCTTTTGACAGAATTAAGAGAGAATTGGCAGAAAGTGAAATCCTCCATAGACCTGATTTACCTTATTCATTTTGTTTGAAGATGTACAGTTGTGATTATGGGCTGGGAGTACATTTATTCCAAGAGAAAGAAATTAACAGGAAAATTGAACATCATTCTATAATTCTATAGCATTTGCAAGCAGAACCTTACAAAAACATGAGAGAAATTACATGAGAACTGAAAAGGAACTTTTGGAAATTGTATGGGGATTCAAAAAATTTGAAAATTATTTGTTTGGGCATGAAGGCAAAGTTTATTCAGATCATAAAGCTTTAACTTACATACAAGAGTGCTAATTGTATTGATGAGGGTGTTCAGGTTCGTTGCACTTATAATCACACCCATTAGTTCATTTATTAACATTAACACATACAAGGAACCCAAAGAAATGACTGAACATGGTGTAACAGCCAAAGATAAGGCTTAGAGTCCAAAGATGAATGCATATAAATGTTGGTGTCAATTTCATCGGCGCCACAGTATCATGGGACAATTACCAGGTGGTCAATGTTCTTACAACAGTTCAAATACACAATTCATTTTATAAAGGGTAAGGAAAATGTCACTGCTGATGCCCTGTCAAGAAGGCCAGTGGGGAATGGAAATGGTAATGAAAACAGTAGTCATGAGAGAAAATTTAAAATTATTTATTTTAAAGATGCCAAAGAGGAAAGTGAAATTAGAAAAAACTGTAATCAATTGAGAAGATATCAAAATGGTGATGATCATTGGAATCTTGTTAAAAGTTATATAGGGAAGATAGGTCATGAGAAAGTACAAGTGTACTACCAGGTCTTCAGAGGTATTCTATTTTATAGATACAGCACAGATAGTGATGCTTGGAAAGTTTGTTGGCCGCATTCTCACATAAATACTTTGATAAAGTACACACATGAAAGCTTCAGATACTGTGGCACATTGTAATGTATTCAAAAGATACAAGAGTGTATATATTTTCACAATATGTCTAGGAGAGTTAGGACCTTACTTGCCTGCTGTGATAGATGTCGAAGAACAAAAGTTAGTAACGAAAGCAACAAGCGACTCTTACAAAATGTGGTACCACATAAAGAGTTGGATTTGGTAGGGATAGATTTGTATGGTCAACTTCTAGGAGTGAAAGGGGGATTTCAGTATATTTTCATCAAAGTAGATTTGTTTTCGAATAATGTGAGATTTTATCCTTTAAAGAAAGCAACTAGTACGAAAATAGCTTCTACATTTGTGAAGGACTACTTCATTAAAGTGAGTACACCACAGGCAACTTTGTCTGTCAATGGGAGCCAATTTATTTCTAAATTTTGGAAGGAATTTGTGGAAGGATATAACATCAGACATATCTTAATATTATCCTGTTCACCTAAATGCAACCCAACTGAATGGTACATGAGGGAAATTGGTAGATTATGTAGAACTTACTGTAAGAAAGATCACACAAATTATTTATGTTATATTAATGAATTTGAAGACATTTGTATGGCCCACGACATGCCACCACAGGATACTCTCCTTACGAGATCATGTTTGACCAAAAACCACCTTACCTAATCAGAGAACTTATACAGTTTCCAGCTTGTAAAAATATAACAGCAACTGAAAGAGAGGAGATAGTTAGAAGAACTATGAAAGATTATTATGAAAAAATAAAGAAATAGCATGACAAACAAATAAAAAACACAGAATTCAATGTTTGGGATCCAGTTTTGACAAAAAGTTACACCAAATCTAAAGCACTAAATTGAGAAAAAATGAAATTATTTGATATTTATATAGGACCATTTGAAATTGTTGAAAACCTACAACCAAATGCTTATACACTTGCATATCCTAAGTCTAAAAGATTATTTGGATTCAGGAACGTTACACAGCTGAAATTATACAAACAGCCTCCATCACTCATATAACATAACAAGCATTATTGTCTTTCCTCGGGAGGTTACAAGCTCTTTTTACAATTTGGGGGTGGCGAACACAAGACTCTGAGCTGGTGGGACTCTTACCTTTTCAAATCACAGCCTGCCTTACTTTTCTGTACAAACTGATACTCTTTCTCTTTCTGATTTGGACAAATAATTAGAGACTGGATGTCAAAAGGAACTGGTGCACATATCTCATACTAATCCAGCTGCCTTTTTCTGGTTATCTGGATATGAGTACATACTTTGGGCAGGTTTAATAATGTGTGGTTTAATAATACAACAAGAGTATGAATTTTGAGGAGAGTTGGTGTAATATTTACTTATGATGTCTGTACAGGTATAATGCGGTTCTGTTACTTTACATTTTGGATATGATACTCTTGCTGTGATGATAATGTTGTACTCTCATTGTGCCGATGATTTTGTGAAAAGTTGAGAAAGTGTTTAGAGTTGGTGTGAAATTTACTTAAGATATCTGTGCTCTTATAGTGACATTCAATCAGTTTAAATCTGGGATGTGATTACAATTAGGTTAGATTGTTTGTAGTCTTATATATATGTTCTTATTTGGTTTGTCCTGTTACTATACCTATTTTGCAAAAGTCACTGGATAGATGTTGATTTATTATCAAGTATGAAAATACTAAAAGTCATGATCTTGTCCTTAACATGTATTAGATATAGTGTATAATAGGCAAAGACACGTTTATCAGAAAGAAATTTATTATGTTTGTATTACTTAAATGGTTCCATCTGTGGAGCATAAAGAAAATGGAATTTTATGTTGGAGATAGTGACTGAGACAATAGTGTTTCTGATTACCAGGATTTGAGATTCACACAGTTTTATTTTCATATTATTTCTACCACTTTAACGACCATTATGATCACCCATTGGTAGTCTTATTTAATTATTCTTTTGCCATCTTGGTACTATAAAATAGGGATAATGTTTGCTAGATGTCTGGTATCTGTATAAGTCATGCTATCTCCTTAGTATAGATACAAGGTGTTCTTTATCACAGTGTCTACAGCTCAGCTATAAACTTCATGTAATACAAAAGATTGAGTTAGGTACTGTTCAATACGACTGTATGTTACAGCAAGTCAATGCTTTTCAATATATACAAATGTTATCTTACAATCTGATTCTTAATATAAACTGGTTAAATTTCTCCAATATCTTATTGAAAATACTCTGCTGACAAATACTGATTAATATGTAATGAGTAGCAAAGGAAAAATTAAAGATTGAGGATTTGTATTCATGGTATAGTTATGTTCTTGTGGACATCTATTGCCAATTGAAGTCTAGTTGATTCATTAATATGTAACTGATGAGGAAATATATATTTACCATAACTTTAGAATGACTGAACTAACCATTTCACTCCTAATGTTAACCCATTCATATGTAACCAGTGGTACTTTACCCTTTGCCTCAACCTATGTTGGAATTTACCTTACCTGTGCCCAGTTTTCCGATCTCTCAGATCTGATGATCTTGCATTATGGGAAATGTGGTGATGATGAATGAGAAATCTGTCAACTAGTTATTGAGCAGTATGTATTCTGGAAGGAACCTGCTGATTCTCAATTTTCCATATTCAATTTACCAATGTAAATTGACTACATCTATGCTATGAGAACATGACGTCTTTGACAGTTGTTGTGAGCAAATACTTCAATCCATCTTTGTGGTTTCCTGATCTGAAATGTTCATGTCAATTCAGTTGCTCTAAAGTATGAGTTCGACTTGTGAACAAATAAGGACATTTGGTCCTACTAATGGTACAGTCATTATGTCTATGTGTTTTTCAACAGTTTAAAACTGACAAAATTTTTTCATGAAAATAGATGTCTGAAAGGCTATCAATTACTGTTTCTTGTAAATTGCTTGACAACTATCTTTAAATGATACAATGCACACTATAATCATCTGTTTAATGTAGTCTATCTAGACTTAATACAATGATATACTGTTACATGCAATATAATCCTTTTTTAATCACCTATTGTCAATGTATTCTCAAACTTATGAGTGTTTATTCATATGCACTGCTGTTTGAAATATCTTCCACCTCTACTTAACACGATGATAAACTGTCATGTGCAACATAGTTCTCAGTAACCACTTATTATCAATTCTCTGTTACTTTCAAAAGAAATATATTTACTTTAATTAGATCTACAACTTACAGGCACAAAATTAGAACTAGTGGTGTATTGACATATATTATACCATGATGTGCTGTCACATGCAACCTAACTCCCTGTAATCATAAACACATGAAATATGTCCTTGAACTTAATGTAAGGCATATGAAGGGCTTATTTCAATAATGGTACAAGTCCACTTTTGTTCATTCTGAGATACAGAGTCCTGAAGTTAAAAGAGTGCTGAAAAACCTGCAGTTGAGATACCAGAAATATTCAAGTATATATACTCGAATCTGCATTGAGATACCAGAAATATTCAAGTGTATATACTTGAACTGTTCTTGTCTCTCAACTGCAGGTGTTTCAGTGCTCTTTTAACTTTGGGACTCTGTATCACAGAATGAACAAAAATGGACTTGTACCGCTATTGAAATAAGCCCTTCATATACGCCTTGTGCATTGGAAAGAGAACTTATATATCACTTGGCTGAGGTTCCAATAACTTTAATTTTATATCTCAGAACTGTCTTAAGTACTTTACATAATGTGAACATTGTAACACTTGCATGATCTGCCCAATGAGGCAGTTGACTTTGTTTATTTATTGATATGAGATATGCTGTAATTCGATGCATTTGGCTACCTTATTTCTATATTTTCATGTTAATGTAGTGATTTATGTTTTAGCAGCAACAGATATCAGAGGTAAACACTAATCCTGTACCTCACTTTAGTATTTTCATGTTTATGTCTCAGATATATCACAGGTTTCAATATTTCATGTTTATGTAATAGATTATGTTTGGTCAAACCCAGATACTAGAGGGACTGCTTATAAGTCCGCTGGTAAGATCTAGTACTTTTTACTTGGATTAACCAATACAATATTATATATGTTATTTACTCTGTCCTGCAAATGCTAATTGTTCATCCTTCATTGATCAGTCAATAGGGAGTTTTGGGGTTAATTTTTGGGGACTGAGAATATGAAGCTGTGGTAAGTCCATTCTGCAGGGAATGCCAAACACTCTACTCCCTCCGGTGCCACAGTGAAGTATTGGAACAGTGCGGGTCCTTGGTAGGGGGGTTTCCTGTGTTTGGGGTCTATCATCTTTTCTTCTTCAACACCAACACTCCGAACCTTCTATTTCATTTCTTACGTCTCATTAGAGTACCAAGCTATCCTTCCCTCTGTCCACATGCATATGTCTCTATAGCTGAGACCTTTCTAATTTACCGTGTCAGCTTTATTAAGTGACTAAAGCCTATTTTATAGGAGGATCCAGGGAACAAGCTAGCATTTCTGCTTTATTAGATCTAACCATATTCTGTTATACTATATTATTTATTTATGTCTGATTATGTTGTATGTTGTCACCAAAATGGTAAGCATTTACTTATGTATTTACTTTGCTATATACTGCCACTCATGCAAGTATGCTCTGTCACATTTTAACTATCCCGAGGAATGCCTCACTTACTATGCTCAGAATTACCGTACATAATGTTTGTAATTATCATGGAAAATAGCTCACTTACACTACTCTCCATCATGTAAGTATATACCATGACTGTTGTGGGGTATGATAGCACTATATGTTAACACATACTGCGAAGGAAGAGGCAGTGATTGTAATTGGGTAAATATTCATAAAAAATAGTCATTATATGTTTTGTAAAGATGGAAATGAAGCATCAGAAGTGTCTTGGGAAGTAAAAAATGGAAAGACTGGACATTGGTCAGACACTCCATTCTATGCATGTAGGGTGAATTATTCTAACGGTTAGAAACTATAGTCCAAGAATTTAATTGTACTATATGATAATAATATATATTTTTTATTCAATACTATATTTAAATTTCAATATAAATTGCATCAAATAGTGCCATAGCAATTGAAGATTTTTTACTAGTATGACTTTAGTTATATGTTATCAAAGAACAAGTTAAAATTTAAATATGAGATTTAAGACAGGAAATGTTTAAGTATGAACAACTGGAATTTTGCTGAATTGAACTATTTGGGTGTTTGCAATGAAGAACTTCTGATGAGCAGAGATATACAGTGTACTTCAGTTCAGTTCTCTTCATTGCACATAGAGGAGACTGAACATTTTGTTATATTATGGTCTAATACTAGGTGTACTTGCCAAAGATAAGTGATGGCAAAATACAAACTAATATGGAATTTGAGTATTGTAGTATCTGATACTAATGCTTGTTCCACAATGCATCACAAATATTGAGAAAGAGTTACACACACCAGTGTCTCCATTGCACTCAGGAGAACCTGGAGGCTCTAATGAAAGACATAAATATACAGAAACAAGGCCAGTTCAGCTAACTCCCAATAGATAATTTTCTGATTGAAATGAATTTACCTCATATTCACGTTGTAAAGCAAGCTGCAGACAAATTCTGCAAAGTAACTTGTTCTTTCTTTGTACTATTAATTAACAGATGTCTGCTTGTGTCTGTATATGTGTGGATGGATATGTGTGTGTGTGCGAGTGTATACCCGTCCTTTTTTCCCCCTAAGGTAATTCTTTCCGCTCCCGGGATTGGAATGACTCCTTACCCTCTCCCTTAAAACCCACATCCTTTCGTCTTTCCCTCTCCTTCCCTCTTTCCTGATGAGGCAACAGTTTGTTGCGAAAGCTTGAATTTTGTGTGTGTGTTTGTGTTTGTTTGTGTGTCTGTCGACCTGCCAGCACTTTCATTTGGTAAGTCACATTTTCTTCATTTTTAGACATATTTTTCCTACGTGGAATGTTTCCCTCTATGATTTTATATATATATATATATATATATATATATATATATATATATATATATATATATATATATATATATATATATATAGAGAGAGAGAGAGAGAGAGAGAGAGAGAGAGAGAGAGAGAGAGAGAGAGAGAGGGAAACATTCCACGTGGGAAAAATGTCTCTAAAAACAAAGATGATGTGACTTGCCAAACGAAAGTGCTGGCGGGTCGATAGACACACAAACAAACACAAACATACACACAGAATTCAAGCTTTTGCAACAAACAGTTGCTTCATCAGGAAAGAGGGAAGGAGAGGGAAAGACGAAAGGATGTGGGTTTTAAGGGAGAGGGTAAGTAGTCATTCCAATCCCGGGAGCAGAAATACTTACCTTAGGGGGAAAAAAGGACAGGTATACACTCGCACACACACACACACACATATCCATCCGCACATACACAGACACAAGCAGACATTTGTAAAGGCAAAGAGTTTGGGCAGAGATGTCAGTCGAGGTGGAAGTACAGAGGCAAAGATGTTGTTGAAAGACAGGTGAGATATGAGTGGCGGCAACTTGAAATTAGCGGAGATTGAGGCCTGGCGGATAACGAGAAGAGAGGATATACTGAAGGGCAAGTTCCCATCTCCAGAGTTCTGACATGTTGGTGTTAGTGGGAAGTATCCAGATAACCCGGACAGTGTAACATTGTGCCAAGATGTGCTGGCCGTGCACCAAGGCATGTTTAGCCACAGGGTGATCCTCATTACCAACAAACACTGTCTGCCTGTGTCCATTCATGCAAATGGACAGTTTGTTGCTGGTCATTCCCACATAGAAAGCTTCACAGTGTAGGCAGGTCAGTTGGTAAATCACGTGGGTGCTTCCACACGTGGCTCTGCCTTTGATCGTGTATGCCTTCTGGGTTACAGGACTGGAGTAGGTGGTGGTGGGAGGGTGCATGGGACAGCTTTTACACCAGGGGTGGTTACAAGCGTAGGAGCCAGATGGTAGGTATCCCAGTTGATAGTTTGGTGGTAGTCATGCCGATGTAGAAGGCTGAACAGTGTTCACATATAGCTGGTATATGACGTGTCGTTTCCCAGGTGACTCTTCCTTTGATTGTATATGTTTTGTCAGTTACAGGGCTATTATAGATGTTGTAGGAGGCTGCATAGGACAAGTCTGAGCTGTTTTGTGGAGGGATCAGCAGTACCAGGATTGTAAGTGATGGCCCACAAGATCTGCATTTTAACTAGGCTAGTGGGGTCATTACGTGCAGTGAAGGCTGAAGTGAGAATGGTGGTGTATTGCTGTAATGAGTATGCATCCAAACAAATGTGTTTGCCTCTGATGCCTAGGCTGTATGGGAAGGAATGTTTGACATGGAAAGTATGGCAACTGTCAAAATGAAAGTACTGTTGTTTGTTGGTAGGTTTAATGTGAAGAGAAGTGTGTACTTGGCCTTTGGTGAGGACAAGGACAACATCAAGGAAAGTGCATGTCTGGCTGAAACATAATTTTCATGTAATTGGCTTAATACGAACTGACTTCTTTGAATACCAACCCATTGGTGAGGCAACCTATCTTTTTGGTTATTACTTTATGTCTGTTGTTGAAGACTACTAAAGTAAAGATCATACTGTAAGGAAAAATATTTCCAAAGTAAATACTGGGCTCTGGTGCTGTCTGCGTGATACTTTTTGCTAATGCCAACCTGCCATTTTAATTTATTTAGTGCTGACAGAGACACGGCCTTCTACATCTTTCCCCAGTGGTCTACTTAAGCAACTGTTACCCCTGCCTAATTTTCTATGGGATGAGTTTGTTAATCAGTTAATGGGAATCTTAGAGTTATATTGTGTTTTATTTGTCTCTTTGTCCCTGACCTTTTCAGCCTCACTACAAATCGTTGCAAGAGCACATATAACTTAAATAACAGGTATTTTATAAAAAGTGATTATATTGCACTGATAGGTGATCATACTGCATTCTGTATTGCTCACTCTTTTCCTTAATCCTGTGCAAGAGTTGTGGCCTGAAGTTAATTTTATTTTGGTTCAATATATGTCTACACAGATTAGGGTTTCCTTCACTCTCATAGCAACAATGACAAATGTATCAATCCCTAAACTGTCAACAATCTCACATGTTGGGAATGCTTTATCCATCAATCACAGCATGAGTTACCAGATGTCCATATGTTATCAAAGCTTGCCACTACAATATATAGTTTTGCGTGTCTGTCTGTTATGCATGAATGAAAGGCTAATTCTTGGACCTTGCCTGGAAGTGCTCATGCCACATGAAATTCCTTGGATAGAAATTTGAAGTTATATTTGAAGTATGTTTATGATTAGTTCTGTTTCAAACCTGATACAATACCTGCTATTGACCATAACTAATCTATTGGTTTCATAGAGAAGTAATATTTTGCTTAGTCGATGTTTTAATTTTGTCACTGCCTGAAAAACCTGTAGCACTGTCCAATAATACACAAGTATCATTTCATAATCCTCATCTGACATGGATTTTGAAGGGAGATCTGCAGTGCTAGAGTAAAATGAGTCACGTATTTATTCTTCTCAAGATTAATATTCCAGTCTTCTGTCAGAACATTTTGAATAGGCATTCAACATAAATTCAAACAGTCTATTACAGATACCAGATGGATGAACACTGAATATCCAGAAAGGAGACATTTGTATGTTTCACCATGACATCGCAGATAGCAATACTTATTACTCCTTTAAGACTATTGCACATTGATTTTATACTTTTATGCACAACTGTACTGGAGAATTTGGTAAACAATTTTTTCATGTTACCATGAACAAGTGTGGTTCCTGGTAATCTTATCTGAGGGTAACACCCTCAGTTAACCGTGCTATTACAAACATTTTCTTCATCGTTGAAAGATAGAATGCAGCTGTGGACCACTTGCAATGGGTGTGTGTCAGTGAGTGGAGCTGAGCCACGCATTCTTGTGTCATGATAAGAGGCACAATGCGGCATAGCATCACACTATATGCTGCTAATAAATGCTGTCTGCTTTTTTCTTAAGAACCTACAACTATTAAACTTTCTGTGCGTTAATATACTAGAAGCTCATTGCTGTACCCCTTACTGATGCAATCAGTCTTAAGTGCCAGTCACCATTCCTCTCCGACTTCATTGGAAGAATTTTGAAACTCTGAAGTGACCCTATGTAGACAGAACACCAGCTAGCCTGTAGCCTGGTCCATGCCACAGGCTTGCAGTACCCTCGTTCGACCCCCCTTGCAGGAGGGCCATCTGCTGCATGTTTAGATAAACGCCACGCCGTGCAGCTGCACTGATGAGGGTCAGATGGCACCTCTTTCAGGAAGAGACCCAACTGTGTTTTTCTGTGCTGAACACTCATATCCAGTCCTCTGGTGCCAAACCCTAAGGCCTGGTGATGGGCACTGTGTGATTCCCACATTAACACGACAGTACTGATCCTCCAAACCAACACAGTATTAAAGCAAGTACTAGAAAAGTTCCTGATACTTGCAATGATGGGGGTACTACTTACTGTAACTTATTATCAACCAAATTACATGGTTTTGTAAAAACATTCCATTGCCTCTTAGTGAAATGCTCATAACAAGACATAGGGTGCAGATACATTCCACCATCACATGGACTAACACTATTCATGTTCATAGATCCATATTTTGCTACCTGATGCAGGACAATGCCCGAGAGTTTGCATGAATTAGACCAAGTGTGAGTATATGCACTACTGCCTCTATAGTGAGGGCAAGACTGCACTGGGATGTGTACTCTTGTTCAGGCTACCTCAGCAGACAATTAGCTGACTTTAAGTTGCAAATTCTTCCCCACACTGCCTAGTCAAACTAGAATAAAAACATTTATGACAGATACAACTATGATCCAGTTATTTAATAAATGAAACAAAGTAAGCCACCAACACAAATTGTGACAAAATTTCTTGCTGTATATTTGTCTGAGGAATGCACTACACTTTTCAAATGATATCTCTAATCCATCAATGATCACCTAATTTATTAAGCATGAAGCTACTGGCCTCAGGTGTATGTTCATTACAGCATGGAAATGTAGGACATTGCAGATAGGTCTGATTGGTGTAAACAGAGAAACCATGAAAATATTCAATGAGGACTGGAATATGACACACAAATCACTGACTAAGGAGTTAAGCTATACATTAAATTGGTAGTACCAATGACTTAATCAGTTTATTAAGAGAAGGCACTTCAAAAGCAGTAAATGCATAGAAGTTGTAACAACAGTTTCTTAGAAGCAGTGCACAAAAGGTAACACTGAATCTTACACTAACTTCCGTGATGGTAGGGCACAAACCATTCCATATGTGTAAGCTACACACTTATCATACCTTCACTATCAAACAATGGAAAATGCAGGATGGAATGTAACAATATTATGAGAAGGAAAGTTGCTACCCACCATATAGCAGAGATGCTGAGTCGCAGATAGGCACAACAAAAGGACTGTCACATATATTGTTGATGAAGGCCTTAATAGCTAAAAGCTTTATTTATTTGTGACATTCTTTTTGGTGTGCCTGTCTGCAGCTCAGACCTCCACTATATGGTGGGTACCTTCAGTATCGTAGGATGAATAAGAGTTAGTAATAATGGTTCATCTGAAACTAATGACGAGACACTAACTGCTCTGCTCTAGTTACTGAAAATGCATGTTATTTTTATATATTTTACTTGTCCTAATGTAAGATTGCTGAGCCCTGAACTATTATTTTGTGGATGATTTTGATGCATTTTGCACAATGTACTTCTTGATCATTAAGGATAAAATGATGACAGCCCTCTCCTCTGGGCTTAGCTCCAGCTAGTAGGCTATGAGTTGTAGTATACTTTTTCATCATGCTACGTATGTCTGCCTCCTTCACATAGTGGTAGCGTTACCGTCTACTACACAGGGAGCACGGGTTCGATTCCTGGCAGGGGGACTGGGTGTAGTGTGTCTATCATCATCATTTTCATCATCATTGACTCTCAAGTTGCTGATGTGGCAACACCTAAAGAGGACTTGCAATATAGCAGCTGAACTCCATTGAATGGGGCCTCCCACCCAATAATGCCATTGATCATTTCATTTCATTCTAAGTATATCACTAAGAAGGAAAAGTTAGGTTTCACGTATGAGCCATGTCTGGGAAGTAGGTACCATTTCATTCTACTGGCACTGCACCACTAGTGTTGCAGTTCGCTATTTATTTATGACTGTTCAAAAGTTTATCTCTGAACCCAGTGACTGTGAAGTGCATTTCTTAATACAGATTTGTAATGCACAGAACATTAAGCTGAAATTCATTGTCAACATGTAGAGATTTATGATGAGAATCTAAGAACTGATGAAATGGTGAGAAAGTGAGTGAGACAATTCAATGATGGAAACTAACATTAATCACAAAACACTCGTTCGACCTATACTTGAGTATTGCTCATCAGTGTGGGATCCGTACCAGATCAGGTTGACGGAGGAGATAGAGAAGATCCAAAGAAGAGCAGCGCGTTTTAACACAGGGTTATTTGGTAACCGTGATAGCGTTACGGAGATGTTTAACGAACTCAAGTGGCAGACTCTGCAAGAGAGGCGCTCTGCATCGCGGTGTAGCTTGCTCGCCAGGTTTCGAGAGGGTGCGTTTCTGGATGAGGTATCGAATATATTGCTTCCCCCTACTTATACCTCCCGAGGAGATCACGAATGTAAAATTAGAGAGATTAGATCGCGCACGGAGCCTTTCAGACAGTCGTTCTTCCCGCAAACCATACACGACTGGAACAGGAAAGGGAGGTAATGACAGTGACACGTAAAGTGCCCTCCACCGCACACCGTTGGGTGGCTTGCAGAGTATAAACGTAGATGTAGATGTAGATGTAGATTTTGGAGGAAGGTACATCGACAGTGACGACGACACAAAAAATAGTGTTCAGCAGTGACTATCTTCATTGGCAGCATCTTCTGGGAAGAAGATCAAGAAAAGTTGGTTTCCTACTATGACAAATGTATAGATAATGGTTGCAACTACACAGAAAAATAGTTTAAGAACTGCTCTTTTCTGCAAAAATAAATTTTGGTTTAAAAAACATTTTATGAATTTTTATTTCCAAAATGGTACTTACTTTCTGGACATACGTCTTAAGTTAGTAAATATAACATAGAATACTTGATGATAGTAGCCACAGTGAATCATTTCCTGTTTCTTTAATTAAAATACTGGGGAACTTATATTCAAAATATTTCAAGATAATATTCCTCCTGATTGCTGTTTTGCCTCTTCCACTGTGAATAGTCAAGTGACTGCTATTTCACATTCATTTGGGAAAAGTACTTGTTCTGCACACTACAGTGGTACATGCTATCTTTCTATTCTGGTACTATGAAATATATTCTCATGTGTCATGTCACACTATCCCCTTAACAGTCATCACAATCTTATGGCAACCATTCATATATGTAATGCCGATCTAGACAGGTTGTTCCATGATATCTGGCATTAGTTACCTAACTCAATATTCAAGACCTCCTCAGGGGACACTGCCTTAACATAGCACTGTCCATGCAGGGAAGGAGGTTTGCGTGCTCCAGATCCGGAGGGACAGGCCAAAGGGGAGGAGCCAGACAAATTGTGTCCCACAACAACCTATCACTCCCCTTTCCTATCCAAAACCTGTCGTCACCATTACCTTTTCCTGTCATTCCCTGGTATATGTAAAAAAGGGCAGAAAGACCTCTATAGGCATGGAGAAGCCAACATTTCTACGGGAGAAAACCCCAAATGAACAGTCCTGGTCCTCCACGTTGGGGGTTGGTGACGAGCTACCAACCCATCCTGGAAAGAATAATCACTGGTACAAGCATCACAGAAGAGCCGCAGATAGGTCTGATCTCTTTAAATGCCCTAAGCAAGAACAAGGACTATGGAAGGAAATACAACTAAGGGCCTGGAAAATAAGAAGCCTATACAAAACAAATTTGTCAGACTGGTAGAGGTATGCCTAAATGACACAAAACTTAAGGTTAAGACAGCCAATAAAGTGACAGAAAGCTTCTAAGTTGTAACAGGATTACAACAAGGAGATGGGCTATCACCTGTCCTCTTCAACCTGGCACTTAGAAGGTAATGTGGGATTTCAATAAGGAAATCATGCAAAGCATTCAGATTGGCAATGAATACATTACGTATCTGGACTATGCAGACAACATTGTACTATTAGCATTCACACAAGAAGATCTGAAGAGAAGTAACCACACCTTGAACTTATTGGCAGCTAGGATTGGTCTACAGATTAGCTCTGAAAAGACTGAATTTATGACAATAGGAACAAAGTTCCAAAACTCTCAAGATTTAATTGTGAACATCACCAGGTATAAACATGTGAAAGAGTTCAAATATCTTGGATCAATTTTTACAGAAGTAACATCAACTGAAGCAGAGATAAAAGCAAGACTGCAGGCGGGAAACAGATGCTATCACTCTCTAGACCCCATATTGAAATGTAGAAGAGCCTCTCAACAACTAAAGCTATGGTTGTATAAGACATTAATAATGCCAGTAGTACTTTATGGTTCTCAAACCTGGAGCACTCAAAAACAAGACCTTAATCAAATGGTTCAAATGGCTCTGAGCACTATGGGACTCAACTTCTGAGGTCATTAGTCCCCTAGAACTTAGAACTAGTTAAACCTAACTAACCTAAGGACATCACACACATCCATGCCCGAGGCAGGATTCGAACCTGCGCCTAGAACCGCACGGCCACTTCGGCCGGCCAAGACCTTAATCAACCGCTTACATTTGAAAGGAAGATTCTCAGGAAAATATTTGGACCCATCCATGATCAGGCTACTAGAGAATGGAGAAGATGCCATAACACTGAATTAGAAGAGCTGTATGAGGAGCCTAGCATCTTGAGAGTGATGAGAAGCAAAAGACTGCAATGGGCTGGACATGTAGTTAGAATGGAGGCCACAAGGAGGCCTAAAATCACGATGGACTTGATCACATCAGACAGCAGACCAGTGGGAAGACCTAGAAAGATGTGGATCAATGGAATGAGAGAAGACTTTTTGCAGCTGGGAGTCACGGGAAACTGGAGAAAGACAGCACAAGACAGAGATGGATGGAGAGCTCTAAATGCAGTGGCATGCAGTCCACTGGGCCTGCTCACGTGAATGAATGATGAACAATTAATAATCAAGTGGAATAATCCTGTCACTACCCTGGAGCTGTGGACAGAGATATGAAAGTTACTTCATTGTACTACAGCAGTGGCCTTTTTTAACATGGTAACCTGCTAACTAATTTGTTTAAAGAGGTTCATTCTTACTCACAGTAAGGAACAGATGGTTTCTTATACTACTGAAAACGCATGATATGCAGTCAGCTCATATTGCAGTGAGATCCCAGTGATGGTCTGTACTTGCATGTTGTTGCAGTTAATTTTTGTAACTCATACTGGTTTCGTAAAAAATGTCATGCAATAGAGGGTTATCACAGCAACTTACAATGGTAAACATGCGGGATGACTATGGAAGTATTTTGGAAAATATCTAAACAAAAACAGGTTTGGAAAAATCCAGTATCTCACGTGGACAAACTAAAAATACTCAGCCGTTTACCAGCACATCTCAAGGAAAAATTAATCATAATACCTGAGAATGATGTAGAATACTTTTTATTCATTCTGGATTTGAGTGACCTGATTTACGAAGAAGTTAAGTTGCAATCCCATTCAATAACATATGCAAAGGTAACATCCATGAAATAGTGTTCTGCAAAATGGTAATGGTAGAAGCAACCAAAATGTTGGCATCCATACCACATGCATAATGATAATTGCACAGAAGGTAACTATGGTAACTGGGGAAACCAAGGACACAAATGAGGTTTTAAAGGAAACCACAACCATAATTGCAACAGACCAGGATATACGGAACAGAGAGGTTTCGGGCAACAGATTCAAAATGTAACCCCAGTGTGCGGTAATAATCAATACAATAACTGGCAAGAGCTGATAAATGGTTGACTGCCAAGCAGTCCTAATCCTGGTAGCTACAACCAGTGGAACAGCAATTATGTATCGGGTGGAGATCATGGTCAAAGAGAATTTAATTCACAGTCATAGCAAGACACAAATTGGCAAAGTTATGAGTTAAGACAACACTATGCATATGGTGGAGGTTACCAAAGATGAACAGATTACAGCCCCCCCCCCCCCCCTCTCCAGACTAATCTGGAAATCTAAAACAGTTCACAATGGGCATACATTCGCCCATCGAGGGGGGCAGTGTACAATTAATTTCTAATTATTTTCTGACACATGATGAAGAATTGGATACCAGGTAGTGCTTGGGTCAGGAAAATCTTGACAATTTAGAAGAGAGCAGAAGGGAGTCTGTACAGGTGCTAATAAATGTCAGGATAGCTGATAGCACTGGATACTGGTACATTGACAAATCCAATCTCAAAAGGTTTCTTTAACAAATTCCAAAAGTGAACACACATACTAGCCTTCCCTGTGCAGAACTGTCATATCTTGACTGCAGTAGAGAAAAAATCCAAAGGGGTGAAGCTTCAAGCATTAGTACCAATTATTAGCAAAAAATTTTCTTTAAAATGCATTTTTCTGGTGGTAAAAGCTTGTAGTTAATTGTCTTATTAGTATGGATACCTTTTGACACTACAAGGTACAGAGTCACATATGGTGGGAAAGTGTTTCTCTATAATTAACGAACAAAGGCTACCAGTGGATTTCATCAGAACAAGTAAAATAGAAAACAAACCTGTGCCAAATACAGACATTAGAGTACAGTCGCCTTATTTGGAAGTATTGTTCCACAATGCACAAAAGATGAACCACTACACTGAAGAAGTATGGATCTAGGACTAGTACAAGCAAAGGTAAATGAATTAGTTTGTTTGTTGGAAGATGAGAATGAGGAACTACAGGAATTAACACTTTGATATGCACATGCACTTCAAACACGCCCAGTAATCGTAAAACATTGCACCTATAAAATGGACATTTACCCATACAAAACATTCTGTCTTTCATCATATCCCATACCCTGGCCCAGGAAGGAGGCAGTGAGGAAGGAAATGGGATGATAGATTGGGGTGTCATACAATGCACAAATTTGCCATCCAATTATAGCTATAGCCAAATCCAACGGTAGTGTCAGGTTTGTACTCAAAGCAGGGAATATAAAGATAACTGTTCCTTTTAGGACATGTATCAGCAACTCAGAAAAACAATTACTACAGGTTCAAAAAAACCAATGCCTTACCAGCCTGTAAAGGAATCATATTGGCAGATAACATTCCATGAAGGCAGTAGGAAGTACCGGCCTTTCAACATGGAGGCAGAAGCTATGAATTTTGTGTCTTGCCTTTCAAATTAGATGTGAGCACAGGTGGCCTCATTTCCATGTTAGAATTAGTTTTAGGTCCAGAATAACTTAATGAAGTCAGTGTCTCTGTGGATGACTTGCTAATAGCAACACCTACCTGGGGAGAGCATTTATGACTTTTGGGACAAGAACTATACTGATTCTCAGATTGTGGAATTACAGCAAATTTAAGGAATTTTGGATTTGAGAAGGAAAAGGTAAAATTCCTAGGACGCATCATATCACCCCGAGGTATTTTGCCAAATTTGTGGAAACTAGATGCAATCAGACATTTTCCCATCCCTCAGGACAAGAAACAACTCAAAGCTTATTTGGGCTTAATGTCTATCTTTAGAAAATTTATTACTGACCAGTTGACAAACAGAGATGCCCTGTTACACTTGTTGAGAAAGAATAACCCATGAAAAAGGACCAAACAATGTCAAACAGACTTTGAAAACAAAGAAGAAGCTCTTCTCAATGCAAATATTGGGGTGTACATAAAGTCGAGGAACACTTCCAATTATTGATTGCACAAGAACCAAACAATATACAGATATCATTCATATGTCATTTTGAAGAGAAACCCTGAAAGTTTTTTTTTTCATGTATATTGCCACAGTGTAGTTTGGTAACTTTCCAATAGTCAGTGCTAGTCGTAAACGTGGTGAGTTCAGGTGTGGAGCGAGCTTTCTGTGTGCTGGAGTTCCACTAAAACATGTTGCCACAATGACTGATGCCTCAGATTCAATCGGGCTCTCTGTTCATCTTTCAGCAGGATGGTGCTCCACTCGATTTTCATCATGAAGCGCGTGGTACCTCAACATGAAGCTGCCACATCAATGGTTTGGCCATGCCACAGAAGGGGGAAATGGCCTCCCTGATCACCAGATCTCACTCTGTGTGAGTTCCTTCTATGGGACACGTTAAAGATCTGGTGTATGTACCATCTCTACCACGTGATGTAGCAGAGCTCCGGTTGAGAATGTGGGAAGCGCCTGCCACAGGCAACAATGCCATGCTGGGACGGGTATGGCTAGAATTCAATTACTGTATTGATGCCTGCTGAGTCACTCATGGTTCACATGTTGAATGCTTGTAAAAAAAGACCAAACACTCCAATGAATCAAACTTAATTGAACTACATCCAGTAGTTCCATAAAACTTTTAGAATCAGTATCATTGGATGCTGCTGGTCTTCATCCAAATTCAAAAGGGAGTTTTAAGTATGTATTTCCCTTATGAAGTTTTTCCCAATTACATTATGTTTTATGCAGTGCGTTCAGTGATCGCCACTTCTCTTATTAGAAGAATTGCGGATGACTATCTATCAAGAGTAGAGAGGCCACAGATACTGTTAACTGATATCCATCATACTTCAGAGAGAGTGGAAGGAATTCATGACCACAAACAGAATAAAATACATACTGTTATCACAATTCCATCCTGAAGCAAGCTCCACAGGAAGGGTGTTTATGTATTTGATAAATTTATACACTGCTGCACACCACAGAACATACAAAATGGGTCAAGTTCATCTTGCCATTTCAGCAAATGATTAATAACTTGCCACATACTTCAACAGGCTTTAGTGTAAATAGTCTTCACGGATTTGCAACTGTCTGACATCTTCAGGTGGTTGAAATGTTGTAGAATTTGCATGTCATCTGGCAGCAAACTTGTTAAGACTATTGACAACATATCCACCAGGAAATCTTGAAGGGTCACAACTGAATTAATGCTTGAGAAGTGAGAAATGGACAAGTGAAAAAAACCACTGCCTCAAGTACCTAAGACAGATATGTCATTTGGGGGAAAAAATCCTCCGTGTCTTGATTAATCTAGGAGATAAAGCCAGGCAGAGAAAAAAGTCTTACGACAATAGATTAGGGTGCATTGCATAATTCCATAGAGGACAAGAAGCATTGTTTGAAATGCACCCACGTCTACTGAACATGGAAAACTTAATCACAAATAGTAACAATTATACACTGGCACATTTGTAATTACATAAGTCCCTCATCTAGTCCTCATATAGACTAGTTTACCCTATAAATGGAATGGGCAAGGACCTTTATCCACACAAGGATCTGAAGGAATTTATACGCTGAATGGGTTTGACAAGTGGTTAAACCAACTCATGAAATTGTTATGTTAGGTATAGTAAACATATTTCACCATAAATTATGCAAGATGTTCACTTAGTTTTAGGATAAGTTTCTCTCTTGTTATTTACACTCATCAAAAAAAAGTTTTGCATCAGCCCGGTTCCCAGAACTCCTGAAGATAGACATTGACTGTGGGTACTGTATCACAGACACAGTCCCTTTGACTGTTCAGAGTTGCCATTAAACCAGCCCAAAGATGTAAACAACCATGCATGAGCAGCACCTATTAAATGGAGGGAGTCCGACAGCCGATCAGTTCCAGTCATTCCACCAGGAAGGAGGTACATGACTCGTGTTGTCTGTAATTCAACCATGCCTAGACGGTCAATACAGTGGTTCGAACATGTCCACATTGTTACTTTGTGCCAGGTAAGGCTCTCAACAAGGGAAGTGCCCAGACTTGAACCAAATGATAATGTTTGGACATGGAGGATATACAGAGAGACAGGGACTGCGAAGACATGCCTCCCTCAGGCCCCCCAAGGGCTACACTGCACTGAATGACTACTACCTATGGATTATGGCTTGAACGAACCCTGACAGCAATGCCACCATGTTGAAAAATGCTTTTCGTGCAGCCACAGGATGTCTTGTCATGACTCAGACTGCGCACAATAGGCTGCATGATAAACAACTTCACTCCCGATGTCATTCTTTGCAACCATGACACTATGCAGTGTGGTACAGATGGGCCCAACAACATGGCGAATGGACCCCTTAGGATTGGCATCATATTCTCTTATGAGTGTTGCATATGGCTTCAAACACACAATCATTGGAGATGTGTTTGGAGGCAACCTGGTCAGACTGAATGAAGTAAACACAATTTCCAGTGACTGTGGCAAGGTGGAGGTTCCCTGCTGTTTTGGGGTGGCATTATGTGGGGCCAACATATGCCGCTGGTGGTCATGAAAGGCACAGAAATGGTTGTGTGATATGTGAATGTCATCCTCCAACTGACAGTGCAACCATATCGGCAGCATATTGGTGAGGCATTCGTCTTCGCTGATGACAGCTCGCAACCCCATCATGCACATCTTGTGGCGGAAGGTGCACGTGCCCGTCGACCTGGGACCGGACCGCAGCGACACACGGATGCACGCCAAGACCGTAGGATCCTACGCAGTGCCGTAGGGGACCGCACCGCCACTTCCCAGCAAATTAGGGACACTGTTGCTCCTGGGGTATCGGCGAGGACCATTCGCAACCGTCTCCATGAAGCTGGGCTACGGTCCCGCACACCGTTAGGCCGTCTTCCGCTCACGCCCCAACATCGTGCAGCCCACCTCCAGTGGTGTCGCGACAGGCGTGAATGGAGGGATGAATGGAGACGTGTCGTCTTCAGCGATGAGAGTCGCTTCTGCCTTGGTGCCAATGATGGTCGTATGCATGTTTGGCGCCATGCAGGTGAGCGCCACAATCAGGACTGCATACGACCGAGGCACACAGGGCCAACACCCATCATGGTGTGGGGAGCGATCTCCTACACTGGCCGTACACCACTGGTGATCGTCGAGGGGACACTGAATAGTGCACGGTACATCCAGACCGTCATCGAACCCATCGTTCTACCATTCCTAGACCGGCAAGGGAACTTGCTGTTACAACAGGACAATGCACGTCCGCATGTATCCCGTGCCACCCAACGTGCTCTAGAAGGTGTAAGTCAACTACCCTGACCAGCAAGATCTCCGGATCTGTCCCCCATTGAGCATGTTTGGGACTGGATGAAGCGTCGTCTCACGCGGTCTGCACGTCCAGCACGAACGCTGGTCCAACTGAGGCGCCAGATGGAAATGGCATGGCAAGCCGTTCCACAGGACTACATCCAGCATCTCTACGATCGTCTCCATGGGAGAATAGCAGCCTGCATTGCTGCGAAAGGTGGATATACACTGTACTAGTGCTGACATTGTGCATGCTCTGTTGCCTGTGTCTATGTGCCTGTGGTTCTGTCAGTGTGATCATGTGATGCATCCGACCCCAGGAATGTGTCAATAAAGTTTGCCCTTCCTGGGACAATGAATTCACGGTGTTCTTATTTCAATTTCCAGGAGTGTATCTTCTGCAAAGAGGCAGTTTCTTTCATTTGTAAATGATTCATCCTCAAAGTGGTACCTGGATGCACCACAGCCTGCATTCTTCAAGTACAAGGATGGTTTGAAAAGTTCTCAGAACAGAACAGAAAAAAAGTACTTACATCACTAAAACTTTTTTATTTTTCAACATAGTCTGCTTGTAGATTAATGCACTTGGTCCAACGATGTTCCAGTACCTTGGTTTCATCTCTAAAATGAGTTTTCTCCAGGTCTGCAAAATAGTTGTCAACTCTGGCTGTCAATTCCTCATTTGAAGTGAATCTTCATCAACCAAGAAAAATTTTCAATTTTGAGAAGAGATGGAAGTCTGATGGAACCATATCAAGTGAATAAGGCAGGTGTGGCTACAGTTCATACCTTAGTTCATGTTACTTTGCCATGGCAATGGTACATGTGTGCGGGCGCGCATTGTCTTTATGAAAGATGACATTCTTCCTTGCTAAACCTGGCCTTTTTCTGTGTATCTTTTGTTGCAATTTGCCGAGAAGGTTAGCACAGTATTCTCCAGTAATTGTTTGCCCAGTGAGGAGGTAATCTACAAACAGAATCCCCTTCGCATCCCAGAACACCGATACCATGACCTTCTGTGCAAAAGGACTTGTCTTTTCTTTCTTTGGTGGTGGTGAATCAGCATGTTTTGTTATGTCTCTGGGGTATAGTAGTGCTCGCACGTTTCATCTGTTGTCACAAACTGGCGCAAAAAATCTTGATCGTTTCTCCTAAAAACGTTGTGTCCATCATCATTGATCCAGCATCAAGAGTCGTGGCACCCATCATACAGACAACTTTTTCATTTCTAATTCTTCAGTTAAAATGTGATATATCCTTTCGGATGACACCTGGCAAGTGCGAGCAATTTCATGCACTTTCAATCAACGATCCTCTGTGATCATTTTGTGCACTTTTGCAATGATTTCTGGAGTAGTGACACATTTTGGCCGACCACTGTGTAGATCTAAGCTCTCCCAACCAAATTTAAATTCATTTGCCCACTTAGCAACAGTTGAATATGAAGGAGCAGAGTACCCCAGTGTATTCTGGAAATCAGCATGAATGTCCTTTGCTTTCATACCTCTCTTTATGAAGTATTTAATCACTGCTAGAATCTCAATTTTTTTTCCATCTTCACAAATCACTACATGGTAACAACAGAGCCATTTCACTGCCACATCTCTCTTCCAAGAGCACTGACATGGCATGTGTTTACAGGCAACAGTCCAATGAATATCATGTGAACAACTTGCTGTGCCAGTGCTGACCTCTCATGGTGATTCCCAGAACTTTTCAAACCACCCTCATATAATGGTGACATCATTACGAGTGTACTGTACTGCATTCTGTATCACAGCAATGGACACATTTTCTATTCTTCAATACAGAAGAGGTGAATATCATTCTGTTAAAAGGAGAATTAATTTATTAATCAATTAGACTGCTCAGTGGTACTCATAGCAAGAGACTGTGGAAGTGTGAACTTAGAAAAATGAGTTGTATGTGTGTATGGATATTACAGGTGGTCAACGGCGAGGTCATTAGTGCCCTTACATTCATTAAAAAATTGAGGTGGAGATAAACTTTAAATCTGTTGCATACTTATGCACTCTAGGTGACCACACAGTCACTCTATCTCACAAGCTCCAAAACAATTTAGAAAGAGGGGCTGTAACTATACATTAACTTAAAACACAGAGAAAACAAAATACAGAAGAGCTAAAAGAAAAACAAAGGGAAATGTTAGTGGCTGACCACTTACAAAAAACTTGGGTGAGCCATTCACCCTGTTGACACATTAGAACCATCTTCCTAAAATCTTGGGAAAAATGTTGGACAATTCACAAAACTTTAAAACTTAAGCCACATTTGTTTGGAAGTTACTGAAAACAGAGGGTAGATTCATCAGCAAATTCGCTGTGGTCCACTGGTTGGGAAGTAAAGCACAGTCCAATAAAATGTGGCACACAGTGATTTGTACGCCACAAGAACCACAAATTGGAGGTTCCTCTCGCCAGAATAAGAAGCCATGCATCATCGGGCTGTGACCTATGTGAAGGCGAGTAAGAAGGACCTCATCTTGTCAGTGTGGCTGGTAGGACGTATGCCATGGCTGACTTGTTAAAAAAAAATGGTTCAAATGGCTCTGAGCACTATGGTCATCAGTCACCTAGAACTTAGAACTACTTAAACCTAACTAACCTAAGGACATCACACAACACCCAGTCATCAGGTGGCAGAGAAAATCCCCGTCCCCACCCCGGAATCAAACCTGGGAACCCGGGTGCGGTAAGCGAGAACGCTACCGCTCGACCGCTAGCTGCGGACGGCTGACTTGTGGGCTTTACTATGCAGAGCTTATTGTTGGTCACTTCCAGCCACTCATTTTCTCATCAACACATGACGTTTGCATGACTTTGTACCTCAACAGTGTGGTGCTAGCTTGGAGAGGGATGATGCACTGAAATAACTGAGGATTACAACTTGCCACCTTCACTGCTAGATCCACTCTTTTGTTCCCTGCTAAGCCCATGTGTCATGGTGCCCAGCAGAATGATGCCTTCTTCACCAGTCATTGTAGATGGAGGAGGGCATCCTGTGTGCCTTTATCTGTAGGGTACAAACGTTGAAGAGAGTGAACGACACTGAGGAACTTGGAACAGACAAGGCAGTAGGACCTTAAGGACATGATCTGGGAAAATGGCAGAACAACCCAGAGCTACCTTACAACCTGAGCTGGTGTGCCCAAAGTGCTGGCACATAAAACAGTGCACTGCGTTAGGAAAATAAGGGCCGCATGTTGAGGCTGAGGAAACCAGCCTTAACATGTTCTGGAAGATTTGTACTGCTGACAGACAGTGTAAATGAGTCCAATTTAATGAAATCGCCATCCACCTATTTCATTACAAAGCTCCCCCCTTTCGTTTAGTTATAATAAACACATTCCGACGACCAGCACGCATTATGTTACTCAATACTGGCAATGTCTGTGTGATGCTCAAGTCTGAAGGACTGGCTACACGAGCCCTCTTGTTTGATTGGGTGTTGGTACCTACCAGTGACCCACACTTTCCACTGCAAGGAGGAAGAAAATATTTTGAAGGATCCGTGCTGGTTCCACGAGCAGCTGGGGAAATAAGGGTCCACTCAGACAGAGCCCCACGTGCCTGAGTAAGCCTTATACAACTGAGGAGTGGCAGGTTCCCCACAGGTTGCCTGCTAATGACTGTTCCACCTCAACAGCCACGCATCTCATCAGTGTGCAGCACACCTCGGGATTGGTTTATTTTTATAGAGGTTTATTCCATCCTCGTGATCCGAGCAGTCAGGCCAAGATCCCTGTTCCCTGAGACGCGCAACGTTCCACTGCCGAGCTGCACGGTGGTTGTGCAAGTGTAACTAGAGCTTACGGTGACAGAGGACTAGCAGTGCTACCAGGAACACTGGGGTTGCCAACCACATCCCAGCAAATGGATGCTGAAACCCTGAGGGGTTGAGTGAAATTGTACATGGAGGAGGAGTGTACATGGTGGGCAGTCAGACTGAGTGGAAAGGTTTATTGGAAAGTTTAGTGTAATTTTAAATTGTTATTTTCTCTTTCAATTCCTCTGGTTCCCAGTGCAGTCACACTGTGGCTTGCACCAGAGCTGTGCCTGTGCCAGGGCTGGTGCAATACTGTATGTGTCTACATACCAAACTTACACACACACACACACACACACACACACACACACACACACACACACACACACACACACAAAGTCCATGTGAATAGTATTTCCACACCGAGTACTGCTGACTCTTCGAAAGCGTCACTGTTGGGGGGACATTATCGAAGTACCCTCTCTTGCAGCCAATAAGAGAGCAGAGATTGGTTAGGTGGAGGTAGGGGGCAGGCTGGGGGCTTTATATGATCACTCTCTTGTCCGCCAGCTCTCACCCCAAACCAGACGTTCTCTTTTGCTCGTCTCTTGCCCATCATACTCCATCAATCTGGTGCGGTAACCACCACAGATCATCACATGTATCCCTTAGTAATAAATGACGGAGCAATAAACTCCAGCCACGAGGAAGGAAACCTCTAGTTTCACATTTTTAACAAATTTCTTGACACTACTCAAAGCCCAATCCTGCTTAAGTCCTAGTCTCAGTCAATTCAAATGCAGTTCAGTTATTATACAGATATAAAAATATTAATGTAAGGCAACAAAAAGATAATGCAAATGCAACAAGCTGCAAAAATTCTTCACACTTATTTTATTAGACAATAAAATATCTACTAAATAACTGAAAAATGGGAATCTGTGCTTAATCTACCCAAATTATAAAGATGGTTACAGGCCTCCTAAAATTTTCATTCCTGAGATGTAGAAAGTTGAGTTAATTCACACATATTCCTTAATCATTTCTAGAGCCAGTCTATCATCAGTATTCATAACAAGATTCCTGGTCATTAATCATTACTTACAGAGCAACGCAGAAGTCACAACAATGGTTCACGCGACCTTAGAATCAACATGATATCGCACAACTAAGTTTTCCGAAGCAAATTTAAGGCAAGGCACCTGAGACCGCGCGTGGTGTCTGAAGTATTGAAGAGTGTTCTACTGTGGTGTGGCAATGCGATCTTTGGACAGTGCCATAGTGCCCATAGGGTAAAATCTGTTAGACAAAAGCCCGGCTGGTATAGCGGGACCAGGGCATCTGGCTGGACAGGAGAGAACTCGTGTTCGATTTCCATACACAGTTTTCATTTGTGTTCTTTCTCCACTGAAACTGTTAGGATTAGGAGTTCAGTAACACAATAAGTAAGCAACAATAACAAGGTAGGCAGGTGAATTTCGCAAACGACATGAGTTAGTAAAGAATAAAATTTTAATCATGGTTGCCTAACCACAGCTCTTTCATATACTCATTATAAGCCCTCAGTTGCCTTCAAACAACTACATCTCTGATTGTAAAGTTTCAGTTGTGTTCTTAAAAGATTCTTTGGTATCTGTTCCATGTCGAAGGAGAACGCCGTTACAGATGTCGGCTCCATCTTCGGCGCTGCCACGAAGCTGAAGGCTGACCGCTGTTGCACACCAAGCGAAGGCCATCACGCTGCGAAAAGATTCTGTCGGCATGTGTCACAGCATTCTGATTCACATAAGATGAAATGAATTTAACTGTGTTCAACAACCATAATAATGGTCGATCAATGATGCAAATGGAAATTGTAATGATGATTGGTTAGTTCTTGTCTTGACGTCATACGACTAACATCGATGTTAACGTAATACTTATGCTGTAATAAAATGCGCCGCGGGATGTCAGAATTTATTTATTTAACCATCACGAGTTTTCTAAAGTCATCTCGGGGCAGGTGAAAATCCCTGACCCGGCCATAATCGATCCCGTGACCCACGCTCGTGAAGCAGAAACAATACCGCAAGACAACGGGCTACGCTAGTCCGCTCAGTAAATTAATATTATTATCATTTTAAAGCGAAAATAAAGTCACATACTTCCCAGCATTCAGCGTTCTTTGCCAACATCAACACACTATGCCGCCACTACCTTAAATAAAATTTAAGCTATCTGGTAACTGACTGAAGTAATTCAAATCCGTTGTGGTGCTCCCCTCTGAAAAGAAAGTCCGAAACGATCAGGTTGAGTTATTATGTACCTGATTAAAAGTTTTCGTCCACTGGGTGTACGTACAATGTTTACTGAAGGTGTATGTTTAAATAACATAAAAACAGACGTGGCACCGCAGTTTCGTTTTGATATGCAGTTTTCTCAAACTTTAGTGTTGACATTGTTCACTGCTTTGATGCATATACCAGATGAAACCGAACCTCCAGAAACAATTACCTCTTCAACAACACTTTCAGAAGACCAGTACACTCAGTTTTAGTTGTTAAATCTTCCACTTGACTGAAAACTTGCTGCATCAGACCAGATGATTGTTTTGCAAAAGTCATAGTCACTTACCCTGCCGCGACTCACAGAATTCACATCTTCGATGACGATCATGTCGTTTACGGCGTAGGCCTCCGCTGTAATATTTTTAACATTCTGCTTGAACTTCTGTAGTTGCTTAGAATCTCTTCTTGCAGATTTCTTGGGTGGTTTAATGAAAGTCTTGCAATGAGCTGCAGATTTTCATCAGTAGTTAGCAATTTTGGGCTGCCATTGCGAGTTATGTCAGCTACAGAATCTGTCACCTCTAACCTGTGATTTCATTTGTAGTTAGCTCGCCTACATGGTGGCTGTATTTGCAGGAAGATTTCAATGAAAGATTGTCTTTCATCTTAAATAAATCCACCACATCTGTAAAGTAATCTTGCAACGTTCTGCTGAAAGTTTTTTGTTCATAATGTACGGTTTTCACGCTCACAAAGAGATGCACAGATGACGCCAAAGCTCAGATTGTCACCTGTTAGTAACAAATTATCTCTGATATCACCTCCGAAACAGATTTCACTGTGCACAGGTTTCGCAAGTTTTCAGCGTGGAGGATATTACTTGAATACTTTGCTGAAATGTGACCGTGGACAGAAATGTGCAACAGTTAACTGAGTTATGTCGCATACAGTGCTCTTAACAAATTTCGTGCTGTGTAATTAGAAAACTATTTTAGGTAGTATTTTGCAAACAAATACATAAAAATAACTTCAAATCTTCTCATATTGTGATTTATTTAACAAGACAGAACTTTCAACAAACCATTAAATATATGGGACATTACATACAACGCAATGTTATTGTTCATATGTTTTATAGTTTTTGGGATACATATGCTTGGTTTTTAAAGTTCCTCATAACATTGTTGACAGTTGACTTGTCATCAAGTTAAGGCCCCTGTTTATACGCGAAGGTAGAGAGAATGCCTCAAAATAAAAAATCCTTTTTTTTTCTTCGATATGTTTCTTCCCTGTTGCATGACAGGCGGCGTCACCAAAACGAAGTCCTTGTTCACTGCATTGCACTACACTGCCTCCTGAAGACCCAACGAGTACAGAAAGCACGGGACTCTGCATCACTGGAGGAGTGGAATGCGCTGTCCCCACCAGAGAAGCCAGTCGCAGTGACTTCCACCGAGTTCAAAGTCTCCCAGTGTCTTTTACACTGTGGTCTTCAGTTGAATAATGGTGAATTTTGGGGACCTCATGGGTCAATGCGACGGCGAGGCATCCAGCCCGAGAACACAATAAACCGAGGAATTATAAAGTGGAGCTTCACTGTAGATTTGGCGGGGCGACGCTATCAGCCGTCGGAGACACGCAAGGTCCGGGGACGAATAGGAAAAAATGTAAAAACTGCTAAACTTTATAAATTGTAAAGATCATAAAATGACCACACTGTGGTTGGCCGCGCACTAGTTCTTAACCACCGCTCCACCGACAGCTCGGCAGCGCAGAGCCGCAGTGTTACGTCACGGCTGTGGCGGCGGCGCTGGCGGCGCTCCGCCTCCCGCAGTGTCAGCCGCCGGGGGGAGCGGGGGGGCGGCTGCGAGCTGGATGCACTGCTGGGGCTGGTCTCCAGCTGCACCTGGAATCCAGACAGGGGGGACTCGTCACTGGGCTGCGGCTCTTCTCTCTCTCGCTCACACACACATATTATTTGGACAGTACGTGAACTAAACTGTGTCGCCAAAAGTTACGCGAACGGTTATTTTATTTAAAGATGGAGTCTGTGTATGGCTCCCAAAGTTTTCGGCTAGATGTTACATATGGTTTGGGTGTAGGCACTGCATCAGAACTGTTTGTTAGAGGCTGCCACGCAGTGGAACTGGCAGCAGTCAATATCACTGTTCCTTTTATGTGAATGGTATCGCTACGCCCAAATCACTTCACACAATCCTAAGCAACATGAAACACCAATTTCTCACTAGTATCTCCACATCATAAAATTGCAAATCTTCCAAAACCATCAAGAATTTTTTAAGAGGGATCAACATGGACATGTAAGTGAATATCTATTCCCACAGAGAGTTTCACACAGTTCCCTGGACTGTCTACGTATTCATTAATTTCTTCCTTATTGAACCAGGACAGTATGTAGCAGTTTCACTTTATAACAAACTAACGTTCTTGTAGCACTCAGTCCCCTGTTTCCCTCAGTAACATCAAAGATTGCCCACAACTTGTTATCATGATTTGTTGTCAGCTCTTAAGAGATGTTACCTGCTTATGTAACATTTTTAATTAGGTATATCACCTGTGTATTAAGGTGATTCAAATGGCTCTGAGCACTATGTGACATAACATCTGAGGTCATCAGTCCCCTAGAACTTAAAACTAATTAAACCTAACTAACCTAAGGACATCACACACTTCCATGTCCGACACAGGATTCAAACCTGCGACCGTAGTGGTCGTGCGGATCGAGACTGAAGCACCTAGAACCTATTAAGGTGACAGCTATACCATGTAACAAAATTAATTGATGAAGGAGACTGAAGCTGACAGGCAGTCTGGAAAGCTGTAGCAATGCGCCTGCTTTATTTTAATAAGGCAACAGCACATGTGATCTAGTAACAGCCAACCAAGCTACAGTCTGATTTTCCTCAAAAAGCAGCAAAACTGTACGATGAGTTCCTATTCCTTATCCTCATCCTCACAGACATCACTATGCTTGCTCAGACCCACAACTGGCCAAGAATTGATAGCGGCAGTCCCAACTGTAGCCAACCAATGTCCCCAAGAATGAGTTAGGAAGTGGCGCTATAAATATTGTCTATCTGCCGTTTTGTACGCCTTGTATCGAAAACGAGAACACCGGAGTGCGGGGAACGGCTACCCTTAAAGAACATTCCAGACAGATGTTGGCGTGTGTGACTCGGAACAAGATGTGTGCCAAGAAATACAAAGGAACCCTCTCTGCACTGACATTAACATTTGGAATATAGGCCCTGTAGAATAAGTACAAAAGATATGAATTGAGACATGGTCTGTTTCTGACTTGCCCCAAAGTATTGGGCGATAACCATGGTATTAACCCCGTATGCCAGGGGCAAGGTACGTAGGATGATAACAAAATATGAGGAAAGATTTAGAGATTCATTTATATTGGAACGATTTATAGGTATTCACCAACTAGATTAACGGAAGTGAAGCTACGCCATTCTTGCATTAATTCGTCAAACACTTTCATACAGCGTTTCCAAAAACAATAAATAATACTTTTTGAACATATCCGCTCAGATACAACATAGTAACTTCATTTTCATCTCTGGAAAACATATAAAATCCTTGGACTAAACGTGGGCTAACAGTGTAAATCATGCGAGATCTGTTTACTTTGCTTTATTTCCGTAGTTGCGCCGAAAAATGTGAAATTTGTGGGGCGACGCGCAGGAAAAATGCGACGAAGTTTCGATATGCAGCTTGTAATTGCTTAATCACGAGTGAGAAAATCAGCAACATTTCGTAAACGTAGAGAGAATTATAAGCAACAGTGCATTTGTCGACTTTTCTGTATGGAAACAGATGACAATCTTATCTATACTGATAGCAGGTACGCAGTCTTATACATCTTAACGTCCAGTTTAGTTAAGAATCAACTTTAGTAGAGAGTATATATGGCTAATTATAATCTACGTACGTGGTCAGAGACGGATGAAAAGCTGGTGAGGGTGTTGCAGGAGACATTGTACTGAAAACAATTGTTAAGAAACAAATTCTTTACGTTATACCGTTACTGAGTTGATTAGCATTGAAGTTAGCCAGTCAGGTATGGCTGTCAATTCAATCGAATTCCTAGGAATTACAACTACGAACAGCTTAAATAGATAAAATTATGGTGAACGCAAACGCAAGCACTTGCAAGTTCTAAAATGCGGTAATGGACAGACAGTTTTGCGTTCGTGAGTTACAACTTATTGAAATGCTTCTTATCAGTTAAAACACGGCTATTTCTGAAATGATGAATTTAAGGTGGATGAGCAAAAGCTACGTTTTTTCAGTTTGCACAAACGAAACAATGAATATGTTTAGCGGCACAATCTCTAGTACGCTGCTTGAAATTTGCGCACGCGAACTCCTGATTGGTCAACTTCAATGCTAAATAACAGGCAAACGACAACGTATCAAATTTTTTTCTTAACATCTATTTCTCACCTCAGCCTCCCCTGCAACACTCTTACAAGCTTTTTTAGCCTGTTTCTAATTATCCTGTATAAACGACAAGCTTTCACAATAATGCTTCTTCTGCACATGTTCACCGTTGTGATACCAAGAACTACTTCAGCCACTTTCCACCGTGCCTTTTCTCTCACCTTACGGAACATTCATTCGACCGATTCTTGAGGATCCGAGTAAGATTAACATAAGAGTCTGTGAGACGGAAAGGGTCTACCAAAGGGCGGCGTGTTACGTCAAAGGGGAGAAGTAAAGCGGATGCTCAGCAAACGCAACAAAAGAGCCGTTGTGCATCGCAGAGACGGGTGTCGTTGAAATTTCTGGAGGATGGTTTCCATTAAGAGTAGGACAAGATGTTACTTCCTCCCACAGAATTATGTGTCGAGAAGTGAACACGATGATAAAATCAGAAAAATTAGAACCCATACGGAGGATTACATACATTGTCTCTTCCCACGCGCCGTCCGGAAGTGGAACACTGTTAGTCAGAAACAGTAAAGTGAATTGCGGAATATGGTCATAAATGTAGATTTGCGGAAAGTGGCAACTGTCTCTGAGCAAGGAAAAGTGTGAGGTCATACACATGAGTACGATAAGAAATCCATTAAATTTCGATTACACGAAAAATCACTGAAATATAAAGACTGTCAGTTCAACTAAATACCTAGGAAGCGTAATTACAAGCAACATAATCGGCAACGATCACGTAGATAATGTTTGTGGGGAAGGCAAACCAAAGACTGAAATTTATCAGCAGAACTCTTAGAACATGCAATTGCCCTACTAAAGAGTTTGCCTACGTGTACTGCTGTGGGGTTTGAGAACTTTACCAGACAGGATTGGCGGCAGACATCGAAAAAGTCCAAAGAAAAGCAGCTTGTTTTGAATTATCGCGAAATACGGCAGAGAGTTTCACGAGTATAATAAGCTGTGGTGGCAATCATTAAAATAAGGCCGTTTTTCGCTGCGGCTATACCTTTTGACGAAATTTGAAACACTGCAAAATGTGCAAGTTTATTGTGAGGTATGCAGCAAACTTATTAAATTCAGAGTAGAAATAAGTGAATGGAATGAGATAGGTGGCCCCGAGCCTTTCTGAGACCATTACCCCTGAGCGAAATCACATATCAGCCATTCCTCGCCCTCTCCCCCCCCCCCCCCCACCCCCCCCGCACCACGCTCATCGTCAACGCTAGCTCCTGAAAGAATGTTCTTAGAACACTTTTATTTTCAAAATGCTGAAAGATGAAAAAGATGAATATTTAGTTTTTGTCAATAAACCGAGACTTAATGAGCCAATGAGACAATTGGTACTGCTTATTTCTAACAACCTCTTTTATAAAGTGATGAAGCAATTCTCAGTGTATGAAGAGTGCTACATACAACTCCTCCTTGGCAGTGAAGGTTAACTATCCACATTGAGAGTAGATACTTGATACAAACATGGTTTCTCTGCAACACTTGCTCCACCCACGCACTCAACTTCCATTTAAAATCAACCAAGTTAAAATGGGTGCACTGTACTTGAGCCTACTGTTTGCATATCACCCAATTCTTCGACTCCATACTTCTGAACTGACAGACACTGGAAGACTTCACGCTGCCGTTCCTTTGTGCATGACCACTGTCACTAATTATAAGAATAATAACACTAATTACAACACTGTGTAAGCTCTATATGTGTTTCTGTTGTGGTGTTCATAGTTTGTTTATCTGCTGCAAGGTGAGTAATGCAGCAATTTCACGGTCTGTCGTGGAAACTACCAAATTTGAGGTGGCGTTTTCATTAGAATATTTGACATATTTGATATACATGTCAAAGTTTTACTGTTGTACATTCATGATACAAAGTACGTGTGCAGTGGGTCAACTACGTATTTGAGGAAGGTTTTCTTTCATACCTTCGTTTCACTAGCTAAACGTCCAACACATTGTCTCACATGGCAATGCTAGTATTTGAAACAAAAACAAAAATGAGGTATTTACCGGTAAATCGTGTAATAAGCATTACAGTTTTACAAAATAGTGATCTTACTCAAATAATTTATCTCCGTGATCATAACACAATTGAACTTGTCTGTTTACAGCTCTCATAAAATTTCCATTTTACCCTCAGGAATAACAGCCTCCACGCTGGGAACCCCTGATTTAGATTATAGCGACTACACCGAGAGCCCCGACCGCTCGTGCTGACTCACCCAGCTCGTCGAGGCCAGCGCGCAGTCGAAACGCTCCTCTCGCTCGATGGCGCTCCTCCTGGAACGCGACCGCCAGTAGAACAGGTCGCCCCGAGAGCTCCTGGTCCACGGCGCGGGGCTGTGGAGAATCACCGAAACGCTCGGCGACCCGAGGTACGAGGTGCGGCCCAGGCTGGCAGGGGGGCCGACCCACCAGTCGCGGTCCCCACAGGCTATGGCCCAGAGGCGCCGGATCGCGCGCCAGATGGCGGCCAGGGAGGGCGGCCGCTGGTCTTCCCAGGGCCAGTCCGGGCTCTCGTGCAGGCCCAGCCTCTCCAGGAGGAGGTGGCCCAGCGCCGACAGCAGGTCCACGCTCGTCGTGCTGCGCGACACACTGGCCGTCACACTCTACACGCGCTGGCTGCAGCTGGCGTGGTGACAGGGAGCACTTCTGAGATTGGGCGAAGGGGGCGTAAATATTCATCGTACAATGGAGTACCCGAAACGACTGGAATTATTTTTTAAAAGCTAAATATTTTCAAATTGTTTGCAAAACCACCTTATCCCCTTAAAAATACTCCCCAATTACAACTGATACATTGTACCACCTGTGCTTCTAACGTTTGGAACATTCCCTGCAGCCATCTTTCGAAATGGCTGGCAGCTCCTCCCTGGTTTTCTACTTGTGGTCTTCAGCGTTGTCAAAACGTTGCCCTTTGATGGCCCTTTCGACACGTGGAAATAAGAAAAGTTGCACAGTGCCAGGTGAAGCCAGTAAGGTGCGTGGGACACCGGAACCGTGGCATTTTTAGCCAAAAACTCGACGTTCGTTTTGATTGTCAGTCAGAAGCCGAGGAACAAACTTGGCAGCAATCTTTTTCATTCCCGAATCTTCCGTTAAAATTCGCTGAACCGAGCTCCAAGATAACCTACTCTCTGACAGTTGACCAATTCTCTGTCGACGGTCTGTGAGCACAAGTCTCGAATTTTTTCAATATTATCAGGATTCGTACACTTGATCGTCGTTCAGAACGAGCTTTGTCATCAATCGACATGTCGCCATTTTTAAATCGAGCAGACCACCTCATACACTTGAGTTTTCCCCCTGGCGTCTTCTTGGTAAGCTGTTTTCAAGATTAAAACAGTTTCAGCAGCATTTTTACCGAGTAGAAAACAAAATTTCACAGCTGCACTTGCCATCATGAAAAACGGAATAGGAACAAAACAGCACTGACACGCCTAGCGCAGAAATGTGTAGTACACAAGCTCCGGGTCATAGATACTACGATTCTAATAATAAAAAATCCATAAAGCTGTCATGTGTGTCTGGCACTGACACGCCTAGCGCAGAAATGTGTAGTACACAAGCTCCGGGTCATAGATACTACGATTCTAATAATAAAAAATCCATAAAGCTGTCATGTGTGTCTGCTTGTCTGTTTGCACATGCTTCTCCAAAACTACCAGACGGATTTGCATGAGGTCATCACAGGCAACTTGCGCTTAGCTTGGGGGACCGTGTAGGCTTTATTCCATCAAAATCGGATCATGGAACAGAAAGATATCGCACCTGAAAGTTTCATCCAACTACTATTATAAATGCAAAAGTAGCTCTGCCTGTTACGTATTCACGACTAACGCACTAAAATTAGAAAGTGTACGGTGCATGATACATGTTGCTTTGAAGAGTATCACACGAAGTAGATAAAATTATTTACTTTTTGAGAAAACTATTTACTCTTTGACTTATCGTATTTGTGAGACGCTTTTATTGGTCGATGTGTGCTATGTGATATGATTGAAAGTAATGAATACAATACTCATACAGTCTTCATTGTGTTTAATCCATACTTCAATACTGTTTGCTGCCTAATGTGCACATTGTATACCACATAGCTACTTCAGTAGCACATTGCGTACATGAGTACACCTGCCCATGCCTCTATGTATGCACTGCTCGATAGGGTCGCTGCTGGTGGACTGTGCTTTGAAACAGTTTGAGAGGCGTGAGAGTGACCACACATCACGAGCTATTCTTCCCAGAGGATGGTGCATCGAGTTTACAAGAGTGGTGTTAGCCGTAATTTGTGCCAATCCTAACGAGTGAGTGTTTTGTCTGGCAAGTAACCCTCTGTTTAAACTGATTTAGCCTGGTGGTGAAGGTAAATTGACTTCTTACTTTTACATATCAGCGTTTCTCTAGTTTTCTAGTATTAATGTAGTACAGGTATATTACTGAAGAGGTATTTTTAAATTTTCAGAAATTCCACGTCATTGTGGATGTCGATATAAGCTAGACAACTTCTTCTATGTCTGTGGGAAGCTCGCCTTTGTCAGAAGTAGGAAGAAAATTTCAACAGTCTTAAAGAAAGCATACAAACAGTACTTTGGAGTAGAGGCAGGAGACCAAGACAGAGAATGGGCACCAAATTTCTGTTGTGCTACATGTTACTGCAAACTAATTCAGTGGCGGAAAGGTAAAGAGAATGTGGCGTTGTTCGCTGTGCCCATGCTGTGGAGAGAGCCCAAGGACCACGTTACTGACTGTTGTTTCCGTCTAACAAAAATTCAGGGTTTTATAAACAAAAAATCGAAGAGGCTCATTGTTTACCCAGATCTGCCTTCAGCGAGAATGGCAGTGTAGCATTCTGACAGCCTTGCGATACCTACTACAGCTCAGGGTCAAATTCGGAGTGACAGTGAAATAAATAGTACTGAAAAAAATCACAGATGATGATCCTTTATATCACTGCACAAGTGAGTCATCGACACATTTGTGAACACAAGCAGATATAAATGATTTAGTATATGATCTGGGATTAAGTGAACAAAAGGCGCAGCTGCTTGGTTCAAGATTACAAGAGTATAATCTACCCTTCCAAAGTACTAAAATCAGTGTGTTCACGTACAGAGAACATACCTTTATTTCCTATTTTGCAACTGACGGAGCACTGACATTTTTAAATGATGTTGCTGACCTAATGAAGGTGCGGAACTTCACCTATATTTCACAGGAGTGGAGACTTCTCATAGAGATGTCGAAAACGAGTCTCAAGGGTGTTTTGCTCCATAACAGAAATAAAATACCCTCTTTTCCAGTAGCTTATGCCAGCTTGACCAAATAGAATTACGAATTCGTACAAAGGAAGCTAAATTCATTACAATACCGGTACAATAAATACAAATAGAAAATATGTGCAGATTTCAAATTAATTTCTATGGTACTGGGAATGCTACAAGGCTACACGAAGTATGCGTTTTCTTTGCGAGTGGGATAGTCGAGAGAGAAATTCTCACAACTTGAAAAAAAAAAAAAAAAAAAAAGAAAAAGACCAGCCTAGACGGAGATGGAAAGTTGGTGAAAAGAATGTACAACACGCAAATCTGGTAGCTCCTGAAGATATACTACTTCACATCAAACTTGGCCTAATGAAACAGTTCGTAAAGGCCATGGATCTAACTGGCAGTGGGTCTGCATATCTAGCTACCAGATTCCCCCATCTTTCAGCACCAAAAAAAGAGGAAGGTGTATTTGTGGTTCCACAAATCAAGGATCTGCAGAAAGACGCAATTTCTAAAGCACGTTTAACTGACAAAGAAAAGACAATATGGGACTGTTTCAAGATGGTGTCAGAAAACTTCCTTGGAAGAAGAAGAGCTACTAACTACAAAGCAATGGTGAATGACATGGTCAAAGCATATCGAGATCTGGGGTGCAATATGTCTTTCGAGGTACATAGGATGGACTCTCATCTGGAGTAGTTCACAGAAAGTTGTAGTGACATATCGGATGAACATGGCGAAAGATTCCATCAGGACATTTCTACCATAGAAAGGCGTTATGAAAGGAAGTGGGTATCTTCTATGTTAGCAGATTATTGCTGGAATATCATTCGAGAGAAGAAAGAGTCACAGTACAAGAGAAAAAGTTATGTGCATTACAATACAGTGGCTCATTTTTTGATAATTTGCTGTAGGCTAATTTCTCATGTCAGATAAATGCTACATAGTGTACTCAAAGATTACTCTTTTATATTTTAGATCTCACCCTAAATTAATTTGATGAACTTATAACATCATAAACATGTGAATTTGTTTATCGAATTTCACTTCATGTTTACTGCACTGTATCAGAAACAGAAAAGAGAAATAAAATAGCTATTACTAAGGTTTTTTGTGTTTTCAAGCCTCCTGCATAAATTGTTAGGGTCGGTTAATTTAATGTCCCTCAAAAGTGGCTCGTTAACTCTCTTATAGTCTGTGATCAAGCCTGCTATCATTACCTGAACCACTTTCCAATTTTGACTGCGTATCAATATCTCCTTCATTCTATACTTTTAGAGTGAGACTCAGACTTTTCGTTTCAGCGTTTTTAGCGCCCATATTCCCCAAGATTTACTTGTTCTCATACTGGCTAGCTCTTTCCCTTTGTTTTCGACATTATGAAACAAATCTCTTCTACTGCAACCGCTATGCTTTCCGAAGTTTGGAAGAAGGTAGTATGTTACAAGAAAAGGAAAAAATGTCGAGTGTACATGGGCTCTAAAGTGCATAACTTAAGAGCTATTATCACTTGTTCAATAGAAGAGATGTGTTTCACAGTAGCGAAGATAGCTCTTCACGGTTGCACTGCAAGATCCATGTTTACTGGACAGTTTTTCCTTGTTTTGTTCCATAACACTACCTCTCAAAATCTGGAAAGCTAAGAGATTGCAGAAGAACAGACTGATTTCACAGTGTCGATGATGAGGAATTGCTGATAGCTCATAAGATATGCAATTTCGAGCCTATGTTCGCTAGAATTTATTGCTTCGAATACTTGTTCCAGTCAAGTTCCTGAGAACTGACCATTCCTCCTGGAACAATGAGTATTATAGTTTCATTTAATGCCAACTGAAAGGCACGAACGAGCATATAGACACACATAGTCCCATGCTCAAGTTTTATTATCCGTTGTAATATAATGGTAAACTCCTAATGTTTGTGTTGCGATTGCCAGACAGTCTTTCAAGTCTCTCGTAAATGTGTACAAGTGCCTTTGTCCCAAGGAGACTGCTTATCAGGAACTATTTTATTTCCACTAAGCATGTAGTGTCTTCTGTATGTATGCTGATAATCACGCTATTGAGCACCAGGGAGCCAATATCATCATCATCATCGTCACCGTCTTGTCACCGTTGCGGCGTAACGCCATGCTGTGGACATGCCACTTAAACATTCTTGCTTTGTTTGGGATTATGTATCACATGACTTCAGTCATGACCAAGGTACATGCGGTGGCTGGTGGTCGAGGAGATCAACACACTTCCCACGGCCACATCATGCATAGTACGAACAGAAACTCGTTATCTGAATTATGGCCATCATAAATATAACGAGAGGTGTGGGGAATTAATTAATGAATGACTCAATGATTCAGAGTTGGATGCAAATATTGATTTGATGTAGAAGAGCGCGGCGGTAGGTTATAAAACATGACAGGGATTGTGGGAAAAGACTGATGCACAGATGAGAAGCAGCCAGGAAGCACAAGCTCGCATTACTACAGGGTGGGGAAAGATTTGGGCGAGCCGTTTCCAAAGGAGCCATTCCAGAATTTGCCTGTATCGATTTAAGGAAACCACAGAAAACTTAAACATGGTTGTCTGGACGGCTATATGAACCATCACCCAACTGAATACAAGTCCAGTGTGCTAACGACAGTCATAAGTGTGATGAGAAGGGATATATTACGAGGTAACAACATTTGAATTCCAGGCTTCCAAAACTAAAAAAAAGTGCATCAGTTCATCTGCTCAGGAGGCAGCCAATTTCAGCATTGAATATGTAGATTACCTGGTCCCACACAGCAGCCTTTTCAATGAAAACAATGATGCACAATGGTATTGAGTATCTTAAGAAAAGCAACTTTGGAGTCTTCTCTGTGTATGGTTCAAATGGCTCTGAGCACTATGGGACTTAACTTCTGAGGTCATCAGTCCCCTAGAACTTAGAACTACTTAAACCTAACTAACCTAAGGACATCACACACATCCACTCCCGAGGCAGGATTCGAACCTGCGACCGTGGCGGTCGCGCGGTCCCAGACCGTAGCGCCTAGAACAAAGGTACCTGCTGGTGGTCGAGGAGATCAACACACTTCAAACGGCCACCTCGGCCGACCTCTGTGTATGAATTATTCTTAAATTAGTAATCGGTACATAACTCAAGATAATGCTTCTATATGTGATATGAATATCTTATAGCGGCATGTGTATAATGCAGTAATCCGATATGATTTATTGGTCTTTCATGACCAGCACGCTACAAGGCCCATACATCACAAAATTAGTGACGTGGGGAATGAAATAAGGATGGGGGTTCTCATATTCAAAATATTCCTGAAGATATTTAAAATACCACAATTTTGCATGCCACGCTTTACAAACCAGTTGCCAGACACATACGTCGCCGGGGCACCTCATGGGGCGAATCTTGTGGAATATGATTTGTTGCTTATGTCAGAACATGGTCATAAAAAGGGTTTCATGAGTGTACCTCCATTACAATTTAAGCTGGGTGAACACAAACTGGTTTCAAAAACAACCCCAAGTTCCTTGCTCGTAAAAATGAGAGTATTCCTTTTAATGACTTAATTAAAATTTACATACATAACAGCACCATTTATTTATTGAGCCAAGTAATTTTATTTCGCATTTTCACTTGTCTTCTTATATCATGTACAGATTTCCGTAAAGTAAGCCCATGCTTTGTTATAGTTAAACGGGACTACATAAACAAGCTCTCACTTGAAATACAATCCAGCCATGCATAGTCATGAGCCCTGATGCAATCGAGCCTATAAAATTAATTTTGGTCCTGCCAGCCGCTAAATACAGAAAGATAGCATTTTTGTATGATAGCTTTGAGAAGAATTTGTTGTTTCCAGTCTCTTTTTAGACTTACGTCTTCAGTTATTTCGCACTGTTATTTCAGGAGATGTATTCGTGTTTGTAGGAATTGGAGTGCGGACACTAGAACACCCCAGAGTTGAGCTGCTGCTACTGTTACAGATTGTGGGATCCATACATCATACAAAAATAGATGTATGTACATATAGAGTGTGAGGGGTATAAGTGCAGAGATTTTTATATGCGGTACCTCAGTATCACCACACATCAGTATGTTGTTTATTCTTCTCTGAGTTGAACAGTATTTCCACAAACATGTCACAAACTTTCTGACCTAATGTTTGCTGCACGGCCGTAACTGCAGCTCTAAGTGGACTACTACTCTCAGTATAGATTAGCATCCACGTGTCCAAAGTTCAAAACGTGCCCTGCTGCCCACAGGGAAAATGAGCATTAATGTCTTGCTTGTGCCACATGTATGTCGAGGTACTACCCAACCTAAAAACATACAAGTTGAAACAGTTGTAATTATCAGGTTTCAAATGATGGAAAAACAGATGTATTGTTGTTCAGCACACTGTTGAAAAAGCAGTGTGGCCTATGATGTGGAAATACCCGTACTTAAGTCATCCAGAATTTGAGAATGAGAGCACTTAAAGACTTGCAACAAACTCCACACTCGATTTCAAACATTTACAAAACTTTTTCTTGCTGAAAATCTCCACAAAATGATTGAACGAAAAACGCTTATACCTTAATCCATTTTCGCTGTTCATGCAGTAAAACTGACACATGAAGCTTTTTGTTTTAATTTATTACTTCTTTAGCACTAACTGCTTTCTCGACATATTTTCCATATGGTATTCAGATTTACCACTGAATGTACTAGAAAAATAGTAACATTGTGTGACACACATCTCAGGAGATATGTCATCAACACTGAGATGCGTAAAAAATCCTGCATCATGCATGACGTTTTAAATTTTTACGTTTTACTACTAAGTTTATTCGCAAAATGTTTCGCAGACAGAATCCAAATATACTACTGATTGTATTCGCAAATTTGTATTATTGTACAGCTCATAGTTTAGGTGATATGACGTCTCAAATGTAGATCTGCATGAAAACCAAATCGCAAAGCGATATTCGCTAGGGATACATGTGAAATATGTGTAAAAACACGTGTCAAATATGTTAAATATATGTGACATGTATTTGACATGTGCATATGGGGACAAAGCCATGAGTAAAAAGCTCATCCTAAACCCCTGAAACGATTTCAACCAAATTTGGTACGCATATTAGTTACGATTTGGGAAGAAATATTGTGGTGGTAACAACCACCAGCCTTCTACTGGGGTGAGCGTGATAACGTGGAGAGAGAAGGGGGAGCAGGAGATGGACAGACAACGAGGAGGAAGGAGATGCGAAGAGATAGGGGGAAGGAGGACATAGACACGGAGAGGGAAGGAGGAAATGAACAGAGAAAGGAAAGAGGATGAAATGGCCAGAAACAGGGGGAGGAAGAGATATGCAGAGGAAGGAGGAGGAGGAGGAGACAAACAGAGAGAAGGATAGGAGGAAATGGACAGAGAAAGGGAAGACTAGGAGATAGGCAGAGAAAAGAAAGCAGAGGAGATGAACTGTTAAAAGTGGGAGGAGGTGACTGACAGAAAGAGGAGGAAGAAAATTCTGACGGGGAGAGGGGAGAGGAGGAGATGGACAAAGAGAGAGGTGAGGTGGAGATGGAATTTGAGTGGGATGAAGGAGACTGACAGAAGGGGGAGGTGCAGGTGGACAGAGGGGGAGGAACAAATTGACAGAGAGAAAGAGGTGGACATAAGAGTGAGGCAGGAGGAGATGGATAGATGGGGGACAGAGAGAAAAAGATGGTCTAATAGAAGACTGGAATAAATAAATAACCTGGCAATGCCAGGAGCTCAGTTACTACGGATACAATTTCAGGCTCACTACTTACCCTCTGAAGCACTCCCCAAGATGGCGCCAACTTATATTCAGTGCCCTGAAAACGAAAATATCCACATTAAGTTTCTACACTGGTGAAACAGTATATGCTTTGGCGGTTGCAAATGTTATTAATAAGCAAATACCACAAAATCTAGTAATCATCTATTTTCCTTTGCTACACGTACAATTGAGTTAATACAAAGCTTAAGGCAACACGTAGCACGTAGACGGTGCCCGATAAGTAGGGACGAATATGAAATTGCTTTAGAACACACAAAATTTATTGAAAATGTAATTTTTTTTTACAAACGCATTAAGTAACTTCCCTATTTATATGAAAAATTATATCCTCCATATGACCAAGCATTCCGCGCGGCAACGAGCAACGCGTTCGTAGAATTTCTCGATGACGCGTTCGCAAACATCTCGTGGGATGCCGTTAACAACCCTTTTAATTTCATCCTTCAGTTGCTATGTTGTTTGCGGTTTGTTCGCGTACACTTCTGATTTCACAAATACGCACAAAAAGGTCACAAGGCATAAGATCGCACATCTGGCAGGATATTTCTGGTTGCCAGGCAGAGATAATTTTTTGAGGAAACTTATCATACAGCAGGACAATAGATTCACGGGATGTGTGACTTGTCTCACCATCTTCCTGAAATCAAACATCGTCGTTTTCAACAATAAGAGGGAGAAACCCATCAGAAAGCATGTTTCGGTAACGGTGGCCGTTCACAGTGACGGCAACTCCCTCATCATTTTCAAAGAAGTACAGGCCGATAACTCCTCCTGCCCAGAACCCACACCACATAGTCGTGCGTTGTGGATGCGTCTCGTCTTCCACAGTCACTCGCGGATTTTCGTTACCGCAAATTCTGCAGTTCTGCTTATCGACGTATCTACGGAAGTGGAAGTGTGCCTCATCTGAGAAAATTATTTCTGTGAAGTTCTCGTTCTCCGCTTGTCGAGCCAAGTCCCATTAAGCAAATCGATGTCTCTTTCCAGGATATGCAGGCTTCAAGTCTTGCTTAAGTTGAATCTTGTACGCCTGCGTTTCCAGATCTTTTGAAAGGGTTTCATACAGTGAACTTGGTGACAAATTCAATTGCTGAACTCGTCGGTAAACACATTTCCTGAGCCGTACGGTGACATTTTCACGCACGACAGCAATGTTTTCCTGTCTTTGAACAGCACACGGTCGTCCTGTTTTATTATCGTGTGAAACGGAACCCTTGGTCTCAAACTTACGGATCAACTTCCGAATAGATGATTCGATTGGAGCAGCGCTACGTCCGAGTGTGACACGCAATTCACTAACGGTGGCCGTGGGACTTTCACTGTTTTAGTAATACCTTTTTATCACTTGGGTAAGTTGCTCAGTAGTCATCTGTTCCAGGACGAAAACAAACATCAAAGAACAACACAAAAGCTATTAGGTTTTTAATGGGAAGGTGCTTTGGGGGTAAAGAGGATAGCAACAACACGTCCAACCCGGCTTGACATTCATACGAACTGATCTCGGAAGCCAGATGTGGGTGCAATCCTGCAACTACACTGCGCATAAAAGAGTACCACTTTTACGAAATCCCCTAATTGTCTCCCATTGCGACGCATAAGCTTGGAATTTGGCTCAAAGGTACCTTCGACCTCAGTCTGTAATGGTGCAAAAGCATAGCACGCTGTGAAGTCACTCTCTGGATCGCCGACGCTTGAAATAGCAACGTGTCGACACATGGGAATAAAAGGCCATAGCTCCGAATATCACGTGACTTGTATGGTGGATTAACGACGTCACATTGGCACCAAATTTCACCACAATTCTGCACAACGCCATCGTGGAAGCGTCACACGGTGCCAAGGTTGTCACACTCCCTTTTACCCACAATTCATCCCTCCTTTTGAGACTTCTGCGATTTGCGATGAAAGTCAGAGCTGCAACACCCAGCGTTGAAATCGCTCCGTTTTCTTATGAGTGGCCGGGAAAAACATTTCAGACACACCGCTGCCCACAATCGCCACGAAAATCCCGTCAGGAGATGACATAGAGGGCGTTAATGAAACCACATCTTCCCATGATTCCTTGATGCCACGAGCGTTCGCATTATATTCAACAATGGGACGATGTTCTTAATAACGTTCGACACTTATCACTCCCCTCGTACGATTCATCCCCACTCTAAGGACGTCGTGGGGCTGCAACCACACCGCACGTTATACGACCCTGTGTAGTGTAGTGCAACCACAACTTTTTCTCTGCTACACAAAATAGGACCGCTAGGGAGGGCACACTGGAGCAGCCGCGAGGCACCACTTAGCTACATGGGAAAGCGCGTGGCTGGCAGCGAGGGTGTTGCCGGAGTGAGGGGGTGGCTGGAGGGGGACTTTAGCGGGAGCCTCTGCCGTTTTCTTCACGCAAATGTCAGTGTTGCACCTCAGAGTGATCATGTCACAGGAGGGCGCGGAACAAGAGGTTTCCAAGCGTAAACACCATTCGCTGCTTCGGACCACGTTCACATATCGTCGAATGGTTTTGCACACTTTTTAATAGTCTCGCGCAGTGTACTACAGCAGAACTTTCATTTGCACTGCACTCCAAAGGGGTCAGATCACGTTCAGTGAGGTTGCAGTCCCACGATGTCTTTAGAGAACCGATGAATCGTCCCGGGTGAGTCATCAGTGTCGGACGTTGTCGAAACGTGAGTCCTGTTGCTCATCACACTGCCAGCTGTCGTTTTCCACGGTGAAATATGTGGGAATCAACGCCCCAACGGAATGGGTGGTCTCATTCTCGCCGTCTGCACCTCCTCCTGACGGGATTTTCGTGTCGATTCTGGGCAGCGGTGTGTCTGAAACGTTTTCCTCGGCCACTCGTAAGAAAACAGCGCGATTGCAACGCTGGGTGTTGCAGTTCAGGCTTTCATCATAAATCGCAGAGGTCTCAAAAGAAGGGATCAATTGTGGGTAAAACGGAGTGTGACAACATTCCTACCGCGTGAGACGTCCACGATGGCATTGGGCAGAATCGTGGTGAAATCTGGTGCCAATGTGACGTCATTAATCCACCTTACACCTCAAGTGATCTTCGGAGCTGTGGCACCTTTTCCCATGCGTCGACACATTGCTCTCTGAAGCTTCGCCGAGTCCGAGGGTGACGTCATAAGTCGACACACTCTAGCATCATAAGACAGGAGGGTCGTAGGCACCTTTGAGCAGAATTTCAAACTTATGCGCCGCAGTGGGAGACAATTACGGCCTTTCGAAAATGTGACACTTTTTTGCGCAGTGTATAACGTCACAGTATATCAGTGGCAGCGGCTACGGAGAGTTGTCGTGCTAGCCTCGCGGCACCCTACGACCAGATGTTCTCAGTGCGTGAGAGATTTGGAGAACGTTCTGGAAGCCAGGTTGGTCAGGACAACTCGGGCAACAGGCGTTCTTGCGTTATCAGCGTCGAAAGCCAGCGACACAGAATGCTCGAAGACAGAGCTCAACCACTGGCTGTAACATGTCAGAAATGTAACGGCTGCTGCCCAAATTAGATGATGTGCAAAACAGACGTGATCGTGTTGCACCCGGGTCGCGCTCCATTCCATCACCCCACATGCAAGGGCAGCGCCATGATCACGAATCCAATGTGGCAACGTTTGTTCTTGTAGCCCACAAATACAGATACGGTCAATGCGATGGGGCCGTAGAACAGGCACTTGCTTAAGACACCGAGGCTTGCCTGGAACAGGACATGACGCCGCTGCTGCGTCTGTTGCTGTTGGACGCACCACTGTATTCCTCTGTTGCCACAGCAGTGGCGGCCGGTGTGACAACCGGCGGTGCCACAGACGCCGTCGCGCTCTGCCTGTCGCCACTGGTACTGCGGCAGGCGAGGCACCTGACGTAGCTGTACGGATCTACACGGCCGAGCGAACGGCATAACCCGTCTGTCCTGCAGGGCACCAGTCTCGTGGGCTGGTGGCATCCGGCTTCGCGTCGAGTGTGGCCCATCTGAACCCAGCCATCCCGCATCCGCATCCGCATGGCAGTCATGGGATCCCGACCAACACGAAGAGCGACAGCGCTGAACGACGAACCACATCCCCGATTGGTCACGATTCTGCCTCTGTCAAATTTCGGTACTTGTTCGATGTGGTAGGAGTTTCTCCCTCTCACAAGAGTCATAACGCGATCTTCTCGCAAATAACAAGCACTGAGACCTGGTTTCTGAACTAGTTACTGGCTGCGTAGCCTTAGCTTACTTACAGGACATCATGGCTCTACTCCTAGCTACATTTTGCGGCAGCGCTGCAACGTTGACCACCTGTCTCTAAAAAATCCCCATTAATATGTTGATCACCCTCTCTCCAAAGGCTCAATAATATTGAGATCTTGTGATTGAGGTGGCCAGGGGATGAGCGACATTTCATCCTCGTGCTCGCAGAACCAGTACTGACGATACCAGCTGTGCGAACTGGGACACTGTCGACTGGATTAGAAAAGCACCATTGGAGAACAAATATTGTGCGTTGGGATGGACCTGATCAGCCAGATAGTCCTTGGCAGTAATGCGAGAATGCAGAGTAATCTTGGGGTCCACGGAATAACACGATGTGGCTGCCTGAATAATCACCAGACCCACGCTTCACTATTGGGACGAAAACACAGCCATTGTGTCATAGTTCATGTTTTGTGGTTCGTCGTCACGTGTTCCTGTGAAGCGCATTTGCATCACTGGTCAGTGGTTTTGCAGTTCCAACATGCCCTGCAGTTACAGCCCCTGTGTTGTTTTGGGGCTGGCAGGGATTGTGAGTGCAATGTTCAGTTCTGCAGTGACTTTTGCAGCTCCCGTCTAATTTTACGCCACAACTCTCTTTGTGCCCCAATCACTCGACACACACCATCGTCCGCGCTGTGGCTTAGTGGATGACATTCTCCGCTTTCCCAGTATGCGTATATATATCTTCGATAGGGTACCTCTTGAAACACTGCATCTGCGTTGGTTATGGAGGCACCCATCACACGACCACCGACAATCTGCCAACGCTCGAATTCACTTGGCGCCGACATAATGCTCTCACACCTACACAGAACACAGTTCCGACAACGATTGACTCCTGCGACCCGTTGAAGACACTCCACGGGCACCGCTCGTGGTCGAATACAACGGCGCAACCTGCGTGCTCGGCTATCGTCTGCATTTGTGTTCGAGCGTAAATTTGTCGCTGTGTTCCCCAATTTCTGTACAGTCCCTGTATGAGTCAATGATGCCGCTAACTGTAGATTACACTTAAAGTAATCTTCAACTGGGATAGTAATAAATTTACTTACATGTCGACTTAAGATGCTGCTGTTGTGACAAGCTGCAAAGAAGAACAAAAAACAGACTGGTTAGAATAAGAATTTGTTCAAGGAAAACCGAGATCATTGTGTTACCAGAGTCACAGAAATATTGTATTATTGTTAGCATTATTCTTAATAATTAATGATATGAAATGTATGCGTTGAACGACAGCTTCAACAGAGTTTCACACTTTTATTTCAAGAATATCTTTTAATTCTAAACAGATCCGTTTGTTCTTGAATATGTAGCCTCTAAGTTCAACACACTTTTTTGCGTCCCCAGACAACAGCAACAAATAAACAACGTATTATGAAAGAGGAACGTATCACAGAATTTCATTTACCTGTGCGTCAGCGCATAATAGCACCAACAAACAAAGACACTTCAACTCCTTAACGAAGGACTGTCATCCTCTTTCTCAGAACTTGCAGGCAGAATGAACACAGCAGTAAAGAGGGGAGATTCCTGCTCAGCAGCCACAGAACAACTCCAGTACTGGACACGGAGATTTGCGAGAGCACGGGTGCCGAGAAGAGTTACTGGCAGTGAACTAATCTTACAGGGAACATTTTTCGCCAAGTGGGAGTTTCTCGCGTGGAAAAATGAGCTTGTTACTTGAGAGCAACGGAAGTCACTAAGGACTAATTATATCCGTAGTATTAGAAATCAGAGCTGGTCAGGCAAAATAACGACACACCATAGATGAACTCTTGAAGAATATCGGCTCAGAGACAGGACCCTTACTTACGGGTTCTTTTCCTCCTATGCCTGATGTGAGAAAATTTCACGAAAACCTTGACAGAAATTGTTGAATGGGAGCAAATTTATTTCTGGAACAATACGTCCATCTTAAAAATGATAAGGAATGCGGTATTTGAAAACCGGTGTAGCGTCGCAGGTCGAAAGTCGATGACTTGCTCAAGACGTGCAATGTATCCGTTGTCTCTCTCCCTCTCTCTCTCTCTCTCTCTCTCTCTCTCTCTCTCTCTCTCTCTATCTCTGTCACATACACACAATACACACACACACACACACACACACACACACACACACACTTCATTTTTTTTTTAGTCTAATTTTATTCTTTGTACTCTTATTAGATTAACGTGCACTGTTCTGTATCTTTGTTCTTCCATCCAGACATCTCTGTGCTTTTGTACTCTTCATTCTCCACTTCACACGGCAGAGTGGGCTCTTTTAGACTGTAGAGGCTCTGTTCTTTTTCAGCCATCGAAACTGGCGAGCAGATATTGAGTCGGCGGGTTCCCAATCACAAAATTGCAGTTGTAGTCGACAGACTGTCTTCGGTACTGATAATCAGGAATTCTAGATGGATTGCTCGACTGAAAATGCTGTTTACACATTCGTTCATTAAAAATAAAAGCCTCAAATAATAAAGTACCGCCATCTGGTATTTTTTAAGATATCTCCAAGGCGTTTGATTGCGTAGATGATTCTATGCGCTACACCACCACGTACATGCATTCCTTTACTAGGGCAAATAACCCTCTTAGCACGAGAGATGAAGGAATCTATGAAATCTGTATCTATTCCAGATATTACAGTAAGAAAGACAGGGCAGATGCTATTGCTGGCTGTGAGACTCCGAGGCTTAAGCTCATTACACCGTGTCCTGTTTGTATTGTATGATGACGAGGACAGAGAGAGGGTGAAACCTGATCCGACATACAGGTAACCGAAAACAGTGCCGCGAGCCTGTATATCGCGAGACAAAAAGGAATGGTTGGGAATATTATCTAAGTCATTGCAAAGTCTGGTGGTGAAAAGTTTCTCCTAGCGCTAGCCACCGTATAGACAAGTCTTAGTAACCTCGGCTACAGAAGTGGATAACTGTTGTAGTAAAACCATTTACCCATTACAGCTAAACTTGATGTCATCCTGGAGGGACCCAGTTAGGCAAAAGTGCTCTCGGACTGCATTATACTATTGTCAGAGTCACGTCTGCCACTGACGCTATTAAAGTACCATAGCAACAACACAAACAATATTACGTGTGCCACATCTTAGATGAAGCGCGGGAACTTTCATGCCGGAATAAAGCCATATTCAAGTTTTGGGTTAAGAATCACAGGGGAATTATAGGCAATGGATAAATAGATGCTCGGAATAACAGGCAGTGTACGGAGCTTGCTGGCACACGACGAACTACCACCTTATTTATGAATTCCTGTGTACCATCAAGACCCAGATTTAGAATCAGTCCAATGACAAACTACAACTGTCATACTGCTCAGAGCCATTTGAACCAATTGCAACAAATCTTCCAAGTAACAACGTCCCACCTCAGATTTAATCACTGGAAGTTTTGCCAACGCCAGGAGCTAACCAATATGGCCTTTATCCCTGCTGTGATTGTGTGTCCGATGAAGACGTCAACTGTATTTTCTCCCGTTATCTCCGAAGAGTGCGTAGGACTGTGAACTTGCTGCAGATGTCGTCGAGGAACGTGCTCCTCAAGAGTCAGAAGAACTTACTACTGGGGAACGTTATAACCATGTACGAATGCAGAGGTACCTTACAGAACCTGTACAACTTTATAGTAGAACATGAAACAAACATATAGACAAACATTATGCTACATAAATTAACAAGTGATTAACATGTCATAAAATTTCGTTTGAAGGCCATTACCACACACAGAATTTTACTAACTGTAAGAGTTACACATAAAAATATACAATAAAAATGCAATGTCAAGGGTATAATATTTATAACTAATGTTATTTCGAATTGATCTATATTTCTTGCTGTTAACAGAGAACTGCGCTGGTTAATGGTCCTCGATCGAAACAGGTCACACAGTATATTGACAACAGCGTAATGTCTTACATGATATCATTCCTGCAATTTATAATAGCTGTAGAACACCATAAAGAATAAAACCTATTATTTTCCTCCAGAGGCGCACTTCATGTGCACTGCATAAAACACTAGGTGTCCGACTAATGGGTTATGTACGGAGACCATTAAATTAAAAACATTATCTGTCTGAGTGGAAACTTGTATGCATTTTGTTTTGTGTCTCAAAAATTTATAGCAGGAAAGTTTCGGTTCCAGTGAGGAGCTATCGCATACAATAAGTTTTCTTTTATTTAAAGCTGCTTCGAAATAAAAGTATGACGCAGTCTGAAAAAAATTTATACTCGGCGGTTCTTTAATGTTGGAGAACTGACTGTAACATTTATAATTACGTCGCTACTTGTCTTTAAGGGGAACATTCTGCTATCTAACTGACCATAAACCTGTATGGGTTACAAATTCGCAAAAATGTGAACACCTTTATGAGCAGCGTAAGCTGTAATGGTTCAAGTGGTCTAAGCACTATGGGACTTATCAGCTGAGGTCATCAGTCCCCTAAAACTTAGAACTACTCAAACCTAACTAACCTAAGGACATAACACACATCAAAGCCTGAGGCAGGATTCGAACCTGCGACCGTAGCAGTCGCGCAGTTCCGGACTGAAGCGCCTAAAACGGCTCGGCCACAGTGGTAAGCTGTAAGCCACACACAGCACCCTCCCTATTCTTCTCACCGGAAACTGGTATTTATTCCGTTTACAAAACACGGTACCTGTCACATTTGAAAGGCCACTGCATTATGTAAGGCCTGCAGCAGAGTGTTGGGAATTACCGACCTTCAGCACCTAGGTCTAGGAAAACATTTAAGAGTGGAAATCAAGCGTGGACATTTTGCAACGCAATAATCTCCTTAGTTATCTTAAGAAGAAATGGAAAATGAGATGAACTATGGTGGGTTTGAGGCCTGTGGCGGGAAAACACGAGTGGCATACCTAATAGTCAATTCGAAACAAAAATATTTGTTGCGGCTATAACAGTGCATTCCAGGGAAAATATTGTTTCATCTTTAAAATAACCACTTGATTCGCACCTAGATAATACACAGCGAAGTCGATCGCTTGGGTGACCTTTCATCGCTGAAGCGCCAAAGAACCTGGTACCGGCATAAGTATTCAAATACAGAGATGTGTAAAGAAGCAGAATAAGGCGCTGAGGTCGCCAACGCCTATGCAGGACAACAAGTCTCTGGCGCAGGTGTTAGATCGTTTACTGCCGCTACAATGGCAGGTTATTAATATTTAAGACAGTTTGAACGTGTTTAGTCGGCGCACGAGCGATGGGACGTAGCATCTCCGAGGTAGCGATGAAGTGGGGACTTTCCCGTACGACCATTACACGAGTGTAACGTTAATATCAGGAATCCGGTGAAACATCAAATCTCTGATATCGCTGCGGCCGGAAAAAGATCCTATAAGAACGGGACCAATGACGACTGAAGAGAATTGTTCAACGTGACAGAAGAGCAACATCTCCGCAAATTGCCTCAGATTTTAATGCTGGTCCATCAACAATTGACAGCGTGCGAACCATTCAACGAAACATCATCGTGTACCCTTTATGACAGCACATTTACAAAGCTGTACATTTCGCCTGGACCCGACAGCACCAACATTGGACTGTTGATGACTAGAAACATGTTGCCTGGGCGGACGAGTCTCGTTGCAAATTGTATCGAGCGGATGGACGTGTACGGGTATACAGACAACCTCATGAATCTATGGACCCTGTATGTCGGCATGGAACTCTTTAAGCTGGTGGAGCCTCTGTAATGGTGTGTTGCGTGTGCAGTTGCAGTGATATGGCGCCCCTGTTACGTCTTGATGTGCCTCTGACACGTGATACATACGTAAGCATCCTGTCTGATCATCTGCCTCCGTTCATTTCCATTGTGCATCCCGACGGACTTGGGCAATTCCAGCAGGATAATGCGACACCCTACACGTCCAAAATTGCTACAGAGTGGCTCCAGGAATGCTATTCTGAGTTTAAACACTTCCGCTGGCCACCAAAGTCCACAGAGATGAACATTATTGAGCATATCTGGGATGCCTTGCAACGTGCTGTTTACAAGAGATCTCCACTCCTCGTACTCTTACAGATTTATGGACAGCCCTGCAGGGTTCGTGGTGTCAGTTCCCTTCAGCACCACTTCAGATATTAGTTGAGTCCATGCCACGTCGTGTTGCGGCACTTCTGCGTGCTCGCAGGGACCTTACATGATATTAGGCAGGTGTACCAGTTTCTTTAGCTCTTCAGTGTAGAATGTTTGGAAGTGTGATACTAGGAAGCCGTAACACACTACTCACCTCGACGTACAAACTCCGCTAGCTCAGCGAGAAAATACAGAATCACTGCACTTGAACTGCGAGAACGCTGTCTGCTGCGATCCGATTGTCTTTTCACAGGCTGAGCGAAGTAACCATGGTTTCCACCTGGCATTGTTGCCAGCGATCGGAATCCACACAGGAGTGCTTTGACCACGGATGCGTGGCTTCGCCAGCTGTCATAAAGCACTGAAAGTAGTACAACCGTGTTCCTAACCCATTCAATAAACACGATTAGAGGGAACAGAAATGGCTCTTTAGTATTTCGCAGTTTGAGATGGATTTCTCTATTCGATTAATTCTGTATCGTTAGAATGTTGAATGAATGCAGTTGATTTTCCGACCAGCTACGTACTGCTCTTACACTTACGCTCTTAGTGTTATAACGCCAGAATTTAATAATGGAAATTTTAGCAATTGCATACATGGTGGTGTTAGCGTTAGCTACTTAGCAACTGTTCTACTGGCATTAAGTAATGGTTTCTACATCTGTACCCACAGCTATGTTAGGAGAGTACAAAGTATATGAGGATCGTTTCCCCTTCTGTCCCACATGCAGATGGTGCCTGCGAAATGCGACTTTCGGTGGGCCTAGAATGTTATTGTCAATACGGCGGTGAATATTACATGTACGAGGAAGAACCGGGACTTGCGGCTCTGCTTGGGCATCTGCTATCGAGGTTGCAAGACGAAGCCTCTCCGTAATTTGAAAAAAATGTCTGTGTCGCACTTCTGACTGGAGACTGTTCGGCAAAATTGCGACACTCAGCGCTGACTAAACACTGCAGTGAGGAATCGTCCAATTAACCTTTGAATTTCGTGTCTCTCTCTCTCTCTCTCTGTTATATTTATTCCGTTTGTTAAGATTCTCAGAATGTGCGGAATCGCCTGTACACAAAGCATCTGTCCTACCGTTGGTATTGCTTGTAAAGAACAGAATGTGCATACAATTAGGCTTGGAAGATACATCGACTGTCCGTCAAAGAAATAAATTAGATTACATCCAGTACAGTGGAATTATCTTTTCTTTACATAAAATACTGGACAGAAAATTTTTTTCTCATGCAGCCGTCATCGTCTTACTTCTTTCCAGAAGATAGCACTGCAGTTATGCATTACTTTATCATCTGTTTCTTCTCGTGTTTCTAAGGCGTTAGTGGGTAACATGCGTGTGAAACTCATCCCAGAACCCGCGAGGGGCTGACCTGGTGGCCACGGCAGGCTGGTACGTCCATCCACGTCTGCGCTGAGGCTGCTTCCGCCTGTCTGGTGCTACGTGGAGGGGCTGCGCCACAGGGGGGCCCGTGGACCACGGCTCCAGCGAACAGCAGGCGTCCCAGGGAGCTGCGGAGCTCCAATGGTGGCCACCTAGAATGGAACAGACTGTGAGATGAGACTTTACATTACGTGGGTGACGTCTAATTGCTGAACTCATGAGCAGCCGTTGCCTGTCGTGAAAATACTACCAGGCAAGCTGCAGTGCAGCACTTGGCGGAGCGTACTTCTTAACGAAACTTATCCCTACTTTTCCAACTCCTGTCGTGAAAGGAGCGCGGAAACATAATTTTTTATCGTGTTTTCGAAATACTACTTCGCTACCTGCTCTGTCCGTTTGGTACAAATTTTGCAGCTGATTGTAAGCTAATTTACCAATGAATTAGATAACTGAAATTTTGAACATACCTCAGAACTGGATGACTATGCAATACAAACTCGCTTTCTTGATCGGTATGTGACGGAGGGCACTTTATTTAGTACTGCTATTTCGCGATTAGCTGAGGGTTTCAAATTTCCAGCAGAGCATGACAATGGAACGTAAACTCGCTTTGTGTCTGGTGTGTGGTGCAGGGTACTTCGCGTACCACTGCCATCTCACACATTTCCTGCTCCAGTAGCGAATGGCTAATGGGAAGGCAAGCCTCTGCGTGACCTCGAATCTTCTAATTTTACCTTCCCAGTCGTTTCTCGAGACATGTGTAGGAGCAGGCAATATAATGGTTGGTCAGACGAAGATAAACCGAAGTAAATCTGAAAGTTATCAAATGTCTAATGTCGTACTCTCATTAAAATGGTTGAAATAGATTGGACCAGACCAAAAAGCAAAAAACAATTATTTAAATAAAGATAATTTTAATATAGCACAATTTAATGCAGACTAAAATGTATAAAAAAAGTTCTCCTAGCCCCATATAGATTCCTAACCACTTTCAGATGCTCCTGAAAATCTGGGGTTGTGAATTTTTAATGGGTATTATTATACTTATAGAATTTAAAACGAGAAACGTCAAGCATGTGCAATACATAACTGATGCATGAATCGTTGATATCCTTGCTGTTACACTAGTTACCAATTGATGCACGAATAGATCTATTCCTTTCTATTATCTATTGCATGCGCCTCACGTTTTTCGTTTTAAGTCTTACAAGTGTTTTCGTAGCTAATAAAAATTCGAAGTCACAAATTTTCAAGACTATGTGTGTGGGATTAGGAATCAGTACGGCTCCAGAATAGTAATTTGTACTTTTTATCTGATTTAAAAACTTGTTGTATCAAAATTCATCTTTATTCAAATAAACGTTCTTTACCTCCATAAATCGTCTATGTCTTAAATTACCCTTGTCGTCCTTGGCAGGACAGGTAATGGATGAGTGCTTTTGCAATCCTTTTAGAAAATTGTTTCTTAAACTTTACGTGAGGTCTCTCTATGTGTATACTGAAAAAATGAAATGTCGTGTGGCTAGGGCCTCCCGTCGGGTAGACCGTTCGCCTGGTGCAGGTCTTTCGATTTGACGCCACTTCGGCGACCTGCGCGACGATGGGGATGAAATGATGATGATTAGGACAACACAACACCCAGTCCCTGAGCAGAGAAAATCTCCGACCCAGCCGGGAATCGAACCCGGACCCTTAGGATTGACAGTCTGTCACGCTGACCACTTTTTTTTATTTTTTTTTATTTTTTTTACGCTACCCCTTTTTTTTGTTTTTTGTTTTTTTTCTTTTTTTCTTTTTTTATCTACCCCTTTTTTTAGTGCCACCGCCACTTTTCAGCCTATAACAAAAAAAATCTGATCCACTTCAGGCGTTGGCTCCTGAGTAAACCCACCCCCAGAGAGGTGCCTGTATAACAGGGGAAATATAGGAAATCAATGTTAGGGCTATCCTTGGCACTTTTTTTTTTTTTACATGATTACATTTAGGTAACTTGTACAAATGAGAATTCTAGTAACTAAGTGTTACAAGTAAGTGTTAACAACAAAGGTGGTATAAAAGAGTAATAAAAAAAAAATATAAATCACTGATGTAATTCCAACTAAAAGGTTCTTCAATAATGTAACTGGTTCCACTTGGAGCCTCGCTATCGTTATCTGATATCTCCAATAGCGCCTTTGAAGGGCATCTGCTTTGAAGGGCATTCTGCTTCGCTAGTGCCTCAAGGAGAACAGCATCCTTGCAGCAGCTTGTCTCTTCCTTCGCTCATGGCTGACAAGGCAGAACGTTCAGCCGTTAGTGTGATGCGTCACATAACATTAACCGCAGCTTGGCACTCCCCAGCTGAGTGGGGGGTTAACGAAAACGCTGCGTAAATAATTTGCGAACAGCGTACGGTATTTCGGTGTGCGTTCGAGGGCATTGTGAGCATTTTGTAGGAACCACCAGTAATCAAGCTGCTCTTTCTCTCCGTCGCTAAAGATGTAGGCGACGGTAAGTCCTTTGAACCATGTAAGCGCATGATATTTTGCAGCCGGAAAGTAAGTTTCATCGGGACAGAGTAGGGTCTGAGGGTCAATCATTTCAGGTGTGACCCGGAGGTAACAAGCCAATATCTTCTGTGTTAGTCGCCAAACTCCGGACGATGATGCGCAAGTAAAACGGTGTTCATCGGTATCCAAATGGTGACAATCTGGGCAATAAGGGGAGTCTGCCAGTCCAATTGTGTGAAGTCGCTGTCGTGTGGCATATTTTTTGTTGGCGATCTGATACCACTTCGAACGCACCGTGGATGACAGAAAGTTGTGGTGTATCGTTTTCCACACTCTTGGCCAGTGAACCGTAGGGTACTTGTTTTCCACCACGTTATGGGGAACAGCCCGCATAAGGTTGGTATAAAAATCTTTCGCCTTTAGTGGACGTGTGGCGGAGAAGTTCGAGCTGACATAGCTGTAATCAAGAATGAAGGTCGACATATGGGAGAGCTGTGGTGCGACGTGCGCTACCGACACCGGCGGGACGTTAGAGACTGGCATCAGGACCTGTAGTAAACGACCCGTGAGAGAGGTATATTGACTTTTCCATCGTTTCCTCATGTTGCTCATGTAAAGGGCAGCTGCTCTCGCCCTGACGTTTACCAATCCCGGTCCTCCTTTGTGCACTGGGAGGGTAAGAGTGTCGTATCGTACTTTAAAGATATGACCTGCGGAAACGTAGTAACTGAAGGCCGCCTGAAGCCGACGACCTATCTGCAGCGGTAGTGGGAGGACCTGTGCCACGTGGTTGAGTTTTGATGCCACGTAGAGGTTCAGGTATTCAACACGTTGTAGCTGATTCAAGTCCCGGAGCAGGTTCTGTCGCACCATTGCGCGTATGATCTGTAATAACCGTCGGTAGTTTGCTGCAGCTGTTTTACGTACGTCTTTCTTGAACGTGATTCCCAAATATCTCAGATCAGAAACTGGTGGGAGGGGAACGAGGGCTTCCGGTCCGAGACCACGCCCAATATCCAACGCCGCCGACTTGTTGATGTTCAGAAGACTGCCTGCGGCCTGTCCGTATCGCTCAATCCAGGTTAGTACGCTTTGAACTTCGTCATTGGAACGAACCAGCAGTAGCAGGTCGTCAGCGTATGTCCTATAGCGAAAGGTGACGTCCCGCAGCGTGATGCCAGATAGGCGGTGGTTAAGGCCCCCTAGGAGTGGCTCGAGTGCGATTGCATAAAGGTAGGTAGATTAGGGGACAACCCTGTCGTAGAGACCTCTTAATGGGTACTGGTCCTACCGTCCTTCCATTGACCTGGACGTGTGAGCTGGCTGCGGTCCAAAGACGCCGTAGGGTGTCGATGAGGCCCGAGGGGAATCCCATACAGTCCATCACTCGTAGGAGGAAGTTGCGGTGCACTCTATCAAAGGCGCGGTTGAAATCGATGGAGACGATCGCCGCTCTCAGACGGCACGCAGAAGCGATCGCTATTAAGTCCCTGCAGTCACCGGTGGCCATGTGTATGTTGGCTTCTCCCCCTGCGACGTCTGTTCTGGAGCGAGGATCATCGGCAAAGTCGTCTTAATACGGCTCGCCATAATGCTGGTGAAAATCTTGTAATCGGCGTCCAGCATTGTAAGCGGCCGATAGTCGTTAATCGATAGCCCTCCACCTGGATTTTGTACCGGTATGAGAAGACCTTCTACAAACGCTGGCGGCACAACACAGTCTGGAGACATAAGTTCGCGGAACATTAAAACCCAGCGAGGCATCATGATGTCACGGAAAGTCCGGTAGAATTCGATGGGCAATCCATCAGGGCCAGGAGACTTATTGGCCGCACCTTTGTCCACAGCGTCTTCGACTTCTTCGAGTGAGATTTCCTCTGTTAGTGCATTCACGGTAGCCTCGTCGATAGTACGTGTTACCTGCTGTAACACTTCAGTAGTGGCCTCGTCATCGACGGTTCTTTCCTTGTAAAGATGACGAAAATGATCCCCCACCGCCTTTACTATGGTTGCCTGGGTCGTACATAAGCGACCGTCGTGTGTCCTGAGTTGTGTGATTAAATGTTGGCGTTGTCGGCGCTTATCCGCCACAACGTGATGCATAGTGGGTTCCTCTGCAACCGTTCGGTCGTGCCGTCGCGAGCGGACTACTGCACCTTCTAGTCGACGCTTCGTCAATGATAGTATGTGAGCCTTGATTCTGCTTTGGTCATGTTGTCTCTCCGGGGAAGGGGGTAAGGCGTCGAGGTCCCTGAGTGCCGCGTAGTAAAAATCGAGGGTCTGTCGATGCCACGCAGTCACGTCCTTGCCATATTGCATAAGTGTCCTACGGATTGCTGGTTTGGCACAGAGGAGCCACCACTCCAGGGTCGAGGTGTACCGTGGGTGGCGGCGTTCACAGTCAGTCCACGTTGCTGCAACTTGCCGACGGCAATCCAGGTCCTGGAGATGAGTTATGTTGAGCTTCCAAAAGCCATTGCTGCGCCAGACTTGTTGGGGGCGTAGGTGTATAGTGCAGATATAGGCACTGTGATCGGAATAGGCTTGAGGCCATAGTTCGGCGTCCACCACACCTTGTGTGAGATCTTGTGACACATATATGCGGTCAAGTCGGCTGGCCGAATGACTGGTAAGGTGAGTGTGGCCAGAGCGGTTACCGTGGACTTTTTCCCACGTGTCGCTCAAGTGAAGTTCTTGGATCATCGCACCCAGTTCCGGACAAGGCATGTAATGTGGGATTTGGTCCTTGGGGTGAAGTACGCAATTAAAATCGCCGGCGAAGACGCTGTGGTCGTATCGTCCAAGGAAAAGGGGAGCGACATCTGTGGAGTAGAATCTGGCGCGGTCGTGACGTCTTGTGGTACCCGACGGCGCGTAAACATTAATGAATCGGGTGTTGAGTGCCGTAAATGCTATTCCTCGCGCGGAGGGAAGAAAAGTGACGTCGGTAACTTCAATACCTTCACGCACTAATATTGCCACTCCGGTGTCTGCAGGGCTACCGGGCGTCACATGTGTGGCGTAACCGTAAAAGTGCGGGAGTGCAGTCGTTTTCACTTCTTGTAGGAAAGCAAAGTCTACTCCCATGGCTCGTATGGTTTCTTTCAAAAGTTGGATCTTGACAGGAGAACTGATCATATTGATATTCATAGTCGCCAGGCGGTAAGCCTGGCAACGCGTTGTTTGGGCGAGGTTATCCATGTTGAAGTTGGAGAGAAGCGAACATCGGAAGTGATGTCACCCCCCGCCAAACGCGGTCCTCCTTGTGCTGCTTAAGCGGCATGATCCGGCGACGCTTCAGCTGGCCGCGGATCGGGATCTTGTGTCTCGACGTCCTCGGCCCACGAAGCGGGCGCGGATGTCTGTTCATGCTCCATAGCCTCGGAATGTTTGATAGTAAGGGACCGGGCGACTTCGCTGCCTGCACTGGTACCTTCCCGCTGCTCACTGTTTCTGTCAATGGGCTGATGGTCGAAAGCTACATGTTTTTCTGTCTGTTCTGCAAGGTTGGAGTCAGTGGAAACAGCCTCAGCTTCGCGGCTGGCTTCTTGAGTGGTCAGTTGTTCTTCCCCGGCCGAATGCGAACCACTGTGTTCCGACACGGTCCGACGACGGCGCTTTCGGCGTTTCGGTGATCGCTGTTTCCGTACATGGCCTTCATTGTCAGAAGACGGCACTGACTCACGCTCCGCCGGAACAAACGCTTCGGTCGGTACAATAAGGGAATCACTTGCCATCTTACTGCCGTCAATGTCTGTCGCGTTCGGTAGCTCCAGAGTCGTAGTACTATTTTCCACCACTGGCCAGGTCGGCGGATCATCTAGGTTTTTGTCCGTGGAAAGTGATTCCTGTACCGCTGAAACGGTCGGCTGTGTCTGTTGTGTGGAGAACGTCGTGAGCGCCGCCGCGTAAGTCACGGGTAGAATAGTCTTCGCCGCTGGTGGTGCAACGTCCTTCGGTGGGAGTTGTGTGATCCGACGCTGGAGGCACTCGGAACGAAGGTGACCTTCCTTGCCGCATCCGGAACACGTCTTCGGCTGGCCGTCATAAATAACTATGGCCCGGCATCCTCCTATCTGTAGATAGGATGGCACGTGTCGTTGGAGATCTATGCGCATTTGGCGTACTCCATTGAGTACTGGATACGTCTTAAACTGGGTCCATTTTTCAGCCACGTGTTCGTGTACCGTGCCGTAGGGGCGGGAGTTCAAATGGAAGTTCGAATATGCGTATAGTCCGCAGTCCCATTGCGGCGTGGCCGACCTCGACGTTGCCAACATTGCCATCTGCGTGGCAGAAGCGTAGTTCTTGTTTCATCTCACGAAGCACCTTGTCGCATGTAGTTTCGTTTATGAGCTTTACATAGACCGTGCTACTGACGATCGAAAAGTGAACGCCGACAATGTCGGCAGCCGGGATCTTGGCTTCCTCTTTTAAAAAGCGTTCGACTTCGAGCGCCTTTGGTCGGGTAAAGTCGTTCCGAAATGTGAATTTTAAGGTTGATCTTCTGTATTGGTTTGCCATGGTCTTGTAGCGCTACGGCGTCACGTTAGTGTCGGCCGAAGAAAGTAAACAAGGCGCGCGGGCCCTCTCTGACAGCGGAGAGCACACACCGCACGTCTGCTTCGCTCGGCTGCGAGAGCCGCACTCCCTTCCACTCAGCTACCGAGGGCGGACATGTGTATACTTAGTAGTCAACCGTGAGTGACGCGTCTACTTGTCGCTGTCGCTGTCGCTGATAAACACACTTGAGCACCTCTCATTTGAAGTGAGTTGTGCTTCTAAGGACAGCATATATGCAGCTTTTTAATTATAATCACATGGGTTTAACACATACATTATGTCCACTGTACGTCCCATTGTAACAGATCCACTTCGCATCCAGCAATATATTAATTTCTTTGCAGGTTACCAGTTTTATTGTGGCATAAGGGCTTTGTTTGTGAGTGAGCACGTGACATGTTACACACGGAATGTGATACAGTTTACAGGGTTGTAGTCAGTAATAGCAGAGGAGCGAACCTTCCCCCTCCCCCTCTTCTCCCTCCCCCAACCCCAAAGGCACTTCTTTCTGGGAAAAAAAATCTTTGCAGACAGGCGTCTCATGTTGCTCCTCCAAAACACAGACGTACCAGTTCAGTATCAGTGTGAAGAAAGCCAGATCATGTAATGGATAGTGAATAGTAGTCGTTAGTCGATAAATATAAAAAATGTACAAACAAATGACCGTATTACGCTGTTTCTGTCGATATCGTAGCTTAAAAAAGACCTTCATTAAAAATAATTGACTTGCTGAACGCCATAGGTTTAAAAGCTTTGGGAATCTTTGTTGAGTAGGGCTACTGGTGGTGAAAGTTTCGGGCTATCATATACCACTTAACTTGGGAGGCAGCAGGTTTCTTACCTGTTGCGAACAGATTAGTAGTCCTGTAATGTGACATGCATTATTTGTACCTGAATTAACCAAGCAATCATTATTCTCAGATTGGTTTCAAGGTGTCAGTAGGTTGGTGAATTTGACTCACGAAGCCAGGCAGAGGCGCACCAATAGTTTAGAATGAAATATGAACTAGCTTTCTGTATTTGCAATTATTAAGTATGTCAGAAAGCTGATGTTGGACTTGATGACGCATCGTTGTAGCCTATGACCACTGGGTGTAGACATATCGTTTGACGGTAGGAAGCAAGAAGAACGGTTCAGAAATGTAAAACGAATTGCCCAAATATTGAACCACAGTCAATCGTGACTTTGATGTCCCACGAAGTTGCTGGCCAGAATCTTTCGAAAACCTTGGATATAAATTTCATGACTTCCGGCAACTTACTGTTAAAGCTGTTCAGTAAATAACTGGAACTCACGCCTATATGGCTGCTAGCGATTTGTAAAAGTTTCTATAAACCCAAGTGTGATATTGGATAATGACCTTAATGAAAGCGAGTGATATTTCCTGTTAAAACTGCTCGGAGGAGAATAGATAATGAGATACAAAACTGAAGTGGAGCTACGTAAGTCCTAACATTCAACGTTTATTAGGTCACACGAGGTGATAAGATGTTTATCACAGAGCATGAAACATTTGAAGAACGTAAGAACTCCGTGCTTTGCCAGTACATGGAGGGAATGTCTGAGACATGGTCTGTGGTTAACTAGGGCTACAAACTTCCCAGTGTTCTCTGAGTTGAGGACCTTATTAGACAGCCAACGGAGAACTGTGCAGTATCATGTACTGCTTAACTTCATTGTTAACATGATTTGTTACGTACAATGGCCAAAACAGTTGTCAGCGTTTACACAGCGCAAAATAATGAAAGGGTAATTTTTTTAAACCTCCTCATTTTACCCCATTGCGGCACAGAGGTTTGAAATTTGGCCTACAACCTTGTTGTGTAATGGTGCAAAAGCGTGGTGCCATGTGGTATCAACCTCTGATCCCTTTGGAGTGGAGCGCGACAGTAAAGTTTGGTCTGCTGTACAGAGTGGAACCTCAAGAGACCATTCTAAAACAATCAACGAAATCTGAACGTGATCCACACCAGCAATAGGGGGTTATATTTTTTAATACTTTTTCAGCCTTCCTGTTTCGTGCCCTCTGTGACATGATCCCCTCCCCCCCCCCCCTCCCCCTACTGCGGTAATACCCTCCGTGCCACCCACGCACCTTTTATGGACATTTGAAAAATGTCCCTGTGTGGAGACAAGGGCTCACAGATGACTATGTAACAGTGGGAGAGCAAATTTACTTTATTTACCCCAGCTGAGTGTTACTGTATCGCTACACTAGTGCCTGCTGGCTGCATGCGAAAGCTGAGAGGTGTCAGAAGTTAGGTCTTCCTTGCCAATGCGTAGGCATCGTCGACTGCGTGTCTCTGTATACGGACGTTTTTAACATGTTCAACAACATGTGCAGGCAGCACTGAGGGTGTTTGCAAAACTCTGGGGGTGGTGTGTCTTAAAGGGACCCTTTCAATAGAGACAGGGAATTACTTACTTAGCCAATGGCATGCTTTTGAATGTCACATATGCTTTTGCCCTTCCAGAGGTCCAACAATCAGATGAATATCACGTGTCTTGGCGTCTTGAATCTTCGCTTCGAGTGCTGGTTACATAGTGCCAAGAACTTTGCAACTGAAAGAACAAATGGAAAGAGAACTGTTTAATGATGTGAACTAGAACATTTTAATTTGGGATTTCATGAAAGCCTCAATGTTCATTATGGAAAATATTTTTATTTTGACATTTAGCTATCAGTTTGTGATGCTAAAGAGTTAATTGAGCTCTCGGACTGTCATTAGCTGCTTCAGCTGATAACTCACGTCTATGTAAGGTCTGCTGCAGGTTGATTAAAATAACATGAACGTTTCTCTCATTCCTACTTCACTTAGTTCTTTTATATTCTATTGTCTCAACTCTGCTTCTTTGTGGTGGACATCTCTTTCTACCTCAATTTTCTTGATTTCTTCTTCAGAAGCAAACATAGATTTTGCATCATTGAACTGTTTTGCAAAGGAGTCATACTTACCACATGCGTCTGACCTTGGTAATTTATTGCCAATATTGAATTCAATGTAAAAGATCTTTCTTAACTTCCCTTCTGAAACAATGCCGACATTTCAATAATCAATGTAGTTTTTTTGTTCAGAACAGAAACATTCATATCACAGTCAAAATACTGCTTACTCGAATTTCCTGACCAATTGTAATGGCTGGAGTATTTTGGAATACTGTTTGGAAAATCTCTAACATCTTTTTTGCTGACTTCTATGTTACAAATATTTACTTCACTTCTCTGCTGTAGTTTTGGAGAAGACTTGTTTCTGTAAAATCTGAATTCTGATATGACTCTGTTCACTAAGGATTTTTAAAACGCCATTTGCAAACATCTATTAATATGCCTCTGCTACGTATTTGGTACTGGAAAGTAACTCCCCTGATAAAAACGTCATGCTTTCTCTTTTCTGGATACCTGAAATAAATTGAAAGCATTAATTACTCATATGAAAACTGCTTTGTTTAAATCGTCTCATTATGATAAACAAGTATAATATTATATTAAAGTACTCTGGGTCAGCTTTCTTACCTTCTCTTTAACTCAGTCAATTCCATTTGCCCCACAAGGTACGGATTTTGACCATTAAAATCAGCCAAATCCCAAAATGCATCAAAAGTGGAGTGTTTATCTTCAATTTTTTCGAAACATTTCTTTGAGCAAAGCATGATTTTCACATGGATTTCGCATCCATTTTTTATGGATTATATCTGATACAAAAGCTCTTCCTTCATTTCTTCTGTTTTTGCATTTGGCTGAAGACTAAGTTTTGACATTTCCATTTCTCTCCCAGTTTTTTGAACATTAAGATGGATTCACTTGACTTTCCCTGGTGTTTGGAGTAACCTGCAGAATAAAATCAACATGCCATATCTGACAGATAGATAATCGCAACCCACAAAAATATAATGTGGCTATTCAAGTCTCTATTTAAAATATATTAACATTAATTAATAAATATTTTTTGCTTCAATCTATAAATTCACTTATGTAATTAAATTTAAGTCTGATATTTCTGCTCAGTATTATTTTATTGCATCTGGATAAAGGTTATATATATTTTTGAAGATAAGGTTGTAAGCAGTTTAAGGTTATTTTCAAACAAGTACCGTATTTACTCGAATCTAGGCCGCACTTTTTTTCCGGTTTTTGTAATCCAAAAAACCGCCTGCGGCTTAGAATCGAGTGCAAAGTAAGCGGATGTTCTGAAAAATGTTGGTAAGTGCCGCCTTAACTAACTTCTGCTGTCGAATATGTGTAGCACAGGCGTGCTTTGCAGGCACAAAGACAAATACTGACGCCAAAACCTCTGAGTCAGTAAATAAATTTAAAAAAAGGTGGAAGAAGAGCTTTTTTCTCCGCCCCGAGTTTCGACCACTGCATTTTCATACATTATCCAACGAAGGAAATACAAATTCCGTATTGTTCATCTTCGAATGTAGCAGCATTTCAATGTACTATGAAAATCCGACTGGCAAGACTGTTTGGGATGTTTGTCAATATGGCCAATTCTACGTTCTGAATTTTTTCCTACCCCTTTGAAGAGATGGTTTCTAATATGAACTTTTATGAATTGTGAATCGCATGCAGTATTCTCTTCACCATAAGAATAATATGAATATAAACATTTTGCCATGTATTCTTTCGTGTTTGCTGCTATCTCATTTAAATCCTGTCTGCCTAATAAACTACGAAACTAGTGTGAGACAACAGCAAACGCGGAAGAATATACATATCATGTCATGTTTATATTCGTATTATTCTTATGCCTAATAGTGATACAGTCAGAAATGAATCACGGCAATTGACTAGATTTTTAAATCTAAGGTGACTCTAATTTCTGTGCAGGAAGTAATGTACAAAATAGGCGTCTGCAAAGATTTTCAAACGGCGAAAAATTTTAGCTAAACTCTCGCTCTTTTTTTTTTTTTTTTTTTTTTTTTTTTAAGCGGCGCCTGCGCGCTCAAAAGCAAGCCATGCCGCGAGCGGCGAGAGGTCGTGAACACACATTGACAAACAATGCATGACACAGTACAATAACGCATTTTCAGCTCAGAGTGACGTAAACACCTATAACAAAGAGACCAGCACTTATCAGATCAAAGAAAAATAAGCAATCGATTCAAACCAGACGAAGCACGTGAAAAAGGAAGGGTACCCGTATAAATACGGACGGAGCGCCTGACGCATAGCAATGGCTACCTGGTAAAGCTTAACTGCTAAGCTTACGACTCGAACCAAACTACTGTAGCTGTATCGTCTTTCATTCGACCTAAATTGTGTCTCATATTACAATGGACCAACTTTGTTTTGATTTGGAGGTGCGGCCTAAAACTTTTCTCTCCCTTGAATTTCGGGTCTCAAATTTCAGGTGCGGCTTAGATTCGAGTGCGGCTTAGATTCGAGTAAATACGGTAAGTAAAAATATACTGTCACTGTTCACATTCTAAATTTGATCCAGGGGTTTCACAAATTACATGAACTTGCACTATCAGAAAAATCAGTATCACACTCTGTCAAAGCATAAGTAATGCTTAAATCTTCATTTTCTTTAGATGGAAGCAAAACCTTCTTCTGAACTCCTGCCATTTTGCAGTGGCTTGTGATTATCTCTCTAGAATTTTTGTGAGTGATAATGGTATAGCAGACAATAACACTGACTTATAATTACTTCTTTGGCCAACAGACGCCCCCAAAAGATATGTAGACAGAGACATATGTTGGTTAAAAACAAAACCACTGACAAAACTAAATTCTTTGGAATATGACTTCTGACTATCTCTGGCACAACCCATCAATTAGAAAATTTTGCATAAATTTAAAACTTCCTCTAATGGTAGGTACACATATTTCCTGTCTGAATAACTTATGGTTGCCTCCTATAGTACCTACATATATCCACCAGCATCAGATAGTATGAGGCACAGTAACTTGCATAATGTGAATTACACTCTCACTACCCCAGCAGAAATAATGTACATCATAAAGTGTTTAAAATCAAAAACATCTAGTGGGTATGATGAAATATCAACAAAGTTAATTAAAGAATGTGATTCTGAGTTAAGTAACAAATTAAGCTATCTGTGTAACCAGTTGTTTACCAGTGGAATATTTCCTGAATGGTTGAAATATGCTGAAGTTTCCATCCAATTTCACTTTTGCCAGCATTCTCAAAAATTTTAGAAAAAGTAATGTACAATTGGCTTTATAACCATCTTATCTCAAATAACATAACTGTCAAAGTCACAGTTCGGATTTATAATGGGTTCTGAGATTGAGATGGCTATCTACACTTACAGTGAAAATGTGCTTAAATCAAAATTGCAGGCAATTGGTATATTTTGTGATCTGTCAAAGGCATTTGACTGTGTAAATCACAATATCCTTTTAAGTAAATTAGAATATTGTGGTGTAACAGGCAATGCTGCAAAATGGTTCAAATCTTATATCTCTGGCAGGAAACAAAGGGTGTTATTAGGAAAGAGACATGTGTTAAGTTATCAGGCATCATACAACTGGGAAATAATTACATATGGGGTCCAACAAGGTTCCATTTTAGGGCCCTTACAATTTCTTGTGTATATCAATGAACATTCATCAGAAACATTACCAGATGCCAAGTTCGTTTTATTTGCCGATGATTCAAACATTGCAATAAATAGCAAATCAAGTGTAGTGTTAGAAAGATCGGCTAATAAAATATTTGTGGACATTAATCACTGGTTCCTAGCCTATACTTTTTCACTAAACTTTGAAAAAACACACTACATGCAGTTCAGAACATGTAAGGGATGCCCCACGAGTATATGCCTAACATATGACTACAAACAGATAGAAGAAGTGGACAGTGTTAAAGTTTTAGGATTATAGCTTGATAATAAATTCAACTGGGAGGAGCACACCACAGAACTGCTGAAGCATCTTAACAAATCTCTATTTCCAATGTGAATTGTGTCAGACATAGGGGATATAAAAATGAAAAAGGTGGTATATTTTGCTTACTTTCATTCCATAATGTCACACCAGATTATTTGTTGGGGCAATTCATCAAGCAAAGCTTAAGTTTTCTGGGCACAAAAACGTGCAGTAAGACATATATGTGGTGTGAACTCAAGAACATTATGAAGAAGGCTGTTTAGGGAACTAGGGATACTATCTACTGCTTCCCAAAATATTTCTTCCTTGATGAAATTTGTCATTAGAAATATATCACTTTTTGAAACCAACAGCTCAATTCATGGAATCAGTACTAGAAATAAGAACAATCTTCACAGTGATTTAATGTCACTTACTCTTGTACAGAAAGGTGTGCGGCACATATACAGACACAAGCAGACATCTGTAAAGGCAAAGAGTTTGGGCAAAGATGTCAGTCGAGGTGGAAGTACAGAGGCAAAGATGTTGTTGAATGACAAGTGATGTACGAGGGGCGGCAACTTGAAACAAGCGGAGGTTGCAGCCTGGTGGGTAGTGGGAAGAGAGGATATATTGAAGGGCAAGTTCCCATCTCCGCAGTTCTGATAGGTTACCCACCAGACCTCAACCTCCGCTAATTTCAAGTTGCCGCCCCTCGTACATCACTTGTCACTCAACAACATCTTTGCCTCTGTACTTCCACCTCAACTGACATCTCTGCCCAAACTTTTTGCCTTTACATATGTCTCCTTGTGTCTGTATATGTGCCGATGGATATGTGTGTGTGTGCGAGTGTATACCTGTCCCTTTTCCCCCTAAGGTAAGTCTTTCCGCTCCCGGGATTGGAATGACTCCTTACCCTCTCCCTTAAAACCCACATCCTTTCGTCTTTCCCTCTCCTTCCCTCTTTCCTGATGAAGCAACCGTGGGTTGCAAAAAGCTTGAAATTTGTGTGTGTGTTAGTGTGTTTTTCATTGTCTCCTATCAACATACCAATGCTTCGTTTGGTAAGTTACAGCTTCTTTGTTTTTATATATATATAACTAAGTTCTGGCAGGTCGATAGACACACAAACTAACACAAACAAACACACAAAATTCAAGCTTTTGCAAAAAACAGTTGCCTCATCAGGAAAGAGGGAAGGAGAGGGAAAGAGGAAAGGATGTGGGTTTTAAGGGAGAGGATAAGGAGTCATTTTTTACCCTCTCCCTTAAAACCCACATCCTTTCGTCTTTCCCTCTCCTTCCCTCTTTCCTGATGAGGCAATAGTTTGTTGCGAAAGCTTGAATTTTGTGTGTTTGTTTGTGTTAGTTTGTGTGTCTATCGACCTGCCAGCGCTTCATTTGGTAAGTCACATCATTTAAAAACAAAGATGATGTGACTTACCATACGAAAGCGTTGGCAGATCGATAGAAACACAAACAGACACATACATACACACAAAATTCAAGCTTTCGCAACAAACGGTTGCCTCATCAGGAAAGAGGGAAGGAGAGGGAAAGACGAAAGGAAGTGGGTTTTAAGGGAAAGGGTAAGGAGTCATTCCAATCCCACGAGCGGAAAGACTTACCTTAGGGGGAAAAAAAGGATGGGTATACACTCGCACACACACACATATCCATCCACACATATACAGACACAAGCAGACATATTTAAATATATAGCCAGCTTATTGGCCACAGCATTGGGAAGGAGAGCTGCTATATTTTTCTGTTGGTCTGTCATCACAGGGGTGCAGGTGGAGATCACTTCTGCAATTTTAGTCTCAAAATTGCAATGTAGAATTCTTCTCTATTGTTTATGAAATTTTTCTTTACTTACGAGTCAAAAGTTACTTCAGCGTGGATATTTTTTATTGTAGACCTGATTGGAATGGTCATTTAATATACTTTGACCATCTCTTCATAACACTTAACACTTCTTCTGTCTCAACCAAATTAAATTATTTTTCTTAAATATTTGACTTAATACCGGAAACTCCACAGTGTGTGCCTGCTTATATTTTGTCAGTTGTTGATTTGGGTTGCTCTTCCCAATATCATGTTTTCATTCATTAGTTTCACCAAAATACCTGAAAATTCTTTTCGTTATTATTAAAGCTCTCTTCTTGTAGCATCACATTTCTGTGTAATTCCACCTCGGGCACCAAAATGGAGTGGTACAACATGTGTTTTGGTATGATGCTTTCCACTCCCAATATGATCTGTCGCCCTGCTGATATGAGTGTCAACTATTGCATTATAAATATCTCACGGTCGCCATTCTTGATGTTATTCTGTGTAGTTGACTTACTGTGCAGTGCAACTAGACTGTGACGTGTTCACTTGACAATGGACTTCATTTTTTACAGGGGCAGATGCTGAAAGAGAGGTCCAGTCCATTCAAGCTACTAAAATGATGTAGTCACTTTTGTGATAACTCTTCTGTATTGTGAATGATATCTTTCCATTGCACAACTTCATTTACAATAATTGTGGGTGAATGGATGTCTATTAACGTGCAGCTCAAAATAAATCACAACATGTATTCATGTACTAACATGACGCTACAGATTGACACTTCTCATATATAATCTTGAATTGTTATGGTGTTGATATTATTGGCCATCCTTTGGCTTCATGACATCCAAGGCACTAACAAACCATGTGAAGCATAAGCTGCCCTCCACAGCAAGTGGGGACCCCCAATCCCAACTGCACGTTGTCAGTGTTCTAAGCGGATGTCTTTTACACCACATCTACACATATGACAAGTGTGTAGTGGAATGTTCCACACCTAACAACTACCTAAACTACATTTCTTGCTTCCATGAGCATCTTTTGTTGGGCTGAGTGTTAGAAGTGGAACAAATTATTCTATAGAGTAGACATCTCACACAGTACTGAAACAGAAACCACAACAGAGAAGTACATAACAAGAAAATTTATAGCACCTTGAACTTCTCAATTACGAAATATGTTAAAATCATGTATATAATTACTCAGACAGCTCAGTACACTCTGCTACCAAATGTAATTGGACAGGGAAATCTTACGGGGCTGGGTTGATGTGTGAATGACTATTCCTGATAAACACTTTATTCCACACAAAATCTCAAGCATCAAAAAATCAAACAATGGAAAATCTGGGATGGAAAGTAACAACATTATGAAAAGGAAAGTTGCTACTCACCATATGGCGGAGATACTGAGTCACAGATAGGCACAACTGAAACACTGTCACAAATAAAGCTTTTGGCCAGTAAGGCCTTCGTCAAAAATAGACGACAGATACATACGCATGCACACACACACACACACACAAACGCAACTCACATACACATGACTGTGGTCGTGTGTGTGTGTCATGTGTGTGTGTGTGTGTGTGTGTGTGTGTGTGTGTGTGTGTGTGTCATCCTTTTTGTTTTGCCTATCTGTGACTCAGCATGGGGTTCATGGCGAGGCTGGGACAGGGAGGTAGAGGGATAATATAGTTGGGGTGGCAAGCCAGTGAAGTGCTGCAGGTTAGACAGTGGGCAGGGGTGAGGTGGGAGGGGGAGGGGGTGGTAGCGGAAAAGGGGAGAAGTAAAAAGACTGGGTGTGATGGTGGAATGAGGGCTGTGTACTGCTGGAATGGGAACAGGGAAGGGACTGCATGGGTGATGACAGTGACTAATGAATATTGAGGCCAGGAGGATTACGGGAACGTAACATGTATTGCAAGTAATGTTCCCACCTGTACAATTGGGAACAGCTGGTGTTGGTCGGAAGTATCTATATGGCACAGGCTGTAAAGCAGTCATTGAAATGAAGGATGTCATGTTTGGTAGTGTGTTCAGCAACAGGGTGATCCACTTATTATATCAGTACCTCCACACATATCGGACCTACTAACCACCAGCAATACCACCACTTCAACAGTTGCCACCCGTTCCATCCCAAGAAGTCCCTTCGATACAGCCTAGCCACCCACAGTTGATGCGCCTGCAGAGACAAGCAGTCCCTCTCAAAATATACTGAGGGTCTCACTGAATCCTTCACAGACTGTAATTATCCTCCCAAACTTGATCAAAAACAAATCTCCTGTGCCTTATCTCTCCAGCCTCTCACCACCTCCCAAAGTCCCATCGTCCGGCCACACAGCAGCATTCCCCTTGCAACTCAGTACCGCCCAGGCCTGGAGCAACTGAATTACATTCTCTGCCAGGGTTTTGACTACCTATTATTGTGCCCTGAAGTGAAAAATGTCCTGCCCACCACCACACAGTGGTATTCTGCCATCTACTGAACCTACACAATATACTCATCTATACCTACACAACACCTGCTCCCAACCCCTTACCTGAAGGCTCATACCGCTGTAGTAGACCTAGATGCTAATCCTGTCCCATACATCCTCCCACCACTGCCTACTCCAGTCCGGTCACAAACCTCACCTATCCCATCAAACACAGCACTATCTGTGAAATCAGTCATGTGATCTACAAGCTAAGCTGCAACAACTGTGCTGCAATCTATGTGGACATGAGAACCAACAAGCTGTCTGTGCGCATCGATGGTCACCGACAAACTGTGGCCAAGAAACAAACAAGCGGGCCACCCTGTTGCTGAGTGCGCTGCCAAACATGATATCCTTCAATTCAATGACTGCTTCACAGCCTGTGCCATATGGATCCTTCGCACCAACACCAGATTTTCCGAATTGTGCAGATGGGAACTTTCCCTGCAAAACATCCTACATTCTCACAGCCCTCCTGACCTCAACCTCCATTAGTTACTTTCCTTATCCATCCAGCCCCCTCCCTGTTCCCAGTCCAGCAATACACAGATCTCATTCCACCATTGCACCCTGTCTTTTTACTTCTCTCCTTTTCTGCTACCACCCTGCCCTCCCCACCTTTCCCCTGCTCACCATCTAACCTGGAGCACTTCACTCTTTGTCATCCCTACTCTATTATCTCTCCACCTCCCTATCCCAGTCTCTTTATTATCCCCACCCAGTTTCCACTCCCATCATGCACTGGTGCTGCAGCTTGCAGTGTGGTTTCAGTTGCCTGAGACTGCAGTGATGTGTGTGAGTTGCGTTTGCTTGAATGTGTGTGTGTGTGTGTGTGTGTGTGTGTGTGTGTGTGTGTGTGACTTACTTCCAAAAGCTTTATTTGTGACACTCTTTTAGTTTTGCCTATCTGTGACTCGGCACCCCGCTATATGGTGAGTAGCAATTTCCCTTTTCATAATATTGTTAAAAGCATCAAAAAGGAACTCCATTGATTTCAGGGTTGTGTGCTTAAGAGTTGTGCAACATGGGCATCCATAAGGGAGGGAGGGAAAGGGGCACTTTCTCCATCCTGGAATAAGGGTTACAGATTTTTTATTCATTACGGAATTCTCACAAATTTGCAGCAGTCACTGTTTGAGGCTCCAGTAAACTGCAGATTTAAAATTGTTGAACAAGTTTATTTATTTTATTTTTTTTAGTAGTCATTCAGTTCACCAGAAATTAGAACAATTCACTGGTGTGGCTGCAGTTTCGGCACTTACCTGCAGTTAAGATAGATATGGTACTTTAATCGGCCATGCTGGAATAATGTCTCAGTCTTTCTCTGTTGGTTGTTCATTCAGTTCATTCAGCATTAATGGAACTGCAGAAAGGAGTTGTGGAATTGCTCTTACATCTTGGCACATGGATTCCATCACTAATTCCCAAAACATAAATGTGCCATTCACTCATTCACAATTCCCAGAAATACATTTCCTTCTGTTCACAATTCCCATAAATGCAGTCCCTCTCTTTGATAAACAACAGAATCACAACTGTAGTTTACCATATGTTTATCAAAAAAGAAAATATGATGGTTGTTGAACCTGCATTCAGTTTTATGCGACAGAGCCATTGTAGTACACTTGGAATAATACAATTTACCAAACACCTCAACAAAATTTGTCTTTCAAGTAGCATTTTGTTGATGTACAGTTATGCCAGTCATAAGTCAACAATAAAATACAGAAAGCATAAAAGCATTAATGCGAACAGAGGTGAAGTTTTACAAGCGAACAAAATGTCCTAGTTGGTATCAAAGCTGACTATTCCTTTTCTAAAGTTTACTCCCCATTGCTCTACTTTGAGGAGTAGTAATGCAGTATGTTTGTTGATATTCAGCAGTATTTTCACAATCATTTGACATTTTTTCCCATCCCTGATTTCAATTTTTCATTTTCAACTTAACACTATATAAATTATGTTCTAGATTTACTTCATAACCTGTTGGGTACCCTGGAATTCCATCATATGAGGATGTAATTTCACATAGTAGAGTGAAAAAGGTGGCATCCATATTCATATTAATTTTATAAGAATATGTACTTTGTGTGTAACATTGAAATATGCTTGCCATTTAGATACCATTGATACTTGAAAATACTAAGTGGATAACTATCAAATTTTTCTTGTCAAATTTAGTTCCTGGGGCATGGCACATTTCAAAGTAAGTGAATCAGTTATATAAAAACTTGCAAGTTTTTAATCTTGTCCCCCTCTTAGAAAAATTCCTGTGGATGCCCATGTACCACAATGCAATCATTCGACTTATTACTCAAATAATGCTCCAACAATCACAGTTCTAGCACATCAATAAAAATATGACTGAATTTTTAAGTCAAGTTCTTGCCACTATTACAAATCAGAATGATGAAAATGATAATCCAGTCCAGTAATTACATACAAAAACCCTTGGTTGACAAACAGTTATTTGGTCATTTATGAGAAATACCAACCGTTTATGGCATTGAGACAGTAAATTCATCCAAGGGCCCAAGCATTTAGCCTCCTAGATTTCACAGTCATCATGTTGTCTTTTCTCACCCATCATCCTCACATGGGCTGGGATGAAAATCCACCACACAGATCAGTATGCAACCAAAAAGCCTGTTTCCCTGAGCACACTCATAGAGGCGAGCTCTATCAGTGCCATCTTATGGCCACACAACACGACGTGCGCATTTTGTATCAGTGCAGCATTTAAATTGCTGTGGATCTTTGATGTGTTATGATGGCACAAATTAAACTGACCCATAAGCCTTCATCGTGAGCCACAATAGAGGTTCGGTCAGATGTGATAAGGTGACTCAACATATTCAGATAAAGCAAATTTTTTCAGAGTAATGAAGGTGATAAAACCTCTCATTCTCCTTCCTTAGTGTGTAGTTCTACATCGTGCACTGTTTGTCCGTTCTGTGGTTCTGAATTGAGGAAGATCAGCCACATGCTGAAAAGACACAAAATCGAATCAGTCTTCAGGCCACCAACAAAAATCTGACAATTAATGAGACCAGTTGAAGATACAGAATGTCTCAGAAGAGCTGTTGTGTATGAGATACCTTGTAAATGGGACTAATCTTATGTCAGACAAGTGATGCAGAGCATAGAACAATGTATGATGGAGCATAAGAGGTTTTATCATCTACGTTACCCTGAAAAATCTGCCTTAGCTGGGCCAATTCTAGAATACAGGTACTGGATCAAATGTGATGAAACTTCTGTCATGTATCATACTGATAGCTTTCGGGACAGCATAACAACAGAAGCCACAAAAAAAAAAAAAATCAGAGGTAACACCCTTAATAGACATGGCAGACTGCAGCTCAGTACAGTATGGGACCCAGCAGTCACAAGGTTGAGGCAGGTGCACTGAAAGCAGAGCCTATGTGTACCCATAGATGACAATGCCAGAAGGACCCATGATGAGACAACCAACAGCTAGAGTACATAGGGGTGTACCAGCAGTCCATCAACAGTCATTGCACATGACAATGGCCAAGGAGTTCTTTGTCAAAAGTTCATGGCATCTTAACAACTTGAAGTGGTTGGAAGCCAGAGAACATTTCATTCATTATAGAGACTGTCTGATTATAGAAGTTATTGCTGTCATCATCTGTCAATAGTGAGCATTTATTGCACTTCCATACCTTATGAGAGCCAATGCAGCCACACTCAAATAAAGTGGAAAAGTATTTTGTTTATTCTTTTCAGGTAGAATAAACAGACAATAGAAAATCACACGAGTGTGACTGGCCAGGTCACCCACCTACCAGCACCGTAGAGACAGCCTTTATGGCAAAGCAGACACAGATCAGGATGTGTTTCCATTGATTTCAGAATCTTTTAGTGGCCACACTATGATGGATAACGATGATGATGATGATGTTGAGTTTAGGTTGAGGACACTACACAGCAAGTTCATCAGTGCCCTGTCACTGCTGCCCTTTATTGAAAGAGGTGTTAGGACTACCCATTGGCAGAAATGTGTTCTAGTTTGGAATTTATAGTTACTAAGTTTTGAGTATCTACAAACGACTGATAGATGGCACAGTAGAAATGTGACATTACTGTTGTTTTAAAATTTATGAATTCAGTTATGAAAACAATGCCAACTCAGAAATTGGCTGAGTAGTTTCTTTAGAGGTAGTAGTTGAAGAAGAAGCTAAGTGAAAAACTGAAGTTTTCATGTGAAGCTTTTCATTGGAAGATTTTTTTACAATTTTCATAAGAAACTAGTTGGGTAGCAGCATCAGTTGTTAGTACCACTTTTGGTAAATAGCATTTTCCAAAGAACATTTACAATAGCTTTGCAGAATTTGGTGTCATCATACTTCCATCAGCAATGAATTTCATGATGAGATAACTAAATCGGCTGTTGTAAGTAAAAACATTGATGCTGTGTGCAACACAATGGAACGGGATCAACACGTCTCTTATCGTTGGGTAGCGGCATTCTTACCCCACATCAAGGGCTTTAGTACTTTCAGTTATACATAAATATTTAGCTTTAACTACTGAGGATCAACAGTGTCTAGTAAGGGCAATTCAGATATGGCAAAAACCCCATATAATGCAGATAGGTTGGATGAACTGAAAAAGGCTGTAATGTTCATTTTGCTGTAGAAGAATAAATCAGAAGACTAAAGAATGCTGTGTAGATCAGTAGTGAGTTATGCAATGCTCATGAAGCAGAAAAACGCTCACCAACTAAGGCACATTGCACAGCAATAGATCTGGTTGAAATGAGAATGTTAAGACAAACTTGTGGCGTCTCTAGAGCCAGTCGTATCAGAGATCAGAGAATAAGAGGCAGGTGATCAAGATAACACAGAAGCTTCAAGACAGAAGACTGTAAAGGTATGAATACATCATGAGAAGGGATGACAACTATGTTGCCAAGAGGTTGTTGGAAATAGTAGTAGAAGGTGACAAAGGAGAGGAAGACCAAGAAGAAGATGCATGGGGTGTGTACAGAGGACTTTAGGGAGAAATAGCTAAGGGAAAGCGAATAGAGAACCAAGGAAAATGGAGAAGACTCACCAAGAACATCACCTCCATAAGAGCGGAAAAAGCCAAAGAGAAATAAGAAGAAGATTTTCGTGTGATGTGATCTGATGGATTGTGTATAATTTGATCACAGCTCAAAAACAGGCTAGTTTCAATTGGTAAGAGGAAATGCTCCAGAATTTGACAAAGGAAAAAAAAATCCACATACATGCGGACATGACTCAGATATCTTCACACAAACCGGAAACTGTGGAGCAACCAACTGTTCGACTGTTCCAAGATAATCCAAAACCAATAAAGGTGGTTTATTCTCAAAGCCTTTCCAATAAAATAATAACTCATTCATTGCTTGGGCTGGACTTGTCATGAATACTGCTTTACACTTTAGAGGATTGGAGAACAGTTACTGCTGAATAGCATACCACAATTTTATTGCCTCAAGTCATCGATGAAATCAGAATAAACAACTGTATATATTGCATCATTATTAATCATAATCACTCCTACTGTCACAGATCACGTCAAACAGTTGATTATTTCAGTATTGAAAAACCATCAAATTAATGCATCATTTCCTGTGTTCACCTAACTTAACATCTTAAGACTCCATTTTGCCCCTTTGTGTCAAACAAAAAACTCCATGGTCAGCGAATTTCATCTCCTCCCGAAGGTGCAGAATCCTACCAAAAATACGTTTTTGAAGAACCAACATCAGAGTGGAAACAAATGTTCTCAGAATTGGTTCCAACTGAGATGTAACAGTCCATTGAAACCCATTTAAAGTATTTAAGTCCTGTAATTGGTAGGAATATTTATGATTAATATAATTAAGTGAAATGTGGAACAAATGATCGAGTACATTGGTCAAAATCATTTCTTAGAAACTGAGATGGATTTGTGTTAAAACAATAACTAAATTAAAGTCTGTTGTATTTAAATGAAAATCCAACTGAGAGAATCAGAACTGATTAGAAAATTAAAATATAATATCGAGAATATTATAAGTGGTTATAACCTAACTTATCTGCTCGTAATAATGGGGTTAGGCATAGTTACTCAGGATCTGCCACAGTCATCATCCTGAATCCATTAATGGACACTGTAAATTAACTACTGGAGAGTTAAATTAAATTAATCTTGTGTAAAATTTCATCATATTTATTATACTTTCAAAACAAAATCAAAGCATCATTACAAAGGCAAACAATACTTACAATACAAAAGGAGCAGCTACATGGTCACTGCTCAAAAAACAAAACCAGACTGCTTCCATGCCAATATGGCTACCCCTATATATATATATATATATATATATATATATATATATATATATATATATATATATATATATATATATATAATGGCAATGAAATCAAACAATTATTTTTGCAGTTATAACTTTTTCTAGATGAGTTACATATTTTTGCATGCATGCGTAATTCCAAATTCATCTGGAGAATGCATTAATTAAGTGAGTCAACTGGGCTGTTATGTTTCAACACCCCCAAAAGGATTTGTGAAACTGAAAGTTGAAAAAAACCTTCTCTGACATATGGAGGAACAAGCACTTTACTTGTCGTATGAAATATATCCTGTATTTGAATAAATATGTAAATTAATATGAAGGATAATACAAAATTATTACTCAATACTACAATGAAACTTAGAGTTTCTAAACTAGTACAGAATTCCTAAGTGTAAGTGCACTAATCTCTGTACTTTACATAAATGTAAATTGTATTGATGTTTGCAGTATGCCGACTGCTTTGTAGAAAATCTTGAAGTGTGCAATATGCAGATTGCTTTATAAGATGAAATGTCTGACCAATGACCAATCTTACTATTTTTCATTTGTCCAGACACTTCTGATATTTTACTTCTGTCCTTTTTCAATCATTCACACACTAATCAATGTTTTTTTCCAGAATTAGTTGCTTCTTTTTCTTCCACAGTAAGTGTTAGCGTATAACAGAATTATATGTAAGAGTGCAGTAATATATTACTCTGAGTGACAATATAAGTGACTAATACATCATATTGGTTGTGTTTTATAAGTAATTGGAATGTCACCATCAATTATGTGGTTGGGCATTATACCCAGGTACTTGTTCACCACTTGGGTGTGAATACATAATAAATGAATCATACATGATTGGTACATCATGAAAAAACATGGTTAGGCATCATAGATTGGTAAGTGTTCACCACTTAGGTGTGAATACACAACAATTGAATCATAAATGACTGATACATCATGTCAAAACATGGTTACGCATTATACATTGGTAAGGGTTCACCACTTAGGTGTGAATACACAATAATTGTATCAGAAATGACTGGTACATCATGACAAAAGTATGAATAGGTTTTATACATTGGTAAGTCGGTTTGAGTAATAGGGATCAATTCCACGCGGGAAAAATATATTTAAAAAGAAAGATGATGTGACTTACCATACAAAAGCGCTGGCAGGTCAATAGAAAAACAAACAAACACATACATACACACATAATACTAGCTTTCGCAACCAATGGTTGCTTCGTCAGGAAAGAGGGAAGGAGAGGGAAAAACGAAAGGATGTGGGTTTTAAGGGAGAGGGTAAGGAGTCATTCCAATCCCGGGAGCGGAAAGACTTACCTTAGGGGGAAAAAAGGACGGGTATACACTCGCACACACACACATATCCATCCACACATATACAGACACAAGCAGACATATTTAAAGACAAAGAGTTTGGGCAGAGATGTCAGTCAAGGCGGAAGTGCAGAGGCAAAGATGATGTCGAATGACGTGAGGTATGAGTGACGGCAACTTGAAATTAGCGGAGATTGAGGCCTGGTGGGTAACGGGAAGAGAGGATATATTGAAGAGCAAGTTCCCATCTCCGGAGTTTGGATAGGCTGGTGTTGGTGGGAAGTATCCAGATAACCCGGACGGTGTAACACTGTGCCAAGATGTGCTGGCCGTGCACCAAGGCATTTTTAGCCTCAGGGTGATCCTCATTACCAACAAACACTGTCTGCCTGTGTCCATTCATGCAAATGGACAGTTTGTTGCTGGTCATTCCCACATAGAATGCATCACAGTGTAGGCAGGTCAGTTGGTAAATCACATGGGTGCTTTCACACGTGGCTCTGCCTTTGATCGTGTACACCTTCCGGGTTACAGGACTGGAGTAAGTGGTAGTGGGAGGGTGCATGTGACAGGTTTTACACCGGGGGCGGTTACAAGTATAGGAGCCGGAGGGTAGGGAAGGTGGTTTGGGGATTTCATAGGGATGAACTAACAGGTTACGAAGGTTAGGTGGACGGCGGAAGGACACTCTTGGTGGAGTGGGGAGGATTTCATGAAGGATGGATCACATTTCAGGGCAAGATTTGAGGAAGTCGTATCCCTGCTGGAGAGCCACATTCAGAGTCTGGTCCAGTCCTGGAAAGTATCCTGTCACAAGTGGGGCACTTTTGTGGTACTTCTGTGGGGGAATCTGGGTTTGAGGGGATGAGGAAGTGGCTCTGGTTATTTGCTTCTGTACGAGGTCGGGAGGGTAGTTGCGGAATGCGAAAGCTGTTGTCAGGTAGTTGGTGTAATGGTTCAGGGATGCCGGACTGGAGCAGATTCGTTTGCCACGAAGACCTAGGCTGTAGGGAAGGGACCGTTTGATGTGGAATGGGTGGCAGCTGTCATAATGGAGGTACTGTTGCTTGTTGGTGGGTTTGATGTGGACGGACGTGCGAAGCTGGTCATTGGACAGATGGAGGTCAACGTCAAGGAAAGTGGTGTGGGATTTAGAGTAGGACCAGGTGAATCTGATGGAACCAAAGGAGTTGAGGTTGGAGAGGAAATTCTGGAGTTCTTCTTCACTGTGAGTCCAGATCATGAAGATGTCATCAATAAATCTGTACCAAACTTTGGGTTGGCAGGCCTGGGTAACCAAGAAGGCTACCTCTAAGCGACCCATGAATAGGTTGGCGTATGAGGGGGCCATCCTGGTACCCATGGCTGTTCCCTTTAGTTGTTGGCATGTCTGGCCTTCAAAAGTGAAGAAGTTGTGGGTCAGGATGAAGCTGGCTAAGGTGATGAGGAAAGAGGTTTTAGGTAGGGTGGCAGGTGATCGGCGTGAAAGGAAATGCTCCATCGCAGTGAGGCCCTGGACGTGCGGAATATATGTCTATAAGGAAGTGGCATCAATGGTTACAAGGAACTCCAGAATTTCCTCTCCAACCCCAACTCCTTTGGTTTCATCAGATTCACCTGGTCCTACTCTAAATCCCATGCAACTTTCCTTGACATTGACCTCCATCTGTCCAATGGCCAGCTTCACACGTCCGTCCACATCAAACCCACCAACAAGCAACAGTACCTACATTATGACAGCTGCCACCCATTCCACATCAAACAGTCCCTTCCCTACAGCCTAGGTCTTCGTGGCAAACGAATCTGCTCCAGTCCGGAATCCCTGAACCATTACACCAACAACCTGACAACAGCTTTCGCATCCCGCAACTACCCTCCCGACCTGGTACAGAAGCAAATAACCAGAGCCACTTCCTCATCCCCTCAAACCCAGAATCCCCCACAGAAGAACCCCAAAAGTGCTCCACTTGTGACAGGATACTTTCCGGGACTGGACCAGACTCTGAATGTGGCTCTCCAGCAGGGATACGACTTCCTCAAATCCTGCCCTGAAATGAGATCCATCTTTCATGAAATCCTCCCCACTCCACCAAGAGTGTCTTTACGCCGTCCACCTAACCTTCGTTACCTGTTAGTTCATCCCTATGAAATCCCCAAACCACCTTCCCTACCTTCTGGCTCCTATCCTTGTAACTGCCCCCAGGGTAAAACCTGTCCCATGCACCCTCCCACCACCACTTACTCCAGTCCTGTAACCCGGAAGGTGTACACGATCAAAGGCAGAGCCACGTGTGAAAGCACCCATGTGATTTACCAACTGACCTGCCTACACTGTGATGCATTCTATGTGGGAATGACCAGCAACAAACTGTCCATTCGCATGAATGGACACAGGCAGACAGTGTTTGTTGGTAATGAGGATCACCCTGTGGCTAAACATGCCTTGGTGCACGGCCAGCACATCTTGGCACAGTGTTACACCGTCCGGGTTATCTGGATACTTCCCACCAACACAGGCAAAGAGATTCAGCAGAGATGTCAGTCGAGGCAGAAGTGCAGAGGCAAAGATGTTGTTGAAAGACAGGTGAGGTATGAGCGGCAGCAACTTGAAATTAGCGGAGGTTGTGGCCTGGCGGCTAACGAGAAGAGAGGATATACTGAAGGGCAAGTTCCCTTCTCCGGAGTTCTGACAGGTTGGTGTTAGTGGGAAGTATCCAGATAACCCGGAAAGTGTAACACTGTACCAAGATGTGCTGGCCGTGCACCAAGGCATGTTTAGCCACAGGGTGATCCTCATTACCTGCAAATACTGTCTGCCTGTGTCCATTCATGCAAATGGACAGTTTGTTACAGCCTAGGTCTTCATGGCAAACGAATCTGCTCCAGTCCGGAATCCCAGAACCATTAGACCAACAACCTGAAAACAGCTTTCGCATCCCACAATTACCCTTCCGACCTGGTACAGAAGCAAATAACCAGACCCACTTCCTCATCCCTCAAACCCAGAACCTCCCACAGAAGAACCACGTAAGTGCCTACAGAAGCAAATAACCAGACCCACTTCCTCATCCCCTCAAACCCAGAACCTCCCACAGAAGAACCACAAAAGTGCCCCTTTTGTGACAGGATTAATTACAATTTATCAATCCAAAATCTCATAGATCATGTTGTATACTTTGATTTTAACGTGTTTATAATAAAACCATGTGCTAGTTTGTGTCAATGCTTTTAAACATAAAACATATTTTCCAGTGGCGTAGCTTGGTTGTAAAGGTTGGGGAGACTCTACATTTATTATAGGTAGACAAAATAGTACAATAAACAATAATTTAAACAAAAGAAACAAAATGCATCAAATAAAACAACAACAATTACTACTACTACTACCACCACCACTACCACTGCCACTAATAATAATAATAATAATAATAATAAACCCCGTGGAGGCCCAGGAAAAGAATAGGCCTCCAGTATGTTCTGCCAGTCGTAAAAGGCGACGAAAAGAACAAACCACCAATAGGGCTAACCCCCCTTTTAGTGTGATTAGTTGGTTCAGGAAAGAACTGATGAAGACTCGGACAAGCGCTGTCCTGGTTGGGGATGATGCTTGAACCCTATGCCCGTACACAATGGTAATGATGCTGCTAGCAACATGGAAAATGATTTAAATCCAAATAGTGGTGTTTTGCAGGATATGCTTTCTGCAACCACCCTAGTAGGAAAACAAAGACAGAGGATGAGATGGTCGGATGAAGTTAACCGACACCTCATGTTCTGTTATTACCAAGCAACAAACTTAGTAACCAACACAACTGGATACAGATCACAAGTATACACAACATTTATTACCAGATACCCAGAATTAAAATTTTTAACAGAACAACGACTAGCTGATCAGATCCGTGTAATAATAAAAAATAACAGGATAGCCCAGTCAGAATTAGAAAACATCAAACAAGAAATACAACAAATACTGGAACAAAATAATGTGCAATCAGAAGAGGAAGAAATTACAGTAATGGACTCAAACATCCCGGAGCAAACAAACAAAGAACAACAAGCATCAATTAAACAATCAGAGGAAAACAAAATCTTAAGACAACCACCAGAACAAGCACAAATAGAACACAAAGGGACACACATGATAGATATAGAAGAAAAATTTCAGCTGACATATATAGAATACAAAGACACAAATACAGACATTAGACCATTCTTGCATAGATCACCAAATAACCCACAAGTCGAAACAACAATAACACCTATCAACACAATCATACACAACAAAAGGAATGAAAATACAACTATGGACATGTTACAACTACTGGTTCATATAGGAGCACTCACTACACTAAATATACACACCAGGCAGAGAAGAGAACCAACCAACACACAGAAGAAACCCACAAAACCAGCTTGGTAGTACAGGCTACAGACCAGAATAGAAAAACTGAGAAAAGACATCAGACAGCTAACACAATTTATAAGAAATGAAATATCAGACAAAAAACGAAAAAGGTTAGGTAAAATCTCACAACAAGAAGCGATAGAGCAATTAGATGAAAAGAAGCAGAAATTACAAGCATTGGCCAAACGACTTAGAAGATACAAAAAAAGTGAAAATAGAAGGAAACAAAACCAAACATTCAACACAAACAAAAAGAAATTTTACCAGACAATTGATAACACATACATTAAAATAGACAATCCACCAAACATAACAGACATGGAACACTTCTGGAGCAATATATGGTCAAAACCAGTACAATATAACAGACATGCACGGTGGATACGAGCAGAAACAGACACATACAAGATGATACCACAAATGCCTGAAATGATAATTTTGCAACATGAAGTCACCCGAGCAATTAATTCTGTGCACAATTGGAAAGCCCCTGGAAAAGATAAAACAGCAAATTTCTGGGTAAAGACGTTCACCTCAGCCCATTCACATCTAAATAAATTATTTAACATATCTAAAAACAAAGATGATGTGACTTACCGAACGAAAGCGCTGGCAGGTCGATAGACACACAAACAAACACAAACACACACACAAAATTCAAGCTTTCGCAACAAACTGTTGCCTCATCAGGAAAGAGGGAAGGAGAGGGAAAGACGAAAGGATGTGGGTTTTAAGGGAGAAGGTAAGGAGTCATTCCAATCCCGGGAGCGGAAAGACTTACCTTAGGGGGAAAAAAGGGCGGGTATACACTCGCACACACACACATATCCATCCACACATATACAGACACAAGCAGACATCTCACAAGCAGACATATTTAAAGACAAAGGACTGTCTCTGCCCAAACTCTCTGTCTCCAAATATGTCTGCTTGTGAGACGTCTGCCCGCGTCTGTACATGCGCGGATGGACACGCACGTGCGCGCGAGCGTATACCCGTCCTTCTCTCCCCCTAAGGCAAGTCCCTCCGCTCCCGGGACTGGAACGACTCCCCACACTCTCCCCCAAAAACCCACATCCCCCCCCCCCCCCCCCCCCCCCGATGAGGCAACAGTCCGCCGCGAAAGCCTGAACCCTGCGCGTATGCCCGCGTTCGTCTGTGCATCCGTCGACCCGCCAGCACTTTCACCCGGCAAGTCACATCATCCTTGTTCTTAGATATACACTCCTGGAAATGGAAAAAAGAACACATTGACACCGGTGTGTCAGACCCACCATGCGGGAGGCCGGGTGGACGTACCGCCGAATTGCTCAACACGTGGGGCGTGAGGTCTCCACAGTACATCGATGTTGTCGCCAGTGGTCGGCGGAAGGTGCACGTGCCTGTCGACCTGGGACCGGACCGCAGCGACGCACGGATGCACGCCAAGACCGTAGGATCCTACACAGTGCCGTAGGGGACCGCACCGCCACTTCCCAGCAAATTAGGGACACTGTTGCTCCTGGGGTATCGGCGAGGACCATTCGCAACCGTCTCCATGAAGCTGGGCTACGGTCCCGCACACCGTTAGGCCGTCTTCCGCTCACGCCCCAACATCGTGCAGCCCGCCTCCAGTGGTGTCGCAACAGGCGTGAATGGAGGGACGAATGGAGACGTGTCGTCTTCAGCAATGAGAGTCGCTTCTGCCTTGGTGCCAATGATGGTCGTATGCGTGTTTGGCGCCGTGCAGGTGAGCGCCACAATCAGGACTGCATACGACCGAGGCACACAGGGCCAACACCCGGCATCATGGTGTGGGGAGCAATCTCCTACACTGGCTGTACACCACTGGTGATCGTCGAGGGGACACTGAATAGTGCACGGTACATCCAAACCGTCATCGAACCCATCGTTCTACCATTCCTAGACCGGCAAGGGAACTTGCTGTTCCAACAGGACAATGCACGTCCGCATGTATCCCGTGCCACCCAACGTGCTCTAGAAGGTGTAAGTCAACTACCCTGGCCAGCAAGATCTCCAGATCTGTCCCCCATTGAGCATGTTTGGGACTGGATGAAGCGTCGTCTCACGCGGTCTGCACGTCCAGCACGAACGCTGGTCCAACTGAGGTGCCAGGTGGAAATGGCATGGCAAGCCGTTCCACAGGACTACATCCAGCATCTCTACGATCGTCTCCATGGGAGAATAGCAGCCTGCATTGCTGCGAAAGGTGGATATACACTGTACTAGTGCCGACATTGTGCATGCTCTGTTGCCTGTGTCTATGTGCCTGTGGTTCTGTCAGTGTGATCATGTGATGTATCTGACCCCAGGAATGTGTCAATAAAGTTTCCCCTTCCTGGGACAATGAATTCACGGTGTTCTTATTTCAATTTCCAGGAGTGTGTGTGTCTATATATATATATATATATATATATATATATATATATATATATATATATATATATATAAAAACAAAGACGATGCGACCCACCGAACGAAAGCGCCAGCAGGTCGATAGACACACAAACACACACACAAAATTCAAGCCCTCACAACAAACCGCCGCCCCACCAGGAAAGAGGGAAGGAGAGGGAAAGACGAAAGGATTTGGGTTCCAGGGGAGAGGGCAAGGAATCACTCCAATCCCGGGAGTGGAAAGACTCACCCTGGGGGAAAAAAGGACGGGTATACACTCGTACACACACACACACACATACATCCAGACATACACAGACACTAGCAGACATCTCACAAGCAGACACACCCAAAGACAAAGAGTTTGGTTAGAGATGTCAGTCGAGGCAGAAGTGAAGAGGCAAAGATGATGTTGAATGACAGGTGAGGTATGAGTGGCGGCAACTTGAAATTAGCGGAGATTGAGGCCTGGTGGGTAACGGGAAGAGAGGATATACTGAAGAGCAAGTTCCCATCTCCGGAGTTCGGATGGGTTGGTGTTGGTGGGAAGTATCCAGATAACCCGGACAGTGTAACACTGTGCCAAGATGTGCTGGCCGTGCACCAAGGCATGTTTAGCCACAGGGTGATCCTCATTACCAACAAACACTGTCTGCCTGTGTCCATTCATGCAAATGGACAGTTTGTTGCTGGTCATTCCCACATAGAATGCATCACAGTGTAGGCAGGTCAGTTGGTAAATCACGTGGGTGCTTTCACATGTGGCTCTGCCTTTGATCGTGTACACCTTCCGGGTTACAGGACTGGAGTAGGTGGTGGAGGGAGGGTGCATGGGACAGGTTTTCAACCGGGGGCGGTTACAAGGATAGGAGCCAGAGGGTAGGGAAGGTGGTTTGGGGATTTCATAGGGATGAACTAACAGGTTAGGAAGGTTAGGTGGATGGCAGAAAGACACTCTTGGTGGAGTGGGGAGGATTTCATGAAGGATGGATCTCATTTCAGGGCAGGATTTGAGGAAGTCGTATCCCTGCTGGAGAGCCACATTCAGAGTCTGGTCCAGTCCCGGAAAGTATCCTGTCACAAGTGGGGCACTTTTGTGGTACTTCTGTGGGGGATTCTGGGTTCGAGGGGATGAGGAGGTGGCTCTGGTTATTTGCTTCTGTACCAGGTCGGGAGGGTAGTTGCGAGATGCGAAAGCTGTTGTCAGGTTGTGGGTGTAATGGTTCAGGGATTCCAGACTGGAGCAGATTCGTTTGCCACGAAGACCTAGGCTGTAGGGAAGGGACCTTTTGATGTGGAATGGGTGGCAGCTGTCATAATGGAGGTACTGTTGCTTGCTGGTGGGTTTGATGTGGACGGACGTGTGAAGCTGGCCATTGGACAGGTGGAGGTCAACGTCAAGGAAAGTGGCATGGGATTTGGAGTAGGACCAGGTGAATCTGATGGAACCAAAGGAGTTGAGGTTGGAGAGGAAATTCTGGAGTTCTTCTTCACTGTGAGTCCAGATCATGAAGATGTCATCAATAAATCTGTACCAAACTTTGGGTTGGCAGGCCTGGGTAACCAAGAAGGCTTCCTCTAAGCGACCCATGAATAGGTTGGCGTACGAGGGGGCCATCCTGGTACCCACGGCTGTTCCCTTTAATTGTTGGTATGTCTGGCCTTCAAAAGTGAAGAAGTTGTGGGTCAGGATGAAGCTGGCTAGGGTGATGAGGAAAGAGGTTTTAGGTAGGGTGGCAGGTGATCGGCGTGAAAGGAAATGCTCCATCGCAGTGAGGCCCTGGACGTGCGGAATATTTGTGTATAAGGAAGTGGCGTCAATGGTTACAAGGATGGTTTCCGGGGGTAACAGATTGGGTAAGGATTCCAGGCGTTCGAGAAAGTGGTTGATGTCTTTGATGAAGGATGGGAGACTGCATGTAATAGGTTGAAGGTGTTGATCTACGTAGGCAGAGATACGTTCTGTGGGGGCTTGGTAACCAGCTACAATGGGGCGGCCGGGATGATTGGGTTTGTGGATTTTAGGAAGAAGGTAGAAGGTAGGGGTGCGGGGTGTCGGTGGGGTCAGGAGGTTGATGGAGTCAGGTGAAAGGTTTTGCAGGGGGCCTAAGGTTCTGAGGATTCCTTGAAGCTCCGCCTGGACATCGGGAATGATTTTCGTTTCGCCTCATTTTGCACTTTCCACCTTCTACTACCATGTCACCCTCACAACACCCCCACAACGACCCCATTAAGTTTTATTTACATTCCCTCCGCAAACATGCCTTCGCCCTAGCCAGATTACACTCCCATATTCTGGACATAGGGAATGATTTTCATTTCGCCTCATTTTACACTTTCCACCTTCTAATACCATGTCACCCTCACAACACCCCCACAACGACCCCATTAAATTTTATTTACATTCCCTCCGCAAACATGCCTTCGCCCTAGCCAGATTACACTCCCATATTCTATTTTCTCAGGCTTGTCTGACATTTGGCATTACCCCCAAAGGCCTCACACTTAAAGTCCCCATCTCTGGCTGCAACCCCTCTTTCCATCAGTTCCTATACCAGTTCCAAAACGCACAATACATTGCCCTCACCCACCTAATCCTTCACCTACACATCAACTCAGCCAATGAACACACCCGTCAACTCCTATCCTTAATAAAAGTCCTTAATCTTTCCTCTCCCACATCCACACCGGCTGTTCAGAGCATCCTCCTACAGGCCAACCGTAAATTAGAACAGCATGCCACCCTCCACCTCAAAAAACTATCCAATCTCCTGGTTTCCCACCTCCGGAAAGGCAACTCACTCACCCTTCACAACCTTTCCAGCAAACCTCAACCTCCTCTCATTGCACACAAACCCGGTCTCTCTCATCTACTCAATCTCCCACTTCCAGCACCACTCCCTCCAAAACCTCAAAATTCCAATCAACACAATCTAGAATCACAACACCCTAACTCAGTAGTTAACCTTTCCTCCAAACCTCTCTCCCAATCCGAAACCTCTGTCCTATCCAAAGGCTTCACCTTCAGCCCCACTCCCAGATTCAACCAAACAGCCCTCATCAAAGATTTTCTGTCCTACACCCGTACTCTCTGCTGGAAATATCACTTTGCCACGAAGAAAAATGATCCTAATCCTACTCCTAATGATCCAACTCCCCAAGACATCATCCAAATTGAACCCTGCCTGGAACAGTTCTGTCCTCCGTCGCAGCGGGACCCACCTCCTCTTCCTCAAAATCACCCTCTCCAAACCTTCCAGGAATTTCTGACTTCCTGCCTTGCATCTCAATCCTTCTTAAAAACCTTAATCCTACTCCCAACATCACCACTGCTGAAGCCCAGGCTATCCGTGATCTGAAGGCTGACCGACCCATCGTCATTCTTCCGGCGGACAAGGGTTCCACGACCGTGGTACTTGATCGTCGGGAGTATGTGGCTGAGGGACTGCGTCAGCATTCAGACAACACCACATACAAAGTTTGCCAAGGTAACCCCATTCCCGATGTCCAGGCGGAGCTTCAAGGAATCCTCAGAACCTTAGGCCCCCTGCAAAACCTTTCACCTGACTCCATCAACCTCCTGACCCCACCGATACCCCGCACCCCTACCTTCTACCTTCTTCCTAAAATCCACAAACCCAATCATCCCGGCCGCCCCATTGTAGCTGGTTACCAAGCCCCCACAGAACGTATCTCTGCCTACGTAGATCAACACCTTCAACCTATTACATGCAGTCTCCCATCCTTCATCAAAGGCACCAACCACTTTCTCGAACGCCTGGAATCCTTACCCAATCTGTTACCCCTGGAAACCATCCTTGTAACCATTGATGCCACTTCCTTATACACAAATATTCCGCACGTCCAGGGCCTCACTGCGATGGAGCATTTCCTTTCACACCGATCACCTGCCACCCTACCTAAAACCTCTTTCCTCATCACCTTAGCCAGCTTCATCCTGACCCACAACTTCTTCACTTTTGAAGGCCAGACATACCAACAATTAAAGGGAACAGCCGTGGGTACCAGGATGGCCCCCTCGTACGCCAACCTATTCATGGGTCGCTTAGAGGAAGCTTTCTTGGTTACCCAGGCCTGCCAACCCAAAGTTTGGTACAGATTTATTGATGACATCTTCATGATCTGGACTCACAGTGAAGAAGAACTCCAGAATTTCCTCTCCAACCTCAACTCCTTTGGTTCCATCAGATTCACCTGGTCCTACTCCAAATCCCATGCCACTTTCCTTGACGTTGACCTCCACCTGTCCAATGGCCAGCTTCACACGTCCGTCCACATCAAACCCACCAACAAGCAACAGTACCTCCATTATGACAGCTGCCACCCATTCCACATCAAACGGTCCCTTCCCTACAGCCTAGGTCTTCGTGGCAAACGAATCTGCTCCAGTCCGGAATCCCTGAACCATTACACCCACAACCTGACAACAGCTTTCGCATCTCGCAACTACCCTCCCGACCTGGTACAGAAGCAAATAACCAGAGCCACCTCCTCATCCCCTCGAACCCAGAATCCCCCACAGAAGTACCACAAAAGTGCCCCACTTGTGACAGGATACTTTCCGGGACTGGACCAGACTCTGAATGTGGCTCTCCAGCAGGGATACGACTTCCTCAAATCCTGCCCTGAAATGAGATCCATCCTTCATGAAATCCTCCCCACTCCACCAAGAGTGTCTTTCTGCCATCCACCTAACCTTCCTAACCTGTTAGTTCATCCCTATGAAATCCCCAAACCACCTTTCCTACCCTCTGGCTCCTATCCTTGTAACCGCCCCCGGTTGAAAACCTGTCCCATGCACCCTCCCTCCACCACCTACTCCAGTCCTGTAACCCGGAAGGTGTACACGATCAAAGGCAGAGCCACATGTGAAAGCACCCACGTGATTTACCAACTGACCTGCCTACACTGTGATGCATTCTATGTGGGAATGACCAGCAACAAACTGTCCATTCGCATGAATGGACACAGGCAGACAGTGTTTGTTGGTAATGAGGATCACCCTGTGGCTAAACATGCCTTGGTGCACGGCCAGCACATCTTGGCACAGTGTTACACTGTCCGGGTTATCTGGATACTTCCCACCAACACCAACCCATCCGAACTCCGGAGATGGGAACTTGCTCTTCAGTATATCCTCTCTTCCCGTTACCCACCAGGCCTCAATCTCCGCTAATTTCAAGTTGCCGCCACTCATACCTCACCTGTCATTCAACATCATCTTTGCCTCTTCACTTCTGCCTCGACTGACATCTCTGCCCAAACTCTTTGTCTTTGGGTGTGTCTGCTTGTGAGATGTCTGCTTGTGTCTGTGTATGTGTGGATGGATGTGTGTGTGTGTGCGAGTGTATACCCGTCCTTTTTTCCCCCAGGGTGAGTCTTTCCACTCCCGGGATTGGAGTGACTCCTTGCCCTCTCCCCTGGAACCCATATCCTTTTGTCTTTCCCTCTCCCTCCCTCTTTCCTCGTGGGGCGGCGGTTTTTTGCCAGGGCTTGAATTTTGTGTGTGTGTTTGTGTGTCTATCGACCTGCCGGCGCTTTCGTTCGGTGAGTCGCATCGTCTTTGTTTATATATATATATATATATATATATATATATATATATAAGAACAAGGATGATGTGACTTGCTGGGTGAAAGTGCTGGCGGGTCGACGGACGCACAGACGAACGTGGGCATACGCGCAGGATTCAGGCTTTCGCGGCGGACTGTTGCCTCATCGGGGGGAGGGGGGGGGGACGGGGGATGTTGGTTTTGGGGGAGAGGGTGGGGAGTCGTTCCAGTCCCGGGAGCGGAGGGACTTGCCTTAGGGGGAGAGAAGGACGGGTATACGCTCGCGCGCACGCGCGTGTCCATCGGCGCATGTACAGACGCGGGCAGACTTCTCACAAGCAGACATATTTGGAGACAGAGAGTTTGGGCAGAGACAGTCCTTTGTCTTTAAATATGTCTGCTTGTGAGATGTCTGCTTGTGTCTGTATATGTGTGGATGGATATGTGTGTGTGTGCGAGTGTATACCTGTCCTTTTTTCCCCCTAAGGTAAGTCTTTCCGCTCCCGGGATTGGAATGACTCCTTACCTTCTCCCTTAAAACCCACATCCTTTCGTCTTTCCCTCTCCTTCCCTCTTTCCTGAGGAGGCAACAGTTTGTTGCGAAAGCTTGAATTTTGTGTGTGGGTTTGTGTTTGTTTGTGTGTCTATCGACCTGCCAGCGCTTTCGTTCGGTAAGTCACATCATCTTTGTTTTTAGATATATTTTTCCCACGTGGAATGTTTCCCTCTATTATATTAAATTATTTAACAGTTACATTGCAGACCCATACATATTCCCTGATACACTTACACAAGGAATAACTTATATGAAACCTATAGACCATGCAGACACAGCAAACCCAGGACAATATCGCCCCATAACATGCCTACCAACAATATACAAAATATTAACTTCAGTCCTTACACAGAAATTAATGACACATACAACAAAGAACAAAATTATAAGTGAAGAACAAAAAGATTGCTGCAAATGAGCATTAGGATGTAAAGAGCAACTGATAATAGATGCAGTGGTGACACATCTAGCTAAAACTAAACGGAGGTCACTACAGTATGCATACATTGATTACCAAAACGCTTTTGATAGTGTACCCCACTCATGGTTACTACAAATATTGGAAATATACAAAGTAGATCCTAAACTGATACAGTTCCTAAACATAGTAATGAAAAATTGGAAAACCACACTTAAGATCCAAACAAATTCAAATAATATCAAATCACAGGCAATACAGATTAAGCGTGGATTATACCAAGGAGACTCATTAAGTCCTTTCTGGTTGCTCTGAACCCACTATCCAACATGCTAAATAATACAAATTATGGATATAATATTACTGGAACATACCAACACAAAATCACACATTTGCTATACATGAATGATCTAAAACTACCAGCAGCAACAAATCAGCAACTCAACCAATTACTAAAGATAACAGAAGTATTCAGCAATGATATAAATATGGCTTTTGGAACAGAGAAATGTAAGAAAAATAGCATAGTCAAGGGAAAACACACTAAACAAGAAGATTAAGTACTGGACAACCACAGCAACTGCATAGAAGCGATGGAAAAAACAGATGCCTATAAATATCTAGGATACAGACAAAAAATAGGAATAGATAATAAAAATATTAAAGCAGAACTAAAAGAAAAATATAGACAAAGACTAACAAAAATACTGAAAACACAATTGACAGCAAGAAACAAGACAAAAGCTATAAATACTTATGCTATACCAATATTGACCTACTGAAATGGAGTAACACAGAACTAGAAGCACTCAATACACTTACACAATCACAATGCCACAAATATAGAATACATCACATACATTCAGCAACAGAAAGATTCACATTAAGCAGGAAGGAAGGAGGAAGGGGATTTATTGACATAAAAAACATACATTATGGACACATAGACAATTTAAGAAAATTCTTTATAGAACGAGCAGAAACTAGCAAAATAAGCGAAGCAATCACTCATATAAATACATCGGCTACACCATTGCAATTTTATAACCACTTTTACAACCCTTTAGATCACATAATATCAACAGATACGAAGAAAGTAAATTGGAAAAAGAAAATACTACATGGCAAGCACCTGTATCATCTAATACATTCACACATCGATCAAGACGCATCCAACACATGGCTAAGATAAGTCAATATATACAGTGAGACAGAAGGATTCATGATTGCAATACAGGATCAAACAATAAATACCAGATATTACAGCAAGCATATTATTAAAGATCCCAGTACCACAACAGATAAATGCAGACTTTGCAAACAACAAATAGAAACAGTAGATCACATCACAAGAGGATGTACAATACTAGCAAATACAGAATACCCCAGAAGACATGACAATGTATCAAAAATAATACATCAACAACTTGCCATACAACATAAACTGGTAAAACAACATGTTCCCACATACAAGTATGCACCACAAAATGTACTGGAGAATGATGAATACAAATTACACTAGAACAGAACCATTATCTACATCTACATCTACATCTACATCTATACTCCGCGAGCCACCTTACGGTGTGTGGCGGAGGGTACTTATTGTACCACTATCTGATCCCCCCTTCCCTGTTCCATTCACGAATTGTGTGTGGGAAGAACGACTGCTTGTAAGTCTCCGTATTTGCTCTAATTTCTCGGATCTTTTCATTGTGATCATTACGCGAGATATATGTGGGCGGTAGTAATATGTTGCCCATCTCTTCCCGGAATGTGCTCTCTCGTAATTTCGATAATAAACCTCTCCATATTGCGTAACGCCTTTCTTGAAGTGTCCGCCACTGGAGCTTGTTCAGCATCTCCGTAACGCTCTCGCGCTGACTAAATGTCCCCATGACGAATCGCGCTGCTTTTCGCTGGATCATGTCTATCTCTTCTATTAATCCAACCTGGTAAGGGTCCCATACTGATGAGCAATACTCAAGAATCGGACGAACAAGCGTTTTGTAAGCTACTTCTTTCGTCGATGAGTCACATTTTCTTAGAATTCTTCCTATGAATCTCAACCTGGCGCCTGCTTTTCCCACTATTTGTTTTATGTGATCATTCCACTTCAGATCGCTCCGGATAGTAACTCCTAAGTATTTTACGGTCGTTACCGCTTCCAATGATTTACCACCTATGGCATAATCGTACTGGAATGGATTTCTGCCCCTATGTATGCGCATTATATTACATTTATCTACGTTTAGGGAAAGCTGCCAGCTGTCGCACCATTCATTAATCCTCTGCAGGTCTTCCTGGAGTACGTACGAGTCTTCTGATGTTGCTACTTTCTTGTAGACAACCGTGTCATCTGCAAATAGCCTCACGGAGCTACCGATGTTGTCAACTAAGTCATTTATGTATATTGTAAACAATAAAGGTCCTATCACGCTTCCTTGCGGTACTCCCGAAATTACCTCTACATCTGCAGATTTTGAACCGTTAAGAATGACATGTTGTGTTCTTTCTTCTAGGAAATCCTGAATCCAATCACAAACCTGGTCCGATATTCCGTAAGCTCGTATTTTTTTCACTAAAAGTAAGTGCGGAACCGTATCAAATGCCTTCCTGAAGTCCAGGAATACGGCATCAATCTGCTTGCCAGTGTCTACGGCACTGTGAATTTCTTGGGCAAATAGGGCGAGCTGAGTTTCACATGATCTCTGTTTGCGGAATCCATGTTGGTTATGATGAAGGAGATTTGTATTATCTAAGAACGTCATAATACGAGAACACAAAACATGTTCCATTATTCTACAACAGATTGACGTAAGCGAAATAGGCCTATAATTATTCGCATCTGCTTTATGACCCTTCTTGAAAATGGGAACGACCTGCGCTTTCTTCCAGTCGCTAGGTACTTTACGTTCTTCCAGAGATCTACGATAAATTGCTGATAGAAAGGGGGCAAGTTCTTTAGCATAATCACTGTAGAATCTTAAGGGTATCTCGTCTGGTCCGGATGCTTTTCCGCTACTAAGTGATAGCAGTTGTTTTTCAATTCCGATATCGTTTATTTCAATATTTTCCATTTTGGCGTCCGTGCGACGGCTGAAGTCAGGGACCGTGTTACGATTTTCCGCAGTGAAACAGTTTCGGAACACTGAATTCAGTATTTCTGCCTTTCTTCGGTCGTCCTCTGTTTCGGTGCCATCGTGGTCAACGAGTGACTGAATAGGGGATTTAGATCCACTTACCGATTTTACATATGACCAAAACTTTTTAGGGTTCTTGTTTAGATTGTTTGCCAATGTTTTATGTTCGAATTCGTTGAATGCTTCTCTCATTGCTCTCTTTACGCTCTTTTTCGCTTCGTTCAGCTTTTCCTTATCAGCTATGATTCGACTACTCTTAAACCTATGATGAAGCTTTCTTTGTTTCCATAGTACCTTTCGTACATGATTGTTATACCACGGTGGATCTTTCCCCTCGCTTTGGACCTTAGTCGGTACGAACTTATCTAAGGCATACTGGATGATGTTTCTGAATTTTTTCCATTTTTGTTCCACATCCTCTTCCTCAGAAATGAACGTTTGATGGTGGTCACTCAGATATTCTGCTATTTGTGCCCTATCACTCTTGTTAAGCAAATATATTTTCCTTCCTTTCTTGGCATTTCTTATTACACTTGTAGTTATTGATGCAACCACTGACTTATGATCACTGATATCCTCTTCTACATTCACGGAGTCGAAAAGTTCCGGTCTATTTGTTGCTATGAGGTCTAAAACGTTAGCTTCACGAGTTGGTTCTCTAACTATCTGCTCGAAGTAATTCTCGGACAAGGCAGTCAGGATAATGTCACAAGAGTCTCTGTCCCTGGCTCCAGTTCTGATTGTGTGACTATCCCATTCTATACCTGGTAGATTGAAGTCTCCCCCTATTACAATAGTATGATCACGAAACTTCTTCACGACGTTCTGCAGGTTCTCTCTGAGGCGCTCAACTACTACGGTTGCTGATGCAGGTGGTCTATAGAAGCATCCGACTATCATATCTGACCCACCTTTGATACTTAACTTAACCCAGATTATTTCACATTCGCATTCGCTAATAACTTCACTGGATATTATTGAATTCTTTACTGCTATAAATACTCCTCCACCATTGGCGTTTATCCTATCCTTGCGGTATATATTCCATTCTGTGTCTAGGATTTTGTTACTGTTCACTTCCGGTTTTAACCAACTTTCCGTTCCTAATACTATATGCGCACTATTTCCTTCAATAAGAGATACTAATTCAGGAACCTTGCCCTGGATACTCCTGCAGTTTACCAATATTACGTTAACTTTTCCTGTTTTTGGTCTCTGAGGACGGACGTTCTTTATCAACGATGATAATGTTCTCTCTGGTAAGCCGTCAGGTATTTTATCGTTTCGCCCAAGGGGGGGTCCCTCTAACCTAAAAAACCCCCGTGTGCACGCCACACGTACTCTGCTACCCTAGTAGCTGCTTCCGGTGTGTAGTGCACGCCTGACCTGTCTAGGGGGGCCCTACAGTTCTCCACCCAATAACGGAGGTCGATGAATTTGCAACCATTATAGTCGCAGAGTCGTCTGAGCCTCTGGTTTAGACCCTCCACACGGCTCCAAACCAGAGGACCGCGATCGACTCTGGGCACTATGCTGCAGATATTAAGCTCAGCTTGCACTCCGCGTGCGATGCTGGTTGTCTTCACCAAATCAGCCAGCCGCCGGAAGGAACCAAGGATGGCCTCAGAACCCAAGCGGCAGGCGTCATTCGTTCCGACATGTGCTACTATCTGCAGCCGGTCACACCCAGTGCGTTCAATAGCTGCCGGAAGGGCCTCCTCCACATTACGGACGAGACCCCCCGGCAAGCACACCGAGTGCACACTGGCATTCTTCCCCGACCTACCCGCTATTTTCCTGAGGGACTCCATAACCCGCCTAACGTTAGAGCTCCCTATAACTAATAGGCCCGCCCTCTGTGACTGTCGGGACCTTGCCGGAGAATCGGCCACTGGCCCAACAGGCGAGGCATCCTGTGGTGGCTCGGAAACGATGTCATCACCACTAGGAAGCACCCCGTACCTGTTGGAAAGGGGTAAGGCAGCTGCCACGCGGCCAGATCCCACCTTCGCCTTTCGGCCAGGCACGCGCGAGCCCACCACTGTCCGCCATTCACCCTGGAGTGATGGCTGACCGGTAAGATGCTCACTGCCGGAAGACGCAGCGACATCAGGGGTTCCATGTGATTCCAAGGCCACCGAAGTAGGCATAGGTCTCACCACAGTTGCCCCAACGCCACTACGAGCCGACGCCTGCGCCTCGAGCTCGATGAGCCTAACAGACAATGCCTCCACCTGCCCCTGAAGAGTGGCCAATTCTCCTTGCGTCCGCTCACAACAACCACAGTCCCTACACATGACTATGTTTACCCTACTCTATACAGTGACAAATTCCCAAGATAATCTTCTGATGAGCTACTCTGATAATCAAGAAACACTCACTGAAATACGAGACGCGAAAACTACGCTAGGTTTTCCCAGAAAAACTATTTAAAAGCTAAGCGCAGCAAATAAGTACAAAAACGCTTTATACAAACAGTACTTGCTGCTGCTGGTGCTCTCGCTCTGGCTGTCACAAGACAACTGCTGATTCAAGTGACTAGTGGCTAACGGCCAGAAACAAACAAAAGATGGTTTTAGGGCGCTTTCTGTTCTAAACGATCAAGAAAACACTAAGAAATCTAACAAGAAAACTACGTAAAGTTTTATCAAGAACTGTTAGTTACTATGCAGAGCAGATAAACACAAATAGAATCCCTTCCTTAGTGGAAGGTCGTAAACAAAATGCAAAATAAACGCTTTATACAAACAGTACTCGCTGCTGCTGGTGCTCTCGCTCTGGCTGTCACAAGACAGATAACAGATAAAACAACACCACATAACAGACCTGACATCATACTCACCAATAAAAAGAAGAAATTAACACAACTAATCGAAATATCCATACCCAATACAACAAATGTACAGAAGAAAACAGGAGAAAAAATTGAAAAATACATCCAACTGGCTGAGGAAGTCGACATGTGGCATCAGGATAAAGTTGACATTATACCAATTATACTATCAACTACAGGAGTCATACCACACAATATCCACCAGTACACACCAACACAATACAGCTACATCCAAATGTATATATACAACTACAGAAATCTGTAATTATTGATACATGTTCAACTACCCGAAAGTTCCTAAATGCAATGTAACATATACTGTACAGTTAAAAGGAAGTCACGCTTGATCAAGGTCCATGTCACTTTTTATTTTTAACCAGACATAATGTCTGAGAAAGGAATATAATAATAATAATAATAATAATAACTAACTTGTTCAAGAAACGATGGCAAATTTGTAGAACTCCAGCAGCAAGAGAAGAAGCACTTATATTTTCTTGTATACAAGTGCAATGCGCCTGTCTTTTCTTTCCACGAATGAGTCTATAACTTGTTCTACAGAGATCTGATCACTGGATAGCTCTCCAAGTAGTGTCTTTTCTATTGCTAATGTGCTCAAACACGACGGCCTGGTGTTGGACATTGAATTCTTTAAATAATTCTTCACTCGTTTAAGAGTACTCTTGCTTCATTCACTGCCTGCTGTAGTTGCAGGTAGGGTCAAAACCAAATGCAGGAACTTCGTCGTTTCTTCATAAACGGAGTCGAAATCATTGTTGACAATGTACTTTAAGAGGATTCTTGGAGATAAGAGTTTTTTCACATCAGCGTATATGTTACACAGTGCAGTTTCAAGTTGTTCTTGTTTGAAAAAAGGGTACTGTTCTAATAACTGAAGCAGTTTCAACTTTGGAAATTTTTTTGATAGTTCGGGAAACACTTTTCGTTCAAATGTTCACAAACTGAATTTGGGGAGACTCTTGAAATCTTCCTTCCATCTGAACAATTTGCAAATCCAGTATCTCATAAGTTAGTGCCATGAGAGATGTCTTTTGACTGTCATGGAATGATAAGTTGCCATTCAAACACAAACTACATTTAATGAATTCATCAATGAATGTTTCCATTCTTAATTGCAGTAAATTTCTGAAAACAGTTGTTATTTCGTCATGGCAAGCAGTTATACTGACAGATTTTGACTGAAGAACATTAAAGAATTGAACAAAATAAACAAAGCAGCCTTGGTAGAAACAAAACAAGTAGACAAACGTAGGATCATCCATCTGTCGTTTCATTCTCACAGCACAGCTCAAAGATTCTGGGTCCCACTGACAGTCTGTATCATCAATTGTATAATTAAAAACACTATATAGCTCTGAGAAATGACTAGATATTGTTCAAAATGCCCTGGAATGTAAGTTCCAGTGAGTGTTTCTTGCATGTGGCACCTTAAATCCTTTCTCTTAGCGATACAGTTCGTTTTGATGATTTGCTGAGAAACGAATGGAATGCAGTAAAATCACTTGTCATATGATTTTGGAGGCTTGTAACAGTACCAAATTCAGTTGGTGTGCATAACAATGAATAAACAGTGCATAGGGACAGAACTGCTTCACCAAATGTTGTAATCCTCTTTTTCTCTGTCCACCATTAGTGAAGTATCATCATATGTTTGACTAACCACATTTATTTCCACATTCCATCCTTTCAATACTGCATGAATACTGTTTGACAAACCTACAGCAGTTTTATCTCCAGAAACATCATAAAATCCAACGAATCTTTCCTCAATTTTGTCCGCAATACAGTATCAGAATATTATACTCATTTGTCTCTTGCATCACACGCCTAATATTTCATCAGCTTGAATCGAAATGAAATTGCAGTTCTGAATTTCAGATCTTATTTTCTCATTAACTGCCAGAGTTATCATTTCTATTACATCATTCTGCATATCTGGAGAAGTTCCTTTAAAGGTTGAAGATGATGACAGATGGTCTTGGATTAACTGCTCTTATTGAGCTAGGAAATCCAACAATTCCAGATAGTTATCTTTGTAGCTGGAGGATTCACCCTCTCAATGGCCGCAAAAGGCTACTTCTTGTTTACAAAGAATTAATACAAGCAATACTCTCCTGTTTGATGCAACTTGTTCATTGTATTTTATTGCTTTCAGACGAACAGCTTCAGAAAGAGCATGCTCAACTCTACTTTTGCCTAATATCTGAAATGATTCTTTGTTCCGCAGGTGATGTTTTGATATTTGATGCTTTGGTGCTTTCTGGTCAAAGTTCTTTATTGTACAAATGACCTCATTGCACCATTCCTTCTCACCATCAAACAGAAGACATATATAAGAATATAATCTGTTATTAACTGCATTCGCAGTCAGCCAAGTATACTTTTCATACCAGGCTGCCTGAAAAGTGAATTTTTGTTTGGCTTCACTTACAACTACACTGAGTATAGGAGTAGGTCATTTGTTCTTCAATTCGCACTTTTTTTTTGTACGGTATGTTAATGTACAAAAAGGCATTTTTTTAAAAAATTCTATAAGGTGTTCAGTTGCTCACTCACTCATGTTGGTGACACAATGAAAATATGCACTAAAATCTCACAAGAATGACTATGAACACAAACGGTGCAACTGTTCACTTCCGTGTTAAAATCCTGCATAGAAGCGACAGAGACTAGTCTCGATACCTGCTAGCAAGTGCAGCACACCAGCCTTCGTAGAAGAGGGGATGTGGTGGGTGTGCAGACACACACAGCCAGGTGAGGGAAGGGAGGCAGAGACTGAGAGCAGTCGAGGCTCAAGCAGGCAAATACACCAATACTGGGGGTGCGGTGTGGGCTACAAGACTGATGTCTTCGCACATGTAGAGCTCTTAGCAGAAAGTTATTTCTATTTTTGTTATAAATTACTATTGAATCTTTTTTAAGTACAAATACAGGAGAGACTAAGTGTCAAAGTCTCCCCTCATGCTATGCCACTGATATTTTCCATGGAATCAAACCTTTTACACATATGTGATGGCATCATAGCGTCATACAAATTGTTTCAAGCACAGTGCAAGAAATTAATATGAACAGAAAACTGATTATCAGATTAAAATCAATAAAAAATTTAAAATTGGTCAAATTTGCTTTTATATTTGAAGCACTGGAAATCTTATGATTAAATGGAAACTAAACAGAAGTTTTGCCTTTTCACTAGGTGACACAAAATGTGAAAATTCTGTAATTTTCAGCAAATTAGGTGACACTTTCAGTCCTTTCATGTAAAATTCAGGCACATTTTAAGCTGTGGGAAAACGCATTGCATGTATAAAATGTGCAGTCAAAGGATGCAGGCATTATATTCAGTCTTAAATGATAAAGTGCCTATTTATACATAGCTGAAGTCCCAATAGTTACTATCTGTGACTGGAGGGCTAAGCAACTGGAACAACCACGTACAAGTGCTAAAGTAATATTTCAAGATATACATATAAAAATAATAACAGTACATTTCTTCATCCTTTCTATACAGGGGTTAATACGTATTTCATTAGGTACAGGCATAAGAAATTTAAAATTTGTACTTGAAGTTAACTGTCACCAAATACTGAATGTTTACCTGCCCAACATCATACACAATGTATCTGAAAAGTTGTTAAGAAAGAAAATAAGAATTTTTAATAACAATTCAAATCATAACTATAGTACATATCTTTGTAACACATTGCTGGAAATGACAGTTCACCTGTGCATTAACAATATTAATTTACTACTATCTCATTTTTAAGTTTTGGTTCAAACCATATAAGTCATTTTTCAAATGATGGGCCGAGGACACATATTGCACCAGAGGTGACACAAAACACTTTTCTTCAGCATACATCTTTCTTTCCACACAGGATTATCAGTTGTCATGCACCCTCCTGACAGAAGTGCCTGTTGAGTTCGGACACAAACCTACATGCTAGGATAGAAACTCTAATTGAATTTGGAAATTTGAGCTAGATACTGACAGACTGAAGCAGCAATGTGGATAATGATGTGTGCTTGAAAAGGCTGTAAAGTAAGAGGTTCATTCACAAAATGTTTGTGAGGCTCCTTCATAACAAATGGAAATGGAGTAACAAATCTTTTGAGATAGATGGCTAGAAATACTTTTTGACATCAGTTTGCATCACTCATTTCTTAACTAATTTTTTGATGAATTTTATTTTCTTTATGTGCAGTCTTCATCTGGCACATAAGCTGCCTGGCCATTATTTCCCTGAATTGGCATGGATTGTTATGCGCTGCCTGCTACAGTCAAGATTCTGGCACTATAAAAGATGCACCCATATCCTGACAAGCCCGGTAAACTGAACATCAAAATGCAGACAGAGGTCAGTCACTTATTTCATTAGGTTTCATAGTTTGATAAAAACTTCATCCTACCAAATAGGATTTGTGAACTTTCCAGGCTAGATTATGCGTAAGATCAGACAAACATAAAAGAGATGTGTATATAATATAGCATTAAAGTTTGAAAAATAAGAACAGCTGTGGGATATATTTAGGGAATTGTCTCTTCCAAATTATAACCCTGTGTCTTTTGTCAAACAAATAATTCAAACCAATCAATGAAATCAGTCAAAACTCCTTTTTGAGAGAAGTTATCTGTTCAACAATTCCAGTCAGTACAGTGGCCCTTTTGACCAGGATCTATAACTTTTTGGCCTCCAATTGTTGAACATGCTGGGTAATGGACCCCTTCCATCTAGCTCTCCTGATTTCTCCATCTTCTTCACATTGCTTCTGCATTACACGCTAACCATACTGATCTTGAACATTGTGATACTCCAGTACCATTCTCTCGTTAATGTCAGTCTTGAAGACAACACCACTTCATTTCAGGCTGTCAGATACTTGACGTATTGCTACCAGTGACTTGATTTATTGGTTGACTATCATACACTCTTTATTAATGGAAAAATCTTGCTCTACGAAGGCTTGACAATTACTCAGAATGAGAACCTTTTGAAGAATGCTATACAAATGCTGACATGTGGTATCACCATCCCATAAATCTCTCCATAAGTGATCAATTCTCACCTCTGTCCTCCAGTAGTTTGCACAGAGATCCAGAAATATCTCGTTACCAAGTTGCATGAATTCTTTCTCAACTTTATCACTGTCCTTAGGACTTATCCAATTCTGTGAAGATAATTCTGCATGGCATTCAAGATTCTCACCTTGCTAGTTCTTGGGCTGTTTTTTTATAACTGGATCATAAAAACTTATGTGTTTACAAATGTCGTACTTCAAAGGTGACTTTAGAAGGAACTCTGAGAACATTTCAGTCAGAAAGTCCCTGCACTCAGTTCTGAAACTTAAGATATTTTTGGAGGCACTTTTACTTTTCTGAGCTCACACAGTACAGCATGACCTAAGTCATGTGTATTGCACAATTAAGACCAGCTTTGTTATCAAGTTTTATATCACACAACAATTTTGTGGCAGATAATACTTCAACCATAACAACTAAGGACATCACATCAGCAAGTAGAGACATCATAGCATCGTACAGGAAAGATGCCATGCAGGCTACACATTGGAATAACCTCAAAGAGGGCGTGACCTGCCCTGAGACAAAGCTAAAAAAAGATATTTTAGCCAGCAGCAGAGGATCTTCAAGGTACTTTATCATCGTTTTTCCAGTTGTAAGTATCTATTTTAATCTTGTACTCCTTTACTTTGACTGACTAAGTCTTTAGAAAGGGGATGACTTTTAAGCCAAAGTCGGCCACATCCTCATTTTCTAAGCAGTGCATGGAGCAAAACTTTTTAGGGAAAGGTGGACTCTCAGGTTTATTAAATCTTTTATAATCAGCTCTTCTTGGAGATACATTCTTCAACACATTATAAATCATTCACAGAAAAGGTGCAATGTCTGAGTTAGTCATTAATGCTGCATTCTTGAAACTCTGATGAATTGTATGAAGATCACAAGATCCCATATCAGTAAAAGTTGGTGCACTGTCTTCATGAATACTCTTCAGATCAAGACCCAAATCCTTCAAAAATGTCCCCCCTTTCAAGTTTTTTGAGAATACATTTCCTAAATTGTAGGGCTAACACACAAACAGTGCTGTATAATGTCTTGGTCTGCCCAAGATGCTTCTTACTAGCTAGCTACATTATCATTAGGAAATATGACCAAAACTAACCAGTCACTTTCCTTGTAGTAGAAAAGGAGACATGATTTTTGACAGCCAGCAAAGTCCAATATATATGACTGTTAGTCAGTACAGCATTAGTGGCTGTGGTTAAGGTGATGTCAGGCTGCAATAACTGGGAAGTTGATAAACCGATAGTCAACTGCGAGCTTCCCTAATCACCAGCTACTGTGATCTTATCAAGCATCGAGGTAACATCTTCACTATGCCCAGTTATCTCGCCAGACAACAGGAAGTGTGATCCGGAAGTACCACCACCCTAAAAACAATCAAATATCCAAATAAGATGATGACATGATCCTTATGATACTACATACCTACCAACCTTTAAAATCCAAAAATCTAGAGACACAGTTTAAACAAATCAGGAGGTAGGAATAATCGAAAATCATGGCTGATTTTCAGTATATTCACGAGACAACTGAAGCAAGTCTTTTCCTGTGATGCCAAAAAGCTGTATAATTGCTATAAAATACAAATAAAAACACTGTAACTAACCAAAGCATCAATTCCACATCCGTTATCTGTAGCATGTTTCAACTGTGGTACTATAGTGCATTTAAAATTGGTGGCATATTTTGACATTTGGGTTACCAGAGAAGATGTGACAGCATTGCTCAGGTAACACCAATGGCAAGTCAGCTTTCCCTACCACACAGCCAGTGATTTACTTGGAAAAGCACTCCCATTGCCATGCAATGGATGGACGGTACAACGTCGTGTCCTGCGTTGGATGGATATATGCATTCGACAGATCTTGTTGTGAAATGGTATTTCCTGCCACTGGTGTGCTCTAGAGCCATCAGGAATTGTGAATGAGTGTTTTGCGTTAGCGTTGCACTAATCACAACAGTGCAGCATGTCTGAACATGAGATTCGTATTAAAAGTTGCTCTCCAAGAACACGTTCACCGGCTGTGAACATATTGGTCTGCTGCAATATATTCCTCCAAATTTGACGATAGTACTAGACAATAAAGATACTGCTCTGTTGTGTTGGGTAAAGCTCCAACAATCCACTGGAGGAAAGCAGATATTTTGCTTTGTACGGAATTAAATGTTCTATTGAATAAAGCCAAACATTCCACACTACCAGATCGACAAACTAGTTAAGGCTAAAGGGCACAGTTTAATCAGGCTTCCTCTGTATCATGCTCATTTAAATCCAACAGAGAATATATGAGCATAGGTGAAAAATAAAAAATGTACCACAAACAACAAGAAATGTATGCTCAGTGAGGTTGAAATGTTGACAAAAGAAGCCATGTAAATGCAGATGTTACACTGTACGGCAGGTCTCAAGTTGTCAGCCACATTACCTGTGGAGAGGCGTTCATGAAGGACTGTGATGAAATTTGAGTAATATGTAACTTCTCTTGTTGCCATGTAAAAATCTGCTATTTTGCTGAAACACAGCACAGCATCACAATATTCTGATGCAGTTGGAAAAGAAATTGCGACAGAATCCTCAAACAATACAATAATAAACTAGCAAATGATGGCATGACCAGTCAGCAGTTTATGAAATATCCCATTTTCAGTACAAAAATCAATGTGGAACTTCTTTGCTTATATTGTTGTACCACCCACAACAATTCTCATTTCACTAGCTATCGACTGTCCTTGAAAATTACATTATTTCATTACAAAATGTCTGTAGTTGCTCAAATATCATGGTAGATATGGAAGTTTCACATATTAATCTTATAGCAAAAAACTCTCCGCTTTGTGTGCGATCATTAGCGAAAGTCTTTTTTCCATACCTCAGACCTTTCATGAGATATGAGATTTTTTCAATCTGACTTTTTCACTGGCGCATGTGTTCGTAACAGAGTGCTTTCTACATACATTCCTGTTCTTGAAACTACAGACAGATAGCGATATCCTTCAACATTTAAAGAATAAGTCAACATGTTACTTACCTTTCATACACAGCAAAACATGACGTAACAAGCACGAAATGAAAATGCATAGCAACCTTCATTTCTTACTGCAAATTTCAAGAATATAATGCAATGGTTTACCTAATACCAAAATATGTCAACAACTATAACCATTAGTGATATGGTAGACAGTTCATCATGAAGCTGATGAAATGAACTATAAGATGTATGAGAATCAGAGTTAATGACATAATCGTTTCTTTAAAATCATTTGAGAAGGATTGGCCGGCTTGTAGGCAAGTGAACCTGTCAATTTCTGTGCTGGGTGGGCCTGATATTACCACCAGCTTCAGACACATTCAGCACTCACTTGATACTGAATTGTCAAAGTCACAACTAATTTTAAACACACTAGAGGCTGGATGTTTCTTTACCATTCCTCCTACGATTGTGTCAGTTTTTGTGCTTGCAGGGCTGTATTTTTTCACTGTATTGTTATCTTGTAACATTTTTGTGAACAGGTCACTCATATGGTCAGTGCAATTAATTGGCTAGTTGTAAGTGATGTAAATAATAATAACACTGAATTCTAATTTTTTTATTGGTCTCGAACTTAACATATTCTCAGTGGTTTGAAAAATTGCTTTTTCCGCAGTGTAATGTACAAATCTCATGTCGCCAAAGATGGGATATATGTATGGTGTGAAAAGTGGCAATTGACCCTAAATAAAGAAAAGTGTGAGGTCATCCACATGAGTACTGAAAGAAATCCATCAAATTCCGGTTAGAAGAAAAATTGCACGAATCTCGAGTCTGTCAATTGAACTAAATACATAATGAATAAATTTAATTGGAAAGACCACTTAGATAATGTGTGAGGAAGGTGAACCAAAGACTGTACTTTGGTGCAGAACACTTAGAATATGCAGTAAATGATTAATGGAAAATCTCATATAAAGATGTGAAACAAATACTAACAGAGAGATAGAGGGGCTGGCCAGTACTTACCTCAGCTCAGTACAGCTGATAGATACACATAAAACGGAACTGAAAATTTACGTTCCTAGCTTTCGGAACAAATGTTCCTTCATCGGGAAGGAGAGAGGGGAAAGAAAGGGAAGAAGGGAAAGGAGATTCAGTTACTCACAACCCAGGTTATGAAGCAACAGGGAAAGGAAAATAGGGAGGTTAGCAAGGATGGAGGCATTGTTGTCAGAGGGAAGCCAAAGATATTCTACTCTAAGTACTGTGCCAGCTTCAAACCAAAGAGGATGCATACAGAAGTAAAGAGGTATATAGTATAAAGATAAACACAACTATTTAGGATGAAAAGATGCGTGAATGGCTAAAGAGGAAAGGGAAAGAGGAGAAGACTGAAGAGTGAATGGGAGTGAGGTTGTTTAACGTAGGTTCAGTCCAGGGGGATGGCGGGATGAAAGGATGTGTTGGAGTGCAAGTTCCCATCTCCGCAGTTCAGAGGGACTGGTGTTGGGTGGGAGAAGCCAAATGGCACATACAGTGTAACAGGTTCCTAGGTCCCTAGAATTATGTTGGAGGGCATGCTCCGCTACTGGGTATTGGGCATCTCCTAGGCGGACAGTTCGTCTGTGTCGTTCATGCGCTCAGCCAGTTTAGTTGTTGTCATGCCGATGTAAAAGGCTGTGCAGTGCAGGCATGTCAGTTGATAAATGACATGTGTAGTTTCACACGTAGCCCTGCCTTGAATTGTGTATTTTTTACCAGTAGCGGAGCTGGAGTAGGTGGTTGTGGGGGGATGCATGGGGCAGGTTTTGCAGTGGGGTCGGTTACAGGGGTAGGAACCGCTGGGTGAGAAGGTAGTCTGGGAATATTGTAGGGTTTAACAAGGATGTTACGGAAGTTAGGGGGGCGACGAAAGGCAACTCTGGGTGGTGTGGGGAGAATTTTGTCAAGGGATGATCTCATTTCAGGGGCTGACTTGAGAAAGTCATATCCCTGGCAGAGTAATTTGTTGATGTTTTCGAGGCCAGGATAATATTTTATAACAAGGGGGATGCTTCTGTGTGGTCTGGGGGTAGGAGCATTGTTGTTGAACGGGGAGGAATGTATTGCTCGAGAAATCTGTTTGTGGACAAGGTCTGCAGGATAGTTGCGGGAGAGGAAAGCACTGGTCAGGTTATTAGTGTAATTGTTGAGGGATTCGTCACTGGGGCAGATACATTTGCCACGAATACCTAGACTGTAGGGAAGGGAGCGTTTGATGTGGAAAGGATGGCAGCTATCAAAGTGAAGGTACTGTTGTTTGTTTGTGGGTTTGATATGGACAGAGGTGTGGATGTGAGCTTCAACAAGATGAAGGTCAACATCCAGGAAGGTGGCTTGGGTTTTGGGGAAGGACCAGGTGAAATTCAGATTCGTAAAGGAGTTGAGATTATGGAGGAAATTAAGGAGTGTTTCTTCACCATGAGTCCAGACCATAAAGATGTCATCTATAAACCTATACCAGGCCAGGGGAAGCAGCTGTTGGGTCTTCAGGAAAGCCTCCTCCATGCGACCCATGAAGAGGTTGGCATAGGAAGGAGCCATACTGGTTCCCATGGCGTGGGAATGGGTTTGAGGCGTTCTAGGAAGTGGTTTGTGTCTTTGATGTAGGATGGGAGTCTGCAGGTGATAGGTTGTAGGTGCTGGTCTACCAGAGCTGAGATACATTCGGTTGGGGCTTTGGAGCCTGCTACAATGGGACGGCCAGGTTGGTTCTCTTTGTGGATTTTGGGTAATAGGTAGAATGTAGGGGTATGTGGCTCAGGTGGAGTGAGTAAGTCTATGGAAGCCGTTGTGAGGCCTTACGAGGGACCTTGGATTTTTAGTTTCATCTTCCTCCTATTCTCTTGTTCCGTTTATTGTCCTCTTCTTTTTTTTATTTATTGATTTATTTATTCAACATTCCATAGTTTTAACGTTCGTTATTCGCTGTTTCCCAGCCAACAATTACTGCCAACAATCTCTTCCACACCTACCAGTATCATCCATTTACGTCGATTTCTTGTTGCTGGCGTTATTTTTGTGCCATTGGCTACCTTTCTCTCCCACAAGAAAATTATTTGGGACATTTCTGCGCCAGCCCCGTTCTTTTTTGCGGCACGCGCGATCGCTTTTGCGGCACGCGCGATCGCTTTAGCGGCACGCGCGATCTTTTTTCGCCACTCACTATCTCTGTTTTTGAGCAACGTGTGTTCTTTTCCCCTGATCTGGACGTACTTGCTTGGTCTGGTCAACTTTTTTCCGTTTTTTTCTCATTTAGTGGACTTCCTTTGGTATTAAACATTACCAACACAACTTCTTTCCTTCTTGTCCTTCCCTCCGTGTTTTATTCCTTCTTATGATTACTATTTCAACTTTAGTTATTTATTTTCCCTACCCACCAGTTACCCACTATGTACCCTAATCCTATACCACATTATTTACACTCATTCCGGAAACATGCATTCACCGTAGCCAAACTGCAACCCCACATACCTTTCCTCCGGTCCTGCTTAACCTTTGGAATTACCCCTAAAGGGCTTACCTTAAAAGTTCCCATCTGCGGGTGCAATTCCTCCTTCCACCAGTCTCTCCTGGACTTCCAGAACCTTCAATCCTTAGCCCTTACCCAACTTGTCCTGAATCTCTACACTACTTCATGTAACCACCACTCCCAACAGCTCCTATCTCTCTTCAAAGTCCTCCACCTCTCAAACCCTTGCTTGGAGAACACACTCAGGAACATCATCCTAGAAGCCAGCTGCTAACTTGAGTTCCATGCCACACACCACCTGAAAAAACTATCCACAGTGCTAGTGCAACACCTAAGAAGTGGGGCCCCTCTGCCTATCCCTCACAAACACCAACCACAACAGAACCTTCAACAAACCCCCCTCATAGCCAACAAACCTAGCCTAGACACCCTACTCAATCTCCCCATCCCAGCACATACCCACACAGAGCAAATCTCAACTATAACCACAGTCAAATGCCACATATCACCAGTCCCAATTCAGTCCTAAACCTCTCATCAAGATCCCTCTCTCCTCCAGAGACATCTGTTCTATCAAAAGGCTTAACCTTTAGCCCCACACCTAAATTCAACCACACTGCCCTGGTTAAAGATCTCCTCTCATTCACCCGGAACCTCAACTGGAAATATCACTTCACTACCCAAACACAGCCCCCCAAATACCAGACCCCATGTTGAACCCTGTCTAGAACAGTTCCGACTGCTTTCTCAAAGGGATCCTCCTCCCCTCCCCCAAAACCATCCCTTGCAGACATTTCAGGAATTCCTCACATCCAGTGTTGCCTCCCAGTCCTTCTTGGAGAACATCCCGACAACCCCCAACATCACCCCAGCTGAATCCCGTGCCATTAAGGAGCTGAAAATAGACCGCTCTACTGTCATCCTCCCGGCGGATAAAGGCTCCACAACTGTCGTACTTGACCGTGTGGAGTATGTGGCAGAAGGACTGCGTCAACTCTCCGACACCTCAACCTACAAAGCTGTTACCCAGGACCCCATTCCCTCCATCCAGACTGAGCTGCAAAAAATTCTAAAAATCCAAGGTCCCTCACAAGGCCTCACAACGGCTTCCATAGACTTACTCACTCCACCTGAGCCACATACCCCTAACTTCTACCTATTACCCAAAATCCACAAAGAGAACCATCCTGGCCGTCCCATTGTAGCAGGCTTCAAAGCCCCAACCGAACGAATCTCAGCTCTGGTAGACCAGCACCTACAACCTATCACCCACAGACTCCCATCCTACATCAAAGACACAAACCACTTCCTAGAACGCCTCAAATCCATTCCCACTCCTCTCCCACCTGAAACCTTTCTTGTCACCATAGATGCTACATCCCTTTACACAAACATCCCACATACCCATGGTCTCTCTGCCCTTGAGCACTACTTCTCCCAACGCCCACCCGAAGATCTTCCAAAAACCTCGTTCCTTATCACACTTACCAACTTCATCCTCACCCATAATTGATTCACTTTTGAAGGCCAGACCTACAAACAAATCAGGGGAACGGTCATGAGAACCAGAATGGCTCCGTCCTATGCCAACCTCTTCATAGGCCGCATGCAGGAGGCTTTCCTGAAGACCCAACAGCTGCTTCCCCTGGCCTGGTATAGGTTTATAGATGACATCTTTGTGGTCTGGACTCATGGTGAAGAAACACTCCTTAATTTCCTCCATAACCTCAAGTCCTTTTCGAATCTGAATTTCACCTTGTCCTTCTCCAAAACCCAAGCCACCTTCCTGGATGTTGACCTTCATCTTGTTGTAGCTCACATCCACACCTCTCACCATATCAAACCCACAAACAAACAACAGTACCTTCACTTTGATAGCTGCCATCCTTTCCACAACAAACGCTCCCTTTCCTACAGCCTAGGTATTCATGGCAAACGTATCTGCTCCAGTGGCGAATCCCTCAACAATTACACTAATAACCTGACCAGTGCCTTCCTCTCCCGCAACTATCCTGCAGACCTTGTCCACAAACAGATTTCCCGAGCAATACATTCCTCCCCGTCCAACAACAATGCTCCTACCCCCAGACCACACAGAAGCATCCCCCTTGTCACCCAATATTATCCTGGCCTCGAAAACATCAACAAATTACTCCGCCAGGGATATGACTTTCTCAAGTCAACCCCTGAAATGAGATCATCCCTTGACAAAATTCTCCCCACACCACCCAGAGTAGCCTTTCGTCGCCCCCTAACCTCCGTAACATCCTTGTTAAACCCTACAATATTCCCAGACTACCTTCTCTACCCAGCGGTTCCTACCCCTGTAACCGACCCCACTGCAAAACCTGCCCCACGCTACCCCCCACAACCACCTACTCCAGCTCCGCTACTGGTAAAACATACACAATTCAAGGCAGGGCTACGTGTGAAACTACACGTGTCATTTATCAACTGACATGCCTGCACTGCACAGCCTTTTACATCGGCATGACAACAACTAAATTGGCTGAGCGCATGAACGGACACAGACGAACTGTCCGCCTAGGAGATGCCCAATACCCAGTAGCGGAGCATGCCCTCCAGCATAATTCTAGGGACCTAGGAACCTGCTACACCGTATGTGCCATTTGGCTTCTCCCACCCAACACCAGTCCCTCTGAACTGCGGAGATGGGAACTTGCACTCCAACACATCCTTTCATCCCGCCATCCCCCTGGACTGAACCTTCGTTAAACAACCTCACTCCCATTCACTCTTCAGTCTTCTCCTCTTTCCCTTTCCTCTTTAGCCATTCATGCATCTTTTCATCCTACATAGTTGTGTTTATCTTTATACTATATACCTCTTTACTTCTGTATGCATCCTCTTTGGTTTGAAGCTGGCACAGTACTTACAGTAGAATATCTTTGGCCTCCCTCTGACAACCATGCCTCCATCCTTGCTAACCTCCCTATTTTCCTTTCCCTGTTGCTTCATAACCTGGGTTGTGAGTAACTGAATCTCCTTTCCCTTCTTCCCTTTCTTTCCCCTCTCTCCTCCCTGATGAAGGAACATTTGTTCTGAAAGCTAGGAACGTAAATTTTCAGTTCTGTTTTATGTGTATCTATCGGCTGTACTGAGCTGAGGTAAGTACTGACCAGCCCCTCTATCTCTGTGTTAGTATTTGTTTCACATCTTTGTATGAGATTTTCCATTAATCATTTAGTTCACCTATATGGTCCACATCCTTCATTGTTTTGTCCCTTTTGTTAGCTATCATGTACGTCTGTCATCTTAAAATTTTCTCTTCTTCAGTGTTTTATATATACATAAATAAATATTTTCGTCACCAACTGTGCTAGTTTCATTTTCCACCTATTATCTTGTTCCGTTTATTGTCCTCTTCTTTTTTTTATTTATTGATTTATTTATTCAACATTCCATAGTTTTAACGTTCGTTATTCGCTGTTTCCCAGCCAACAATCACTACCAACAATCTCTTCCACACCTACCAGTATCATCCATTTCCGTCGATTTCTTGTTGCTGGCGATATTTTTGTGCCATTGGCTATCTTTCTCTGCCACAAGAAAATTATTTGGGACATTTCTGCGCCACCCGCGATCTTTTTTGCGGCACGCGCGATCGCTTTTGCGGCACGAGCGATCGTTTTTGCGGCACGCGCGATCTTTTTTCGCCACTCGCTATCTCTGTTTTTGAGCAACGTGTGTTCTTTTCCCCTGACCTGGATGTACTTGCTTGGTCTGGTCAACTTTTTCCGTATTTTTCTTATTTAGTGGTGTTCCTTTGGTATTGAACAATACCAACACAATTTCTTTCCTTCTCGTTCTTCCCTCCGTGTTTTATTCCTTCTTATGATTACTATTTCAACTTTAGTTATTTATTTTCCCTACCCACCAGTTACCCACTATGTACCCTAATCCTATACCACAATATTTACACTCATTCCGGAAACATGCATTCACCGTAGCCAAACTGCAACCCCACATACTTTTCCTCCGGTCCTGCTTAACCTTTGGAATTACCCCTAAAGGGCTTACCTTAAAAGTTCCCATCTCCGGGTGCAATTCCTCCTTCCACCAGTCTCTCCTGGACTTACAGAACCTTCAATCCTTAGCCCTTACCCAACTTGTCCTGAATCTCTACACTACTTCATGTAACCACCACTAACAAAAGCTCCTATCTCTCTTCAAAGTCCTCCACCTCTCAAACCCTTGCTTGGAGAACACACTCAGGAACATCATCCTAGAAGCCAGCTGCTAACTTGAGTTCCATGCCACACACCACCTGAAAAAACTATCCACAGTGCTAGTGCAACACCTAAGAAGTGGGGCCCCTCTGCCTATCCCTCACACACACCAACCACAACAGAACCTTCTACAAACCCCCCTCATAGCCAACAAACCTAGCCTAGACACCCTACTCAATCTCCCCATCCCAGCTCATACACCACACAGACCAAATCTCAACTATAACCACAGTCAAATGCCACATATCACCAGTCCCAATTCAGTCCTAAACCTCTCATCCAGATCCCTCTCTCCTCCAGAGACGTCTGTTCTATCAAAAGGCTTAACCTTTAGCCCCACACCTAAATTCAACCACACTGCCCTGGTTAAAGATCTCCTCTCATTCACCCGGAACCTCAACTGGAAATATCACTTCACTACCCAAACACAGCCCCCAAATACTAGACCCAGTGTTGAACCCTGTCTAGAACAGTTCCGACTGCCTTCTCAAAGGGATCCTCCTCCCCTCCCCCAATACCATCCCTTGCAGACATTTCAGGAATTCCTCACATCCAGTGTTGCCTCCCAGTCCTTCTTGAAGAACGTCCCGACAACCCCCAACATCACCCCAGCTGAATCCCGTGCCATTAAGGAGCTGAAAATAGACCGCTCTACTGTCACCCTTCCGGCGGATAAAGGCTCCACAACTGTCGTACTTGACCGTGTGGAGTATGTGGCAGAAGGACTGCGTCAACTCTCTGACACCTCAACCTACAAAGCTGTTACCCAGGACCCCATTCCCTCCATCCAGACTGAGCTGCAAAAAATCCTAAAAATCCAAGGTCCCTCACAAGGCCTCACAACGGCTTCCATAGACTTACTCACTCCACCTGAGCCACGTACCCCTACCTTCTACCTATTACCCAAAATCCACAAAGAGAACCATCCTGGCCGTCCCATTGTAGCAGGTTTCAAAGCCCCAACGGAACATATCTCAGCTCTGGTAGACCAGCACCTACAACCTATCACCCGCAAACTCCCATCCTACATCAAAGACACAAACCACTTCCTAGAACGCCTCAAATTCATTCCCACTCCTCTCCCACCTGAAACCTTTCTTGTCACCATAGATGCTACATCCCTTTACACAAACATCCCACATGCCCATGGTCTCTCTGCCCTTAAGCACTACCTCTCCCAACGCCCACCCGAAGATCTTCCAAAAACCTCGTTGTTTATCACACTTACCAACTTCATCCTCACCCATAATTGATTCACTTTTGAAGGCCAGACCTACAAACAAATCAGGGGAACGGCCATGGGAACCAGGATGGGTCCGTCCTATGCAACACCGCATGGAGGAGGCTTTCCTGAAGACCCAACAGCTGCTTCCCCTGGCCTGGTATAGGTTTATAGATGACATCTTTGTGGTCTGAACTCATGGTGAAGAAACACTCCTTAATTTCCTCCATAACCTCAACTCCTTTTCGAATCTGAATTTCACCTGGTCCTTCTCCAAAACCCAAGCCACCTTCCTGGATGTTGACCTTCATCTTGTTGAAGCTCACATCCACACCTCTCACCATATCAAACCCACAAACAAACAACAGTACCTTCACTTTGATAGCTGCCATCCTTTCCACATCAAACGCTCCCTTCCCTACAGCCTAGGTATTCGTGGCAAACGTATGTGCTCCAGTGACGAATCCCTCAACAATTACACTAATAACCTGACCAGTGCTTTCCTCTCCCGCAACTATCCTGCAGACCTTGTCCACAAACAGATTTCCCGAGCAATACATTCCTACCCGTCCAACAACAATGCTCCTACCCCCAGACCACACAGAAGCATCCCCCTTGTCACCCAATATTATCCTGGCCTCGAAAACATCAACAAATTACTCCGCCAGGGATATGACTTTCTCAAGTCAACCCCTGAAATGAGATCATCCCTTGACAAAATTCTCCCCACACCACCCAGAGTAGCTTTTCGTCGCCCCCCTAATCTCCGTAACATCCTTGTTAAACCCTACAATATTCCCAGACTACCTTCTCTACCCAGCAGTTCCTACCCCTGTAACCGACCCTGCTGCAAAACCTGCCCCATGCATCCCCCCACAACCAAATACTCCAGCCCCGCTACTGTTAAAACATACACAATTCAAGGCAGGGCTACGTGTGAAACTACACATGTCATTTATCAACTGACATGCCTGCACTGCACAGCCTTTTACATCGGCATGACAACAACTAAATTGGCTGAGCGCATGAACGGACACAGACGAACTGTCCGCCTAGGAGATGCCCAATACCCAGTAGCGGAGCATGCCCTCCAGCATAATTCTAGGGACCTAGGAACCTGCTACACCGTATGTGCCATTTGGCTTCTCCCACCCAACACCAGTCCCTCTGAACTGCGGAGATGGGAACTTGCACTCCAACACATCCTTTCATCCCGCCATCCCCCTGGACTGAACCTTCGTTAAACAACCTCACTCCCATTCACTCTTCAGTCTTCTCCTCTTTCCCTTTCCTCTTTAGCCATTCACGCATCTTTTCATATTACATAGTTGTGTTTATCTTTATACTATATACCTCTTTACTTCTGTATGCATCCTCTTTGGTTTGAAGCTGGCACAGTACTTACAGTAGAATATCTTTGGCCTCCCTCTGACAACCATGCCTCCATCCTTGCTATCCTCCCTATTTTCCTTTCCCTGTTGCTTCATAACCTGGGTTGTGAGTAACTGAATCTCCTTTCCCTTCTTCCCTTTCTTTCCCCTCTCTCCTCCCTGATGAAGGAACATTTGTTCTGAAAGTTAGGAAAGTAAATTTTTAGTTCTGTTTTATGTGTATCTATCGGCTGAGGTAAGTACTGGCCAGCCCCTCTATCTCTCTGTTAGTATTTGTTTCACATCTTTGTATGAGATTTTCCATTAATCATTTAGTTCACCTATATGGTCCACATCCTTCATTGTTTTGTCCCTTTTGTTAGCTATCACTTACGTCTGTCATCTTAACACTTTCTCTTCTTCAGTGTTTTATATATACATAAATAAATATTTTCGTCACCAACTGTGCTAGTTTCATCTTCCTCCTATTATCTTGTTCCGTTTATTGTCCTCTTCTTTTTTTTATTTATTGATTTATTTATTCAACATTCCATAGTTTTAACGTTCGTTATTCGCTGTTTCCCAGCCAACAATCACTACCAACAATCTCTTCCACACCTACCAGTATCATCCATTTCCGTCGATTTCTTGTTGCTGGCGATATTTTTGTGCCATTGGCTATCTTTCTCTGCCACAAGAAAATTATTTGGGACATTTCTGCGCCACCCGCGATCTTTTTTGCGGCACGTGCGATCGCTTTTGCGGCACGCGCGATCATTTTTGCGGCACGCGCAATCATTTTTCGCCACTCGCTATCTCTGTTTTTGCGCAACGTGTTTTCTTTTCCCCTGATCTGGACGTACTTGCTTGGTCTGGTCAACTTTTTCCGTATTTTTCTTATTTAGTGGTGTTCCTTTGGTATTGAACAATACCAACACAATTTCTTTCCTTCTCGTTCTTCCCTCCGTGTTTTATTCCTTCTTATGATTACTATTTCAACTTTAGTTATTTATTTTCCCTACCCACCAGTTACCCACTATGTACCCTATTCCTATACCACATTATTTACACTCATTCCGGAAACATGCATTCACCGTAGCCAAACTGCAACCCCACATACTTTTCCTCCGGTCCTGCTTAACCTTTGGAATTACCCCTAAAGGGCTTACCTTAAAAGTTCCCATCTCCGGGTGCAATTCCTCCTTCCACCAGTCTCTCCTGGACTTCCAGAACCTTCAATCCTTAGCCCTTACCCAACTTGTCCTGAATCTCTACACTACTTCATGTAACCACCACTAACAAAAGCTCCTATCTCTCTTCAAAGTCCTCCACCTCTCAAACCCTTGCTTGGAGAACACACTCAGGAACATCATCCTAGAAGCCAGCTGCTAACTTGAGTTCCATGCCACACACCACCTGAAAAAACTATCCACAGTGCTAGTGCAACACCTAAGAAGTGGGGCCCCTCTGCCTATCCCTCACACACACCAACCACAACAGAACCTTCTACAAACCCCCCTCATAGCCAACAAACCTAGCCTAGACACCCTACTCAATCTCCCCATCCCAGCTCATACACCACACAGACCAAATCTCAACTATAACCACAGTCAAATGCCACATATCACCAGTCCCAATTCAGTCCTAAACCTCTCATCCAGATCCCTCTCTCCTCCAGAGACGTCTGTTCTATCAAAAGGCTTAACCTTTAGCCCCACACCTAAATTCAACCACACTGCCCTGGTTAAAGATCTCCTCTCATTCACCCGGAACCTCAACTGGAAATATCACTTCACTACCCAAACACAGCCCCCAAATACTAGACCCAGTGTTGAACCCTGTCTAGAACAGTTCCGACTGCCTTCTCAAAGGGATCCTCCTCCCCTCCCCCAATACCATCCCTTGCAGACATTTCAGGAATTCCTCACATCCAGTGTTGCCTCCCAGTCCTTCTTGAAGAACGTCCCGACAACCCCCAACATCACCCCAGCTGAATCCCGTGCCATTAAGGAGCTGAAAATAGACCGCTCTACTGTCACCCTTCCGGCGGATAAAGGCTCCACAACTGTCGTACTTGACCGTGTGGAGTATGTGGCAGAAGGACTGCGTCAACTCTCTGACACCTCAACCTACAAAGCTGTTACCCAGGACCCCATTCCCTCCATCCAGACTGAGCTGCAAAAAATCCTAAAAATCCAAGGTCCCTCACAAGGCCTCACAACGGCTTCCATAGACTTACTCACTCCACCTGAGCCACGTACCCCTACCTTCTACCTATTACCCAAAATCCACAAAGAGAACCATCCTGGCCGTCCCATTGTAGCAGGTTTCAAAGCCCCAACGGAACATATCTCAGCTCTGGTAGACCAGCACCTACAACCTATCACCCGCAAACTCCCATCCTACATCAAAGACACAAACCACTTCCTAGAACGCCTCAAATTCATTCCCACTCCTCTCCCACCTGAAACCTTTCTTGTCACCATAGATGCTACATCCCTTTACACAAACATCCCACATGCCCATGGTCTCTCTGCCCTTAAGCACTACCTCTCCCAACGCCCACCCGAAGATCTTCCAAAAACCTCGTTGTTTATCACACTTACCAACTTCATCCTCACCCATAATTGATTCACTTTTGAAGGCCAGACCTACAAACAAATCAGGGGAACGGCCATGGGAACCAGGATGGGTCCGTCCTATGCAACACCGCATGGAGGAGGCTTTCCTGAAGACCCAACAGCTGCTTCCCCTGGCCTGGTATAGGTTTATAGATGACATCTTTGTGGTCTGAACTCATGGTGAAGAAACACTCCTTAATTTCCTCCATAACCTCAACTCCTTTTCGAATCTGAATTTCACCTGGTCCTTCTCCAAAACCCAAGCCACCTTCCTGGATGTTGACCTTCATCTTGTTGAAGCTCACATCCACACCTCTCACCATATCAAACCCACAAACAAACAACAGTACCTTCACTTTGATAGCTGCCATCCTTTCCACATCAAACGCTCCCTTCCCTACAGCCTAGGTATTCGTGGCAAACGTATGTGCTCCAGTGACGAATCCCTCAACAATTACACTAATAACCTGACCAGTGCTTTCCTCTCCCGCAACTATCCTGCAGACCTTGTCCACAAACAGATTTCCCGAGCAATACATTCCTACCCGTCCAACAACAATGCTCCTACCCCCAGACCACACAGAAGCATCCCCCTTGTCACCCAATATTATCCTGGCCTCGAAAACATCAACAAATTACTCCGCCAGGGATATGACTTTCTCAAGTCAACCCCTGAAATGAGATCATCCCTTGACAAAATTCTCCCCACACCACCCAGAGTAGCTTTTCGTCGCCCCCCTAATCTCCGTAACATCCTTGTTAAACCCTACAATATTCCCAGACTACCTTCTCTACCCAGCAGTTCCTACCCCTGTAACCGACCCTGCTGCAAAACCTGCCCCATGCATCCCCCCACAACCAAATACTCCAGCCCCGCTACTGTTAAAACATACACAATTCAAGGCAGGGCTACGTGTGAAACTACACATGTCATTTATCAACTGACATGCCTGCACTGCACAGCCTTTTACATCGGCATGACAACAACTAAATTGGCTGAGCGCATGAACGGACACAGACGAACTGTCCGCCTAGGAGATGCCCAATACCCAGTAGCGGAGCATGCCCTCCAGCATAATTCTAGGGACCTAGGAACCTGCTACACCGTATGTGCCATTTGGCTTCTCCCACCCAACACCAGTCCCTCTGAACTGCGGAGATGGGAACTTGCACTCCAACACATCCTTTCATCCCGCCATCCCCCTGGACTGAACCTTCGTTAAACAACCTCACTCCCATTCACTCTTCAGTCTTCTCCTCTTTCCCTTTCCTCTTTAGCCATTCACGCATCTTTTCATATTACATAGTTGTGTTTATCTTTATACTATATACCTCTTTACTTCTGTATGCATCCTCTTTGGTTTGAAGCTGGCACAGTACTTACAGTAGAATATCTTTGGCCTCCCTCTGACAACCATGCCTCCATCCTTGCTATCCTCCCTATTTTCCTTTCCCTGTTGCTTCATAACCTGGGTTGTGAGTAACTGAATCTCCTTTCCCTTCTTCCCTTTCTTTCCCCTCTCTCCTCCCTGATGAAGGAACATTTGTTCTGAAAGTTAGGAAAGTAAATTTTTAGTTCTGTTTTATGTGTATCTATCGGCTGAGGTAAGTACTGGCCAGCCCCTCTATCTCTCTGTTAGTATTTGTTTCACATCTTTGTATGAGATTTTCCATTAATCATTTAGTTCACCTATATGGTCCACATCCTTCATTGTTTTGTCCCTTTTGTTAGCTATCACTTACGTCTGTCATCTTAACACTTTCTCTTCTTCAGTGTTTTATATATACATAAATAAATATTTTCGTCACCAACTGTGCTAGTTTCATCTTCCTCCTATTATCTTGTTCCGTTTATTGTCCTCTTCTTTTTTTTATTTATTGATTTATTTATTCAACATTCCATAGTTTTAACGTTCGTTATTCGCTGTTTCCCAGCCAACAATCACTACCAACAATCTCTTCCACACCTACCAGTATCATCCATTTCCGTCGATTTCTTGTTGCTGGCGATATTTTTGTGCCATTGGCTATCTTTCTCTGCCACAAGAAAATTATTTGGGACATTTCTGCGCCACCCGCGATCTTTTTTGCGGCACGTGCGATCGCTTTTGCGGCACGCGCGATCATTTTTGCGGCACGCGCAATCATTTTTCGCCACTCGCTATCTCTGTTTTTGCGCAACGTGTTTTCTTTTCCCCTGATCTGGACGTACTTGCTTGGTCTGGTCAACTTTTTCCGTATTTTTCTTATTTAGTGGTGTTCCTTTGGTATTGAACAATACCAACACAATTTCTTTCCTTCTCGTTCTTCCCTCCGTGTTTTATTCCTTCTTATGATTACTATTTCAACTTTAGTTATTTATTTTCCCTACCCACCAGTTACCCACTATGTACCCTATTCCTATACCACATTATTTACACTCATTCCGGAAACATGCATTCACCGTAGCCAAACTGCAACCCCACATACTTTTCCTCCGGTCCTGCTTAACCTTTGGAATTACCCCTAAAGGGCTTACCTTAAAAGTTCCCATCTCCGGGTGCAATTCCTCCTTCCACCAGTCTCTCCTGGACTTCCAGAACCTTCAATCCTTAGCCCTTACCCAACTTGTCCTGAATCTCTACACTACTTCATGTAACCACCACTCCCAACAGCTCCTATCTCTCTTCAAAGTCCTCCACCTCTCAAACCCTTGCTTGGAGAACACACTCAGGAACATCATCCTAGAAGCCAGCTGCTAACTTCAGTTCCATGCCACACACCACCTGAAAAAACTATCCACAGTGCTAGTGCAACACCTAAGAAGTGGGGCCCCTCTGCCTATCCCTCACAAACACCAACCACAACAGAACCTTCAACAAACCCCCCTCATAGCCAACAAACCTAGCCTAGACACCCTACTCAATCTCCCCATCCCAGCACATACCCACACAGAGCAAATCTCAACTATAACCACAGTCAAATGCCACATATCACCAGTCCCAATTCAGTCCTAAACCTCTCATCAAGATCCCTCTCTCCTCCAGAGACATCTGTTCTATCAAAAGGCTTAACCTTTAGCCCCACACCTAAATTCAACCACACTGCCCTGGTTAAAGATCTCCTCTCATTCACCCGGAACCTCAACTGGAAATATCACTTCACTACCCAAACACAGCTCCCAAATACTAGACCCAGTGTTAAACCCTGTCTAGAACAGTTCCGACTGCCTTCTCAAAGGGATCCTCCTCCCCTCCTCCAAAACCATCCCTTGCAGACATTTCAGGAATTCCTCACATCCAGTGTTGCCTCCCAGTCCTTCTTGGAGAACATCCCGACAACCCCCAACATCACCCCAGCTGAATCCCGTGCCATTAAGGAGCTGAAAATAGACCGCTCTACTGTCACCCGTCCGGCGGATAAAGGCTCCACAACTGTCATACTTGACCGTGTGGAGTATGTGGCAGAAGGACTGCGTCAACTCTCTGACACCTCAACCTACAAAGCTGTTACCCAGGACCTCATTCCCTCCATCCAGACTGAGCAGCAAAAAATCCTAAAAATCCAAGGTCCCTCACAAGGCCTCACAACGGCTTCCATAGACTTACTCACTCCACCTGAGCCACATACCCCTACCTTCTATCTATTACCCAAAATCCACAAAGAGAACCATTCTGGCCGTCCCATTGTAGCAGGCTTCAAAGCCCCAACCGAACGTATCTCAGCTCTGGTAGACCAGCACCTACAACCTATCACCCGCAGACTCCCATCCTACATCAAAGACACAAACCACTTCCTAGAACGCCTCAAATCCATTCCCACTCCTCTCCCACCTGAAACCTTTCTTGTCACCATAGATGCTACATCCATTTACACAAACATACCACATACCCATGGTCTCTCTGCCCTTGAGCACTACCTCTGCCAACGCCCACCCGAAGATCTTCCAAAAACCTTGTTCCTTATCACACTTACCATCTTCATCCTCACCCATAATTGATTCACTTTTGAAGGCCAGACCTACAAACAAATCAGGGGAATGGCCATGGGAACCAGGATGGCTCCGTCCTATGCCAACCTCTTCATGGGCCGCATGGAGGAGGCTTTTCTGAAGACCCAACAGCTGCTTCCCCTGGCCTGGTATAGGTTTATAGATGACATCTTTGTGGTCTGGACTCATGGTGAAGAAACACTCCTTAATTTCCTCCATAACCTCAACTCCTTTTCGAATCTGAATTTCACCTGGTCCTTTTCCAAAACCCCAGCCACCTAGGAACCTGCTACACCGTATGTGCCATTTGGCTCCTCCCACCCAACACCAGTCCCTCTGAACTGCGGAGATGGGAACTTGCACTCCAACACATCCTTTCATCCCGCCATCCCCCTGGACTGAACCTACGTTAAACAACCTCACTCCCATTCACTCTTCAGTCTTCTCCTCTTTCCCTTTCCTCTTTAGTCATTCACGCATCTTTTCATCCTACATAGTTGTGTTTATCTTTATACTATATACCTCTTTACTTCTGTATGCATCCTTTTTGGTTTGAAGCTGGCACAGTACTTAGAGTAGAATATCTTTGGCTTCCCTCTGACAACCATGCCTCCATCCTTGCTACCCTCCCTATTTTCCTTTCCCTGTTGCTTCATAACCTGGGTTGTGAGTAACTGAATCTCCTTTCTCTTCTTCCCTTTCTTTCCCCTCTCTCCTCCCCAATGAAGGAACATTTGTTCCGAAAGCTAGGAACGTAAATTTTCAGTTCTGTTTTATGTGTATCTATCAGCTGTACTGAGCTGAGGTAAGTACTGGCCAGCCCCTCTATCTCTCTGTTAGAATATGCAGTAAATCCATTAACAATACTGCCTATACTACACTTGTCCACCTCCTGTCAGCAAACAGCTGCACAATATAGGATGCCAACCAGATAGAATTGACGGAGAACACTGAAAAAGTCAGAAGGGTAGCTCATTTTGTATTAGCGTGATACAGTGAGGTGAGAGTGTCACAGAAATTATACATGAGTTGAGAAGGCAAGCTTTAAAAGAAAGGGTTTTCCTGTTGCAGCAAGAGCCATTTGCAAAATTTCAGTCACCAGCTTTCTCCTCCGAATGTGGAAATATTTTGTTGACACCACCTACATAGGAAGAAGTATCATCATAATAAAATAAATCAGTGTGTGAACAGCAAGATATAGACGTTTGTTTTTCCTGTGCGCTACTCGAGGTGGAACGGAAAAGAAATAATCTGAAGCTGGTACGATGAACCCTCTGCCAGGCACTTAAGTCTGAATTCCAGGCTAATCATGTAGCTTAAGATTATAATATGTAAACAACAGATCTTTCCTTGACATAATAATGCACAGAATTGTTGCAATATTGCTCCAAGAAAACAGAAGGAAAATGTTTGAGGTCAGATGATCTGAAAAATATTGGAATGACAGCATTAGTTGCTGCACTGCAATATATTGTTATTATTCTCGACAATTTGGTCCAGCTAATGTCTGTTGTTTCATCAATTACAATGTAATACATACTGTCATTGATATCTTGCCACAAATTTTTCACGAATAAGGGGCTTAGTACATGTGTTATGACTGCACTGTGCTTTGTTCTACATATTTGAAGTTCTCTGGCAACATCATTGCCTGAATTTAATTATGTGCAACTCACATAAGTGACCACATGATATGATCACACAATGGCAAAAATTGCAAGGGGAACCTCAGCTTGATTCACTTCTAAAGATTCTTATATGCTTTTGAAAAGTATTTCTGTTTAGGGTGCTGCAACTGTCTTGTATTCTTATGTGTCACTACGATTAACTAAGTGCTACGACAAAATTTGCAAGATACTCTTGTGTCATGTCCAAAAATTCTTCCTTACCAACTTGCAAATTTACTATCATGTTGCCATTTGAAACGTAACAGTCTAATTGAGACCCATTTAAACATGTAAATTTCAAACGTAAATGGTAATTTCTGACACAAACGTGTATGGGAATATGTACTTACGGAAAAGTTATGAAGAAAATAATTATGTAATCTTAATTATACTAATGTGGAGAAGCTCTGTAAATGAAGGGAACAATTCCCATGAAGGGAGTCTCTAGTAATTAATAAAAAATGTAAATCTATTATTGTAAATACATATTTGAGATGTTATTCTCGAATAAAATAACAGACATGTACTAATATTGTTGTGCACTACCTCTTCTGGAGAGAACATACATTTATATATGTATTTTCAGTTTTTCTATGTCAATTTTAATTGTTAATTAATCAAAAAATTACTCTAAACAATGCCAAGGATTGTTCCGCATTGTTAAGAAAGTATAAATAGTTACAGCCATAATGGCATAGGGAGTCAGTACTTTGAGTGTATTTGGACAGAAAGCATTTAGATTGTTGACCATGATTTACTTCATTATTGTAAGTATGTTAAGACTTATTTAAGATTTATCAAGATGCTTTTATTTACTTTGAGGCTGTATTAAATATTCAGTGGAAACATTATACTGGATTAATTATTTAAAAATAACTTTAAGTTATTTTTTTACAGTAGCTGTTATCCAGGATTTCTGTTGTGACAGATTGTCAGCTATGATAAGAAATTAATGCATAGTAATGTTTTATGTGGTGGAGGAGCTGGGATGCAGTGTAATTCTGTAAAATAATCTTCTATTTTGTTCCAGAGTTAATTCGTTTGTTGAAATATTATTCCATTTTTTCGGAAACTGAAAAATGAAGAATGTGAGTAACACTACAAAGGACTTAATGATATTTATGTGAAAACGCAACTTGGAGAATCAACTGTAAGTACAAAACATCCTTGAATTTTTACTTCTGGAAATTGGTTTTTCGTCCGCATTGTCATTATGGAGGATAATACGGAGGTTAACAACAATAGGGAAGTTGACGATAATGGGGAGGTTAATGGAAACCTGCAAAGTAGCATAGATATTACTGATAATAATGCAGTTAATCGGGACAGTGAAATCGGGGAGGATAGTAACCACAGTAGTGTATGTTCCCCTTTCATGGATTTGAATAAAATGTATCTGCCTTAGATAGGTTAGTTCAGTTAATGGAAGAACAAAAAAGATCAATTGATGAACAGAAAATTTTTCTTGATTCAATCGATAAAATAATTAAGGAACCATGGAACCCAAATTCACAAGACAAAGGAGTGTTTAGACAGATGCTGGGAAAAAGTAGATGAGAATACCAAAAATGTGTCAACTATAGAGGGGAAAATTGTTTCGTTAAAACAGGAATACCAAAAATACGAAGAGAGGCTAGATTCTGTGGAAAATTTCGAAAAAGTTGCTGCTGTAGAAGAGTTTGCAGAAGTAAAAGAAGATGTAGGCACTTGTTTTGGCAAAATTTCGAATTTCAAATCTAAATTTCAAGAAATTGCTGTCTGTAGTTACAGTCCATTGTGGAACAATGTCAACATAAAAACGTTTTCAGGGGATGGCAATATACATCCAGCTGATTTCGTGTACCAGATTAAAGATAACTTCAAAAACAAAATGAGCGATAATTTGAAAATTAAATTTTTCAAAAAGTTTTTAGATGTGGAGGCCTTGTCATGTGTGAACCAATCAATCAATCCCAAAATGTTGTTTAATGAGTTAGCATGAGCTTTCATGTACAATTTCTGGTCAGAAACTTAACAAGCCAGAATTAAGTCAGAATTTTTAAATGGGCCAAATTAAACCAGGTAGTGGACACATGAAAATCTTTTGTGAACAGTTATGAACCTTGGTGCATCCTGATAAACCACTGGATGAGATGATCCAGATAGATGCATTATGACGTAGATTGCTGGACAGGGTACAGTGGAGTCTTGTCTAGAGACAAGATAAATTGGACTTAGAGAAATGACAGACCTGATGATAGCAGGGATAACAATAACAGAGCTTTCAATGGTCATTTTAATAGCAGATTCAGAAAAGACAACAGAAGAAATAGGGAGAGGAATGATTGGCAGTGACCAGAGAAAAGGAATTTCGAACCAAGAAATAAGCAATGGGGGCAAAATCAGCGAAACAATAGTAATAATTTTGAAAACAGAGGAAGTGGTCCGGTAAACTAAGAGCTGCCTGTTTCAGAGCCTCACAAAATGGGGCAAATAGACATGGGGATTACAATCAGGCACATTGAAGTAATTTCAGAAGGGGAACAGGAAGAACAAATAGGACATACCAAAATTTTGTACCCAGAATACAACCTGAAGTGAACAGAATGACATTTGATATTGAATGTTAGGAATTTTTTTTATCTGAAAACAAAGAGGAACAAAAAACTAGAAATTTCTTTAACAGTAGTAATGCAGTAGTAGTTGTTGATAGTAATGAGAACAGTTCTGATGAGTATGGTTTACTGAGAATGTTGAGTGCCTGTGAAATGAGTGAAAAAGCTGATACTGGTGCTGTATGTGTGGAAGCTGATGTTCATGTGCTTGGCAATGGAAATGAAAATGACAGAGTAATTCCAGATGAAATTGCAGTAGATAATAGACAGGAAAATGAGGATGTGGTAGAACAGATTAGTAACAGTGTTGAGGTTGTTGCAGAAGTGTGCCCAGAGAGAAATGATTTTGGTGTTGAAAATAATATTAAGTGTGATAATAATGTTTCTGATGAGAATGTCTCAGACGATGATGATAATGATGTTAATGATGATATGTTACTTACAGAATTAGATGGGATGGTATATGTAGAAGTTAAAGTTGATGATTTGATGCTGAATGATTTTGGAAATTCTGGTGTGTATTCGAGTAATGAGTTAAAAACCAGTAGAGCAGTGCCTGACAGATTAATGTTACCACTTGATGTTAGTGATGTTGTGTCTGAATGTGTTTGTGAAAATAGAAAAGAAGATCTAACTAGTAATAGAATACAAAGTGTAGTCAATGACTATAGTAGCAAATGTCAGTACGGTGATCAAAAGTGTAAGATCTTAAGTGAAATTTGTCAAAAAGTGTACTCAGGTGATAAAATTGCCATGAAAAATACAGAACAGTTTCCTGGTGGTAATATGATTAGTAAATGTGTAGAATCTGTAATAAAAGATAGTGATTGTGATAAAGGGGTGAGTTTTCAGGATATAGCAGAGGATTTGTTATTTGAAAATGAAGTCAATGAAATGGGTAAAGAACTTGGAAATCCATATATTGTAGTACAGATTAATGATTGGGTAGGAAACTGTCTTCTGGATACAGGCAGCCCAATTACAGGAATATTGAGAAAGCCAAGAGACAGGATCAAAAATAATAGAAATTTCACAGAATTTCCAGTAACAGGGGTAAAGATAAATGGGGCAACAGGAAAAAGCAGTAAGTTGATTACCAGACAAGTCTTACTTGAATTTAAGATTAATGATATACAATTTATACAAGGATGCTTAGTAATTGATGATTTGAATGAAAACTTTATACTAGGTGTGAACTGGATTGTTAAGGCTAAAGTAAATTTTATATGGGGTAACATGAAAATAACATTTGTTGAACCAAAAGTGGGATTCATGGGGAAACAAGTATTGTAATGGAAGATCATGGTCTAAGTAGTCTGATGAGAAGGATGCAAGAGACTAACAGTGATGATTATTGTGAGGAAGGGGAAGAATTTGATATTGATGAGTGTAGTGTTAATTATTACAGTAAACTAGATGTTAAAAAGGTATCTGAAATTGAAAGCAGAGAACAGGATAGAGCTTGAAAATTTTTTGTGGGATTATAGTGATATATTGATAAAAAACCTGGGAGAGTAAAAAGGTATCAATGGAGACAAAAATTGAAAGCTCATGACCCATTTTCCGTAAAACTGTATGCTATCCCTATCTGTAAGAGAAAGGAGGTAGAAAGAGATCTTAAGAAAATGGAAAGGTGGAAAATAACAGAAAGAAGTTGTAGTTCTTACAATAACCCATTAGTGGTTGTTTCGAAATGAGAAGACAGGCTTCTCAATAACTCAATTACACTACTATAGATGAGGTTCAACCTATGTTTGTGAGAGAAAGAGCACATATTTGAGGTAGAAGTCTGCTGAACACTATTAAGAATGAATAGTCATCAGGAAATGTAATCAAGTGCCTCTCCTGTACCTGCAAAGGTCAGTTCTGTATACGAATACACTTTCTTTTTTTACAATAAATGTTTACATACACATGAAAATTGCATGTTAGCTCATTAATAGATAACTTTTACTGAAGTTTCGCAACAAATGTTATTCTTGAAACCAGAGAAAAACAGAAAAGATTTAGAAGTTCCTCATCTGCGAGAGACTATTGAGGTACTTATTAAGCATGAAGCTGCTTTGAAGGACAAAATATTAAACTGTAACATCTCTTACTCACCCATTCAGTGTTGCTGAAGCTAGTGAACAACACAGTTTTATTGTATGCTACCAGTAAGCTAATTGCACAACCAAGAGTTGGTCTTACTTTTCAACAATTTTGTACTGCTATAAAAGTTTCGCTATTAGAGCTATCTATTGCATTCCTCTACAGAACAGATAAATGCCTGCAGGCATTTGAAGGCACCTTCTAAAAGATAATCACACAGGAAGTAACACAGGAGGGTTAACAGGCTTGCCACAAGTTTCCCCAAGAGAAATTTCCTGATATTTCCCTGATTACCAGTCAGTTTTTAGCATTTTCCCTACAAATTTTGAGAACTCAAAGGTAAGTAAAGATGTAAGTTGACAAAAAAATGCAAGGACTTCCATATTTATAGATAAGTTACTAACCCTCTAGTTTTGAATGAACAAAAAGTTGCCTCCTTCACAGGGTTTATGATCTGGAAGGTAAATAAACAAGTAAATTGTGCAAATGAAAGCCATTTTTAGATGAAGAATTTCTGTTTTTATTAACAAGTTAACTCTGACTTTGAATTAACACAGCAATCCTGTTGTTGCTGATACTAAATCAGAATAAACTGAGACACAAACATTTTATTCAAGAACTTTTCTTATGTTACTGTTAGCTTACCTTTTTTAGTTGCTTTATTCAATTTTAAATACCGAGATGGCGAGCATTACATTGTAAAACACTCACGTAAAAGTTCTACACAATATCAGCCCTCTTCTAACGCAGAAGGAATATTGACACATGTCTGTATGTCTATGATGTATCCTTAAAAACACAAATTTATCAAATCAAAGAAAATTTTACTTGGCTAAAATTCTTTTTCATCTCATAGCTATGACAGCGACATATTATGAAATCACTATTATAAAAAAAACTTTTACAGCAGAACCCTATGTTTAATTACAATTTATCACTCCAAAATTTCATAGATCATTTTGAATACTTTGATTTTAAGGTGTTTATATTAAGACCATGTGATAGTTTGTGTCAGTGCTTTTAAAGATAAAACATATATTTCATGGAATCAAACCTTTTACATATATGTGATTGCATCATATCATCATACAAATTGTTTCAAGCACAGTGCAAGAAATTAATATGAACAGAAAACTGTTTATCAGGTTAAAATAAATAAAAAATTTGAAATTGGTCAAAATTGATTTTATATTTAAAGCACACTGACAATCTTATGATTAAATGAAAATTAAACAGAAGTTTTGCCTTTTCACTAGGTGACACAAAATGGGAAAATTCTGTTATTTTCAGAAAATTAGGTGACACTTTCAATCCTTTCATGTAAAATTCAAGCAAATTTTAAGCTGTGAGGAAACACACTGCATGTATAAAACGAGCAGTCAAAGGATGCAGGCATTATATTCAGTTTTAAATGATATTGTGTCTATTTTTACATAGCTGCAGTCCTAATAATTACTATCTGGGACTGGAGGGATAAGCAGTTGGAACAACCATGTACAACTGCTAAAGTAATGTAACAAGACATACATATAAAAATAATAACAGTACATTTCTTCATCCTTTCTATACAGGGGTTAACATATATTTCATTAGGTACAGGCACAGGAAATTTAAAATTTGTACTTGAATTTAACTTTCACCAAATACTACTGAATGTTTACCTGCCCAACATCATACACAATGTATCTGAAAAGTTGTTAAGGAAGAAAATAAGAATTTTTAATAACAGTTCAAATCATAACTACAGTACACATCCTTGTAACACAATGCTGCAAATGACAGTTCACCTGTACATTAACAATATTGATTTACTACTATCTCATTTTTAAGTTTTGTTTCAAACAATATAAGTCATTTTTCAAATGATGATCCGAGGACAAATATTGCAGCAGAGATGACACCAAAAACTATTCTTCAGTATACATCTTTCTTTCCACAGAGGATTATCAGTTGTTATGCACCCTCCTGACAGAAGTGCCTGTTGGGTTTGGACACAAACCTACATGCTAGGATAGAAACTCCAATCGAATTTGTAACTTTGAGATGGATACTGACAGACTGAAGCAGCAATTTGGATAATGATGTGTGCTTGAAATGGCGGTGAAGTAAGAGGTTCATCCACAAAATGGTTGTGAGGCTCCTTCATAACAGATGGAAATGGAGTAACAAATCCTTTGATATAGATGGCTAGAAATACTTTTTGACATCAATATGCATCACACATTTCGTAACTAATTTCTTTATGAATTTTATTTTCTTCATGTGCAGTCTTCATCTGGCACATAAGCTGCCTGGCCATTATTTCCCTAAATTGGCATGGATTGTTATGCACTGCCTGCTACAGTCAAGATTCTGACACTATAAAGCATGCACTCATATCCTGACAAGCCTGGTAAATTGAACATCAAAATGCAGACAGAGGTCAGTCACTTTTTTCATTAGGTTTCATAGTTTGATAAAACCTTCATCCTACCATATAGGATATGTGAACTTACGAGGCTAGATAATGCATCAGATCAGACAAACTTAAAAGAGATGTGTATATAATGTAGCATTAAAGTTTGAAAAATAAGAACAGCAGTGGGGTATGTTTAGGGAATTCTCCCTTCCAAATGATAACCCTGTGTCATTTGTCAAACAAATAATTCAAATCAATCAATGAAAAATCAGTCATAACTCCTTTTTGAGAGAAGTTATCTGTTCAACGATTCCAGTCAGTACAGCAGCCCTTTTGACCAGTATCTGTGACTTTTTGGCCTCCAATTCTTGAACTTGCTAAGTGATGGAACTCTTCCAACTAGTTCTCCTGGCTTCTCCATCTTCTTCAAATTGCTTCTGCTTTACACGCTAACCATACTGATCTTGAATATTGTGATACTCCAGGATCATTCTCTTGTTAATGTCAGTCTTGAAGACAACACCACTTGATTTCGGGCTATCATATACTTGACATATGCTTACCAATGACTTGACTTCTTGATTGACTATCATACACTCTTTATTAATGGAAAAACCTTGCTCTACAAAAGCTTAACAATTACCCAGAATGAGAACCTTTTGAAGAAAGTTATAGCAATGCTGCATGTGGTATCACCATCCCATAAATCTCTCCAAAATGATCTGTAATCGTCTCAGTTCTCCAGTAATTTGCACAGAGATCCAGAAATATCTCCTTACCAAGTTGATTAATTCTTTCTCAACTTTATCACAGTCCTTAGGACTTATCCAATTCTGTGAAGAGAATTCTGCAAGGCATTCAAGATTCTCACGTTGCTAGTTCTTGGTCTGTTTTTTTTTTTTGTAACTGGATCATAAAAGCTTATATGTCTACAAATGCCGTACTTCGAAGGTGACTTTAGAAGGAGGTCTGAGCACATTTCAATCAGAAAGTCCCTGCACTCAGTTCTGAAACTTAAAATATTTTTGGAGGCACTTTTACTTTTCTGAGCTCAGACAGTACAGAATGACCTGTCATATCCATTGCACAATTAAGACCAGCTTTGTTATCAAGTTTTATATCACACAAGGATTTTGTGGCAGATAATACTTTAACCTTAACAACAAAGGACATCACATCAGCAAGTAGAGATGTCAAAGCATTGTACAGGAAAGGTGCCATGCGGGCCACACATTGGAATTCCCTCAAAAAGGATGTGACCTGACCTGAGACCAACCTAAAAAAAAAGATATTTTAGCCAGCAGCAGAGGATCTTCAATGTACTTTACCATCGTTTTTCCAGTTGTAAGTATCTATTTTAATCTTGTGCTCCTTTACTTTGTCTGCATAAGTCTTTAGAAAGGAGATGATTTTTAAGCCACAGTTGGCCACATCCTCGTATTCTAGCCAGTGCATGGAGCAAATTTTTTTGGGGAAAGGTGGACTCTCAGGTTTATTAAATCTTTAATAATCTGCCCTTCTTGCAGGTGCATTCTTCAACACATTATAAATCAGTCTCAGAAAAGATACAATATCTGAGTCAGTCTTTAAGGCTGTATTCTTGAAACTCTGATGAATTGTATGAAGATCACAAGATCCTATAACAAGAAAAGTTGATGCACTGTCTGCATGAATACTCTTCAGATCACGACACAAACTTTCAAAAATGCCCAGAAGACATTAGGATCATTCACTGATACCTGAGGAATGTTGGTACAAATCAGATCAGAAGTTTCTAGCTTAAAACTATCCAACCTATTGGCAGTAGTGGTATGGCCTAAAAACGCAAATGAGAAATAGTGCATTTCAACATCTTTGTAAACTTTGTGCCAATATCTGAGAGCAATATGAATTCGCTGCACCTCAGCCACCTTGTTAAGGCTCTCATCAAATAAGATTACAAAAGGAATGCCCCTTCAAGATCTTCAAGAATATTTTTCATAAACCATAGGGCTAACACACGTACAGTACTGTATGATGTCTTGGTCCACCCAAGCTGCATCTTATTAGCTACATTATTGATAGGAAATATGACCAAAAATAAAGCAGTCTACTTTCCTTGTAGTAGAACAGGACACATGATTTTCGAGAGCCAGCAAAGTCCACTATATTTGTGCCCTTGTAACACCATCCTGAAATATGACTGTTAGTCGGTGCAGCATTAGTGGCTGTGGTTGAGGTGATGTCAGGCTGCAATAGCTGGGAAGTTGACAAACCAATAGTCAACTGCGAGCTTCCCTATTCACCAGTCATTGTGATCTTGTCAAGCGTCAAGGTAACATCTTCACTATGCCTAGTTATCTTGCCACCCTAAAAACTAAAATATCCAAATAAGATGATGACATGATCCTTGTGATATTACATACCTACCAGCCTTTGAAATCCAAAAATCTGGAGACATGGTTTAAACATATCAGGAGGTATGAATGATCAAAAATCATGGCTCATTTTCAGTATAGTCCCAAGATAACTGATGCGAGTCTTTTCCTGTGATGTCAAAAAGCTATATAATTGCTATAACATACAAATAAAAACACTGAGACTAACCAAAGAATCAATTCCATATCTGTTATCTGTAGCATATTTCAACTGTGGTACTATAGTGCATTTAAAATTGATTGCATCTTTTGACATTTGGGTCACCGGAGAAGACATGATGGCATTGCTCAGGTAACACCGATGGCAAGTCAGCTTTCCCTACCACACCGTCAGTGATTCACTTGGGAAAGCACTCCCGTTGCCATGCCATGGATGGACAGTACAATGTTGTGTCCTGCGTTGGATGGATATATGCATTTGACAGATCTTGTTGTAAAATGGTATTTCCTGCCACTGGTGTGCTCTAGAGCCATCAGGTATATGTGAATGAGTGTTTTGCATTAGCGTTGCACTAATAACAACAGTGCAGGATGTTTGAACATGGGATTCGCATTAAAAGTTGCTCTCCAAGAACACGTTCACTGGCTGTGAACATATTGTTCTGCTGCAATATATTCCTCCAAATTCGACAATAGTACTGCACAATGTGGATACCACTCAATTGTTTTGGATAAAGCTCCAACAATCCACTGGAGGAAAGCAGATATTTTGCTTTGTATGGAAAGAAATGTTCTATTGGATAAATCCAAACATTCCACACTAACAGATCGACAAACAAGCTAAGGCTAAAGGGCTCAGTTTAATCAGGCTTCCTCTGTATCATGCTCATTTAAATCCAACAGAGAATATATGGGCCTAGGTGAAAAATAATGTACCAAAAACAACAAGAAATGTATGCTCAGTGAGGTTGAAATGTTGGCAAAAGAAGCCATTGAAATGCAGATGTTACACCACAGGACTGGTCTCGGGTTGTCAGCCACATTAAGATGGTACTTGTGGAGAGGCATTCATGAAGGACTGTGATGAGTTTTGAGTAATATGTAACTTCTCTCGTTGCCATGTAAAAATCTGCTTCTTTTGTCAAAACACAGCACAGCATCACAATATTCTGATGCAGTTGAAAAAGAAATTGCGACAGAATCCTTAAACAGTACAATATTAAACTAGCAAACGATGGCAAGACCAGTCAGTATTTCACGAAAAATCCCATTTTCAGTACAAAAATCAATGTGTAATTTCTTCCCTTATATTGTTGTACCACCCACAGCAATTCTCGTTTCACCAGCTATGACAGTTCTTGAAAATTACATTATTTCATTGCAAAAAGCCTGTCGTTGCTCGAATATCATGGTAGATATGGATGTTTAACATATTAATCTTATAGCAAAAAACTCTCCTCCTTGTGTGCTACCATTTTCAACGTTTTTTTTCCATACCTCAAACCTTTTATGAGATATGAGATTTTTTTCAATCTGACTTTTTCAGTTGCGCATGTGTTTGTAACAGAAATTATACATGAGTTTGGTTGGCAAGCATTAAAAGAAAGGTGTTGTCTGTTGCAGCGAGAGCTATTTGTAAAATTTCAATCACCAGCTTTCTCTTCTGAATGTGGAAATATTTTGTTGACCCCACTCACATCATAATAAAATAAACCAGAGAGTGAATGGCAAGATTTACATGTTTGTTCTTCCTGTGCACTATTCGAGGTGGAACGGAAAAGAAATAATCTGAAACTGGTACAATGAACCCTCTGCCCTGAATTTCAGGCTAATCATGTAGATGAAGATTATAAGATGTATACAACAGATCTTTCCTTGGCATAATAATGCACAGAATTGTTGCAATATTGCTCCAAGAAAACAGAAGGAAAATGTTTCAGGTCAGCTGATCTCAAAAATATTGGAATGACTGCATTAGTTGCTGCACTGCAATATATTGTTATTATTCCCAACAGTTTGGACATGCTAATGTCTGTTGTTTCATCAATTACAATGTAATACATGCGGTCATCAATATCTTGCCACAAATTTTCCACGAAATAGGGGCTTAGTACATGTGTTATGACTGCACTATGCTTTGTTCTATGTATTTGAAGTTCTCTGGCAGAATCATTGTCTGAATTTAATTATGTGCAGCTCACTTAAGTGACCACATGATATGAGCACACAATGGCAAAAACTGCAAGGGAAACCTCAGCTTGATTCACTTCTAAAGATTCTTTCATGCTTTTGAAAAGTATTTCTGTTTAGGGTGCTGCAACTGTCTTATGTTCTTATGTGTTACTATGGCTAACTAAGTGCTATGACAAAATATGCAAGATGCTCTTGTGTCATCGCCAAAAATTATTCCTTACCAATTTGCAAATTTACTATAGTGTTGCCATTTGAAACACAACAGTCAAATTGAAACCCATTTAAACACTAAATTTTAACTATAAACAGTAATTTCTGACACAAAGGTGTATGGAAATACGTACTAGTGGAAAAGTTATGAAGAAAATAATTATGGAAACCTAATTATACTAATGTGTAGAGCCTCTGTAAATGAAGGGAACAATTCCCATGAAGGGAGTCTCTAGTAATTAATAAAAAATGTAAATCTATTATTGTAAATACATATTTGAGAAGTTATTCTCGAATAAAATAACAGACATGTACTAATATTGTAGTGTACTAGCTGTTCTGGAGTAATCATATGTTTATATATGTATTTTCAATTTTTCTATGTCAATTTTAGTATTTAATGAATCAAAAAATGATTCTAAACAATGCCGAGGATTGTTTGGGATTGTTAAGAAAGTATAAATAGTTACAGCCATGTTGGCAAAGGGATTCAGTACTTTGAGTGTATTTGGACAGAAAGTATGTAGCTTGTTGACCATGATTTATTTCATTATTGTAGTAAGTATGTTACAACTTGTTTCAGATTTGTCAAGACGATTTTATTTACTTTGAGAATGTAATAAATGATCACTGGAAATATTATCCTGGATTAATTATTTAAAAATAACTTTATATATAAAAAACATGGATGATGCAACTTACCAAACGAAAATGTTGGTATGTTGATAGAGACATTAACAAACACAAACGCACACACAAAATTCAAGCTTTCACAACCCACAGTTGCTTCATCAGGAAAGAGGGAAGGAGAGGGAAAGACAAAAGGATGTGGGTTTTAAGGGAGAGGGTATGGAGTCATTCCAATCCCGGGAGCAGAAAGACTTATCTTAGGGGGAAAAAGGGACAGGTATACACTCGCACACACACACATATCCATCCACACATGTGAAAACAGGCAGTTCACTATAAGAAGGCTTTTTGATGAGTTTTTACAAATTTCAAGAACTGTTTAGCATGAGATTGTTACAAATCACATAAATTTTCACAGACTTCGTTCCTGTCAGCTTCTGAAAATGCTTATGGATGTCCACAACATGAAACAAGTTGGCAGTTCTTTGACATCTCTTACCTGATGAAGTAATGAGGAATATGAATTCTTAAACAGAATTGCAAATGGTGATGAAACTCTCGTTTGTCATGCTACTTCAGCCCCAAAACAACAGTTGATGGAATGGAGGGACTCACGATTCCCCCAAAATAAGAATTCCAAACAATGTTGCCAGCACAAAAAGTCATGTGCTCTGTTTTCTAGGACAGACAGGGCATTCTGCTTGCAGAGTTCCTTGTCAGAGATGAAATCATCGATGTGGTACAATACTGTGAACCATTGAGAAAACTTCAGCATGGAATTCAAAACAAAAGGCACTGAATGCAGTCAATGCAATGTGTTGCTTCCTGTCCTCATTCTGCTGGTGTCACTCCAAATATTTAATGATGCAGTTGGGAGCAGTTTTGTCACAGCCCCAGTGCTGCACCTTCTGACCACCACTTGTTCCTGAACTTGAAGCATGATTTTGGAGGAAGGTACATCGACAGTGATGACGACACAAAAAGTGGTGTTCAGCAGTGACTATATTCACTGGCAGCATCTTTCTGGGAAGAAGGTGGAGAAAAGTTGGTTTCCTACTATGACAAATGTCTAGATAATGTTTGCAACTACATAGAAAAATAGTTTAAGAACTGCTCTTTTCTGCAAAAATATATTTTGGTTTAAAAAAAGTTTTATGAGGTTTTTTTCCAAAATGGTACTTAACTTACTGGACATGCCTCTTAAGTTAGCAGATATAACATAGAATACTTGATGATGGTAGCCACAGTGAATCATTTCCTATTTCTTTAATTAAAATAGTGGGGAACTTATATTTAAAATATTTCAAGATCATTTTCCTCCTGATTGTTGTTTTGCCTCTTCCTCCGTGAATAGTTAAGTGACTGCTATTTCACATTCATTTGGAAAAAGTACTTGTAGTGCACACTATAATGGCATATGCTATCTTTCTATTCTGGTACTGGGAAATACATTCTCATGTGTCAAGTCACACTATCCCCTTAACAGTCATGGCACTCTTATGGCAACCATTCATATATGTAATGGCGATCTAGACAGGTTGTTCCATGAGATCTGGCATTAGTTACCTGTATTACGACAGGTCAATATTCAAGACCTCCTCAGGGGACACCACCTTAACATAGCACTGTCTGTTCAGGGAAGGAGGTTTGCGTGCTCCGGATCCAGAGGGACAGGCCAAAGGGGAGGAGCCAGACAAAGTGTGTCCCACAACAACCTATCGCTCCCCTTTCTTATATCAAATCTGTTCTCAACATTTCCTTTTCCTGTCATTCCCTGGTATATGTAAAAAAGGGCAGAAAGACCTCAATAGGCATGAAGAAGCCAATCTTTCTATGGGATAAAACCCCAAATGAACAGTCCTGGTCCTCCATTTTGGGGGTTGGTGACGAGCTACCAACCCATCCTGGAAAAAATGATCACCGGTATGAGCATCACAGAAGAGCCTCAGATAGGACTGATCTCTGTAAAATGACCTAAGCAAGAACAAGGACTATGGAAGGAAATACATCTAGGGACCTGGAATATCAGAAGCCTATACCAAGTATCAAATAGATCTACTGGCTCTGCAAGAGACAAGATGGACAGAAACTGGAGCTACAGAAATGGAAAACCATGGAGCCTCAGAAGCAAGCCACTCAATAGGATCTGGTTTTGTGATGAAGAAATCACTCTGTACCACTCTCATAGATCTTAAATCAATCAAACCCAGAATCTCACTCCAATCGTAAACACAGGAAAATACAACTCACATATATAAATCGTCATGACCCAATTGAAGGAAGTGATTATATCAAAAAAGATATTTTCTATGAGGAATTAGAAATGGTTTTAGACAATGTACCAAGTGAACATTACAAAATTATTCTTGGAGATTTTAATGTAAAAATACGAAAAGAAGCAGCCTTCATGGTGACCATCGGAAAGCACAGTTTGCATGATGTGAGCAGTGATAATGGCACTAGGCTGGTTAACTGTGCAGAATGTGGATCAGACCACTTCCTTGTCAGGGTATGGATGAAAACAATATGAAAAGCCAGGGAGTACAAAAGAATTCAAAAAGTCACTTGATATGACCAGGAGAGTCTGACTGAAGGTGATATGAGAAGAACTTTTGAGATAGCACTGACAAACCATTATGAGGCTTTGAATGAAGAGGAAGGAAATACTGTGGTAGATCAGAACTGGAAGGCAATTGCAGAGGCCATTAAAGAAACAGCCCAAGAAGTAACCCCAAAGTGAACTAATGGAAAAAGAGTGTGGTTCGATGAGGAGTGTAAGGAAGCTATCAGGGAGAGAGAATGGGCCAAACTACTGTGAATACAAAGCAATATGTAGGAAGTAGAAAAATCAAAATGCGAAGAAATATGAGGGCAGACACAAGCCACATTGAGGAAAGCAAAGAGAAAATATGTAAAAAGCATTATGGAGGAAGCTCAACAAGACTTTCATGGAAATAGGTATAAAGAACTTTATAGAAAAGTGAAAAGCGTTAAAGGTGGGACATACCATCAACACAAATTCATAAAACATACCAATAGAAGAACGTTAACAGAAGATCGAAAAACTGGGAGAAGATGGGTCGAAGCAAATTTGGGGAAAACATGAAATACCAGAGGAATGGAAGTCACCTGTGATATGCCACTAGTCAGTATGTGACAACTATAGGGGCATAGTGCTACTCAACAGCTGTTATAAGATCTTCTCCAACTGCCTATTAGAATAGCAACAGACATAACTGGCTAATAACAAGGAGGTTTTCAAGCAGGACGATCAACTACAGACCAGTTTTTTGTCCTAAAACAGGTCTGTGAAAAAATGTACGAATATGAACAAGAGATACATCTCCTGTTTGTAGACTTCAAGAAGGCTTACGACAGTATACACAGACATAGCCTGGTTAGAACTATGACAGAGTTTGGTATACAAAAGAAATTGGTCAAACTGATAGAGGTATGCCTAAATGACACAAAACGTAAGGTTAAGGCAGGCAATAAAATGACAGAAAGCTTCTAAGTTGTAACAGGATTACACCAAGGAGTTGGGCTATCACCTGTCCTCTTCGACCTGGCACTTGAGAAAGTAATGTGGGATTTCAACAAGGAAAACTTCCAGAGCATTCAGATTGGCAAAGAACACATTACATATCTGGACTACTCAGACGATATTGCACTATTAGCATGAAGAGAAGTAACCAGACCTTGAAGTTATTGGCAGCTAGGATCGGTCTACAAATTAGCTCTGAAAAGACTGAGTATATGACCATAGGAACAAAGAGCCAAAACTCTCAAGATTTAATTGCAAACAACACCAGGTATAAACAAGTGAAAGAGTTCCAATATCTTGGATCAATTTTTAGAAAAGTAACATCAACTGAAGCAGACATAAAAGCATGATTGCAGGTGGGAAACAGATGCTATCACTCTCTAGACCCTATACTGAAATGTATAAGTGTCTCTCAACAACTAAAGCTACAGTTGTATAAGACATTAATAATGCCAAATGGATCTCAAACCTGGAGCACTCAAAAACAAGACCTTAATCAACTGCTTACATTTGAAAGGAAGGTCCTCAGGAAATTATTTGGACCAGTCCAAGGTCAGAGTACTGGAGAATGGAGAAGACGCCATAACACTGAATTAGAATTAGATTATATTAGATTTACTTTCATTCCAATTGATCCGTAGTGAGGAGGTCCTCCAGGATGTGGAACATGTCAGAAAAACAACAATACACAACAAATATTTACAACTAAAACAAGTAAGCTAATGTACCATTCCACAGGTCCCAAGTGGAATGATCGTCATTTTTTAATGAACACTAAGAGTCATTTTACAAATACTCATGCACTGAATTTAAAATAAAAAAGTTTTTTATTTATTTATAAGGTAATAAACATGTAATACAACTACTGTAATACTTATTCACAATGAACACATTACTGCACTGAAATGGTGCAGAAGTTAGATTATAACACACACACACACACACACACACACAAATTTTCAATGAACACATTACTGCACTGAAATTGTGCAGAAGTTATGTTGTACTTATATACAAATCAGTTGGTTTTACTAAGAAATTCATCAATGGAGTAGGAGTTGGCCACCAATAAATCCTTTAGGCTTCTCTTAAACTGAATTTCATTGGTTGTTAAGCTTTTTATGGCTGCTGGCAAGTTATTGAAAATGTGTGTTCCTGAATAATGCACACCTTTTTGTACAAGACTAAGTGACTTTAAATCCTTGTGAAGATTATTCTTATTTCTAGTATTGATTCCATGAATTGAGCTGTTGGTTTGAAACAGTGATATCTTTTTAATGACAAATTTCATTAAGGAATAAATATATTGGGAAGCAGTAGTTAGTATCCCTAGTACCCTAAACAGGCTTCTACAGGATGTTCTTGGGTTCACACCACATATAACTCTTACTGCACGTTTTTGTGCCCGGAAAACTTTAGCTTGGCTTGATGAATTACCCCCCAAAAAAAATCCCATATGACATTATGGAATGAAAGTAAGCATAGTATGCCAGCTTTTTCATTTTTATATCCCCTATGTCTGACAAAATTCGCATTGCAAACAGAGATTTGTTAAGACGCTTCAGCAGTTCTGTGGTGTGCTCCTCCCAGTTGAATTTATTATCAAGCTGTAATCCCAAGAATTTAACACTGTCCACTTCTTCTATCTTCTTGTCATCATATGTTAGACATATACTCTTGGGACACCCCTTACAAGTTCTGAACTGCATGTAGTGTGTTTTTTCAAAGTTTAGTGACAAAGAATTGTCTAGGAACCAGTGATTAATGTCCACAAATATTTTATTGGCTGATCTTTCTAAGACTACACTTGATTTGCTATTTATTGCAATGTTTGTATCATCGGCAAACAAAACAAACTTGGCATCTGGTAATGTTACTGATGAAAGGTCATTGATATACACAAGAAAAAGTAAGGGCCCCAAAATGGAACCTTGTGGGGCCCCACATGTAATTAGTTCCCAGTTGGATGATGCCTGATAGCTTGATACATGTCTCTTTCCTAATAACACCCTTTGTTTCCTGCCAGAGATATAAGATTTGAACCATTTTGCAGCATTTCCCATTACACTATAATATTAGAGTTTACTTAAAAGGATATTGTGATTTACACAGCCAAATGCCTTTGACAGATCACAAAATATACCAGTTGCCTGCAATTTTTTGTCTAATGAATTAAGCAATTTTCACTGTAAGTGTAGATAGCCTTTTCAATATCAGAACCTTTTAGAAATCCAAACGGTGACTTTGACAGTATGTTATTTGAGATAAGATGGTTATAAAGACGACTGTACATTACTTTTTTGAAATTTTTTGAGAATGCTGGCAACAGTGAAATTGGACGGAAATTTGATGCTATTTCTTTATCTCCCTTCTTAAACAGTGGCTTAACTTCAGCATATTTCAGCCACTCAGGAAATATTCCACTGATAAACGACGGGTTACACAGATAGCTTAATATGTTACTTAGCTCAGAATCACATTCTTTAATTAACTTTGTTGATATTTCATCATACCCACTAGATGTTTTTGATTTTAAAGATTTTATGATGGACATTATTTCTGTTGGGGTAGTGAGGGTCAAATTCATATTATGGAAGTTACTCGATATGTCTCGTCTAAGGTAATCCATAGCAGCATCTACCGAACCTGACAACCCCATCTTTTCAGTAACAGTTATAAAATGTTTGTTAAAAAGTTCTGCAACACTATACACATCTGTCACCAATGTATCATTTACTCTTAATGCTATTTGTTCCTCTTCATGTCTGGTTCTACCAGTCTCCTCCTTCACTATATCCCATATTGTCTTTATTTTGCTGCCTGATATGACTATCTTCTCCTTGTAATATATTTGCTTTTACATCCGTACTACAGTCTTTAATATTTTGCAGTATTTCTTATAATGTGCTATAGCATCAACATTGGAAATGTTTCAGATTGACAGATACAGTTTTCTTTTTTGTTTTACAAGAAACCCCTATTCCTCGAGTAATCCATGGCTTCTTTGTAGACTTTGCTCTAACCTTGGTAAGTTTTGGGGGAAAGCAGTGTTCGAATAAGGTAAGCACTTTATTAACAGAAGAGCTGTGCAAGAGCCTAACATCTTGGGAGTGATGAGAAGCAAAAGACTGCAATGGGCTGGACATGTAGTTAGAATGGAGGCCACATGGTGGCCCAAAGTCACGATAGGCTGGATCACATCAGACAGCAGACCAGTGGGAAGACCTAGAAAGATGTGGATCAATGGAATGAGAGAAGACTTTTTGCAGCTGGGAGTCACAGGAAACTGGAGACAGATAGCACAAGACAGAGATGGATGGAGAGCTCTAAATGTAGTGGCATGCAGTCCACTGGGCCTGATTGCATGAGTGAATGATCAGTATTGTAGTAGAATAATCCTATCACAACACTGGAGCTGTGGACAGAGATACGAAAGGTACTTCATCGTACTACAGTACTGATGGAAATTGTATTGGCCTTTTTGAACATGGTCACCTGCTAACTAATTTGTGTAAAGATGTTGATTCTTACCCACAGTAAGGAACAGATGGTTTTTTATGCTACTGAAAAGGCATGATATACAGTCAACTCATATTGTGGTGAGACCCCAGTGGTTGTCTGTACTTGCATGTTGTTGCAGTTAATTTTTGTAACTCAAACTGGTTTCCTAAAAAATGTCATGCAATAGAGGGTTAGCACAGCACCTTTCAATTGTAAACATGGGGGACGACTATGGATGTATTTTGGAAAATACCCAAACAAGAACAGGTATGGACAAATCCAGTCTCTCATGTGAACAAACTAAAAATACTCAGCCATTTACCAGCAAATCTCAAGGAAAAATTTACCATAATACCTGAGAATGATGTAGAATAATTTTTATTCATTCTGGATTTGAGTGACCTGATTTACGAAGTTGCAATCCCATTCAATAACATATGCAAAGTGAACATCCATGAAATAGTGTTCTACAAAATAGTAACAGTGAAAGCAACCAACATGTTGGCACCCATACCACCTGCATAATGATAATCACACAGGAGGTAATTATGGTAACTGGGGAAACCAAGGACACGAACGAGTTTTTAAAGTTAACCATACCATAACTACAACAGACCGGCGTATACCGAACAGAGAGGTTTCAGGCAACAGATTCAAAATGTAACCCCAGTGTGCGGTAATAACTAATACAATAATTGGCAAGGGCTAATCAGTGGTTGACTGCCAGGCAGTCCTCCTCCTGGTAGCTACAACCAGTGGAACAGGAATTATGTATTGGGTGGAGATCATGGCATTAATTCACAGGCATAGCAAGACACAAATCAGCAAAGTTACGAGTTAAGACAACACTGTGCATATAGTGGAGGTTACCAAAGATGAAGAGATTACAGTCCCCCCACCCCACCCCCCTCACTCCTGACTAATCTGGAAAATTAAAACAGTGCGCGATGGGCATCTATTTGCACATTGAGGGGGGCATTGTACAATAAATTCCTAATTATTTTCTGACATATTATAAATAAGTGGATATCAAGTAGGGCTTGTGTCAGGAAAATCGGGACAATTTGGGAGACAGCAGAAGGGAGTCTGTACAGGCACTAATGAATGCCAGGATAGCTGATTTAGATATCTAAATTGCACTGGATACAGGTACATTGACAGATGCAATCTAAAAAGGTTTATTTAATGTTACAAAAGTGAACACACATACTTCCTTTCCCTCTGCAGAACTGTCAGATCTTTACTACAGTAGAGAAAAAATCCAAAGGGGTGAAGCTTCAAGCATTAATACCCATTATTAGCAAAAAACTTTCTTTAAAATGCATTTTTCTGGTGGTAAAAGCTTGTAGTTAACTGTCTTATTAGTATGGATACCTTCCGATACTACAAGGTACACAGTCACATAGGGTGGGAAACTGTTTCTTTATAATTAACGAACAAAGGCTACCAGTGGATTTCATCAGAACTAGTAAAGTAGAAAACAAACCTCTGACAAAAACAGACATTAGAGTACAGTTGTCTTATTTGGATGTATTGTTCCACAGTGCACAAAAGATGAACCACTACACAGAATAAGTATGGATCCAGAACTAGTACAAGCAAAGGTAAATGAATCAGTTTGTTTGTTGGAAGACGAGAAAGAGGAACTACAGGAATTAACACTTTGGTATTTACATGTACTTCAAACACGCCCAGTAGTAACAAAACATTGCACCTATAAAATGGACATTTACCCATACAAAATGTTCTGGTTTTCATCATATCCCCTACCCTGGCCCAGAAAGGAGGCAGTGAGGAAGTAAATGGGATGATAGATTGGGGTGTCATACAATGCCAAATTTGCCATCCTATTATAGCTATAGCCAAATCCAACAGTAGTGTCAAGTTTGTACTCGACACAGGGAATATAAATATTGTTGTTCCTGTTAGGACATGTCCCAACAACTCAGAAAAACAATTACTACAGCTCCAGAAAAACCAGTGCCTTATCATGCCTTTAAAGGAATCACATTGGCAGATAACTCTCCATGAAGACAGTAGGAAGTGCCAGCCTTTGAACGTGGGGCCAGAACTATGAATTTTGTGTCTTGCCTTTCAGATCAAATGTTAGCACAGGTGTCCTCATTTCTACGTTACACTAAGTTTTAGATCCAAAAGAACTTAATAAAATCAGTGTGTCTGTGGATGATGTGCTACTAGCAACACCTACCTGTGAAGAGCATTTATGAGTTTTGTGACAAGAACTATACTGATTCTCAGAATGTGGTGTTACAGCAAGTTTAAAGAATTTTGGATTTGAGAAGGAAAAGGTAAAATTCCTAGGACACATTATATCACCCCGAGGTATTTTGCCAAATTTGGGGAAACTAGCTGCAATCAGACATTTTCCCATGCCTCAGAACAAGAATCAACTTAAAGCTTATTTGGGTTTAGTGTCTATCTTTAGAAAATTTATTACTGACCAGTTGTGAACATGCCCTGTTGAACTTGTTGAAAAGGAATAACCCATGAAAAAGAACCAAACAATGTCAAACAAACTTCGAAAACATAAAAGAAGCTCTACTCGATGCAAATATAGGGTGTACATAAAGTCCCGGAACACTTCCAATTATTTATTGTACAAGAACCAAACATTGTACAGATATCATTCATATGTCATTTTGAAGAGAAATGCTGAAAGTTTTTTCTTTTTCTTTTTTTTTCATGTATACTGCCACAGTGTATTTTGGTAATTTTCGAATAGTCAGTGCTAGTTGCAAACATGGTGAGTTCAGGTGTGGAGCGAGCTTTCTGCATGCTGGAGTTCGACAAAAACGTGTTGCCACAATGGCTGATGCCTCAAATGCAATCAGGCTCTCTATTCATCTTTCAGCAGGATGGTGCTCCACTCCATTTTGATCATGAAGTTCGTGGGTACCTGAACATGAAGCTGCCGCATCGATGGATCGGCCATGCTACAGAAGGGGGAAATGGCCTCCCTGATCCCCAGATCTCACTCTGTGTGACTTTTCTCTATGGGCCACATTAACGATCTGGCGTATGTACCACCTCTACCACATGATGTAGCAGAGCTCTAGGAGAGAATACAGGAAGCAACTGCCACAGTCGACGATTCCGTGCTGGGATGGGTATGGCAAGAATTCAATTACCATATTGATGTCTGCTGAGTCACTCATATTGAATGTTGGAAAAAAAAAAGTTCAGAGTTTTTCTTCAAAATGCAATATGTATGCCATCTGTGCAACGTTTAGTTCTTGTGCAATAAATAATTGAAAGTGTTCCTGGACTTTATGTACACCCTGTATTTTGCATCACCCAGGCATGTCACAAGAGTTTTGTTTAACCACTAATGCTTCTTCACACAGTCTTGGGGCATGCTGCGGTGGCTTGGTGTAATGTTAAGCTCTCTCTATACAGCTTAAGTGTTTTCGTGCACTTACTTCTTGAAGAATGCTGGTTCTGCTTTCTTGCAGTGCCGATGTCTTCTGCTAGCACCAGACGCTTCTCTGAAGATTTCACTGCTAGGAAGGGGAAATTTTCACTCTCTCTCTTCTTATTTAAAAAACACGCTACTCTTGGAATATCATTCAATGCATCAGAACATATTTATTTCCATTTTGTACAAAGAGACAACTAAACTTAATGGTGTAAGCCCACACATTACCGGACACCCAGAATCAGTTAATTACACATTTTTAAACACTATTAATACATAAGCTTTTATCGTGGCTGACTATCCACGTCCAGTCCACGTACTCTCAATAGCAGTTCAACGCCTAATAAACAGTCACTATTTCGAGTCTCTCCATTTGTTTTTTAACAATACAGTGCTACATTACTCTTTGCAGCCGGCCACGGAGCTTCCAGGCCATATTTGCTTATTCTTGGCAGGTTGTGCTGAACACTTGCCAGCACTGATGAATTATCTCCCTTCCAGTTTCACCTGCACAAACAATAAATGGGTGCAGTATCCCCTGCTCATCCTTATGCCCTGCTTTAAAATAATGCATGTACGAAACGGCTGGAACACAAGTGTCTCCAGACTTTCGTGAAATTCTGGGCGCACTACATATCCTTCCCCTTAGTTGGAACACTCATTATTTTGCACACAACATATATTTTAATAATTTTTTTCTTAACACTTACCTTGTTATTTTGTACTACATAGAAACATTAGGTACAAAAACTCTCTTCCATCTCCGGTATTTCATTAACCTTTTGGTAATATCTTTCATAGACATAGTAGTATTATAAACTAAAAGTACAACAAGTATTAGCTATTTCCAATAGATTTATCTACTCCTGTTTCCAGGATTGATCCAAAATAAATCCCTCCCCTTAGCCAGTTTCAAAGTTCAGGCGTTATTCTGAGTAGAGTCTTTACTTTTTTTTAAGAAGCTGTTGCAATGATAACCACCGGTTTTCTGGGTCTGAAGAAAAAATTAGTTGTACTGGGGGTTTTCTCTTTTTTCTATCTCCTTGCACATGACTCGTCTTTTCTATTTAAAAAATTTACCAGGAGAAACTTTCCACTACAATCTCAGGTCACTATACCACCCTTCCCCTTTGGGTTCCAATCTATGTAAGGGTTGATACTATGAAAACATCTTCTTCCTCATCCTTGGGTAGGTACGCCCCATCCATTTATACTAAACTATGGTACAGGTCAATCCCCTTTTTGGTGCCCCTGCCCGCACAGTATAGGTCAGCCTCCTCTGGGTCTGCCTACCTGCCTCTCTTTCCCTCATTTCATCTATATCGGATGCGCCCTCCCTATCTTCTCTAACAATGAGTTGCCTCTTTCGTACTCCTGTGCACACTATTTTATTTAAAATTTCCTGGTAAAATTTATATCTACCTCTCCTTTCCTCCTCCTAAGTCCTTCAGCCTACCTGCTTAAATTCTTCGCTTGTTCATTGCTTACAGCTCACTTATATAGCCTTAATAACTAAATATGTTTCGTCCATGGTTGTAACTTTATTTCTTTTCTTTGGGCTATTCGGTCTGCACAATCCTATTATTCATCAGAAACTTATTTGATACCTCTGGCTCAATATCTATTTCTTTTTATCTCCATTTATATTACTTTTTACTACCTTAGCTATGAACACAGGTGGATATACACTTCGTCCCCCCTTGTTCCTTTAGCTTAAGCTTACTATACCATTTCACTTGAAATGTGCAACCGTCATTACTTAGTACATGTGCTCGAGCCCTTCCTGAGCAATACTCCCCCCCCCCCCTTTTCTGTGACTGTTGTTACATCTCCCTGTGTATTACTTGTCTGCGTCTTTGTATTTAATTGTTTGAGTGTGGAAGTGTGATCGTGCGTCCTGATTCTTCGGCCCACTAAGGTTCTTAGTTGAAGATTTATAGAAATCGTGGAAAAGAGAAGGACTTCAGCGATAGAAGTATATGAATGTGGACAGAGGGAAAGGTAGATTGGTACTCTTAAGAGAAGTAAGAAAGGAAATAAAAGAATTGGTTGCTAAGATCAAAGAAAGAAAGAAGACAGCCCCAAACACAGGAAATCCTTCCCACCCCCCTTCCCCAGGATCTCCATTTCGTCGGTACTTAAGTGAGAAGCCGGAGGAGGTATGATGTTCGGTGCCTCCTGCAGAACAGACATTTTCACCGTCACCTTTGAATCCCCAAAGAAAAGATCTTAGCAACTGCTATGGAACGGCAAATGATGAAGAACCAGTCACACTTGTTTGTGAGGGTTGTATGAAGGGCGTGGTGTGTAGGTCGTGTCTGTGCCTATGCTCCCCACCCCTTTCAAAATTAGATATAAACCCTCCCCAATCACATCACACTTTACAAGAAATATAAAACATCTTCAGGTGGTTGAAATGTTGTGGAATTTGCACGTCATCTGGCAGCAAACCCGTTAAGAATATTTACAACATATCCACCAGGAAATCTCGAAGAGTCACAACTGAATTAATGCTTGAGAAGTGAGAACTGGACAAGTGCGAAAAACCACTGGCTGAAGTACCTAAGGGAGATATGTTATTTGGGAGGGAAAAATTCGCCGTGTCTTCATTAATCTAGGAGATAAGGCCAGGTAGAGAAAAAAGTCTTACAGCAATAGATTAGGGTGCATTGTATAATTCCATAGAGGACAGGAAGCACTGCAAATGCACCCAAGTCCAGCCAACATGGAAAACTTAATCACAAATAGCAACTATTACACACTGGCCCATGTGTAATTGCGTAAGTCCCACATCTAGTCCTCATATAGACTAGTTTACCCTATAAATGTAAAGGACAAGGGCCTTTATCCACACAAGGATCTGAAGGAATTTGTACGCTGAAGGGTTTGACAATTGGTTAAACCAACTCATGAAGTGGTTATGCTTAGGTACAGTAAACATATTTCACAATAAATTATGAAAGATGTTCACTTAGTTTTAGGATAAGTTCCTCTCTTGTTATTTACACACATCAAAAAAAAAGTTTTGCATCAACCCAGTCCCCAAAACTCCTGAAGATAGATGTTGACTGGGTATTACATCACAGACACAGTCCCTTTCACTGTTTAGAGATGTCATTAAACCAGCCCAAAGATGTAAACAACCATGCATGAGCAGCACCTATTAAATGGAGGGAGTCCGACAGTCAATCTGTTCCAATAATTCCACACAGCTTGTGTTGTCTGTAGTTCATCCATGTCTAGATGGTCAATACAGTGGTTTGACTGTGTCTGCATTGTTACTTTGTGCCAGGTAGGGCTCTCAATAAGGGAAGTTTCCAGGCATCTCAGAGTGAACCAAGTGATGTTGTTCGGAGATGGAGGAGATACAGAGAGACAGGGACTGTTGATGACATGCCTTGCTCAGGTCACCCAAAGCTACTACTGCAGTGGATGAGCACTACTGACGGATTATGGCTCGGAGGAACACTGACAGCAATGCCACCATGGTGAAAAATGCTTTTTGTGCAGCCACAGGACGTTGCGTCGTGACTCAAACTGTGCGCAATAGGCTGCATGATGCGCAACTTCACTCCTGACGTCCAACTTTGCAACCATGACACCACGCAGTATGGTACAGATGGGCCCAACAACATGCCAAATGGACCCCTCAGGATTGGCATCATGTTCTCTTCACCGACGAGTGTCGCAAATGCCTTCAAACACACAATCATTGGAGACGTGTTTGGAGGCAACCCGGTCAGGCTGAATGAAGTAAACACAATTTCCAGTGACTGTGGCAAGGTGGAGGTTCCCTGCAGTTTTGGGGTGGCATTATGTGGGGCCAACATATGCCGCTGGTGGTCATGAAAGGCACAGAAATGGTTGTGTGATATGTGAATGTCATCCTCCAACTGACAGTGCAACCATATCAGCAGCATATTGGTGAGGCATTCGTCTTCACTGATGACAGCTCGCAACCCCATCATGCACATCTTGTGAATGACTACCTTCAGGATAACGACATTGCTGAACTAGAGTGGCCAGCATGTTCTCCTGATGTGAACCCTATCAAACATAGATTGATAAGGGTTGTTTATGGATGACTTTATCTACCAACCACTCTGAGCGATCTGCACCAAATCGCCATTGAAGAGTGGGACAATCTGGACCAACAGTGCCTTGATGAACTAATGGATAGTATGCCACGATGAATACAGGCATGCATCAATGCAAGAGGGCATTCTACTAGGTATTAGAGGTACCAGTGTGTACAACAGTCTGGACCACCACCTCTGAAGGTCACACTCTATCATGGTACAACATGCAGTGTGTAGTTTTCATGAGCAATAAAAAGGGCAGAAATGATGTTTATGTTGAACTCTATTCCAATTTTATGTACAGGTTCCAGAACTCTCAGAATGGGGTGCTACAAAACTGTTTTTGGTGTGTGTATATGTGTGTAAACAGAAATGAGATAAGTTGTTAGTTATTTACAATTTTGTTTGCTGACAAAAGTAAGTCGTGAAAATCAGAACAAGCTGAATTTGATTGCCATGATGCTAAGTCTCAACAACACACATACACCTTCCAACCACAAACTGATAAATGAGGTGGGGAGAAATAAATGATGTAGCATTATGATTATATGCAATGCACAAGTACTGTAGAAATATGCATCACAGGACAGTAACCTTGGCACACATGCAAAGACAAAATGAATTCAACACGCTGCTCAATACACCAGATGCTCAGCTAACATTAGTATTTGTATACCAAGTAGAATATACCCAAAAGCTTATGAATATAAATTGATTACTAAAATAAATACCAAGGTCAACATTATATGAATAAAATTAATATAAGAAAAGAGAACTAAGATAAGGAAATATTTACATGGAAGGAAAGAAAATGAATAACAATGGGAAGAACTCTACACACTACGTTACAATTTACAATATGTACACAAAAGTCTATGTTATGGCTATATATAAAATAAATTACGCACTGTAGTATAGGAAATCTGTATATACCATGAAAGAATGAATAATTCTTGGGATATGCTCACACTCTGAATAAGTTGTGTGAGGGGATAATGACATTGTACCTCACCTAGAGAGATACCTACCAGTTTCATGTGCACTCAATATATGAATATGGAAGAGATGGAAAAGGTAAGTCAAAACAACAGACAGGCTGTTAATATTTGCTATGTCACAAAAAAGAGTTGAATTCTGAAAATCAGTCAGCAAAATAATGAACTAAAACCATCTGCATACTGAATGAAAATATGTATGTTATAAGTGTGATATGTTGGTTGGCCTTGGAGCAACTACATACTTAGTTTATAAGTTGATATTAAGTTTTTTTACAGGGAACAATGCAAGGATGTGTCCCAGTAATGAGAAGAAAGAGAATTTAGTTATCTGATACCAAAAGAAACAGGCCGCATCATGATATGAGTTATTATTTGCATATAAATATGTGTTTGAATGGTGTGTGTGAATATTAAGAAGTTCTAGTATAGCAAATGTTGTGAAATAAAGTTGAGGTCATGTCGAGAATAAAAAAGGAGGTCAGACTGTACATTGAAGAATACAAGTAACAAATAGGAATGCCAACTATAAGTGTTCAAGACACAATTACCCATGATCATCGCTTACCTGTATGTCCTTCCACTAATATTTCTTTTGAGACAACTTATGTAGCAAAATATTTATACATATACATATTATAGTACATAGGGGCCGTATCCTGTGGTGAAAAGTACAAATTAAGTAGAATGAAGTATAATTATTACGGCACTTTTAAGCAAATGACATTAATAAACTTGTATGACACAACGGTGTTAAAATTTTATCTATAGTACCCCAAGCATTGAGTAAATAGTTTTTTGTAAAACACAAAGAAGCGTTCAAAGAGAGTTTGCTCAAATATTGTATGATGTGTAAATAATGGATTTCAGCAGGAGACACTACTTTCCATTCCTTACCATAACTCCCTGTAGATTCATAGTCCATCTCCTGGATTGCTTGTATGGGAAACACGAGAATGAATTTCTGTATTCCTTTTTTAGCAATCTTGAATTACAAATGCTTGAGTTAAATGAGATGATGATATAGGTAGGAGTTCATGCATATCATCTGATTGCATATAAGTATATTGTTTTTTCAGTCTTGACATGTAACATGTTTTGCAAATTGTGTAAACAAAGATTATGTCATGAGTTTAAAAGTTAAAGGGAGTACTAGCTCATCGTAACAGTTGTACACATAAATGATTCATCAGTGACGAGAATATGAAACAACTTGTCACTGAAATGTTGCCTTATGAATTTTGATCTTACATGTTATTCATTTCTATTTAAATATTGTTATGCAAACATGGAAAATGATGCAACAAATTTATGTGTAAATTTGTAAATAAGTGAAATATATTAGACCTCATACGTCAGCTAATATAAAAATGACACTTGTGTGTAGTTAGATGGAGCAAATTTATGTCATGTTTTAATCTCTTTGTGTGAGTCACATAAAATTTTATGCATGTGTACAAAGACATATAAGGAAAACTGTATATGAAAATGGCATTTTACATATTTTAAATGAAAAGGAACTTTCAGAAAAACTGTTGGCACTTCATAGGTTTAGCGTGTGTTAAATGATGAATACGCCCTCATGTGGAGCAGTGATCAAACTTGCACATATCTACAAAAAATGACGAAAATGTTCCACAAGTAAGTGTCCTTTGTAGTGGCACCGGACACTGAACTTTACTACGGAGGAGGAATTAAAGTAAGTAATTTATGGACTTACCTGGAATATTGTGAGCTCTCAATGTGACAGGGGATGGCCTTTTGGACATGGAAATATGTGATGGATGACGTGGTCTATATAACAATGGCAGAACTTTATGGCTTTTCCGTCGCAGGATCAAACTTTTCAACTAAACATACGTCAATATGCACTTATCCTACGGAGATACTTTCTGGACACCATATATAATGATATGCAGTTCATCATTGTCTGCAAAGTTTTAGACTTGATGCTCAACTGTTCTCTGTAGTTGCACTGATGGTACCACAAGGCCCACCCACAACGAACAGTGCTTAGCATGTTGAGATACTGCTGCACAAACTATGTATGATGGTTATGCCTCAACAATGGTGCAAAACACTCTAATTCAAACATGCCTTGCTGAGTCATGGTCTCTCATAAACCGAACTTTTAAATTTTTTTAAATTTCACATAAATTAATAGTAATATGAATAAAGCTGACAAGTGCAGAAGATAAATAAGATATAAACTTGTTCACAAATAAAGGGATTTGATCCCCAGAAAGGCCAAAAAGTAGTTTAAGTGGTACTTTCAAATGAAATTCGGCTATTTATGTTATGTATTTTTGTAAAATGCACCACTACTGTATACTGTCATCTAGTAATCATGGACAATAGCAATATACAGTAGGGGGCAGATCTTACTTTGGCTTAACCATTAAGTATATTCATTTAATAAGTATTGGAACACTGTTCAGGGCAAAGATGCAATATAAACAAGCCTATGCCAAACAGAGAGATGTACGAAAGGCAAAATTAACATATGTTTATATTCTCATGTATCTTTAAGCCAATATCAAATTTTTCACTCTTCAACTATCTGACTCGTCCTGTCTATGATTCTGGGTGCATGTGTTACATGTGTGTCTGACAGCTATGTTTATTTGTGTAAAAGTATTTTACAATGTATTTTCTGCAAAGAGAGGCAGTTTCTTTGATTTCTAAATTATTCATCCTCAAAATGGTACCTGGATGAACCACAGCCTGCATTCTTCAAGTCCAAGGATGGTTAGAGAAGTTCTTAGAACAGAATAGAACAAAAGTACTTACATCACTAAAACTTTTTTTTATTTTTCAACATAGTCTCCTTGTAGATTAATGCACTTGGTCCAACGATGTTCCAGTACCTTGATTTCATCTCAAAAATGAGTTTTCTCCATGCCTGAAAAACAGTTATCAACTTCGGCTATCAATTCTTCATTTGAAGTGAATCTTCATCAACCAAGAAAAATTTTCTTCAGTTTTGGGAAGAGATGGTAGTCTGACGGAGCCATATCAAGTGAATAAGGCAGGTGTGGCTACAATTCATACCTTAGTTCATGTAACTTTGCCGTGGCAATGGTACATGTGTGTGGACGTGCATCGTCTTGAAGGACGACAACTTTCTTCCTTGCTAAACCTGGCCTTCTTCTGTGTATCTTTTGTTGCAATTTGACCAGGAGGTTAGCACAGTATTCTTTAGTAATTGTTTGCCGAAAGGGGAGATAATCTACAAACAGAATCCCCTTCGCATACCAGAACACTGATGCCATGAACTTTCCCGCAGAAGGAATTGTCTTTGCTTTCTTGGGTGGCGGAGAATCAGCATGTTTCCACTGCTTTGACTGTTGTTTTGTCTCTGGGGTATAGTACTGCCACCAAGTTTCATCTGTTGTCACAAACTGGAGCAAAAAATCTTGATCGTTTCTCTTAAAACAAGCCAAACATTGAACCGGTATGTCCATTATGATTTGTTTTTGATCCAGCATCCAGAGTTGTGGCACCCATCTTACAGATAACTTTTTCATTTCTAATTCTTCAGTTAAAATGTGATATATCCTTTCAGATGACACCTGGCAAGCGTGAGCAATTTCATGCACTTTCAGTTGACGATACTCTGTGACCATTTTGAGCACTCTTGCAATGATTTCTGGAGTAGTGACACATTTTGGCTGACCACTGTGTGGATCATCATCTAAGCCCTCCCAACCAAATTTCAATTCATTTGTCCACTTAGCAACAGTTGAATATGAAGGAGCAGAGTCCCCCAGGGTATTCTGGAAATCAGCATGAATGTCCTTTGCTTTCATACCTTTCTTTATGAAGTACTTAATCACTGCTTGAATCTCAATTCTTTCCATCTTTGCAAATCACTTCACGGGAACAAAACAGCCACGTCACCACCACAGCTCTCTTTCAAAGGCACTGACGTGGCATGTGTTTACAGGCAACAGTCCAATGAATATCATGTGAATAACTTGTTGCGCCAGTGCTGACCTCCCGTGGTGATTCCCAGAACTTTTCAAACCACCCTCGTATAATAGTGACATCATTACAATTGTACTACACTGCATTCTGTATCAGAGCAATGGGCACATTTTCTTTTCTTCAACACAGAAGAGGTGAATATAATTCTGTTAAAAGGAGTCTGTGGAAGTGCGAACTTAGACAATTGATTTGTATTAATGACAGGTGGTCAATGGCGAGGTCATTAGCACCCTTAAATTCATTAAAAAACGAAGGTGAAGATAAACTTTAAAACTGTTGCACACCTAGCACTCTAAATGACCACACACTTACTGTATCTCACATGCTCTAAAACAACTTAGAAAGAGGAACTGTAGCTATACATTAAATTAAAACACAGAGAAAACAAAACACAGAAGAGCTAAAAGAAAAACACAGGGAAATGTGAGTGGCTGACCACTTACAAAAAAACTTGGGTGAGCCATTCACCCTGTTGACACATTAGAACCATCTTCCTAAAATCTTGGGAAAAATGTTGGACAATTCACAAAACTTTAAAACTTGAACCACATTTGTTTGGAAGTTACTTAAAACAGAGGGTAGATTCGTCAGCAAATCCACTGTGGTCCACTGGTCGGAAAATAAAACACAGTCCAGTAAAATGTGGCACACAGTGATTTGCACACCACAAGCACCACACATTGGAAGTTCCTCTCACCAGAATAAGAAGCCATGCGTCATCGGGCTGTGGCCTATGTGAAGGCGAGTAAGAAGGACCTCGTCCTGTCAGTGTGGCTGGAAGGAGGTATGCAATGGCTGACTTGTGGTCTTTACTATGCAGAGCTTATTGTTGGTCACTTCCAACCGCTCATTTTCCCATCGACACATGATGTTTGCATGACTCTGTACCTCAACAGTGAGATGCTAGCACGCAGAGGGATGGTGTACTGAAGTAACTGAGGATTACAACTCGCCTCCTTGGCTGCTAGATCCACCCTTTTGTTCCCTGAAAAACCCACATGTCATGGTGCCCAGCAGAATGAAGCCTCCTTCACCACTCATTGTAGTTGGAGGAGGGCACCCTGTATTACTTTATCTGCAGGGTACAAACATTGGAGAGAGTGAAGGACACTCAGGAACTTGGAACAGACATGAAATTTAGCACTGGATAAATGTCTCATCTGTTCCAGCGCTGGCAAGACTGCATATAATTCTGCTTCAAAGACAGTAAATTCTTGAGGCAGAACGACCTTAAGGACATTATCTGGGAAAATGACAGAGCAACCCACAGATCTCCCCCCCCCCCCCCCCCCCTACACCCATTCATAACGACAGCTACATAGTTGTGGTGCTCACACAAAATGTCAGAAAATATTGCATTGAAAACAGAAGCAGGCGTGCAATCTCTCCTGTACTGCACTAAATCTAAAATGACACTGGGCCTCTGCAGTTATCAGTGCAGCAGATGGTTAAAACCTTGGATCTGGGCTCAATTTGCTCCACACTGAGTGACTCCAGCAGACGCTACACGCAGATCTCAAATGGCATTGTGGCTCATGGATGGTTGGAGAAAAGGCATTCCAGAGGTGGACAAGCAATAGAATGGTATACAATGAAGTTGGAGATGTGAGTAACTTACATGCTTGCTGCACCATTAGGACCTCTGGCCAGATAGTAAGTGGTGGTTCCCCAGCCTCAGCAGAGATACTGGGTATGGGGCTGGTCCTATAACCACCCGGGGCCAGCTGAATGCCCACATAGTGGACAGCACCAATGATCTTCAAATAAGAAGGTCTTACTGGTCCATACTTCGTGCACCCATAGTCCAGCCACGGATGCATGAAAACCCTATACAACTAGAGCAGATACACCCTGTCTGCTCCCCAAGACCTGTGGATATGGCACTTTATGATATTCAGTACCTCCAGGGTTCCAGCTGGCAGGTTTCTAAGGTTTGGCAATCACAATAATTTTGAGTAAAAAATGAGGCCCAAAAACCTCACTGTGTCTCCACAATGTAGTATGGTGCCCTCATACACAAGACAGTAATAATATGAAGAGAACGATTAAGATAAACACGCACACATATCTGCAGAAAACTGAAAACCCCTCTTTGCAGCCCACTCCTCTAACCTCTGTAGTGGGAGTTGCAACTAATGGTTCATTGTAGCAACACTAGAGGAGGAACAGAAAACTGCAAAATCGTCAACAAATAAGGAGCACTATACAGGACCCGTAACCATAAATGTGATACTGTTTATGGCTAGAGTAAAGAGGGTAACAGTTAAAACAATGCCCTGCAGAGCACCATTCTCCCGCTCAAAACGATCTGACAGTGAGTCAGCAACTCGGGTCCTAAAAAGGTCGCTGAGACAGAAAAGACAATATGAAGATGGGGAAGTGGCCAGGTAAGCCCCATCAATGCAGTTGCATGAGAATACTGTGTCTCCAAGCAGTGTCATATAGAATCCACACTGAGGGTGGCTAAGGAGTTGTCTGGCCTCTAACAACCAGACCTGATTACAGTTAACCATTCGCACCAGGTGCTTTCCTAGGAAGCTCGTTAAGGCGATACTCTGATAACTACTGGGACATGTGTGGTCCTTTTCTGGTTTGAGGAAAGGTATCAAATGTGCCTGGTTGGGGCAGTTACCTGTCTGCTGTATAAGATTAAAACATTCAAGGAAGATTTCCTTTGACACTGGTGGCAAATGTCAAATCATGCAGTACCTGATTTGGTCATGACTGGTTGCAGTATCACGAGTCTCAGAAAGGGCTGATTCCAGCTCTCACTTGGAGAAAGGGTAATTGTAAGACTAGGAATTGTTTGATCTGAAGCATCAATTTTCCTCTCTCTTCAGTTGCGCGGTAGTGACCAAATGTCAGATCCTTGCTGGCATTTGTAGTAGTTTGTGCAAAATTCTCTGCCAGCATCTGAGCAATGACACCGGATGCTGTTTGGAGACATCCCTGTTTCAGCACTGCTACTATCGGGAAAGAACTGCATTTGCTAGAAATCCTCCTGATAGCTTCCTATACTTTCACAGAACAAGTGGAAAGGTTGATACCGTCCAGGAAAACTCACCACAATCATTTCTTGCTCTCCTTAATTACATGTTGAGCCCTGGCCCTTGCAACTTGAAAGGCTATGACGTTGTCTGCTGTAGGGCGGCATTTAAATTGTCGAAGAGCTGCACGCCTGTCCCAGATGACTGAACGGCACTCGTCTGCCCACCGAGGTTGTGGTTGCCTCCCAAGATGTCCTGAGGACTTTGGGATGGATAAGTCAATGGCATGATGCATCACTTGCGTGGTGTGTTCCACCCAGTCCTGGATGACGCTGCTATGTTCAAACACAACCAACTGGCTTAACAGTGTCCAGTTAGCCCTGCTGAACATCCATGTTGGTGGCTTCTCTTCTGGTAGTACTCCATCCAGTACGCGAACATTGAATAGGGCGTGGTCGTCAGTGACCTCCACTGAACAGAATCTTTGAGGGCTGGAGAGCAGAAAGAGAATCGATGGCAGAGAATGACCCAGTAGCAGTGCAGAAAAGAGTGTGAGTACCTGTGTTGAGGATGCACATTTCGTGAGATGTCATGAGGCTCTGCAAAACCCATTCCTGAGGGCAAGTAGAGGTAAAGCTCTGCAAAATATGATGGGCACTGAAGTCTCCCAGTAAGAGAAACGGCCACGGGAGTTGTTCCACAAGATCTACGAGAGCCTCAGAATATATTGCATCTTATGGAGGTAGACACAGTGAGCAAGCAGTGGGGTTCCGACAAATTATTTTCACTAGCAAGTGCTTGCAGCTCAGTAGCCAAGGAGAGAGCAATGGAGGGATGCATGTTATTGAACAAAACAGCAACACTTTCCTTGGCTCTATCGCCAGTCAAATCATCCTTTCGGTGAAGAGTACAGCCACGTAGCACATGGACATCACTGGCTTCAAAATGTGTTTCTTGAAAACACAGGCACAGGGGGCATTGCTGTACTGGCAGTTCAAGTTCCTCTACACAGGTCCTGAACCCATTAATGATCCACTGTAATACGGGAGCCATCTATCAAGGGTGCTGCACTTCCACCTCGTCTTTCTGCCGGGGAGGGTAGCCCATAATGGCTGCGGGCTGTCTTGGGGCGAGATGATTGCCCCAGTCCAACATCTAGGTTCATTAGTTTTACCAAAGAGTCAAGAGAGATGTCAGATAGTATGACATTGACATCTTCTGACTGTTTACTTCCCAATTCTGTCCATGGTGGACACTTGGCCTTTGGTTTTTATTCGTGGGTGTACTCTGGAGCCAAAACCACGGCAGAGGCAGTGGTGCCACTGCACGGTGGATCAGACTGGACCTCTGGAGGAGCAGGGAGCTCCGCAATGTTAGTGACAACAGACTTGTCTGATGTTTTGTGAGGAAGTATGAGCTTTCATGGAACTGCAGTGGCACAAGGGCATTGGAAAACACAGGTGCTGGTGTTGACACTAGCAATCTCCATTTGGGTACGAGCACCAGTCTTCTGAACTGGTTGCTTAAGAGCAGATGCAGAGGAGATAGCAAACTTCGGCGCTGCACGGCCTTATAGATGTTTTTCGTCTCTCCATATGAGATATATTTAGTTGTTTTTGTTTCCTGTATCTGCCTTTCTACAAGAAAGATACTACAGTTCCCGTTCAAGACAGGGTACCACCAGAGCAGTTTATGCACTTTGGTGAAGATGAACAACCAACACCTTCGTGGGCGGCCTTAACATATTTACTACAAGTGGATGCTACCTTACAACCTGACTTGGTGTGCCCAAAGTGCTGGCACGTAAAACAGGGTACTGGGTTAGGAAAATAAGGGCCGCATGCTGAGGCGGAAGAAACCAGCCTTAACATGCTCTGGAAGCTTTGTGCTGCTGACAGTCAGTATAAATGAGTCCAATTTCATGAAATCACTATTCACCCATTTCATTACATTCTGTTCATCAGCGATACCATCCTGGGACCACTCATCTTTCACTTCTTCTTGGGAAATGTCTACCAGATCCCTCCAAGTCACAACACCTTTTCTGTATTTCAAGTTGGTGTTCAGTTCATTTTCTATTGCATACTCCGTGAGGCACTGAGCTTTATGGATGTTTTTCACTTGTTTGGAATTGGATGTTTCTACCAACATGGTTCCATTTCACAAGCACTTGACAGATTTGCAACTTCCAGCAATTCCCTCTAACCCTTCTTGTATGTAGAAATGTGACTCTTTCTCAAAGCTCCCCCCTTTCAGTTTAATTGTAATAAACACATTCCGACCACCGGCATGCATTATGTTACTCGATACTGAGAATGTCTGTGTGATGCTCAAGTCTGAAGGACTGGCTACGCGAGCCCTCTTGTTTGACTGGGTGTTGGTACCTGCTAGTGACCCATACTTTCCACTGCAAGGAGTAAGAGAAGATTTTGAAGGATCCGTGCTGGTTCCATGAGCAGCTGGGGAAATAAGGGTCCACTCTGACAGAGCCCCACATGCCTGAGTAAGTCTTATACAACTGTGGTGTAGCAGGTTCCCCACAGGTTGCCTGCTAATGACTGTTCCACCTTACAGCCACGCATCTCATCAGTGTGCAGCACACCTTGGGATTGGTTTATTTTTATAGAGGTTTATTCCATCCTCGGGAACCAGGCAGTGAGGCCAAGATCCCCGTTCCCTAAGACGCACAATGTTCCACTGCCGAGCTGCACGGTGGTTGCGGAAGTGTAACCGGAGCTTACGGTGATAGAGGACTAGCAGTGGTACCAGGAACACTGGAGTTGCCAACCTCATACCAGCAAATGGATACTGAACCCCTGAGGGGATGAGTGAAATTGCTGCTGGCAAAAGTATCTACCAGCCACACACCTCAAAATAATCCACATTATTCGAACCTCCCTTATGTCGCTAATGTTTAAATGACCAGTATATCTTGAGTTTCAGCGTTGTGTTGATACAAATCATTACATGTGTCCTAACCTGTCACTTAGCACTGGGGTAATGAACTGTGAAATTGTACAGTTTTTAGAGGAAACTGAAATATCTCCCTGCCGTTGCACTTTTGTTGTGATACCAACTAATTGTGACAAAATTTTATAAATCAAATTGTTACAGAACTTTGTCATCTTACACCTTTTAGTAATTTCAAAGATTTCTTCTACTGAAAATTGCCCTCCATTAGATTATCCACCATTTAGGTATCAGCATAGCCTGTCCAAAGGAGCTTTTCATGCCTTCTACCGTTTTATTGATGAGTCTGGGTATTTTGACATTGGTCTCTCAATATGTATATTCCTTATTTTGTCATTTCTTGTTACTAATATTAGTTTATTCCCAAGAATAAGCAGCTTTCACTCGGTTAATACTCGGCAGAAATCAAACCTGCATTTGGATCGGACTTCTGTAACTCTTGTGCAAAAAGGTGTGCAGTATATTGCTGCATACATTTTCAATAAGCTGCCACTCGAATTCAAAAATCTTAACGGTAATCCACGCGCTTTCAAGTCGAAACTGAAGAGTTTCCTCGTGGGTCACTCCTTCTATTCTGTCCAGGAGTTCCTTGAAAAATTAAGCTGATTCTTTTGTATTGCGGATAGCATTTACTTAGACTTATGGACTGACTTTTTTCAGGTTCATGATCATTTATTTTTGTCTGTTATTACTTTTATGTTGTAATTTAATGTACTGACACATTCCATGACCTGGAGATTTGCTCCTAAATTTGGTCCTATGGAACTATACGTGTTAAATAAATAAATAAATAAATCGAATGGTTACGTGGAGGTAGGGGTCAGGCTGGGAGCTTTACGGGACCACTCTCTTGTCCGCCAGCACTCACCCATTGCCACACGTTCTTCCCTGCTCATCTCTTGTGCATCATACTCCATCAATCTGGCTGTGGTAGCCACGACAGATCATCACATGTAACCCTTAGGTAGTAAATGACAGAGCAATAAATTCCAGCCACGGGGAAGGAAACCCCTGGTTTCACGTTTTTAACAAATTTCCTGACACTCCTCAATGCCCATTCCTGCCTAAGTCCTAGTCTCAGTCCATTCAAACACAGTTCAGTTATTATACAGATATAAAAATGTTTATGTAAGGCAACAAAACGATAATGGCAAATGCAGCAAGCTGCAAAAATTCTTCACACTTATTTTATTAGAAAATAAAATATCTACTACGTAACTGAAAAATGGTTAACTGTACTTAACTATCCAATTTCTAAACACAGTTACAGGACTCATAAAATTTTCATTCCTGCGATGTAGAAAGTTGAGTTAATTTACACACAATCCTTAATCATTTCTAGAGCCAGTCCATCGTTAGTATTCATACCAAGATTCCCTGTCATTAATCATTAGTTACAGAGCAATGCAGAAGTCACAACAATGCTTGACGCGACGTTAGAATCAACATGATATCGCACAACTGAGTATTCCGAAGCAAATTTAAGGCAAGGCGCGTGAGACTGCGTGGTTACCCCGCGCGTGGTGTCTGAAGTATTGAAGAGCGTTCTACTGTGGTGTGGGAACGCGATATTTGGACAGTGCCATAGTGCCCATAGGGTAAAATCTGTTCGACAAAAGCGCTGCTGGTATAGCAACCAGCGCAGTTTTCATTTGTGTTCTTTTCTCCACCGAAACTGTTAGGATTAGGAGTTCAGTAAAATAATAAGTAAGCAACAACAAGGTAGGTAGGTAAATTTCCCGAACGACTTGAGTTAGTAAAGAATTAAAATTTTGATCGTGGCTGCCTAACCACAGCTCTTTCACATACTCGTTATAAGCCCTCAGTTCCCTTCAAACAACTACATCTACAATACATGCTATGTAAACATTCAAAGCAAATATATTTGCAACACAAAGAACTGCTAATGAATGCAATCTTCCCCCAACTATATCGTTCATTCCGACTATTTGACGAAAAACAAATTTAGTTTATATTTAAAAATCTTTCCTTTTTGGAAATGGATTTTAATGCATACCACACATACAATGACATCGCCTGAAAAATGGGTGCTGAAAGCTGATAATGAATCATGCTAAGTATCGTTGGTGCATCTGAATGGTTGCGCAATTTCCGTTGGGTTTCCAGAAACTAATCGTAGTTCTGAAACCTCCAAATGAAGCTACAACATGTCACCTACCACTCGATTTGCAGGTAATAATATATTGCATGTGTTATACGTGTACGTCAACTATTTGTATGTTTATTGTCAGTGTGATTGTAAAGATTCAACTGTGTTTTTAAAAGATTCTTCCGTATCTGTTTCATGTCGAAGGTGAACGCCGTAACAGACGTCGGGCGCATCTTCGGCGCTGCCAACAAGCAGAAGGCTGGGCGCTGTTGCACACCAAGTGAAGGCCATCACGCTGTGACAAGATTCTGTCAGCGTGTGTCACGGTGCTCTGATTCACATAAGGTGAAATTAATTTAACTGTGTACAACAAACATGATAATGGTCGATCAATGATGCAAGTGGAAATTGCAATGATGATTTGTTAGTTCTCATCTTGATGTCATATGACTAACATCGGTGTTAACGTAATACTTATGCTGAAATAAAATGTGTTTGTGGACGTGTGAATTTATTTATTTAACCATCACAAGTTTTCTAAAGTAAATGCATATCTGAAATAATAATTTGAATATGAATCTGACTGCACGACGACAACGTTGATTTTTTTATGATCAAGTATTATTGAAACTTTTGAAGTTCTTGACGTCTGAAGTGAATCGGCGGTCCATAGTTAAAAGCTAGAGTAGAGATAACACCCCAACTACAAATCTTTGTGAAGGCACGGAACTTTTGTGGAATGGGTGACACGCAAAATCACTTAAATTTTCTCTACACATCTGAGCTTGCAGAAAGTTAATCTGTTTCATGGTATAAATTTTCTTATGGCAACGACGGCGTAGTATGTCAGTGTTTTCAACGACCGGGTGTGAAGTAAATAATTAATGCTTTTTCTACTCTGTGATTGACAGATTCTTGTATGTACCCTTGTGCCCTCTAAATTTAAATGAAGTCCCATGTTTCTTGACAGAGCGTAGGGGAACAATGCAGGAGACCCGCACCGCTGTACAAGGCAGGGTCCTAATGGAGGTGGTTTGCAGTTGCCTTCCTCCGACTGCAATGGGGATGAATGATGATGACAACACAACACTACCCAGTCATCTCGGGGTAGGTGAAAATCCCTGACCTCGCCGGGAATTGATTCCATGACACGGGCTCGGGAAGCGGAAACGCTACCGCAAAACCATGAGCTACGCTCAGTAAATTAATATTATTATCCTTTTAAAGCAAATATTTCATAACAAAACGTTTGTGTTAGTATGAAAGTCACATACTTCCCAGCAGTCATCGGTCATTGCCAACGTCAGCACACTACGCCACTGCCGCCGCAAATAAAACTTAAACTATCCGGTAACTGACGGAAGGAATTCAAATCCATTGTGTTGCTCCCCTCTGGAAAGAAAGTCCGAAATGGTCAGGCTGAGTTATTATATGTACCTGATTAAAAGTTTTCGTCCACTGGGTGTACGGACAACGTTTACTGATGCTGTATGTTTAAATAACATAAAAAGAGATGTGGGCACCACAGTTTCGTTTTGATATGCAGTTTTCTCAAACTTTAGTGTTGATATTGTGTTGGATGTAGTTCATCACTCACATGACCAAAGCTGATTGGTTAAATGGGGAATCCATCCATTTCAGGAGTATGTCTCCTTCCTGATCTCGTAATTATATACAGAGTTCGACAAAAGTCCGTTATCCGAAAAAGCACTACAGTGTTTTGTATCTTTAAAAGTTTATGCAAAGTAATCTGTCCTACTCAGAATGTTCCCAGTGTCCCTCCATTGTTATTTAGGCATGTAACACGTCGTTTAAACACTGATTTACGTATCTTGTCATATGACTTCCCATTATCATCAAAAATGTTTTCAAATTCTTATTAAATCAACAGGTGACACATTAATAACTTCTCTGAACATTTCATGACGTGGTACAGCAATCACGATCGCATCAATAAAGTAACGGCCGTTCTCTGCTTTGCTGCATACCCCAGATCAATCGAACCTCTAGAAAGAATTACCTCCTCAACAACACTTTCAGAAGACAAGTACACTCAGTTTTAGTTGTTAAATCTTCCACTTGACTTAAAACATGCTGTATCAGACCACATGATTGTTTTGCAAAAGTTAGAGTCACTTTCCCTGCGGCGACACACACAATTCACGTCTTCGATGATGATAACGTCGTTTACGGCATAGGCTTCCGATGTAATATTTTTAACATTCTACTTGAACTTCTGTAGTTGCTTAGAACCTCTTCTTGCAGATTTCATGGATGGTTGAATGAAAGTCTTTGCAATGAGTTGCAGATTTTCATCAGTAGTTAGTAATTTTGGGTGGCCATTGCGAGGTATGTCAGCTACAGAATCTGTCACCTCTAACCTGTCATTTGATTTGTAGTTAGCTCGCCTACATGGTGGCTGTATTTGCAGGAAGTTTTCAATGAAAGGTTGTCTTTCATCTTAATTACATGCACCACATCCATAAAGTAAAGTAAAACATGCAACGTTCTGCTGAAAACTTTTTGTTCATAATGTACGGTTTTCACGCTTACAAAGAGATGCACAGATAACGTCAAAGCTCTGACTGTCACCTGTTAGTAGTGGTGGGCAGGAAATCGCGTATCTGTTAGAAATCACAGTGACTGAGAAGTCACAGATATCACAGTAGCAACTTTACAGAATCTAACTGCGATTTCAGTCACAGCAGTCGCAAGTAGTATTTCACATTCAAAGACGTGAGCCATCTATTGGTCGAATTTAGCACTGCTTTCTGTGATTTCAGTGACAAGTCGCAACTAAAAGTCGCAAGTAGCAACTAAAAAGCGCGGTTAACAGTGCCATCTGTTGGCCAAAGTTCATACTACGTCCATCTCTGCGATACAGTATCGAGTCTAACTGCGATTTCCGTGACAAGTCGCAACTAAGAGTCGCAAGTAGCAACTAAAAAGCGCGGTTAACAGTGCCATCTGTTGGCCAAAGTTCGTACTACGTCCATCTCTGCGATACGGTATCGAGTCTAACTGCGATTTCCGTGACAAGTCGCAACTAAGAGTCGCAAGTAGCAACTAGAAAGCGCGGTTAACAGTGCCATCTGTGGGTCAAAGTTCGTACTACGCCCATCTCTGCGATTCACTATTGAGTCCAACTGCGATTTCCGTGACAAGTCGCAACTAAGAGTCGCAATTAGCAACTAAAAAGCGCAGTTAGCACTGCCATCTGTTGAGCAAAGTTCATACTACGCTATTCGCTACCGAGTCAAATTGCGATTTCTGTGACAAATCGCAACTAAGAGTCGCAAGTAGCAACTAAAAAGCGCAGTTAACATACTTTTCCTAGTGTCATCTGTTGACCGACGTACGTACTTAGTTATGAGAGCCTTGTGCCTCACGAGATTGATGTGCTGTGTGTGCATATGAAGGGCTTATTTCAATAGTGGTACAAGTCCATTTTTGTTCATTTTGAGATACAGAGTCGTAAAGTTAAATGAGCACTGAAAAATCTGCATTTGAGATACCAAAAAATATTTAAGCATATGGCTTCTTGCTAGAGATGAACCTTTATTTATGTTTGTTTGGATCACTAATTTCAGAAGCATTATAGACAGAAAAGTGGAGGTAATGGACTTGTACCACTATTGAAATAAGCCCTTCATATTATATGACGACATGCACATTCAGCATGTTATGGTTGGTCAAATACTGCTGTGACTCTGAATGTATTATTTTAATAAGAAGCAACATTGCCTTTTTCTCCTGAAAATATCAAGTAACGTAACGAATGTGTTTGATTCTGCTTCCAATATGACAGTTTTGGTTAATACTCCACATGTCTACAGGACTTTGCAATGTTAACACAGCAGAACTCAGACATCTGTATAAGTGTAGAGAAATGAAAACAGTCATATGAATGCCTCACTTTTGTTCCGACACAGTTCAAGACTCGGGAGAAAAGTTTTACACCCGGTGTTCTACATGGCAACTTCACACACAAGAACTTTTTGCCGACACTACTACCACCTACATCAGTAAGCTTTTCCTGTGTTACTTTCAAGTAATGCACTTAAGCTATTCCTGATTTAACTGGAAGATCTGTCTCATATCAACAGCCTCAAAATGCATATTGTAGACTTCGGGATATGTTACAGGTCAGTGTCACACCAAGATTGTTGAGAAAGGGGGGGGGGGGCGGCATGTCACCCTCCAAACAAGTGTTTACCAATAAGTAAGTGGCGGAAAATTATGGGTATAGGACGGCTTAAGCATGTGGAAAATGAGATTTTTATTATTCACTCACTGTATTTGACATTTATTATTCCTTTAAAATCGCACAATAACTTCAATAAAACACAGTTTAATCATTCACACACTTATTTCACTTTTAAACTGCAAATCCTCTAAGAGCTGTCTTGAATCTTCACGAGTCTCTCTCAACAGACTTGATGTGGATAGATACGTACCACAACCAGTAATCAGAGTCAGAACTGCGTCTGCAAAAACACAAGGATTATTAAACAATTTTTGCTGTCACTAATTACTAGCAATATAATTGATAGTAGATTGCTAATATTTGCTATAATGAATATCACATTTGCAAGAACGATCTCACTGAAGTAATTAAGTCCATCGAAACGCTTACAAGGGAACCTCCCCATCGCACCCACCTCAGATTTAGTTATAAATTGGCACAGTGGATAGGCCTTGATAAACTGAACACAGATCAATTGAGAAAACAGGAAGAAGTTGTGTGGAACTGTGAAAAAATAAGCAAAATATACAAACTGATTAGTCCATCGGCCACATAGGCAACGTCTGGAGGATATGAGCTTAGGAGCGACGTGGTCCCGTGGTAGCGTGAGCAGCTGTGGAGCGAGAGGTCCTTGGTTCAAATCTTCACTCGAGTGAAAATTTTACTTTCTTTATGTTTGCATAGTTAATATCTGTCCGTTCGTTCACTGTATAAGTTTAGTGTGTGTTTTGCGACCGCATCGCAAAACCGTGCGATTAGTAGACGAAAGGACGTGCCTCTCCAATGGGAACCGAAAACATTTGATCGCCAGGTCATAGGTCAACCGATTCCTCCACAGGAAAACACATCTGATATATTCTATACGACACTGGTGACGGCATGTGCGTCACATGACAGGAATATGTTGTCGACCCACCTAGCTTGTACACTTGGCGAATGGGTAAAAAGATTCTTCTACCTTGCCCGATTTTGGTTTTCTTGTGGATCTGATAATCACTCCCAAAAAAGTGATGGAAACATAAGAGTTTGTCACATAAACTGAAAATAAAAAATTAAAATTTTTTCTCGATGGAAGATTTGAACCAAGGACCTTTTGTACCGCAGCTGTTGACGCTACCACGAGACCACGTCGCTCCTGCGCTCTCAGTCTCCTTGATGTTGCTTATCTTCTCATGAACTATTCAGTTTGTATATTTTTCTTATTTTTTCACAGTTCCACACAACTTCTTCCCGTTTTTTCAATTGATCTGTGTTCAGTTTTTCAAGGTCTATCCACTGTGCCAACTTATAACTAAATCTGAGGGGGGTGCGATGGGGAGGTTCCCTTGTTAGAAACTAACCTCTCGTCTGACGAAAACGGTCTAAAGACGCAGTGGCAATTTCTTCAGATCTGTTGACAATGATATTTTGAGTTATTACTTTACTGAGTGACTGAAATGTAGTTCAGGTACCTGTGAACATAACAATATGTTAGAATTCATTTTCTAAACACGAACTATTTCGGTACTGTACGGCTACTTACATATTAATTACACTATTAATATTTTCACAGTTGTTTCTTTAATACAAAATTAAAGCCATCGGAAGAGAAACCGTAAAACATACTTACCAATGACAGGTTTGTTAAGATGCGATTTTCTGTGTGGACAGCTGTAACTTTTCTTCCGGTGGTAAGTAGCAGAAGTCACAGAAATCGCAAAAGTAGCAGAAGTCACAGAAATCACAGAAGTAGCAGAAGTCACAGAAGTAGCAGAAATCACGGAAGTAGCAGAAATAGCAGTGGCGGAGGGATACACGACCTCGTTCCTTAACTGCGACTCTTAACTGCGACAAATCACAGTTAAGAATAACAGATACTGAAAAGTAGCATTCACAGAAATCACTGATATCGGAAAATCACAGTTTAGCCCATCACTACCTGTTAGTAACAAATCATCTCTGATATCACCTCGAAAACAGATTTCACTGTGCACAGGTTTCGCAAGTTTTCAATGTGAGGGATATTACTTGATTAGTTTGCTGAAGTGTGACCGTTGACACAAATGTGCAGCAGTTAACTGAGTTATGTCGCATACACTGCTCTTAAAAAATTTTGTGCCATGTAATCAGAAAACTATTTTGGGTAGTATTTTACACACAAATACATAAAAAATAACTTTAAAGCTTCTCATATTGTGATATATTTAACAAGACAAAACTTTTAACAAACCATTAAATATATGGGACATTATATACAACGAAATGTTATTGTTGCTATGTTTAATTAATTATGGGATACATAATGCTTGGTTTTTAAAGGTTTTTGTAACATTGTTGACAGTTGACGTGTTATTAATTTAAGTCCCTGTTTATACACGAAGGCAGAGACTGCCTCAAAATATAAAATCCTTTTTTTTCCTTCAAAATATTTTTCTTCAATATGTTTCTTCCCTGTTGCATGACAGGCGGCATCATCATAATGAAGTTCTTTGTTCATTGCATAGCACTACACTGCCTCGTGAAGACCCCACGAGTGCAGAAAGCACGGGACTCTGCAACGCTGAACGAGTGGAATGGGCAGGCCCCACCAGAGAAGCCAGTCGCTGTGACTTCCACCGAGTTCAAAGTCTCCCAGTGTCTTTTACACTGTGGTCCTCAGTCGAATAACAGTGAATTTTGGGGACCTCGTTGGTCGATCCAACGACAAGGCATTCAGCCCAGAGAAACACAATAAACTGAGGAATTATAAGTGGGGCTGGACTGGAGATTTGGCAGGGCGACGCTATCAGCCGTCGGAGACACTCGAGGTCCGGGGCCAAACAGGAAAACACAGAAAACTGCAAAAGTTTATAAATTATAAAGGTCGTAAAACGACCAGACTGTGGTGGGCCGCAACTGCTGCACAGCCACCGCTCCACGGACAGCTCGGCAGTGCAAAGCCGCAGTGTGACGTCACGGCAGTGGCGGGGCTCCGCACCCCGCAGCACCAGCCGCCGCTGTGTGCTCCGCACGTAGCGGTGGGGAGAGCGGCTGCCAACTGGACGCACTGCTGGGGCTGGTCTCTATCTGCATCTGGAATACAGACAGCAGAGACTCGTGACTGGTCTGCGTCTCTTCTCTCTCTCGCACACACACACACACACACACACACACACACACACACACACACACATTGTTTGGACGGTACGTGAACTAAACTATGCGGCCAATAGTTATGCGAACGGTTACCCTATTTAAAGATGTGCTGTGTATGACTCCCGAAGTTTTCGGCTAGATGTTACGTATGGTACGGGTGTAGGCACTGCATCTGAACTGTCTGTTAGAGGCTGCCACGTAGTGGAGCTGGCTGCATGTTGCGAGATGACAAACTTGGAACGTGGGATGATAATGGGTACCAGATGCACTGCTCCTAGCATATCACAGATTACACAAGAACTCGGGAAACCAGATGGATAAAACCACCCACATGATAACTAGAAGAACATTATGTACGAAAGTTGCGTCGCCTTCACACAACCTTACAGGGAGACTGACAGTCCGCTCATAGCCAAATTGCACGCCATTTGAATGTGGGGTGAGATGAACCCATTTCAACTGGGACTGTAAGGAAGCAAACGAAATGTGTAAGCTTCAGCAGGCAACGACTGACTCGTGTCATAGTGCCTCCCCATGACTATTCAGTACACAGTATCTCAGTGATTACAGCAATTGTGACTGCAGGATCTCCCAAAATGGATGCAGGGATGTAGAAGATCAGAGACAACAGTTAAGTAAACTTTTCATTCTTTTGTTGAAGATAGCTGATCAACCACACATGGGGATGCACCTCCGTTTCTCCTGCTCTCGTAGCTGAGCCATCGTATATCCCCCTCCCCTAACAAACGTCAGTGGTGATGGTACAAGAGCCGTTGTGCATCGCAGAGACGGGTATCGTAGAAATTTCGGGAGGATAGTTTCCATTGAGAGTAGGACAACATGTTATGTCTCACGAACACGATGATAAAATCAGAACCCATACGGAGGATTACAGACATTCATTCTTCCCACACGCCATTCGAGAGTGGAACAGGAGAAGGGGGGCTAAAAAGATAGTGGTACAAGGAAAACCGTTAGTCAGAAACAGTAACGTGGCTTAAAATAAGGGCGTTTTCCACTGCGGCTATACCTTCCGACGAAATTTCAAATATTGCATGTTTATTGTGAGATATGCAGCAAACTTATTAACCTCAGAGTAGAAATAACTGAATGGAATGAAATAGGTGGTCCCCTGCCTCTCCGAGACCATTACCCCTAAGTGAAATCACATATCAGCCATTCCTCGCCCTCTCCTTCCCCCATCTTCAATGCTAGCACCTAAATAAATTTTAGAATGAGAAAGAATGTTCTTAGAACACTTTTATTTTCAAAATGCTGAAAGATGAATATTTAGTGTTTGTAGATAAACCGAGAGTTAATGAGTCAATGAGATAATTAGCACTAGCACTCCGCCTTCAGGCCACACGTGGCCCATCGGGACCATCCGACCGCCGTATCATCCTCAGTTGAGAATGCGGATAGGAGGGGCGTGTGGTCAGCACACCGCTCTCCTGGTCGTTATGATGGTTTTCTTTGACCGGAGCCGCTACTATTCGGTCGAGTAGCTCCTCAATTGGCATCACGAGGCTGAGTGCACCCCGAAAAATGGCAACAGCGCATGGCGGCTGGATGGTCACCCATCCAACTGCCACCATGCCCAACAGCGCTTAACTTCGGTGATCTCACGGGAACCGGTGTATCCACTGCGGCAAGGCCGTTGCCCCAATGAGATAATTGGTACTGCTTATTTCCAACAACCTCTTTTATAAAATGATGAAGCAATTCTCAGTGTATGAAGAGTGCTACATACAACTCCACCTTGGCAGTTAAGGTTAACTATCCACATTGAGAGTAGATACTTGATACAAAACATGGTTTCTCTGCTACACTTGTTCCACCCACACCCTCATCTTTCCATTAAAATTTACGAAGTTAAAATGGGTGCACTAGACTTGAGCCTACTGTCTGTATATCACCTAATTCTTGGATGCCATACTTCTGAACTTACAGACGCTGGAAGACTTCACCCTGTCTTTCCTTTGTGCATTACGACTGTCACTAATTATAACAATAATTACAACACTGTGTAAGCTCTATATATGTTTCTGTAGTGGTGTCAATAGTTTGTTTATCTGCTGCGAAGTAAGTAATGCAGCAATTTCACGGTCTGTCGTGAAAACTACCAAATTTGAGGTGGCGTTTCCATGAGATTATTTCACATATTTGATATACATGTCAAAGTTTTACTGTTGTACATTCATGATACAAAGTACGTGTGCAGTGGGTCAACTACGAATTTGAGGAAGATGTTCATACCTTCGTTTCACTAGCTAAACGTCCAACACATTGTCTAACATGGCAATGCTAGTATTTGAAATAAAAAATGGGTTATTTACTGGTAAATCGTGTAATAAGCATTACAGTTTTACGAAATAGTGATCTTTCTCAAATAATTTTGCTCCGTGATCATAACACAATTGAACCTGTCTGTTTTCAGACCTCAGGAAATTTCATTTCACCGTCAGGGAATAATAGCCTCCACACTGGGAACCACTGATTGAGATTGTAGCGACTACACCGAGGGCCCCGACCACTCATGCTAACTCACCCAGCTCGTTGAGGCCAGCGCACAGTCGAAACGCTCCTCTCGCTAGATGGGGGCAAGGGAGGGCAGCCGCTGGTCTTCCCAGGGCCAGTCCGGACTCTCGTGCAGGCCCAGCCTCTCCAGGCTGAAGTGGGCCAGCGCTGACAGAAAGTCCACGCTCGTCGTGCTGCGCGACGCACTGGCTGTCACACACTCCACACACGCTAGGTGCAGCTGGCTTGGTGCCAGGGAGCAGTTCTGGGATTGGGGCGAAGGGGGCGCAAATATTCATCATACGATGGAGCACCCAAAACAAATGGAATTATTTTTTGAAAGCTATATACTTTCAAATTGTTTGCAAAACCACCTTATCCCATTAAAAATACTTCCCATTACAACTGATACATTGCACCACTTGTGCTTCCACCATTTGGGACATTCTCTGTAGCCATCTTTCGAAATGGCTGGCAGCTCCTCCCTGGTTTTCTTCTTGTCGTCTTCAGCGTTGTCAAAACGTTGCCCTTTGATGATCCTTTCCACACATGGAAATAAGAAAAGTTGCACAGTGCCAGGTCAGGCCAGTAAGGTGCGTGGGGCAGTGGAACCGTGGCATTTTTAGCCAAAAACTCGACGTTGGTTTTTATTGTCAGTCAAAACAAACTTGGCAGTACCATTTTTCATTCCCAAATCTTCCATTAAAATTTGCTGAACTGAGCTCCAAGAAAACCTACTAATCTCTTGACAGTTGACCAATTCTCTGTCGACGGTCTGTGAGCACAAGTCTCAAATTTTTTCAATATTTTCTCTATTCATGCACTTGATCGACGTCCAGAATGAGCTTCGTCATCAATCGACATGTCGCCATTTTTAAATCGAGCAAACCATCTCATACACTTGAGCTTTCCCCCTGAAGTAACCTTGGTAAGCTATTTTCAAGATTAAAACAGTTTCAGCAGCATTTGTACCAAGGAGAAAACAAAATTTCACAGCTGCACTTTGTTCACTTAAACTTGCCATCATGAAAAATGAAATAGAAACAAAACAGCACTGACACGCCAAGCGGCAGAAATGCGTACTGCACAAGCTCAGGGTCACAGATACTATGATTTTAATAATAATAAATCCATAGAGCTGTCGTGTGTGTCTGCTTGTCTGTTTGCACATGCTTCTCGAAAACTGCCAGACGAATTTGTATGAGGTCATCACAGATAACTTGAGCTTAGCTTGGGACGCTGTATGGGCCTTATTTCATTCAAAATCGGATCATGGTATAGAAAGATATCGTACCTGAAAGCTTCATCCAACTACTATTATAAATGCAAAAGTAGCTCTGCCTGTTACATTTTCACAACTAACGCACTAAATCAATTTCAGTGACATTTGGTATGGAGATAGCTTCTACATCTACATCTACAACAACGTATACACGGTTACTTTGCAACTCACACTTAAGTGCCTGGCAGAGGGTTCATCGAACCTTTTTCATACTACTTCTCTACCATTCCATTCTTGAATGGTGCGTGGGAATAAGGAACACCTAAATATTACCGTTTGAGCTCTTATTTTATGAAGATGTTCATTTCTTCCTACATAGGTGGGTGTCAACAAAATATTTATGCATTCGGAACAGAAAGTTGGTGGTTGAAATTTCGTAAATAGATCGAGCCTCAAAGAAAACCGCCTTTGTTTCAGTGACTTCCACCCCAACTCGCATATCATATCAGTGACACTCTCACCTCTGTTGCACCATAACACGAAACGAGCTGCCCTTCTTTGCACTTTTTCGATGTCCTCCGTCAATCCTACTTGGTAAGGACCCTATACCGTGCAGAAATGTTCCAGCAGAGGACGAACAAGTGTAATGTAGGAAGCCTCTTTAGTGGGTTTGTCGAATTTTCTAAGTGCTGTGCCACAAAGCGCTGTCTTTGTTTCGCCTTCCCCACAATATTATCTATGTGGTCTTTCTGATTTAAGTTGCTCATAATTGTAATTCCTGGGTATTTAATAGAATTGACAGCCCTTAGATTTGTGCGATTTATCATTTAGCCAAAATGTATCGGATTTCTTTTAGTACCCATGTGTATGACCTCGCACTTTTCTTTGTTTAGTGCCAATTGCCGCTATTCGCACCATACAGAAATTCTCTCTAGATCATTTTGTAATTGTAATTGATCATCTGATGATTTTACTAGATGGTAAATTACAGCGTCATCTGCAAACAATCTAAGGGGGCTGCTCAGATTATCACCTAGATCATTTATATAAATCAGGAACAGCAGAGGGCCTATGACACTACCTTGCGGAACGCCAGATATCACTTCTGTTCTACTCGATGATTTACCTTCTATCACTACGAACTGTCCCCTCTCTGAGACGAAATCACGAATCCAGTCACACAACTGAGACGATACTCCATATGCATGCAATTTGATTAATATTCGCTTTGAGGAACGGTATCAAAAGCCTTCTGAAAATCTAGGAATATGGAATCGATCTGAGATCTCTTGTTTACAGCACTCATTACTTCATGGGAATAAAGAGCTAGCTGTGTTGCCCAAGAACGATATTTTCTGAATCCGTGTTGATTATGTATCAGTAAGTCATTTTCCTTAAGGCGATTCAAAATGTTCGAGTACAGTATATGCTCCAAAATCGTATTGCAAATTGTGGTCAGTGATATGGGTCTGTAATTCAATGGGTAACTCCTATTTCCTTTCTTGAATATTGGTGTGACCTGTGGTACTTTCCAGTCTTTAGGAACAGACCTTACGTCAAGTGAGCTGTTGTATATGACTGCTAAGAAAGGCGCTATTGTGTCTGCATACTCTGAGAGGAACCTGATTGGTATACCATCTGGACCGGAAGACTTGCCATTCTTAAGTGATTTGAGTTGTTTCGCAACACCTAAGATATCTACTTTTCTGTCACTCATGCTAACAGCGGCTCTGGTTTCGAATTCTGGAATATTTAGTTCGTTTTCTTTCGTGAAGGAATTACGGAAAACTGTATTTAGTAACTCCGCTTTAGTGGCACCATAATCAGAAACATTTCCATCGCTATAGTGCAGTGACGGTATTGACTGTGTTTTACCTTGGTGTACTTTACATACGATCAGAATCTCTTTGGGTTTTCTACCATATTTGAGACAATATTTCATTGTGGATATTAAAAACATTTTGCATTGATGTCCGCACTAAAATTTGAGCTTCTGTGAAACTTAGCCAGTCTTGGGAATTCTGCGTTCTTCTGAATTTGGCATGCTTTTTTCGTTGCTTCTGCTACAGTGTTCTGACGTGTTTTGTGTACCATGGTGGATCAGTCCCGTCTCTTATTAACTTATGCGGTATGAGTCTATCTATAGCTGGCAATACTGTTTCACTGAATTTGAGCCATATCTCGTCTACACTCACATAATAAGCTTGGAAGGAATGGAGACTCTCTCTTAGGAAGGCATAAAGCGAATTTTTATCTGCTGTTTTAAATAGATATATTTTGCATTTATTTTTAGTGGTTTTGGTTGATATGGTTTTGAGCCTTGCTACAGTGACCTTTTGTTCACTAATCCCTGTATCTGTCATGACGCTCTCTATTAGATCAGGATTATTTGTGGCTAAGAGGTCAAGTGTGTTTTCGCAACCATTTACAGTTCATGTGGGCTCATGAACTAATTGTTCAAAGTAATTCTCAGAGAAAGCATTTAGTATAATTTCGGAAGATGTTTTCTGTCTACCACCGGCTTTGACATGTATTTTCACCAACAAATCGAGGGTACATTGAAGTCTCCACCAATTATAATTGTATGAGTGGGGGACATATTTGTAATGAGATTCAAGTTTACTACCCTGAGAAAGAAGATAGGTTTCTCTAGAAAGTGTATGGTACATGATACATGTTGCTTTGAAGAGTATCACACGAAGAAGAAAAAATATTTACTCTTTGAGAAAGCTACTTACTCTTTGACTTCTGATATTTATCGTTTTTGTGAGATGCATTTATTGGTTGATGTGCGCTACGTGATATGATTTAAAGTAATGAATACAATACTTACACAATCTTCGTTGTGTTTAATCCATACTTCAACACTGTTTGCTGCATAATGTACACGTTGTGTAACACATAGGTACTTCAGTAGCACACTGCGTACACGAGCACTCCTGCCCATGCCTCTGTGTATGCACTGCTCGACAGTGACGCTGCTGATGGATTGTGCTTTGAAACAGTTTGAGAGGTGACCACACATCACATCATGAGCTTTCTCAGCTGAACAGGCAGACATTTGAAGGCAGCTGATGTTACTGCATGTATAATAGGTTACTTCTTCACCATCACACTTCATACCAGAACTACTGATATGTGAGTGCAGCCATGGGTAACAGATAGTTAATAATAATATAGATGGCGATAATGATAATAGTAATAATAAAAATCTTCTTCTTTAGCTTCAACTTCTTCTTCTACCTTGTGCTCTCCTGTTGGATCAGGGTCCACTTTTTGGGTCAATCACGCAAATTCTTATGTCTAACGCTTCCTCTAGACCTACGCTTCTTCATCTTGGACGTGATCTTACAGCATCTTGCCACTGTACTTTGAAGTCCCCAGCAGTCTCTGGCCTTCGACACTGTCATCACAGACTGCACTAGGTTGTGTCCATACGATGTGTCCATACCAGTGAGGTCTTCATTCTTGAATCTTGTCATTGATTGGAGCCAGTCCAGCTAGTTGTTGGGTCAATATATTGTTAAGGTAGAGCAGATAAATGTCGAACAATCCTCTCAGTATCCACATTTCCATAACATTGCGTAAGTGCTCAGCACTTATAGTTGTGGGCCAACACTTGGCACCATGTCACAAAACTGGCTGCACTATTGTGTGGCAAAACTTACAATTTCATGTGGACAGGCATCTTCTTATCCCAGAGGACACCAGTGATGTCTCTGAATCGCATCCAAGTAACTTTGACTCTTACTCGCACATCTTCACTCACATAGCAGTCAGCCTATAGTCGGAAACCTAGATAATGGAATGTGTTCAACTTGGTAAGAGGAGCTCCATTAATCTGTGTAGTTCCTGAAGATGGAATCGTTTCGAGGTACTCAGTCTTGCAAATATTTAAATGAAGGCCATATGTTGTAGACGAACATACCACATTCACACTTGAGTTTCAAGATGCTCCCTGGTGTCTGCTGCAAGCATAAAGTCATCAGTGTACAGCATTGCCCACATTACACATTTCTGTAGGCCAGCCTTATGGTTATCCTTTATGGTAACAAAGAGCAGTGGAGATAGAGCTGATGAATCTTGATGAATTTCAACTGTCACAGGGAGCTTGAGTCAGTGCTGCTGAGCATGGTACGCAGACTGGTGTTTTTATACAGCATTTTTACCTAATTTACATTCGTTTCAGGAACTTGACGATCACAAAGACCATACCACATCATTGGATGTGGTACTCGACCAAGTACCTTCTCAAGGTAAGAAGGCAAGATGTAGTGACCTCCTTTCCTCAGGGAATTACTAAAACAAAAGATGTGCAGAAACGACCTAACAGTGTTCAGAAAGGATAGATTAAATACTGTTGGTAGTGGAGTATTTATTGCTGTCAGAAGTAGTTTACCTTGCAGTGAAATTGAAGTAGATAGTTCCTGCGAAATAGTATGGGTAGTGATTATATTTGACAACTAAGCTATTAACTGGATCGTTTTACTGCCCCCCCCCCCCCCCCCTCCCATGATTCAGAAGAAATAGTTGCTGATCAGTTCAAAGAAAACTTGAGCCTCATTTCAATTAGGTACCCCACTCATACAAATGTAGTCGGTGGTGACTTCAGTCTGCCCTCGGTATACTGGAAAAATTATACGTTTAAAGCCAGCGGCAGGCATAAATGCTCTTAACGCCATTTTAACAGACAGTCTCCACTCCTTCCCACCTGATCACGTAAGCGTAGAAAAGCTGTGTATAGTGTATAGTATCGATGGCAATCGAGAGATATACAACAGATAAATTAATAAGGTATGGTACTGATCCCCCATGATTCACAAAATGGTTCAGATCATTGTTGCAGGAGTAACGAAAAAAGCATGCCAAATTTAAAAGAACACAAAATCACCAAGATTCCAAAGTTTTGCAGAGGTTCGAAACATAGCACGTACTTCAAGATGTTTTTAATAATTTCCATGACGAAATTCTGTCTCGGAATCTGGCAGAAAAGCCAAAGAGATTCTGGTCATACATAAAGCACACCAGTGGCAAGACACAAATACCTTCACTGCGGGATAACAATGGTGAAATCAGCGATAACATAGACACTATAGCAATGTTATGAAACAAGGTTATCCAAAACTCCACCAAAGAAGACGAAGTAAATATTCCTGAATTCCAATCAAGAACAACTGCCAAGATGAGAAATTATAGAAGTAGATAACCTCAGTGTAGCAAAGCAGCATAAATCGCTTAATAAAGGCAAGGTCTCCAGTCCAGATTGTATACCAGTCAGGTCCCTTTCAGAATATGCTGATACAATAGCTCCATATATAGAAATTATATACAACCGCTCGCTCACAGAAAGATCCTTACCTAAAGACTGGAAAATTGCTCAAGTCACACCAATACGCAAAAAGGAAAATGGGAGTAATCCACTCAATTACAGGCCCATATCACTAACGTTGATTTGTAGTAGGGTTTGGAACATATACTTTGTTTGAACATTATGAATTATATAGAAGAAAATGATTTACTGACACATAGTCAGCACGGATTTCAGAAAATATCGTTCTTGAGCAACAAAATTAGCCAGCTGGTGTGGCCGAGCGGGTCTAGGCGCTTCAGTCTTGAACCGCGTGACCGCGGTTTGAATCCTACCTCGAGCATGGAAGTGTGTGATGTCCTTAGGTTAGTTAGGTTTAAGTACTTCTAAATTCTAGGGGACTGATGACCTCAGATGTTAAAAACGTACCTTGGCAAAGACAGGTACTCAGCTACTATGGATACAATTCCAGGCTCACCACTTACCCTCTGAAGCACTCACCAAGATGGCGCCAACTTATACTCAGTGCCCTGAAAACGAAAATATCCATATTAAGTTTCTACAATGGTGAAACAGCATACATATTGGCAGTTGAAAATCTTATTGATAAGCAAATACCACAAAATCTAGTATTCACATGATTTCATTTGCTACAAGCACAACTGAGTTAATACAAAGCGTAAGGGAGCATGTAGCACATAGAAGGTTCCAGGGAAGTAGGAACGAATATTAATAGATCAAACATTTTTTTTTTTTTGAGCCCGTTCGTTGAATTTCTCGATGACGCATTCACAAACATCTGGTGGGATGCAGTTAAGAACCCTTTTAATTTTATCCTTCAGTTGGTATATGGTTTGTTCACATACATATCTGATTCCACAAATCCTGCAACTACACTGCTCATAAAAGGGTATGACTTTTTCGAAACCACATAACTATCTCCCATTGCAAAGCGTAAGTTTGGAATATGGCTCAAAGGTACCTTCGGTCTCCGTCTGTAATGGTGCAGGAGCATAGCGCCTCGTGACCTCGCTCTCGGGATCGCCGATGCTTGAAATAGCAACGTGTCGACACATGGCGAAAAAAGGCCGCAGCTCCGAAGGTCACACGAGTTGTAAGGTGGATTATCGACGTCACATTGGCACCAAATTTCACCACAATTCTGCCCAACGCCATCGTGGACGGGTCACACGGTGGCAAGGTTGTCACACTCGCTTTTACCCACAATTCATCCCTTCCTTTGAGACCTCTGGGATTTGCGATGGAAGTCAGAACTGCAACACCCAGCGTTGAAATCGGTCAGTTTTTTTATGAGTAGCCGGGAAAAAATTTCAGACACACCGCTGCCAAGAGTCGACACGAAAATCCTGTCAGGAGATGGCATTAATGAAACCACATCTTCCCATGAGGCCTTGATTCCACGAGAGTTCACATTATATTGAGCAATGGGATGTTGTTCTTAATAATGTTCGACACTTCTCACTCCCCTCATACAATTCATCCCCACTCTAAGGACATTGTGGGGCTGCAACCACACCGCACGTGATACGACCCTCTGGAGTGTAGCGCTACCACATCTTTTTCTCTGCTACACTAAATAGGACCGCTAAGGAGGGCACACTGGAGCAGCCGTGAGGCACCAGTTAGCTACATGTGAAAGTGCGTGGCTGGCACCAAGGGTGTTGCCAGAGTGGGTGGGTGGTGGGAGCGGGACTTTAGCGGGACCCTCTGCCGTTTTCTTCACGCACAGGTCAGTGTTGCACCCCAGAGTGATCATGTCACAGGAGGGCGTGAAACAAGAGAGCCTCCCAAGTGTAAACACCCTTTGATGCTTCGGACCACGTTCACATATCGTCGAATGGTTTTGCACATTCTTAGTAGTCTCACGCAGTGTACTACAGCTCAACTTTCATTTGCACTGCACTCCAAAGGGGTCACATCACGTTCAGTGAGGTTGCGGTCCAACGATGTCTTTAAAGAACGGATGAATCATCCAGGGTGGGTCATCAGTGTCGAAGGTTGACGATAATGTGGGTCCTGCTGCTCGTCACCCTGCCAACTGTCGTTTTCGACGGCAAAATATGTGGGAATCTACACCCCAAGGGAAGGGGTGGTCTCATTCTCGCCGACTGCATCTCCTGACGGGGTTTTCGTGTCGATTCTGGGCAGCGATGTGTCTGAAACGTTTTCCTCGGCCACTCGTAATAAAAACGTGCGATTGCAATCCTGGGTGTTGCAGTTCAGGCTTCCATCGTAAATCGCAGAAGTCTCAAAACAAGGGATCAACTGTGGGTAAAACGGTGTGTGACAACATTCCCACCGCGTGAGACGTCCACGATGGCATTGGGCAGAATCGTGGTGAAATTTGGTGTCAATGTAACTTCATTACTCCACCTTACACCTCAAGTGAACTTCGGAGCTGTGGCCCATTTCCCCATGTGTTGACACATTGCTCTTTGAAGCTTCACCGAGTCCGAGGGTGACATCATAAGTTGACACGCTCTAGCATCATAAGAAAAGAGGGTCGTAAGCACCTATAAGCAGAATTTCAAACTTATGTGCCGCAATGGGAGACAATTACGGCCTTTCGAAAATGAGAAACTCTTTTGTGCAGTGTATAATGCCGGAGTACATAAGTGGCAGCGGCTATTGAGAGTTGTCGTGCTAGCCGCACGGCACCCCACGACCAGATGTTCTCAGTGGGTGAGAGATTTGGAGAACATTCTGGAAGCCAGGTTGGTCAGGACAACTCGGGCAACAGGCGGTCTTGCGTTATCTGATCAAAAGCCAGCATCACAGAGTGCTCGAAGACAGAGCCCAACCATTGGCTGTAACATGTCAGAAATGTAACGGCTGCTGCCCAAATTAGATGATGTGCAGAACAGACGTGATCGTGTTGCACCCGAGTCATGGTCCATCCCATCACCCCACATGCAAGGGCAGCGCGATGATTGCAAATCCAATGTGGCAACGTTTCTTCTTGTAGCCCCCAAATACAGATATGGCCAACGCGATGGTGCCATAGAACAGGCACTTGTTGAAGACACCGAGGCTTGCTTGGAACAGGACGTGACACTGCTGCTGTGCCTGTTGCTGTTGGATGCACCACTGTCTTCCTCTGTTGCCACAGCAGTGGTGGCCAGTGTGACAATCGGCGGTGCCACAGACAGCGTTGCACTCTGCCTGTTGCCACTGGTACTGACACACACGAGGCACGTGACGCCGCTGTAGGATTCTACACTGCCGAGCGAACGGCATAACGCGTCTGTCCGGCTGGGCACCAGTCTTGTAAAGCTGGTGGCATCCGGCTAGGTGTCCCCGAGTGTGGCCCTGCCGAACCCAGCCATCCCGCATCCGCATCGCAGCTGTGGGATCCCGACCGACGCGAAGAGCGACAGCGGCAAACGACGAACCACAGCCCCGATTGGTCACGATTCTGCCTCTGTCAATGCTGAATGTTGTGGAAGTTTCTCCCTCTCACAGGAGGCATAACACGATGTTCTCGCTAATAACCAGCACTCAGTCCTGATTTGTGAACAAGTTACTGGCTGCATAGTCTTTGCTTACTTACAGAATGTACATGGCTCTACTCCTAGCTACATTTTGCGGCAGCTCTTCAACGTTGTCCACCTGTCTCTAAAAAATCACCATTAATATGTTGATCACCCTCTCTCCAAAGGCTCAATAATATTGAGATCTTGTGATTGTGGTGGCCAGGGAACGTGCGACATTTCATCCTCATGCTTGCAGAACCAGTCCTGACGATACCAGCTGTGCAAACAGGGACACTGTCGCCTTGGATTATAAAAACACCATTGCAGAACAAATTTGTGCATTGGGATGCGCCTGATCAGCCAGATAACCCTTGGTAGTAACGCGAGAATGCAGAGTTATCTTGGGGTCCACGGAATAGCACGATGTGGCTGCCCCTATAATCACCCATTCTTCACTATAGAGACGAAAACACAGCCATTGCATCATAGTTCAGGTTTTGTGGCTTTGTCGTTACATCTTCCTGTTAACCGCATTTACATCACTGATCAGTGGTTTTGCAGTTCCAACGTGCCCTGCAGTTCCAGCCTGTGGAGCAGCCTCCGTCTCGTTTTGGGGCTGGCAGGGATCGTGAGTGCAATGCTCAGTTCTGCAGCGACTTTTGCAGCTCTTGTCCTCTAATTTTACGTCACAATTCTCTTCACGACTTTGTGGCACAATCACTCGACACACCATCGTCCATGCTGTGGCTCAGTGGATGACATTTCTCCGCTTTCCCAGTATGCGTATATACACTCCTGGAAATTGAAATAAGAACACCGTGAATTCATTGTCCCAGGAAGGGGAAACTTTATTGACACATTCCTGGGGTCAGATACATCACATGATCACACTGACAGAACCACAGGCACATAGACACAGGCAACAGAGCATGCACAATGTCGGCACTAGGACAGTGTATATCCACCTTTCGCAGCAATGCAGGCTGCTATTCTCCCATGGAGACGATCGTAGAGATGCTGGATGTAGTCCTGTGGAACGGCTTGCCATGCCATTTCCACCTGGCGCCTCAGTTGGACCAGCGTTCGTGCTGGACGTGCAGACCGCGTGAGACGACGCTTCATCCAGTCCCAAACATGCTCAATGGGGGACAGATCCGGAGATCTTGCTGGCCAAGGTAGTTGACTTACACCTTCTAGAGCACGTTGGGTGGCACGGGATACATGCGGACGTGCATTGTCCTGTTGGAACAGCAAGTTCCCTTGCCGGTCTAGGAATGGTAGAACGATGGGTTCGATGACGGTTTGGATGTACCGTGCACTATTCAGTGTCCCCTCGACGATCACCAGTGGTGTACGGCCAGTGTAGGAGATCGCTCCCCACACCATGATGCCGGGTGTTGGTCCTGTGTGCCTCGGTCGTATGCAGTCCTGATTGTGGCGCTCACCTGCACGGCGCCAAACACGCATACGACCATGATTGGCACCAAGGCAGAAGCGACTCTCATCGCTGAAGACGACACGTCTCCATTCGTCCCTCCATTCACGCCTGTTGCGACACCACTGGAGGCGGGCTGCACGATGTTGGGGCGTGAGCGGAAGACGGCCTAACGGTGTGCGGGACCGTAGCCCAGCTTCATGGAGACGGTTGCGAATGGTCCTCGCCGATACCCCAGGAGCAACAGTGTCCCTAATTTGCTGGGAAGTGGCGGTGCGGTCCCCTACGGCACTGCGTAGGATCCTACGGTCTTGGCGTGCATCCGTGCGTCGCTGCGGTCCGGTCCCAGGTCGACGGGCACGTGCACCTTCCGCCGACCACTGGCGACAACATCGATGTACTGTGGAGACCTCACGCCCCACGTGTTGAGCAATTCGGCGGTACGTCCACGCGGCCTCCCGCATGCCCACTATACGCCCTCGCTCAAAGTCCGTCAACTGCACATACGGTTCACGTCCACGCTGTCGCGGCATGCTACCAGTGTTAAAGACTGCGATGGAGCTCCGTATGCCACGGCAAACTGGCTGACACTGACGGCGGCGGTGCACAAATGCTGCGCAGCTAGCGCCATTCGACGGCCAACACCGCGGGTCCTGGTGTGTCCGCTGTGCCGTGCGTGTGATCATTGCTTGTACAGCCCTCTCGCAGTGTCGGGAGCAAGTATGGTGGGTCTGACACACCGGTGTCAATGTGTTCTTTTTTCCATTTCCAGGAGTGTATTTTCGATAGGGTGCCTCTTGAAACACACCGTCTGCATTGGTTATGGAAGCACCCATCACACGACCGCCGACCATCTGCAAATGCTCGAATTCACTTGGCGCCAACATAACGCTCTCTCACCTACACAGAACCCTGTTCCGACCACTATTGACTCCTGCGACCTGTTGAAGACATTCCACAGGCACCGCTCGTGGTCGAATACAACGGCGCAACCTGCGTGCTCGGCTATCGTCTGTATTTTTGTTTGAGCATACATTTGTCGCTGTGTTCCCCAATTTCTGTACAATCCCTGTATGAGTCAATGATGCCGCTAACTGAAGATAACACTTAAAGTAATCTCCAACTGGGATGATAATAAATGTACTTACATGTCGACGTAAGATGCTGCTGTTGTGACAAGCTGCAACGAAGAACAAAAAACAAACTGGTTAGAATGAGAAATTGTTTGAGGAAATCCGAGATCAATGTGTTAGCATAGTCCTAGAAATATTGCATTAATGTTAGCGTTATTCTTAATAACAGAATGTTGTGAAGTGCGTGTGTTAAAACGACAATTTTAACTTAGTTTCACACTTTCACTTCCGTTAAATGCTAAATCTGCCACACAGTCAATTTTGGGGAATTGATTTATAATTTTACACATGGTTATTAACATGAAGTTTTACAGTTATTTGAAAAGTGTCACTTAATTCTAGACTGCTTCGTTTGTTTTTGAATGTTTAGCCTCTAAATTGAACACATTTTTACACGTCCCCAAACAATAGCAACAAATAAACTACGTATTATGAAAGAGGAACGTATCACAGAATTTCTTTTACCTGTGTGTCAGCGAATAATAGCACCAACAAACACAGATACTTCAACTCCGTAACCAAGGACTGTCATTTTCTTTCTCAGAACTTGCAGGCAGAATGAACACAGCAGTAAATAGGGGAGCAGCCACAGAACAACACCAGTACTGGACACGGAGGTTTGCGAGAGCGCAGGTGACAAGAAGAGTTACTGGCAGTGATCTGATCTTACAGGGGACATTTTTCGCCAAGTGGGAGTTTTTCGCGTGGGAAAATAAGCTTGTTACTTGAGGGAAACGGAAATCACTAAGGACTAATCATATCCGTAGTATTAAAAATCAGAGCTGGTCAGGCAAAACAAGGACACACCATACATGAAATCTTGCAGAAAGGTGGCTCAGAGACGAGACCCTTACTTACAGATTCTTTTGTTCCTATGCATGATGTGAGAAAATTTCACGAAAACCTTGAGAGAAATTGTGGGATTGGAACAAATTTATTTCTGGGACAATACATAGATTTTGCATCATTGAACTGTTTTGCAAAGGAGTCATACTTACCACGTGCATCTGACCTTGGTAATTTATTGCCAATATTGAATTCAATGTAAAAGATCTTTCTAAAGTTCCCTTCTTAAACAATGCCAACGTTCTTCTGGTTTCAATAATCATCGTAGTTTTTTTTGTTCAGAACAGAAACATTCATCTCACAGTCAAAATACTGCTTACTCGGATTTCCTGACCTATTGTAATGGCTGGAGTATTTTGGAATACTGTTCAGAAAATCTCTAAAATCTTCATTTTTTAATTTTTTATTTTTATTTTTGCTGTCTTCTATGTTACAAATATTTACTTCAGTTCTCTGATCTAGTTTTGGAGAAGAGTTGTTTCTGTAAAATCTGAATTCTTCTGATATGACTCTATACACAAACGATGTTTAAAAGCGCCATTTGCAAACATCTATTAATAAGCCTCTGCTACGTATTTGGTACTGGAATGTAACTCACCTGATAAAAAGTCATGCTTTCTCTTTTCTGGATACCTGAAATAAATTGAAAGCATTAATTACTCATATGAAAACTGCTTTGTTTAAATTGTCTCATTATGATAAACAAGTATAATATTATACACAAGTACTCTGAGGTCAGCTTTCTTACCTTCTCTTTACTCCAGTCAATTCCATTTGCCCCACAAGGTTTGCATTTTGACCATTAAAATCAGCCAAATCCCAAAATGCATCAGAAGTGGATTCTTTATTTTCCATTTTTTCGAAACATTTCTCGAACAAAGCATGATTTTCACATGGATTTTGCCTCCATTTTTTATGGGTTATATCTGATACAAAAACTCTTCCTCCATTTCTTCTGTTTTTGCATTTGGCTGAAGACCAAGTTTTGACATTTCCATTTCTCTCCCAGTTTTTTGGCCATTTAGATGGAGCCACTTCACTTTCTCTGGTTTTTGGACTAACCTGCAGAAGAAAATCAACATACCATATTTCACAGAAAGATAAACACAAGCCACAAAAAGTAATATGGCTATTCAAGTCTCTATTTAAAATATATTAACATTAATTAATAAACATTTTTTGCTTCAGTCTACATATTCACATATTTAATACAATTTTAAGTCTGATATTTCTGCTCAGTATTATTTTAATGCATCTGGATAAAGGTTATACATAATGTTTAAGATAAAGTTATAAGTTTTTAAGGTTATTTTCAAACAAGTAGGCAAAAATATGCTGTAACTGTTCACATTCCAAATCTGATCCAAGGGATTCACAGCATCACACTCTGTCAAAGCGTAAGTAATGCTTAAATCTTAATTTTCTTTAGATGGAAGCAAAACCTTCTCCTTAACTCCTGCCATTTTGCAGTGGCTTGTGATTATCCCTCTAGAATTTGTGTGAGTGATATGTTATAGCAGACAATAACACTGACTTATAATTACTTCTTTGGCCAAAAGAAGCCGCTAAAAGACATGTATGTGTGTGAGTGTATATGTGTGAGTGATATGTTATAGCAGACAATAACACTGTCTTATAATTACTTCTTTGGCCAACAGATGCCACTAAAAGATATGTAGGCAGAGACATATGTTGGTTAAAAACATAGCCAATTACAAAACTCTAAATTTTTTGGAATGTGACTTCTGACTATCTCTGGCACAACCCTTCAATTAGAAAATTTTGTGTAAACTGAAAACTTCCTCTAGTGGTAGGTACACATATTTCTTGTCTGATTAACTTATGGTTGCTTCCCATAATACCTGCAATATATACACCAGCATCAGATAGTATGGGGCACAGGTCTTTGTTTCTCATTGTTTGTAATAAATCTTCTGAGATCAGTGAAATCTCACTCCTTGAGCCTATATAAATACACACTTCCCTTCTGAAAATTTTCCCATCTAATATGGGTTTTGGCAGAATTACTTCTGTTTCCTCCTCCTCATCCAACAACCACTCTCGCATAGGTATCTTATGTGCAAAAGCAATGAACTTTTCTATACATGGACATATGTCTGCGTTGTCATGTCATGGATCCTGGCCCCTGTCCCAGGACGTTCCACATTTTCCATTATCATTGCAAGATAATTCCCTTTGATTACCTTGTTATTTGACACATGTCCACATACAAGTATTGTATTATCCATACAGTTGTTGACTGAGTTTGATACAAACACTTCTTTTTCCTGTCTTTTGAATTACTTTGAACATGGTGATTATGCACATGAAAGTTTCTCTTTTCTTTGTAGATTGTTCGAGAAAACACTTACCCACAGTGTTGTCATTTCCCAAGGTTTCTTCCTGGACATTCTCACTATCTTCTTTATGCACAGTATCTAGGCCTTCAATGAAGGTCAGAAAATCACTTGCAGTTGTCATCCTCTATATCAAATTTCCTTTCTTACATAGTGTGCTAATATCTGTACAAATACTTTCACAATAAGTGATTTCTCTAATGGGTTATCTAAATGTTTAGGCTGAGTTATATGCTACTCAATGAATTTCTTCTGCTGCTACACTCAACCTTCTCTTGTACTTTATTTTCAGTTCGTTCCTGTAAATTTGGGTCCAAATTAGTCCAAGAGTTCTGTTAATTAATTACTTTACCAAATTCTCTGTTTTGTTCCAACACCTCCACTCACCTTCGTGTATCTGGGATTTGAGTATGTGTACCTTTAAATTCATGGATTTAAAACTCCTCTGTTTGTTTCATCTTATGGTTTACATTCTTAAACTGTACTTCCTGTACTAAGATCCACTGTTTTCTACTTCAGTTTGTATCTCACTTTGTAGGTTTCATAATGTCACTTCCATATTTGAAATTTTATCATTTATTTCCTCTTTTGAAGAGTCTACTTTGGTAGCTTTTGGTAGCTACCCCCCCCCCCCCCCCCCCCTGTATTCTTTAATTCAACAAAGTTGTGTTTAAATTTTTAAAATCCTACTCTTCAGCATTAATAAAAGCCACTACTACCTCATCTTCTTCACCCAAATTGGCATATAACTTTAACAACAAAAGTTATATCCTCATCTGTATATCACTAGATTCTGACCTGGCTATCCAAAGTCAGTAAAATGCATATTCATTCTTCACAGAATGAATTACTAATTTAAAAACGAATATCAGGTCAGTGCAATTTACAGCTCACTTAATAGGCACTCAGCTAGCTGCAATGTTCTGACAATGTGACATGAATGGGCTACGTGATGTAATGACAACCCCTGCAAAGCCAGTGCGTAGCCAGCTTATTGGCCACTGCATTGGGAAGGAGAGCTGCTATATTATTCTGCTGGTCTGTCATCACAGGGATGCAGCTGGAGATCGCTTCTGCAATTTTAGTCCCAAAATCGCAAAGTGCAATTCCTCCGTCTCATTGATGAAATTCTCTACTTATGAGTCAAATGTTACTTGAGCGTGGATATTTTCTACTGTAGAACTGATTGCTATGGTCACTTAATATGCTTTGACTAACTCTTCGTAACACTTAACACTTCTTCTGTCTCAACCAAATTACATTATTTCTTCTTAAATATTCAACTTAATTCCTGCAGATATTTCGTCAGTTGTTGATTTGGGTTGCTCTGGGCAACATCATGTTTTCATCCATTAGTTTTGCCAAAATACCAGAAAATTCCTTTCGTTATTATTAAAGCTCTCTTCCTGCAGCATCACATTTCCATGTCCTTCCACCTCAGGCACCAAAATGGAGTGATACAACAGGTGTTTTTGGTATGACGCTTCCCACTACACATATGATCTGTCAACCTGCTGATATGTGTACCAGCTTTTACATTATACATATCTCATGGTCACCATTCTTGATGTTATTCTGTGTAGTGGACGTACTTTACAGTACGACTAGACAGTGACATGTTCACTTGACAATAGATTTCTTCTATTTTTGCTGGGGCAGATGCTGAAAGTGAGGTCCAGTCCATTCAAGCTACTAAAATGATGTAGTCACTTCTGTGGTAACTCTTCTGTATTGTGAAGGCAATCTTTCCATTGCACACTTCATTAACTGACATGACATTACAGATTGACACTTCTCATATATAATCTTGAATTGTTATGGTGTTGAAATTATTGACCATCCTTCAGCTCCATGACTTCCAAGGCACTGACAAACCATGATGCAAAGCATAAGCTGCCCTCCACAGCAAGTGGGGACCCCCACTCCCAACTGCATGTTGCCAGTGTTCTAAGCTGATGTCTTTTACACCCCATCTACACATATGGCAAGCCAGAGTGCACATAGTGGAATGTTCCACACCTAACAACTACCGAAACTACGTTTCCGGTTTCCATGAGGATCTTTTGTTGGGCTGAGTATTAGAAGTGGAACAAATTATTCTACAGAATAGACATCTCACACAGTACTGAAACAGAAACCACAACAGATTAGTACATACCAAGCAAAATTTATAGCACCCTGAACTTTTCAATTAAGAAATATTGTAAAATTTTGTATATAATTACTCACACAACTCAGCACACTCTGCTACCAAAATGTAATTGGACAGAAAAATAGTATGGGGCTGGGTTGAGATGCGAATGACTATTCCTATTGAACACTTTATTCCACACAAATTCTCAAGCATCAAAAAATCAAACAATGGAAAATCCAGGATGGAAAGTAACAATATCATGAAAAAGAAAGTTGCTACTCACCATATAGTGGAGATGCTGAGTCACAGATAGACACAACTAAAAGACTGTCACAAATAAAGCTTTTCGCCTATTAAGGCCTTCATAAAAAATAGACAACAGACACATATGCATGTGCACACACACACACACACACACACACACACACACACACACACACACACACACACACACACTCACTCAATTATGCAAACGCAACTCACACTCACACACAACTGCAGTCTCAGACAACTGAAACCACACTGTGAGCAGCAGCACCAGTGCATGATGGGAGTGGCAATTGGGTGGGGGAAATGAGGAGGCTGGGGCAGGGAGGGGGAGGGATAGTATGGTGGGGCTGGCAGACAGTGAAGTGCTGCAGGTTAGATGGTGGGCAGAGAGTGGGGAAGGGGAGGGGGGGTGGTAGTAGAATATGAGAGAAGTAAAAAGACTGGGTGTGGCGGAATGAGGGCTGTTTACTGCTGGAATGGGAACAGGAAAGGGCTGGATAGGTGAAGACAGTGACTAATGAATATTGAGCCCAGGAGGATTATGGGAACGTAGCATGTATTGCAAGGAATGTTCCCACCTGCGAAATTCAGAAAAGCTGGTGTTGTTGGGAAGGATCTATATGGCACAGGCTGTGAAGCAGTCACTGAAATGAAGGATGTCATGTTTGATAGCGTGCGCAGCAACAGGTTGGTCCACTTGTTACATCAGTACCTCCGTCCATATCAGACCTACTAACCACCAGCAATACCTCCACTTCGACAGTTGCCACCCATTCCATACCAAGAAGTCCCTTCCTTACAGCCTAGCCACCCATGGTTGTTGCATCTGCAGAGACAAGCAGTCCCTCTCGAAATATAATGAGGGTCTCACTGAATCCTTCACAGACTGTAATTATCCCCCCAAACTTGTTCAAAATACATCTCCTGTGTCTTATCTCTCCAACCTCTCACCACCTGCCAAAGTCCCATGTCTGGCCACAGAGGAGCATTCGCCTCGTAACTCAGTACCACCAAGGACTGGAGCAACTGAATTACATTCTCTGCCAGGGTTTTGACTACCTCTCGTCGTGCCTTGAAATGAGAAATGTCCTGCTCACTATCCTTTCTACCACTCCCGCAGTTGTATTCTGCCATCTACCGAACCTACACAATATACTCATCTGTCCCTACACAACCCCTGCTCCGAACCCCTTACCTGAAGGCTCATACACCTGTAATAGACCTAGATGCTAGACCTGTCCCATAAATTGCCCCACCATGACCTGCTCCACCTATCCCATCAAAGGCAGCGCTATCTGTGAAATCAGCCATGTTATCTACAAGATAAGCTGCAACCACTGTGCTGCAATCTATGTGGACATGACAACCAACAAGCTGTCTGTCCGCATGAATGGTCACCAACAAACTGTGGCCAAGAAACAAACAAGTGGGGCACCCTGTTGCTGAGCACGCTGCCAAACATGATATCCTTCATTTCAATGACTGCTTCACAGCGTGTGCCATATGGATCCTTCCCACCACCACCAGATTTTCCGAATTGTGCAGATGGGAACTTTGCCTGCAATACATCCTACATTCTCATAACCCTCCTGGCCTCAACCTTCATTAGTCACTGTCCTCACCCATCCAGCAACCTCCCTGTACCCATTCCAGCAGTACGCAGATCTCATTCCACCATTTCACCCAGTCTTTTTACTTCTCTCCTTTTCCGCTACCGCCCCGTCCTCCCCACCTTTCCCCTGCTCACCATCTAAGCTGCAGCACTTCACTCTCTGTCACCCTTATCTACTATCACTTCCCCTCCCTTCCCCAGCCTCCTCATTATCCCCACCCAGTTTCCACTCCCATCATGCACTGGTGCTGCAGCTTGCAGTGTGGTTTCATTGTCTGAGACTGCAGTCATGTGTGTGAGTTGCGTTTGCTTGAGTGTGTGTATATGTGTGTGTGTGTGTGTGTGTGTGTGTGACTTACTGGCTAAAAGCTTTATTTGTGACACTATTTTAGTTGTGCCTATCTGTGACTCAGCATCCCCACTATATGGTGAGTAGCAACTTTCCTTTTCATAATATTGTTAAAAGCATCAAAAAAGGAACTATATTGATTTCAGGGTTGTGCGCTTAAGATTTAGGTCAAGTCCTTCAACATTAATTAATTTAACATGCGCCTCTGAGCACATTTAACCTTAACAGTCATCAACTGATCAATAATAAACAAAACAGAAAAACTTAGAATGCATTTACAAATCACAAAGAACATAACTCAGACTTAGCATCTATTTAGAATTAAATAAAATTGTACTGTAACATGGGCATCCATAAGGGAGGGAGGGAAAGGGGCACTTTCTCCATCCAGAAATCAGGGTTACAGACTTTTTATTCATTACAGAATTCTAACAAATTTCCAGCAGTCACTGTCTGGGGCTCCAGTAAACTGCAGATTTAACATTGCTGACTTTTTTTTCTCCTTGGTCATTCAGTTCACCAGAAATTAGATCAATTCATTGATGTGACTGCAATTTTGGCACTTATCTGCAGTTAAGATAGATATGGTCTTTTAAACACTCATGCTGAAATAATGTCTCAGTCTTTCTCTGTTGCTTGTTCATTCAGTTCATTTAGCCTTTATGGAACTGCAGAAAGGAGTTGCTCTAACATCTTGGCACATGGATTTCATCACTAATTCTCAAAACATTGCACCTCCTCCTGTTCACAATTCCCATAAATGCACTCCCTCTTCTTGACAGACAGTTGAATCGCAACTGTAGTTTACCATATGTTTATCAAAAAAGAAAATATGACAGCTGCTGATTCTGCATTCAGTTTTATGTGACAGAGCAATTGTGGTACACATGGAAGAATATGGCCATGTTGTATGCTAAATGTGTAAATCTGATCATAATTCCAAACACATCAGTTTGAAAAAGGGTATTTCTGTGTTATAACGTAGGGAAAAAGTGTGAAATTTCAATGTCAAAAAAAGGTGCTCTACAGGACTGGGACCTTCTCAAAGTCCATAGGAACAGCAGAGTACCATATGTAGTCACAGAGCTGCACAATAAAGTAGTGAACTGGAAAGACAAGGATTATGTTGGTGCAATCTGATTCTAAGGGATAATTTGACGATGGTTTTAGAAGCATGCTGATATTCATTTAGTCCTTTATTGGTCATGGACTACAATTTATCAAACCACCTCAGCAAAATGTGGCTTTCAAATAGCATTTTGTTGATGTACAGTTATGCCAGTCATGAGTCAACAATAAAATATAGAAAACATGAAAGCATTAATGTGAACAGAGGTGAAGTTTTACAAGCAAACAAAGTGTCCTAGTTGGTACCAAAGCCGACTAATCCTTTTCTAGAGTTTATTCCCCATTGCTCTACTTTGAGGAGTAGTACTGAAGTATGTTTGTGGTTATTCAGCAGTATTTTCACAATCATTTCACATTTTTTCCCATCCCAGACTTTTATTTTTCAGTTTCAACTTAACACTAGTAAATTATGTTCTAGATTTACTTCATAAGCTGTTTGATACCCTGGATTTTCATCATACGAGGACGTAATTTCAGATAGTAGAGTGAAAAAGGTGGCATCCATATTTATTTTATAAAAATATGTACTTTGTATGGAACATTGAAATATGCTTGCCATTTAGACACCACAGATACTTGAGAATACTAAGTGGATAACTATCAATCTTTTCTTGTTGAATTTAGTTCCTGGGGCATGGCATGTTTCAAAGTAACTGAATGAGATATATGAAAACTTGCAAGTTCTGAGTCTTGTCAACCTCTTAGAAAAATTCCTGTGGATGCCCATGTACCACAATGCAATCACTAGACTTATTACTCTAATAATGCTCCACCAGCCACAGTTCTAGCACATCAATTAAAATTCATCCAAGGGGCCAAGCATTTAGCCTCCTAGGGTTCACTGTCATCATGTTTTCTTCTCTAACCCATCATCCTCACATGGGCCAGGATGAAAATCCACCACACAGATCAGTACACATCCAAAAAGCTTGTTTTCCTAGAGGTGAGCTCTATCAGTGCCATTTTACGGCCACACAACATGACATGCACATGTTGCATCAGTGCAGCATTTAAATTGCTGTAAGCCTTCAGTGTGAGCCACGATAGAGGTTTGGTCAAACCTGATAAGGTGACTCAACATGCTCAGATAAAGAAGATTTTTTCAGTGTAAATAAGGTGATAAAACCTCTCATTCTCCTTCCTTAGTGTGTAGTTCTGCAGTGTGCACTGTTTGTCCATTCTATGACTCTGAGTTGAGGAAGATAAGCCGCATGCTGAAAAGACACACAATCAAATCAGCCTTCAGGCTACCAACAAAAATCTGACAATTACTGAGACCAGTTGAAGAAACAGAATGTCTCAGAACTGCTGTTGTGTATGAGATACCTTGTAAATGTGACCAATTTTATGTCAGACAAGTGATGCACAGTATAGAGCAATGTATGATAGAGCATAAGAGGTTTTATTGCCTATGCTACCCCGAAAAATCTGCTTTAGCTGGGCTGATTCTAGAATTTGATGAAACTTCTGTCGTGTATCACACTGATAGCCTTTGGGACAGTGTAATAAAGGAAGCCACCAAAATAAAAGTCAGAGATAACACCCATAATAGAGATGGCAGCCTGCAGCTCAGTACAGTATGGGACCCAGCAGTCACAAAGTTGAAGCAGGTGCACTGAAAGCAGAGTCTATGTGTACCCATATACGACAGTGCCAAGAGGACCCGTGACGTCACAACCAACAGCTAGAGTACATAAGGGTGTACCAGTAGCCCATCAGCAGTCATTGCACCTAACAATGGCCAAGGAGTTCTGTGTCAAAAGCTCATGGCATTTTAACTACTTGAAGTGGCTGGAAGCCAGAGAACATTTCATCCATTATACAGACTGTCTGATTATGGAAGTAATTGCTATCATAATCTGTCAATAACGATTGTTTATTGCAGTTCCATACCTTATGAGAGCCTACACAGCCACATTCACATGAATTGGAAAGGTATTTTGTTTATACTTTTCAGGTAGGATAAACAGACAATAGAAAATCACGTGAGTGTGACTGACCAGTTCACCTGCATACCAGCACCGTAGAGACAGCCTTGATAGTGAAGCAGACACAGATCAGGATGTCTTTCCATTGATTTCAGAAACTTGCAGTGGCCACACTAAGATGGATAATGACGACGATGATGATAATGATTTATGGTTGAGGATACTACACAGCAAGGTCATTAGTGCCCTGTCACTCCTGCCCTTTATTGAAAGAGGTGATAGGTACTAGCCATTAACATAAAGGTGTTCTAGTTTGGAATTTATTGTTACAAAGTTTTGATTATCTACAAATGACTGCTAGATGGCACAGTAGAAATGTGACATTACTGTTGTTATAAAATTTATGAATTAAATTATGAAAACAATGCACAGCTCAGTAACTGGCTGAGTACTTTCTTTAGAGCTAGCAGTTGAAGAAGAAGCCAAGTGAGAAACTAAAGATTTCATGTGAAGTTTTTCATTGGAAGATTTTTTTTTACAATTTTCATAAGAAACTCATCGAGTAGCAGTCCCTGACATCAGTTGTTACTACAACTTTTGATAAACAACCTTCTGCAAAGAACATTTACAATAGCTTTGCAGAATTTGGTGTCGTCATACTTCCATCACCAATGACTTTCATGAAGATCCAACTAAATTGGCTGTTGTTTGTAAAAACATTGTTGCTGTGTGCAACACAATGGAACAGGATCAACACATCTCTTATATTTGGGTATCGGCATCCTTATCCCACATCAAAGACTTCAGTACTTTCAGTTATACGGAAGTATTTAACTTTAACTACTGAGGATCAACAGTGTCTAGTAAGGGCAATTCAGATACAGCAAAAACCCCATAGAGTGCAGATAGGGTGGATTAACTGGAAAAGGCTGTCATGTTCATTGTGCTGTAGAGGAATAAATCAGAAAAGTAAAGAAGTAGTGAGATATGCAATGCTCATGAAGCAGAAAAATGGGCACCAACTAAGGCACGTTGCATGGCAATAGATGTGGTTGAAATGAGAATGTTAAGACGAACTTGTATAGTCTCTAGAGCCAGTAGTATCAGAGATAAGAGAATAAGAGGCAGCTGATCAAGATACCACAAAAGGTTCAAGACAGAAGACTGTAATGGTATGGATACACCATGAGAAGGGATGACAACTATGTTGGCAAGAGGTTGGTGGAAATAGTAGTAGAAGGTGACAAAGGAGAGGAAGACTGAGAAGAAGATGGATGGACTGTGAACAGAGGACTTTAGGGAGAAATAGCTAAGGGAAAGCGAATACAGAACCAAGGACAATGGAGAAGACTCACCAAGAACATCACCTCCACAAGAGCAGAAAAAGCCAAATGAAAATACCTAAGAAGATGATTTACGTGTGATCTGATCTGACGGATTCTGCATAATTTGACAACAGCTCAAAAACAGGCTAGTTTCAGTTGGTAAGAGGAAATGCTCCAGAATTTGACACAGGAAAAACAAAATCCACATACATGCGGACAGGGCTTGGATATCTACACACAAACTGGAAACTGTGGAGCAACCATGTTGCATCATTATTCATCATAACCACTCCTCCTGTCACAGAACATGTCAAACAGTTCATTATTTCTGAACTGAAAAACCATCAAAATTAATGCCTCATTTTCTGTGTTTACCTGACTTAACATGATAAGACTTAATTTTGCCCCTCTGTGCCAAACCAAAATAACCATGGTCAGTGAATTTCATGTCCTCGCGAAGGTGCTGAATCCTACAAAAAATACATTTTTGAAGTACCAACATGAAAGTGGAAACAAATGTTCTCAGAACTGGTTCCAACTGAGACATAATAACAGTATACTGAAATCAATTTAAAGTATATAAGTCCTGTAATTGGTAGGAACATTTAGGATTAATGTAATTAAGTGAAATCTGGAACAAATGATTGAGTACATTGGTCAAAGTCATTTGTTTGAAACTGAGATGGATTTGTGTTAAAACAGTAACTAAATTAGTCTGTTGTATTTAAATGAGAAACCAACTGAGAGAATCAGAATTGATTAGAAAATTAAAATGTAATTAGCGAAAATGTTATAAGTGGTGTGTACACATAGGTAGTTCTTTACATATTTTGTCAATAATAAATAAAACACATATTTTGCCACACCCAATGGGAGACTTTGAAACATATATATTGGTAGGAACTTTTTCTGATCCATGTATCTTTAGGGTCATTCCATATCAAATCACCCAATAAAAAATAAATTTTACACCCACCTCCTTAGATTTTCATTAAATTTGGCTTAAATGGTTCTAATACCATCCTGACAACACCTGCATTTTTTTTTGCTGTATCTCTTATAGGTTTTTTTTTAATTTTTAAAGTTTTTATGTTTTGCGTTTTCCGAACCTTAGGAAATGGTAGATTTAATTTGTATTCAAAACTTTAAAATTGCTTATCTTCAAAACTCTTTTAGATAACATCATGAATTTTTGCAGCAAGTTTATTTATTATACATATTTGAAGATAAAAATGATACTATTAAAATATATTAATATTTTCTATGAAAAAAATATATGTATTTTTTTAACGGATGTTTTGTTTTATAAGAATTGCAATATCTAGAGTCCCAGACCTGATAGAATACTCAAATTTGTTTTAATTTACTCTTAAACATATAGGCTACTTGATAAAACAAAAATAATGATGGCTTTTTAACATGTTTATTAATTATAGTAGATTACATTAGAATTATGTACAAAGATAGTTTACTTACGACACTTATGTATAACCCAACTGATTGCTTGAAACATTGAATTTTTTGAGTAATTTTGTCTTTTTAATAAACATTAATGCTGATTCAAACTGTTTTTCCACTTCATCCAAGAGCTTTCAGTTCTTTTGATACAGTCTTTTTTGAAGTAATACATTATTCCAGTGCCGCTTGATTGAGATGCGTCTACTACACAGACTATGTGCTCCAAAGGCACTATGCAAGAATCTTCTCTTTCAGGCCAATAAAATGATGCAGCTGGTCCTGAAGGATGTAGAAATAGAATTTCTGCATCTTCTTCATCATTGAATATTGTTTTTACCAGTCCAAAGTACCAGTTACCATCATAATTTGCAGCCACATAGCTATTTATGGATGGTTCAACAAGAACCCAATCAGAAGAAGAATGGAAAGGAAAGCCTAAAGAGGGTTTTACACTATCTGTAGTCCTTCTAATTTCAAGGTTGTTTGTTGGAAATGGTTTGAAGTTATGAAAACTTCTTATTCCAGGAATGGTTTGGGTTGCTGAAAAACGTTTTTCTAGTTTTAACTGTAGCAAATCAGCTTATTTTTTGACAATAAAGTGAAAATGAATGTTTTCAATATTTTTTTCACAAAACTTGTACACATCGATTGCTGTCATTATTTGTTCTTCGTCTGAAAGCTGTAGACTGGCTTTCCTTAAAATTCTTTTAATAGTTCCTCCTAGGCCATCACAAATTGACTTCCCATGACTTGTTGCAAAAAAAGAGTGTTGTGCCTTCAAATTAAAGTCTCTCAAGTGTTCAGTCAAATTTTTAAAACTGTTTCTATTTTTGTACTGCCCAGCACAACCATCTGTAAAGTAGTGAACTGAGTAAATGTCAGTATGATGTAATGACAGCCACTTTGTAATTTCTTTTTGTACAAAGTTAACAAAACCAGTTTCATGTTCTTGGTCATCACTAATAAAACAGTGGTTGGAAACAAAAACATTGTTTTCCTCATTTCTTAGAAAAACTCCAACTGGGTGTAGAGTACAACCACCTCTATTCCAGTGGTAACTTTGGATCTCATTTTGTATAACAAAGGAATAATTTTCACTGAAATCCATCACAATAATTGCTGTTTTGGGTGGTGGGTCTTCTTCCAATCTTTTAAAGGCTGCTGATTGGGATTTTGCTATAAACGAGTGCGGGGTGAGCTTTTCCAATGACCTAACCAATAAAGAAATGTAGTCATCAACACTGATAGACTGTTTGATCATTTCTGCCCTGTCTGTGTTAACCCACTGACCGATTACAATTTCTTCTTCTAAATCATAATCTTCAGTTAGTTTTTCAGTTAAGTACTCAGTTAGTGCAGTATTTGCAGGACAGCTGTCGCAATGATGTAGCATGCAGTTTTGGTTTTCCGTGTTGCACACAAGCATCTCAATTAGGTCTTTATAAGATTCTTCAATTTTCACAGCATCCAGTAATAGATTACGTTCTGGTGGATACTGCATACACATACAGTGTGTGTGCCTGCAGCACCAGTAAGGATACACCATTTAGGTCTCAAGAAACAAAATTTTGAAAATCCTACTTCTACCTCGGGATTCTCCCATTTGAAAGAATAAGAGTTTTCTCAAGTTACACAAAATGAGTCTTTTTTGCATGTACACATTTTTTTGAACAGTTACTTTGTCTTTTGTTCCAGGTAGCACTCTGGAACTTTCACCCTTTTCATAAAAATCTGCTACAAGTCTTACTGTATTTTCAGAAAGAGTTTTACCTTTTTTTGGACCAGGAAATTCTTTCATCACTTTATTTCGACTCCAAGAATCTGGAACCAAGGTCAGAATCTGGATTTTTCTAGACCTCCCAACAGATGAAATCTTCTCTTTCATAAGAGAAATCATTACATCAAAATCCCTTGCTTTCTCAACCACACTTGTATCTTCTTCGTCATCATCAGAACTTGGTGCATCATATTTTAATGCTTTTGAAACCGCCTTTTTTTTTTTTTTTTTTTTCAATACTGCTAACCGTCCTTTTAAAATAAGACCCTTTACTTTGTTCTGACAAGCCATGAAGCATTATCGGTGTTAAACCTAAGTTATCAAGAGCAATGTTTGTTTGTACGAGGGATTCATTTCTGGATTCCAATGATTCTAATTCATCCATGACTTCATCATCTGTTTCACTTTCATTGACTTCAACTCTTAATTTTTCCTCACAAAAGTTACGGCATATTGAAGAAAGCTTTTGTCCAGGTTTTATGCTAATATTTTTTGTCAGTAATTGTTTAGAAAGATCCAAGCCTACACTTCTCAACGATTTTTTGATGGGCGTTTTGTGTTTTTTTAGTGGGTCTACACATGTTGTTTCATACTTTTCAAAAACATTTAAAAAGTAGTAGCTGTGGTGTGAACATATATTCTTAAATTCACACAGATTAGTTCCAGATCGTAAGTGGATCAAATCTTTTTCTTCCTCACTCAATTCAGATACCGGTTGTAACTTTTTTGAAGGTGTGTAGGTTGTTTGGAAACAGTCGGATTACTTAAATAACCCTACGCTACCGGTTTGAATATCTGGCATACTGATTTCACTTTTGGTCTGATTACTGTTCTGGTTACTTTTATAGGATATTGGAAAAGAATCTTTGTAAACTAAGTAACAGTACTTACTGAAAGTTCGAATAAACTTAATAAAATACTATCCAAGCACTATTTAACATTGTAATAAATTTTTACTTCAAAACACATGAGTAACAAAACAAAATCCAAGCATACATTGTTACTCCAAGAAGACAGAAACTTATTTTCGGTGTCCAAGTCACTTGGTACTTTTTATTTTTAAAGTATAATTAAAATTATTTTAAAAATTAGATAACTACTAAACAGGTTAAAAAGCCAACATAATTTTTCTTTTATCTAATAGCCTGTACAATTAAGAGTATTTTAAAACAAATTTGAGCTTTCTATCAGGTCTGAGACTCTAGATATTGCAGTTTTTGCAAAACTAAACATCTGTTGGCTAAAAAAAAACAACTTGTAAATTTTTTTCATTTGGAAGATTTTAATATATCTTTATGGTAATGTTTTTTAACATTTAGATATAATACACAAACTTATTCCAAAATTTCATACTGATATCTTGAGTATTCTTTAATATACCAATTTTTTTAGTTGTGAGGACACGTTTAAGTTACGATTTCCGACTGCTGAAACAACGCCAAATCTAAAAACTTTAAAAATTTATAAAAAAAAAAATTTTACAAGCGCTTTCAGGATGATAAAAGAAGTAGTTGTACCAAGTTTCATCAAAATCTGACATGGTTGGTGTCAAGGACTGGGTGACTTGACATGGAAACCCTTTAGCATTTTATAAAAATAGTAAAAGTATTGTTAATATTTCATATTTGAATATTTTCACACTTCTAAAATGTTAAATGCGTAAAATTCGATAAATGTAGTTACTCTATAGGCCTAAATGTCAGTGCAACTGTTGAAATTCGTCATTGATGTGAAGACAACAGGTTTAATTGTAATTTTATTTAAAAACCCTTTATAACAATACTAAGGATTGTTCAGATTTATGTAATATAAAGGAGGAGCCATGTTGGTATGGGAGAGCAGTGTCTTATTAATTTCCGTGCAAGAAGCATTTAATGAGTTAAGAAAGTTGTACTTCAGTGTTGTAAGCATGTCAGTGCAATCATAAAATGACAGAATAAAAGTTCTGAAACTTAATGTTTGTATTTATTATTCATGGCATAACAACCATTTGCAGTTGACAACATGAGTCTGAGGCAGCAGCAGATTTAAAGAAAATGGATGAGTACACCCTACAAAATTATAAGCTTTGTTAAATAATAATAATTTCACTCAATGAATGTCAAAGTGTATAACTTTAAAGGTGAGTATTCATATTGTTAACCACTGGGTGTGATACACTCTGGCTTGATACCATCACTACCTGCCACAATTATAGCATGATTCTCCCTTGAGCACTGAATTGTTTGGAGCTTGAGATAAACCAGAAGGAATGAGGCATCAGTGAGTCTCCATATTTAAACCTGTCTCAGATGGAGTAAGGTTAGCCGTAAGTTTGCTGGCCGCCACACCTGACTGTTGGCTATCAGGGAGTAGAGAGCGTTACCTCGGTCTCTGAAGGTCTCACACAGTATAATATTTGTTGCAGCTTGTGGAAAACGCAGCAGACAGCACGAACAGCAGCATTCACAAGCTTGCTGATCTGTGGTCTTTCTTAAACAATTTTAAAGAAACTATTTCACAAATAAATTTGGTTCTCTCAGATCAGTTTCATGATGAAGTTTGTCAATTGTCACAGTTTTTGTGATATTATGAAATTAAGTAATTTGTCACACAAAATTTGAATAGTCTGCAATGGAAAACAGGGGACCTATGAGTTTACATTTGCTGCATTCTAAGTTATTCATTGCTGTGTATGAAATGCTTACATGTTCAGTTTTTGGAGAAGATCTGTCTACTGTAACGACTGCGATTCTACCCTGTCACTAAGTATCGCCAAAATACCCGAAAAGTACCGTGTTAACTAATGCAATCAAAATCAAGTCGTATCTAAATAGACGTTTCTCCAAATTTTACTTCTCAACACAATATCTGACTGTGCATTTATCCCAGTTTAGCAGAGAATAACCATATTAATTAAGATTTAGTGAAAAAAAAAAATTGCTTCTAACATCAGTAAACAAAAGGATACCAAAGTTCAGTGATGAATCCACAATTTTACACGACTCTCATTCAAAGTAATCACAACCCGTGTGGTTTGACAGCTACCCACCTTTGAATTACCCACTATAGAATGTTAGCACCTAGCAAGCGGGCTTCACTGTCATTGGTCGACGTTTAAGAAATTAATGGCGGGCGCCCTTGTCCAAGTACCAAACATTACAATACTTCTGGTAAATGTTACGGCACACGAATTTCGACATATACCCTCCAAAAATCATTAAAAAATATATATGCAGCGACAGCGGATTAAAAATAAAATAAAAAATGGAAATAAAAGGGAAATGGATACTGCTAAAGAAAGTCAACAATGTCTACATAGATCTCACCACTTCGTGGAGAACATTTTTAAAACGTTATCTGAACGTCAGCCAAAAGAAAAAGAAATTACAAATTAAAATTGTTTGCAATAATTTTGAGTCTTTGAGAGGAGAGCGCTGCTTTTAAATCTTATCTTGTGTGTTGTGACGATGGTCGCGATACCGACGGCAGCTGGCTGGTCCTGGTCAAAACTCTTTGAGATCTGCTCCCACGGTCGTGTAATTGCAGCTGATGATATTTCATAGTAATCGGGCGGGCGGTGGTATTCATTAAGCAGCAAATGTGATTACAGTGGCGTTTTGCAGGCCACAGGCTGGTCGATGTAATTGTTGTTACAGATGTTCGTATGTGCACAGTTTTAATGTTTCTGGAACACACAATTTAAGTTTACTTATGCCACATAGTTTATAAAACTTGCCGACCCCAAATTCTGTAGAGTCAATTTATATTATGAGTGCCGCGATCGCGAAAGACCGTCCTGTGCGGGAATCTACTCACACACAATAGACAGTTCACATAAGTTCAGAACGACTGTTACTGATTATAGGCGCCCGGTAGTTCATCGAAACGCGAATAAATACGTAAGTTCACAGTACTTGAGTGTACGAAAACACAGTCAAAATATAAGCGCAGTTCAATTCACAGACACAGAGCTACAATACCGTCCATTCTCGGTTGCATTGTCATAGTTACTTCGACTCACGGCACAGTCTCAGTATTTACTTCGCCCAGTTTCTACACTTATTATTATCATATCACGTCCCGGTATAAATTATTATCATATCACGTCCCGGTATAAAACAGTCATTAAAAACGTACGTCGCTCGCCACTAAACTCAATCTTCACCAGCTCATGAAAGTCAGGACCCCCACAGTAAAACATGTACGTCCCTCTAGCTAAGGCCGGTATTACACTATCAAATTTCTTTGTCCAATATCTTTGTCCAATATCTTTGTCAAAGATTTTTGATAGTGTAATAGGGATCTTTGACAAATGTCGTCCAATATTTGATCAAATCTGGGCCGAGGCCGTATATTTGATCAAAGAAATCGCTTGTCTTCTGTTCACTGCAATGCGATATGTTACCACGCAGAGCGCTAGCATCGCTGCAGCGTTCTGTCGTCTGTAGTGTTTTTATAACCATTTCCAGTAAATACAATTGGTGTGTGCCGACAACTACAGAATTAATAGAGATGTCTGAAGCTGATGCGGCGCTTTACAATGTGAGGCACCCTGAATACAAAAATAGATTAAGAAGATTGGAGACCTAACCTAAACTAACGTAACATAACCCTCTCCTGTAGCAAGGAATCGGAGTGTTATAGTGAGCCTGTCTTCTGAAGATGTAGCAGTTCTTAAGTGAAAATTGTGCTTTGTGATATGAGGATACACTTCATTGAGCACATACAGAAATGTATGCTCATCCATTCTTAAGTAATTGATGTACGACTTGACGTCTTCCACTGTAAGCTCACGTAACAAGTTTTGTTAATGCTTTTATCGTGTCGTCGTAAAACCTACGGCTTCACCCAGATTAGATTAGTTTTTCGTTCCATAGATCCGTGCTGAGGAGATCCTCGTGGATGTGGAACATGTCGATTTTTTTAAGCTGAAATAAAAATACTAATAGTATGAATAAATACAATACATCATTTGTTTCAATTAAAAATTTCGCCAATGGAGTAGAAGGAGTTGGCCAGTAGTAAGTCTTTCAGGCTCCTTTTAAACTGATAAACTGATCTTTATTTCTAACTAATTTTCTTATGTTTCCTGGCAAATTATTGAAGATGAGTGTTCCTGAGTAGTGGACCCCTTTTTGAACTAAAGTAAGTGCTTTTAAGTCCTTGTGCAGATCATTTTTGTTCCTGGTATTGTATGTATGAACTGAGTTGTTTGTTGGAAAAAGAGATATATTATTTACGACAAATTTTATTAAGAAGTAAATATACTGAGAGGCAGTAGTTAGTATACCCAGTTCTTTGAAGAGGTTTCTGCAGGAGGTCCGTGAATTTACTCCACAAATAATATGTATTACACGCTTTTGGACCTTGAAAACTTTTGTTTAACTTCAAGATTTACCCCAAAATATTATCCCATATGACATTATGGAATTAAAGTATGCAAACTTTTTCATTTTTATGTTGCCTATGTCTGCTAACACTCGAATTGCAAATACAGATTTGTTAAGGCGTTTCTGCAGTTCTGTGGTGTGCTCCTCCCAACTGAATTTATTATCAAGTTGTAATCCCAGGACTTTTAAGACTGTCAACCTCGTATGTATGGTTCCATTTTTCCCCCAACTTCTTTTCCGAATGTGCACACAATGCAATTGGAGTACGTAGAACTGCTGCGGTTAATAACATGTTGTTGTCAGCCATCTTGAACTTTGACGAAAAATTTGATGACAGTGTAATACCCCTTGTAGCGCTACGTCAAAGATCTTTGTCAAATATATTGGACGGAATATTGGATCACATCTTTGATCAAATCTTTGACAAAGAAATTTGATAGTGTAATACCGGCCTAAGGCCGGTATTACACTATCAAATTTCTTTGTCCAATATCTTTGTCAAAGATTTTTGATAGTGTAATAGGGATCTTTGACAAATGTCGTCCAATATTTGATCAAATCTAGGCCGAGGCCGTATATTTGATCAAAGAAATCGCTTGTCTTCTGTTCACTGCAATGCGATATGTTACCACGCGGAGCGCTAGCATCGCAGCAGTGTTCTGTCGTCTGTAGTGTTTTTATAACCATTTCCAGTAAATACAATTGGTGTGTGCCGACAACTACAGAATTAATAGAGATGTCTGAAGCTGATGAGGCGCTTTACAACGTGAGGCACCCTGAATACAAAAATAGATTAAGAAGATTGGAGACCTAACCTAAACTAACGTAACATAACCCTCTCCTGTAGCAAGGAATCGGAGTGTTATAGTGAGCCTGTCTTCTGAAGATGTAGCAGTTCTTAAGTGAAAATTGTGCTTTGTGATATGAGGATACACTTCATTGAGCACATACAGAAATGTATGCTCATCCATTCTTAAGTAATTGATTTACGACTTGACATCTTCCACTGTAAGCTCACGTAACAAGTTTTGTTAATGCTTTTATCGTGTCGTCGTAAAACCTACGGCTTCACCCAGATTAGATTAGTTTTTCGTTCCATAGATCCGTGCTGAGGAGATCCTCGTGGATGTGGAACATGTCGATTTTTTTAAGCTGAAATAAAAATACTAATAGTATGAATAAATACAATACATCATTTGTTTCAATTAAAAATTTCGCCAATGGAGTAGAAGGAGTTGGCCAGTAGTAAGTCTTTCAGGCTCCTTTTAAACTGATAAACTGATCTTTATTTCTAACTAATTTTCTTATGTTTCCTGGCAAATTATTGAAGATGAGTGTTCCTGAGTAGTGGACCCCTTTTTGAACTAAAGTAAGTGCTTTTAAGTCCTTGTGCAGATCATTTTTGTTCCTGGTATTGTATGTATGAACTGAGTTGTTTGTTGGAAAAAGAGATATATTATTTACGACAAATTTTATTAAGAAGTAAATATACTGAGAGGCAGTAGTTAGTATATCCAGTTCTTTGAAGAGGTTTCTGCAGGAGGTCCGTGAATTTACTCCACAAATAATACGTATTACACGCTTTTGGACCTTGAAAACTTTTGTTTAACTTCAAGATTTACCCCAAAATATTATCCCATATGACATTATGGAATTAAAGTATGCAAACTTTTTCATTTTTATGTTGCCTATGTCTGCTAACACTCGAATTGCAAATACAGATTTGTTAAGGCGTTTCTGCAGTTCTGTGGTGTGCTCCTCCCAACTGAATTTATTATCAAGTTGTAATCCCAGGACTTTTAAGACTGTCAACCTCGTATGTATGGTTCCATTTTTCCCCCAACTTCTTTTCCGAATGTGCACACAATGCAATTGGAGTACGTAGAACTGCTGCGGTTAATAACATGTTGTTGTCAGCCATCTTGAACTTTGACGAAAAATTTGATGACAGTGTAATACCCCTTGTAGCGCTACGTAAAGATCTTTGTCAAATATATTGGACGGAATATTGGATCACATCTTTGATCAAATCTTTGTCAAAGAAATTTGATAGTGTAATACCGGCCTAACCAACACACACACCCGCTTTGTTGGTTCGACTATCGATATTGCTCTCTCTCAATACTCTCGCCCATAGTTTATACAAAATGAAAGTAAATTACATATATCTTTAAAAAACTATTTTCTACCATACTTATTACAGTAAATGATAAACAAAAAAATTAAAGCTTTCAATCAATAAACTCTAAACATATTTATCTACTTACAAAATAGAAATAATAACGAAAAATGCGCTACAACATCAAAGATATATGAACATACGGAAAAAAGGGAAAAAAACACGATAAATATATATCTATAGAAAATAACGATGTTTTCACACTACCTACAATCTTGAGAAAGTGGATTGCATAAAGTGCTCTCACTTTTGATCATGTGCACAAATCGAGTATGAAAAGGTATGAGCTATTGAAAGGAGATTTTGGCAAATGGTAGCATGCAAAAGAAAGAGTATTTTGCCATGTGGTCAATGTGCAAAACTTCCTTATCTACTGTGTCTGCAGCTCATGGTCTACTGGCTAGATTTGCTGCCTCTGGATCATGGGGTTCTGGGTTCGATTCCCGGTGGGGTCGGGGATTTGCTCCGCCAGTGGACTGGGTGTCTGAGTTGTCCTCATCATCACATCATCATTCGGGAAGTGGTGGGACTGGCCATGTAAAGATTGGGTATGGTTTGCAAGAATATAAGTGAAGAAATTAAACCCACCAAGAATGAGTTTTGTCATAAAGTGTTGAGCTGTCTTGATCTCGCCCTGATAGTTTAACGATACACTTTTTCGGTATTCTGTTGTGATTTGCAACTGTATTAGAATGCTAGAAGATAAATTTTTGTAAACTGCTGAATTTTGGCTAAATAATAATGTAGGTGTTACTCAAAACTCATCACTGATGATAATTTTATGAAAAGAAAACTAACAAGCCTGGGGAGAATAGAATCACCACTTGCATTGCAATTTCAGTGGAATTCTTTATCCCAGCATATTTTTAATAATGAATACATGGGACTGAAACATGTCATATGATTTGAGAAGTATGAAAGCAACATACTGCACATAGTGAATAATTTTTTTCTTCAAATGCCCATACAGCTTAAGTTCATTGACTTTTTCACCTCAAATATATTTTTAAATGTTTAAGAAACAACCTATTTTCTTCTGGAGGTGCAGCTGCAACTGACTCATAAACAGAATCAACTTTGTTTTGTCAAACAGAACTATTCTCCTTTCTGGAAGCAAAATAGTAGTTCTAGTTGATACAATAGAACTATATCATAGCTCTGAAGTGCTGATGATTCTGACAACTTGCAAGATCCTCTCATGTAGCCTAGACATCAAAGTGAAAACAGATTATCAACATCTTTGATGAACAGAACAATATCTGATGTGAAATGTCCAGTCCTTTACTCTGTAAAGGAATAGGAACAAAAAGATGGTATACTATTTGGTGTGAAATTTTCTTCATATTTCTCAGATCATTGAGGTGTAGAAAGAAAATCCTGTGGTAGGTTTCAGTGCCAGACAATGATTACACTGAAAAACAAATTTGAAGTGAAAGTATGTAAATGGCATAATTTTGAGTTATTTATGTTTATTTCAGTATAAAATAATACAAAATCATCATCTTCATAAATATTTAGCTCTAGTTTTTTTAAAAAAGTAATCTCCATTTTTGTACAAATAACTCACTAACTAGATATGCATTCATGTTCCAAGATTCAACATAACAAATTTTAAGTGAATAATTGCTTGAATTATGTTACGTGTTATGTATTGATAAATTTCAGTGCCATTCTGGAAGTAGAAAAGTGAAATATTAAGAAAAAAATGTAGAAAATATATTATATGAACGAAAAGACTTTACAAGTCTACTTTGTACCAGAACTATGTAAAGCACAGTTTCAGTTTATTGAGCACCCGTTTTATCATGTACAATGATATGGGATTTGTCATATGTTACATACAGAAAAAATATGAATAACAACATATTACGTAAAAACTATCAGTGAATAATCTGAATTAAATATATGGGCAAAACAATTATAGGTTACATGATATAAATTTGTAACAATATAGGACACAAATAAGTTACGTATATTCTGTTTATAATGGACAGCAACAAGAAACAATGATTATAACACTCTATATTGACAGATTAATTAATTTTTGTGTGTACATAAAAGAGTCTACCCCACGACACAAGTTTGTATATGAGTAACTTATAAGATAGGTGAAAGCACGCTATCTTTCTGAAGAATTCGTATATTCACTAACACTGTAAAAATTATTACTGATTAACATTCTTTTGAGTTCACTTTTAAAACTGCTCAGCTGCTGAATCCTTTTTATTTTTAAGGGAAGACCACTATAGAGAATTTTTGGGTGGTATATTGCACTCTTGTTGTATTGCGCTTTCTTATGCACTTCTCTGTGAAATTCATTACTCTGTCTTGTTGTATAGTCATGGAACTCACTGTTTAAAGAAGAAAACTGGGGGTGAGACTTCAGAAAGCATATACTTTCATAGATGTAAATGGATGGAAGAATCATGATTTTATATTCCTCGAAAATTTCCCTACATGGATCTCTAAGTGCAGCTCCTTTTATGATTCTTATCGCTCGTTTTTGAATAATAAAGGAGCGTTTAGCCTGACTTGAATTGCCCCAAAATATGACACCATATCGCAAAAGACTATGCATAAATGCATAATATGTACACAATACTGTTTGATCACTGCAGCAATTTTTGAGCATTCTAAATACATAGCAACATTTACTTAACTTTTTATTGAGCACATCTATATGCTTGTCCCATTTTAGATGCTCATCTAACCAAATTCCTAAGAATTTTGTATTTGGCGTTTGTAGTATATTCTGTTGGCCTAGCTTCACAGTTATATTGGGCTGCATATTATTTGAAACATGTCTGTAATTCATCCATAATGTTTTCCCCTCATTCACAAATAAACTGTTGTCCCTGAACTATTTACTTGCTTCAACTGCTGTTGTTTCAATTTTGCTGTTAAGGTCAGTCTCATTCTGAGCTTTAATAAAGAGACTTGTATCATCAGCAAAAAGTACACAATCAGCTTGTGTTAAATAGTTTGGCAAGTCATTTATAAAGATCAAGAACAACAGGGGTCCCAACACCGATCCTTGGGGCACCCCATAACTAACTTCCTTATAACCAGAAAAGTATGACTTTCCATCATGAACTATTTCTACTTTCTGGGATCTGCCAGATAAATATGACTTAAACCATGCATGAGCAGTACCACGGAGTCCATAGCAACTAAGTTTTTCGGGCAGTAGTTTATGATCAATAACGTCAAAAGCCTTTGATAAATCTAAAAAGACCCCACAATTTACTTCATTATTATCAATGGAATTTAGGACAAGTTTTAGAAAGTTGTATATAGCTGTTTCAGTTGATCTATTCTTTCGAAAGCCAATTTGTTCATCGACCAATATTCCACTTTTTTTTAGGAAAGTAGAGAGTCTTCCATACATTACTCTTTCTATAATTTTTGAAAAACAAGATAACATTGATAAAGGCCTGTAGTTTTTTACATCATAATGATGTTTCAGCTTTCTAGGGAAAGTGCCAGTACTGAAAGATGCATTAATTGTATCTACAAGAAGAGGAGAAATATATCTGCTGTGTTTAATGATTTTGTCTGGAATGCCATCGGTGCCACAGGATAATTTATTTTTTAGTTTGCTGATGGCATTCTCTACCTCATGTACTGTTACAGGATACAAAAACATAGTTTCGGAATTCAATGTGATGTTATGACTGATGTCTGTACTACTTTGGGTTTGTATGAGGTTTTGAACTACACTTGTAAAATGACAGTTGAATATATTGGCAATTTGTAATGGATCATTTATAGTTTTGTCCTCAGTTTTAATAACAATGTTGTTTCTTACTTTGCTTCTTCCTAAGTTACTATTGATCACTTTCCAAACTGATTTCATTTTTTTTGTTGCCATTATTTCTACTGATATATGAATCATTATTTAACTTTTTTGCTGCAGTGATAACTTTCTTGTATAATTTCCTATAACACTTAACACGTTGTTTCAGAGCAGGATTTTGCCTTGCTGATTTACTTAACATTCTGAGTTGCTCTCCAGATTTTCTTATGCCCTGTGTTATCCATGTGTTAATTTTGCCTTTTACTTTCATTTTCTTAAGGGAAAAAGCAATTTCAAAGTTATGTTTGTAATCAGCTAGAAATGACTCAAACCTCATGTCTATACTATCATGTTTATCTAGATCCCAACTTGTATTTTTTAACAAGGAATTAAAAATCCTAATGTTGTCCTCATTAATACATCTCCTGTGGATGTGTTTCTCACTAGGCCTAGAGTTTTTACAGAGTACATTATTTATACTAAGTTTTAGTGCTTTATGATCAGAGAATCCAGTGTCAATCACTTCTACAACATTGTCTAGTTTATGTAAGTCAAGAAATATTTGGTCTATTATTGTTTCAGAGTTCTTTCCATGTCTAGTGTATTCAAAGATAGTTGGTGCTAAATTATGTAAACAAAAGACATTGGTCAATTTTGTAACATTTAAACAGTTGATTTTGAAGTTGACATTGAAATCTCCAAGTACAATAATGCTTTCTGTAGAATGTCTTAACTCACTAAAAAGACTTTCAACACTGTCCAAAAATTCCATAAAATTACCTGATGGGGAACGGTATACACACACAATAATTATTTTAAGGTCTGTTAGTTTGCAAACGCAATATTCAAATACTTTTTCAATGTTTTTTATCTTACTAAAGTTGATTTCTTTATATTCAATTCCTTGTCTGACATAAATGCATGTTCCTCCCCCTTTAAAAGTTTCTCTACTGAAGCTACTAACCATTTCATATCCTGTTATTCTGGCAGCAAAAGCTTGATTTTCTTTTAACCAATGTTCACATACACATAAAAGTGAAACATCCTTTAGTTCATCAAGCAATAGTACTTCTAATTCTGGAATCTTACTAATTATACCCTGTACATTTTGATACAAAACTACTAATTTTTTATGCTTGGCATCTGTTGCAGTGCTCACCGCATTGGCTGATTGGTGCCTGCCTCCAATAAAAAATCTTTGAGATGGCCTGGTGGTGACACACTTCTTTTGCTTAAGGGGCGGGTGGTTTTCATTGCTTCTGCTCGGGTAGTTGGTACTGTTGTTGAACCTGTTAGTGATGTAAGTTGATCTGCTTCTACTGAAGATGGTGATTGTAGTACTGGAGAAGATGCGGTAGACTGGGCTACTGGAGGCAGAAGAATAGTGGGCTCACTTTCCTTAGTAGGTACTGTTGTTGAAGCTGCCAGCAGTGTAGGCTGACCTGCTTCTGTTGAAGATGGTGATTGTTGTCCTACACACGATGCTGTAGACTGGGTTACTGGAGGTGGAAGAATAATGTGCTCACTTTTCTTGCATCTGCCTAGTGAACAAAGGAAGTCTCGGATTTTTTGTCCTAATACAATCTTTCCCCTGTTGTTTAAATGCAGGCCATATTGGGTATAATGTTCTCTCTCCAGTGAATCTACACTAATGAAATGTGAGTTCTGAAATGCTTTGCATATCTTATTGAACTGTCTGTTAGCCTTAATAATTTCTTTATTTACAATAGAAGTAGTCATAAGATCGTGTCTATGGGGAATACCAACGACAATTACAGGTGTTCTAGCAAAGCTCAAAATTTCTTTCAAATTGTTAGTGGATTTGTAAAGTTCATTCCTGTAGACATCATTAGCTCCACCTATTATAATTGTACACTGAGTTGAGCTGGGGCGATTTCCGACTTTTATGTTCGTTGTGATTTCTGACATGGGTGCCCTCGGTTTTACAATGGCGGTTGCAATTACACGATAATTATCAAGTAAGATTTCAGCAAGACCACGCCCATGGCTGTCAGAATATATACACACATTTGATTCAGAAATTTGCGCGTGTAACACTGTATTAATTTGCGCATGTTCCTTTGTGTGGTTTACAGTACTGGTAGGCCTACCTGTTGTTATTTCACTCTGCGTATTTATCGCTGTGTTTACAGCTGTATGAAACATATTTTTACAATGTTTACGACACACTGCACTAGACATAACATATTCTTCCCCGTACGTGGTTTTACCTGTATTCACACCTGTCTCAGGTGCACTGATACGTACGTTTATTGCTGAGTGAAGCATGTTTTCACACTGTTTACGATGCACTGGATTAGGTGTAACATATACACTGTTATCGTCGTTAATACTATCCGAGTTGCTAAGAAGGCTTCTCATCATTTTCTTAAGTAGATTTGTATACTGTTCGCACATTTCCACATCACGCTGTAGAGAACATAATACACTTTCGTCTTGTCCATCGGCAAACATTTTGGCTGCAGTCTGTCGGCCATTACACGTTGTTACCCCGCACTCACAACTTGGATTATTAAAGTTAGTAACACCAAAACATTCTGTGTGGTACCATTTTTGCAATGTAGAACAAATTTTTATTCCTTTACGTACTATTTCACTACATAATACACACTTTATAGACACTACGCAATTAATTTTCATGGAGTGATTCATTAGTCCTACTACACCAGACGCCATGGTCACAAATGTATATGAAGGATTACAAATGTTAAATGTTCGTATGTACAGTACAAACAATTACATATTTTGTTCAGAGATAAATGCAGAAGATGACTGTTTCTGCTTGGCTTGATGTTTATCCTCAAACTCGGGAGCATCCCTTATGACAGTCCAGCAGTAATCTGTTAAAATAGTAGGGCTCCACTTTCTGACATACCTCTTCTCAAATGTGGCAATATCTTGATGAAATTGCTCCCCATATTCATCACTTACCTCACCACAATCTTTGGGGAAGAAGTGAAGATGACGTTGTAAGAAATGCATTTTCAATGACATGTTGCATCCAAGTTTTCGTGAGATGACAACATGTTATCTACAATCTCCTTGTAGTTTATTGCTCATTTGTTCCCTAAAAAACTGTAAACAGACTGTCTTAAAGCATTCCCATGCATGCTTCTCATCACCTTGTGTGATTCCACCAAAAGTATGGTCTGCAAAAAGCTCTCGAATTGGTGGACCTACAAAGATGCCCACCTTTACTTTGGCATCACTTAAGTAAGGGAATTTTTGCCTTAAGTACTTAAATGTGACGCCATCTTTGTTCATACCCTTAACAAAATTTTTCATGAGACCCAACTTGATGTGCAAGGATGGAAGAAGAATATTTTTAGGGTCTACTAGAGGTTGAATCTTAATGTTCTTTATACCTGGTTGAAGAGATTTTCTGGTGGGCCATTTATGTTTACTGTAATGAGATGCATGAACTCTGCTATCCCATTCACAGAGAAAGCAACAATATTTAGCATAAACCTTAATTGCATACCTAATAGCAGTACAACCGCTTTCAAGTCACCACAGGTCTGCCATTGAGAGTCATTATACTTGATGGCTTCCAGTTAAATTTTCATGTTTTGGTGTGACTCTTTCATATGCACACTATGCCCAACTGGAATAGAAGGAAGCTCATTATCAATATGTCAAAGCACTGCTTTTAAGCTCAACTTTGACGCATCAATAAAGAGTCTCCACTCATCAGGGTTGTAATTGGCCTAATTCTGAGAGCCTTCATTGGACTATTTATGTCTACATATGCCACAAGACTACGTTGCATATTAAAATAAGGAGTGAATTGTTGCTCTCTTCTATAGCAGAACGTAACATTTACATTGCTTTCCAGAAAATTGCGCTGCTGCAATCTTGATACTATAATCTCAGCCTTAGCTTTAGAGAGCTCCAAATCTCTAATGAGATCACTTAACTCATTTTGAGACAATTTTTGTGGATCATCAGGTGATGATATATTTGGAAGAAAGTTCATGGTTCAGGACATTCAGGATCCCCATGAGAAGTAATCTCATACTCTGTCGGTGGTTCAGGTATTGGCAATCCTCCCCCATGTAGAACTGGACATATGGCAGATGGAATGTTAGGATTGATCTCTGTCTGCTTCTTCTTCTTAGATCCTTCTTGATAGGACGAACCATATAAAAGTAGCAGTCCCTGATATGGTTAGTTGGCTCACGCCAGATCATGGGCACTGCAAAGGGCATTGAAGGTCCTTTCCCATGCATCCAATTCTTGAGGTTGCTGGCACAAGTGTTACAGATCACATGTGGAGCCCATGGTTTATCCTGATCACCTATTTTGCACCCAAAATAACAACTGTAAGTTTTTTTAATCAATGGAGTTATTTGCTGTTTTTGTGAAGCAAATGTCACTTCTCCACACACATAGCAAAATGTGTCGGCACTGTTAACACAAACTCATGGCATTTTTGTTCACTTCAATAGCAGTAAACTTGAGCAACTGGTAGTTAATCTAGAAACAAATGTGCTAAAATTATTACATGCATTAATAAAGTCACTGAAGTTGAAGAGGAGGGAGACAAAAAGATAACTAAAATTGGTATCAAAATGTTTATATCCAAAATATTGCACACAAATAAGACTACAGACAATAATATAATCCATTGTTTCTAGTTATTATGACTTTGACAGACCGTTATAACATTTGATTTCCAACTTAACATAAAAATCTGTGTATAATTATCACACCATTATAAAACAGTTTAAAATGAAAACTAGAGCTGATTTGGAATTGTCTTTGTGATATTCATGATCAGCACATTAGAATTGATAGGAATTGGCTACTTTCATTCGATTTACATTTTCATTGTTGCACAGTGTTACTAAAGACAATGTTGGTTACACGATCCTGCTGAAACTGCTATAAAAATGATCATTTTCTCCCCAGATTTTTTATTCCTCTTTTGTCTTCCGAGAAGTGTCATCAGTGGTGAGGTTTCAGAAACAGCTACACTTCTCTTGTTACCATGTTAAAATCTGCTTATTTTGGCAAAAAAACAGAAGAGTTTACAAAGATTCAGCTCGATAATAAAAATTACAATTACAACAGATTCTTGAAACAGTGACTTTTTAAACCAGCATCTGAGAGCAAGACAGCTCAGTACTTTATGAAAATAATGAATTATTTATATAAATATGTTGCTGCAAAATGCAGCAATTCCCGTTTAACCAATTACAGTGTTCCATCACAGAAAATCTCTGTTATGGATACATGATGGCTGATCACTACATTTCACATATTAGCAATATGACAAAACACTCTCCTCTTTGGATGCTGTCATCTCCCAAAATCTCTTTTTGCTATCTCAAATTGTTTGCATGCTGTCTGGAATGTTATGAATATTTCATACTCATGGTAACATTTGCACATGCAATAGGATGCAAGTTAGTTACAGATGACACATTTTCTCGAGATGTAGGCACATGTAGATCTCCTCCATATTTTGTATGCAACACTATATGACATAACATAAACTCATAGTTACACTTGTTTTTAAGTGCAAAGTAGTCAAACTTCTTGCAGTATGTTACTTAATGTTGAATTATCAGGCATTAACAAAATAACAGGTAGTTCATCGTGAAGCGGATGAATGAGGCTACAAGATACCAAAGACTCAGTTTTTTAACCAAAAAGTGAATTTAAGACTGTTTGCAAATGATTGCATAGCAGCTGGCAGGCAAGTGGCATTCTGTTTTGTCTCACAGGTTAACGAGCATTCACCCTGAGACCCAGCTTCCAGACAATGATGTCAGATGCAGATAGGACTTGTATTAGTCAGTGAAGCCTACAAGGCTAACAATACTGTGGCTATCACAGCAAATATGCAGAACTCCCTGCAATGATATTCTCAAAACTAATAGACTCAATTATGAAAGCCAAATTAATGAATTACTTCAATAAACATAACCTTTGACTTGAATCACGGTTTGGTTTTCAAAGTGGCACAAGTAGTGACTCAGCATAAATAGAATTCACAAAAGTGGTACCTGATGCTCTTGAAAAAGATGACTGTGTCAGAGGCATGTTTTTAAATCTTTCCAGGCTTCTGATACCGCTGAACATAAGATTCTACTAAATACACGAGAGGTGTTAGGAATAAGACGTGTAGTTAATGACTAATTCTGATAGTACCTAGCAGATAGGGTACAAAATGAAGACAAAACACATACATCAAGTCACTCTGAAGTTTTAGTAAAATAGTCATCAGAACCAAGATACATTAACATAGGAGTTTCTCGGGGTAGCGCATTAGGGCCATTACTGTTCCTGATATACAGTAATGGCTTTCTCAATAGTGTTAGTCATGGAGAAAAAATCCTTTTTGCTGATGACAGCAATATTGTAGCCACTGAAGAAAAAAGATAATTTCTTCCAGAAAAAGCAAATGAAACCCTCAAGGAAGTTTACAATTTGTCACTATGCAATTATGTGACATTGAAAATGAAGAAAACAAATGCCACGAATTTCAGTTTGAAGAGAGAAAAATGACACTGTGAAATTATATATAGAAGGCACATCTATAAATTGTGTGACAAACACAGAATTCCAATGAATGAATACTGATTCTCAGATCAAATGGTGAGAACACACAAGGATATTTGCTAACAGAATGTCATCTGCATTTTATGCCCTTATAGTCTTGTTACCAATGTGTAACAGCCAGTTCCTTTTAGTTACATACTATTCATATGTACACTCAGTTGTTAGCTATGGAAGTCTATTCTGGGGAACAAATGCATGTAGTGTGAACATAGTTTTAAGCTGCTGAAAAGAGCCATAAGAATAATAACAAAAACGGGGGATTTTAATTACACCATGCAAGTACATTTACCAATCAGTTGGGAAAAAGCCATTGATAGTCGATAATTATTGCACAAACAGCAGTGCCCATGAACACAAAACAAGAGGTAGATGGAGCTTATATTTACCAGGAAAGAATAAATGTAAAACTCAAAACAGCAGTTTCTACCAAGGAATAAAACTGTACAGTAAATTTCCAGGGAGTTTAAAGACATTACTAATACAAACAAAATGGCAGTTAAAAATACCTTTTAAGCAATACTTTCTACATGATGAATGATCACTTAGATAATACAGAGTAGGGTTTTTGAAAAAATTGTGATACATAATAATAATAGTAATAATAATAATAACAAGAATAATACATATTGTTTCATGTAACACTTTCACACTGTGTTTTACTTCATGTTTCTTTTTTCTGGAAAAATTTAGGACCAAAGCTGTCCAGTGTATAACACCAACACCTTAATGCCTTTGTGAGCCCAACATCGCACTCATTATAGATGGATGCAGACTCAGTTTTTTAGGTTAGCAATGGGAAGTAGTGGTACACAAAATGCAAACCAGGCATTGCCACTAAGCTTCTCCAATCAGCTAATAATTTGATTAGTGTTGAAACAATGTGTGCTGTGTGCAGTGAGGAATGAATGAACAGTGTAGCACTAGCCTTTTATGTTGTTAAATAATTTCTATGTAAAGCAGTATTGTACACTAGGGACAAATCGAATGGGGAGCACTGTTTTAAACACACTGGCCTTGGATTTGAGAGGGTAAAGTGTTCAATCTCCACCTGGGCATACTGATTTCGGTTTTCCATGATTTACCTCTTCAGACAAATGCTGGGATTGTTCTTAGTATAAGGCTACAACTGACTATGTGACCCATTCTTGTCAAACTAGTCCTGCAAGTATGTAAATGACAGTATGTATCCGGCTTGCAGATGATGATGCCTGCTTGGGAGTTGTGCAAACCAGCAAGTAAGCTTATAGCAAATCTTTCCCTGAGTGATATGGGCTTTACTTTATCAAATGATCTCCAAAGCCAATAATACCACCAATCCCTTTTAATCGCCACATACTGGTGTGATACAATTCTACTGAACTTGCAGCACTTTCCAAAAATTTGAGATCAATTGTCTATTCCAAATCAGTGGCTTTACATGAAAACAGCATGGTTCATCATAATGGAAATTCTATGTAATAACAGTTGGTTCTGACATAACATAACAGACACCTTCACCACTATGTAAAGTTTGAAATTATCCAGCCTTTATCGATCTCTCTCCCTGTGTCTACTTAATTAGGCTCAGATGAAGGTGAGGGGGGTCACTTGGTCTGTTGTGGTGGCAGTCTTGAAACTGATATTTCCGAGTGTAGCTAGCAGATGGTTTAATAGCTACTGGTGTACAGGTTTTCAAAATGGTACTGTATTGTTTTTGCATAGGGTGAAAGTGGCATCACTGAGGCAGTAGGGTATTTCAGAACACCACACTATTTATTTTTTTACTGAACAATAAACAAAGATTATACAACATTCTTGACTGTTATTTATAAAGTTAAGATAACCTCAGATGTATAGGGGAACCACAGACATGCAACCCTTGATAACCAATGAAGTAAAATGGGCATATAGCATTATTGTCCAATGACAACAAGTTTGTATATCCACAGGAGTACTTGAAACCCAAAGATCACAGCCTGAGCATGTTACCAGTTTTGATGTGTGATAGTGAGATGTGGTCTTTAAATAAATATGTGAGGGTGTTAGCTGAAGGGGGGGGGGGGGGGGGGAAGAGGCTGCTTGGTAACTGGTGGAGAGCTCCAAAGGGAACATTCTGCAGTGGAAAGTGAAACTCTGATTGCACTAAAGGAGATAGGTGGTACGTGTAGCCTGGTTGCTTTTTGGTAGATGGTCAAGGGAAGTTCTTTCATGGATTCCAAGAAATACAAAAAGCCTGAGACCAGGACAAGGCAGAACATGGGTATATAACATTAAAAATCATGCAGCAGTGACACTGATGATGATCCATTAAATATTAGAGTCTACCAAAACAGTGATATTAGATATTATTGTTAGAGGATAATTTAGATATGTGACTAAATCATAATCAAACCTTTTTTGTTTTTACCCTGTCAGAAAATTTCATTTTACCTCCTAGGGGATAATTACCTGGGGGTGGGATCCACTGGCATACAATATTCACATGCTTGTCATCTACTCCATCCCTAATGCTACGCTCATCTCTGAGTTTATTGTGGCTTTAACAGCCAAGGTGAGACTGAAGTACCTTCAAAAAAGTGGCTTTACATACCTGCATACACAGATCATTTGCAGTTGTTGATAAATCACGGCATCATTATGTTCAGTAGGAGTCATCATGCATGCTGTGGTAAATTAGTTTTCATAACCTAAATTCAATGGGGAAAGAGAGAAAAGTTAATGGCATACAATTACTGATCATGTGTTTGGGAGATAATGTCACTGAATAAAACAAAAACCTCACTGCAGTTATGCACCAGTTTTCTGAGAGTAACAGTAGTAGGTGATCTGCACTTAAGTTTTTATCATATTGTGCACCATTGGTGGGTATGCTTGTGTATATGGCTTGGCCACATTTACCAAATTTTGTTGTAAAGTGTGATTAAAGCAAAAATCTTCTTATGCAAATGGCAAGAGTGAAGCTGAGTGTTGACAGAGAAAATGTATCTTATTTGTGAACCATCTGAAATGTTCCACAACATAGTAGGTTGTTGCAAATATAATCTCTGGAACAGTCAAAAGCCTGAACCACACCAACTAACAAGAGCTACTACCTGAAGACTAAAGAAAACATTTAACTTTCTGTCATATTTAATGTCACACGAGGAAGACCTCAGTGACTGGTACTAACCTAATGAGTCGTGGGGGCCTTTACCGAATGGGTTTATTAATATAAAAATTTGATTTTTATTTTTTCACTTTATGTTTGTCAGTGCCTTCTGCCTGGTAGTAAGCTACAGCCTCTGTCCCATTGCCCAGAACCGGATAGAACCACCCTGAAACTCACATGTTGAACCATCAGCAGCTAAACTCACGTGTTGGTGATGAGGTAACGCTACTGAACTGTGCATCTTACAACCTGATCGACCAATAGGGAGGCTTGTAGGTGGTCAAGTGGAGGCTGAACCGCGGCCAGCTGTCGGGAGGGGACACACCATTCGCTCTCTCCTGCTGGCAGCTTCTAAACCGATCAGATGCCCTCCTCACCTACTCTCTTGGGCAGCTGCCCATTCAGTATCGGCGGCTTCTCCACGCCTGCCTTTCTTTACGGCATTAAAACTTCACTCAGGTTAAACAATGTTTTATTCTTCACCTCAATGGGTGCCTACCGCTTTCCCCTCCTGGCCAGTCCTAACGCATTAACAATGTGAATGCACAGAATTAACACATTTGAGCTACAAAAATTGACATCAAATGCACAAGTCCCCTCCAAAATTGGAAAAGAAGAGTTTTTAATACAGTTTCATAAGACAACATGCAACATGGATGAAAATAGAAATTTGGGGTGTATTTTAACTTATGCATAGGACTACAAAGTGTTTATTTTCAAAACACCCATCTGATTTATGAGGGTATATCTTTTACGTGAATTAACATACAACCTAGGGGTACGTTTAACTACTAAATTTTTGTTTACTTATTTTGTATGTCATGTACTGTAGGATCAAATTGAGGAGCAAGTCTCTATGGTCATGGAATGAGTCAGTACATGAAATTATAACAGAAGAGTAAAAACAGATAAAATAAAATTATATGAATCCTACACAGACAACAAGCTGTAAGTTTAATAAATAAATATAATCAATAATGTATCACAGGAATTAGCTCAATTTCTTTAATTCTTCCCGAAGTTCCTTGACAGAATAGAGTGATCCAGGGGGGAACTCTGCAGTTTTGACTTGAAAGTACATGGATTACTGTTAAGATTTTTGGATTCTTGTGATAACTTACTGAAAATGGTTGCACCAGAATGGTGCACACCTTTCTGCACAAGGGTCAAAGGGGTACATTCAAAAATCAGTTTGGATTTCTGCCTTGTATTAACTGAGTGAAAACTGCTACTCTTGGGAATAAGCTGATATTGTTAATAACAAACAGCATTAAGGAAAATATGTACTGAGAGGCCAATGTCAGAATCGTCAGAATTCCCAGAGTTGTGAAAAAGAGTTGACAAGAGGTTTACAAATTTATGCCACATACTGCTCGAACCACCCTTCCGAAGCCAAAAATAACCTTATTGAATTAGACGAGTTACCCCAAAAAATAATACCATAAGGGAATGAAAATAAGTGAAGTAGACTGCTTTCTCACTTGAGCTATCACTTATTTCAGCACCTGTTCTAATGGTAAATGAAAAAGCATTTAGTTTTTGAACACAATCCTGAATATGGGCTTTCCATGACAAATCTATCTGAATGCCTAAGAATTTGAACTGTTCAGGCTCACTAATCATATGTTCATTCTGTGTGCTAAAAATGTCAGTTTTTGTTAAACTGTGAGTTAGAAACTGTGAAAACTGAGGATGGAAGTTTACAGTTACCCTTTACAAATGTTCAGTGGACCCTCCACTGGATGCATGACAAACGTCGAGACACCAGCCAAACTTTCCCCATTCGCTTGTGAACGTGCCTGGAGTTCCTGCAATCACTGCTGCTCTGTGGCATCATGGTTCATCCATCTACATCTATATTTATACTCTGCAAGCCACCCAATGGTGTGTGGCGGAGGGTACTTTCCGTGCCACTGCATTACCTCCTTTTCCTGTTCCGGTTACGTATGGTTCGTGGGAAGAACGACTGCCGAAAAGTCTCCATGCACGCTTGAATCTCTCTAATTTTACATTCATGATCTCCTTGGGAGGTATAAGTAGGGGGAAGTAATATATTCGATACCTCATCCAGAAACGCATCCTCTCGAAACCTGGACAGCAAACTACACCGCGATGCAGAGCGCTTCTCTTGCAGAGTCTGCCACTTGAGTTTGCTAAACATCTCTGTAACGCTATCACACTTACCGTATAACCCTGTGATGAAATGCGCTGCTCTTGATTGGATCTTCTCTATCTCCTCTGTCAACCCGACCTGGTACGGATTCCACACTGATGAGCAATACTCAAGTATAGGTCGAACAATTGTTTTGTAAGCCACCTCCTTTGTTGATGGACTACATTTTCTAAGGACTTTCCCAATGAATCGGAACCTGGCACCTGCCTTACCAACAATTAATTTTATATGATCATTCCACTTCAAATCATTCCGTACGCATACTCCCAGAAGTAACTGCTACCAGTGTTTGTTCTGCTATCATATAATCAAAAACGATCCTTCTTTCTGTTTATTCGCAATACATTACATTTGTCTATGTGAAGGGTCAGTTGCCACTCCCTGCTCCAAGTGTCTATCCGCTGCAGATCTTCCTGCACTTCGCTGCAATTTTCTAATGCTGCAACTTCTCTGTATACTACAGCATCACCCACAAAAAGCCACATCAAACTTCCGACACTATCTACTAGGTCATTTATATATATTGTGAAAAGCAATGGTCCCATAACACTCCCCTGTGGCATGCCAGAGGTTACTTTAACGTCTGTAGACGTCTCTCCATTGAGAACAACATGCTGTGTTCTATGTGCTGAAAACTCTTCAATCCAGCCACACAGCTGGTCTGATATTCCGTAGGCTCTTACTTTGTTTATCAGATGACAGTGTGGAACTGTATCGCATGCCTTCTGGAAGTCAAGGAAAATGGCATCTACCTGGGAAACAGTATCTAATATTTTCTGGGTCTCATGAACAAATAAAGCGAGTTGGGTCTCACATGATCGCTGTTTCCGGAATCCATGTTGATTCCTACAGAGTAGATTCTGGGTTTCCAGAAGTGACATTATACGTTAGAAAAAAACATGTTCTAAAATTCTGCAACAGATCGATGTCAGAGATATAGGCCTATAGTTTTGCGCATCTGCTCGACAACCCTTCTTGAAAACTGATACTACCTGTGCTCTTTTCCAGTCATTTGGAACCTTCCATTCCTCTAAAGACTTGCGGTACATGGCTGTTAGAAGTTGATGTAAGGGGAAACACAAAGACAAGAGTGCTTAACAATCCCACCCTCGCAAAAAAAAGCTACGAGAATGGGCGACCTTCGAGGCCGAAGGTGCAATTTGAGATCAGGACATACCTCAGGGTTAATCCATGACTGAGGACTTGAAATGCTATATTCTCAATGATAATCACACTGCATATCACAACAGGTGGAATGGAGAACACAAAACAGATTTTTTGTTGTGTTATATCTATGTTGACTCAAAGCACATTGGGTACTGGTAGCTGAATCTAAATCTTTTAAGGGGTCAGTTATACTGTTTTTGTAGTTCAAATTATCAATTTACTTAGAACTTCCTAATTTGCTTATTATTTCTCATTTTTTTTCAAGTTTTAAAAATATACTGGCTTGAGAGACCTCACTTTGGTCCAAAGATTAGTTTCATGCAGATCTTTGCAGTAGTCTCTCCAGTCCAAATCTTTCCACCTCTCTGCATCCACTTGAACCTGCTCATTGTTTCCATGTCTCGATTTCCCTGTACAACCACATTTCTTCCATTACCAAATTATCTATTTCTAGATGCTTCTGAATCCGTCGCAGCAACCTATATGTTCTTTCAGTCCTGTGCTTGGTGGGCAGTCAGACTGAGTGCAAGTGTTTTTTGGAAGGTTTAGTGAAATTTAAAATTTTTAATTTCTCTTTTAATTTCTCACTGTTCTTGTGAACAGCAATCCCACACAGGGTACTGCTGATAGGGGACACACTTCCAGAGCATCATTGATGGAGGGACACCAGGTATTACATACAACTATTTGAAATCAGCTGATATATTGGCAAGGGGGTTAGCAGAGCGCCACTCTGACAAACAAGAGCTAGTTATTACAGAGACTATTTGTTTAAGTTATGACAAAAAACCAGTGAAGACTTTGAGACTTTTGCCGATCAGATACTCGCTGTATACTGCTGGATGTATGTGTTGTGAACAAATGCTGTGTTAATGAAGTATAACTTGAAGAGGCTGAAACCAGAGCTAGTGATGGATTCATTTGTGTAATAAACCCGCAGATTGGTAGTGAAGTGAAAGTGGCCTCTACTGCTTCCTTGCATGAAGCTGTAAGATTAGCCTTGTAGCATCAGGAGGAGAACAGTTTGTTTGTACTCCATTGTGAAACAGTAAATCTCACCATGTTTTTGTGGCTGAGATGCAATGTCAACATTGTGGAATGCTTAATCACCAGCAGGGTAAGAGAAGCAAGCAGTTGCCACTTAGGACAACTTGTGCAATTTTGATCTACTGAAATGGCAGTTATGTGAGAAGTCAGAGTGAAATCTTTTGTACTAAGTTTTAAAGAAATATGTATGGTTATTCAAACAACTAAGTATTTGCAGTCACTGGCACTATACAGCACAAAACCCCATGGGAGATGCTAAACCTATTGTTTAGAAACTGTACAGACTACCAGTTCATCTACAATTTGTTGCTCAAGATACTTTTCAACAACAATTGGCTGCAGGGATAGCTCACATCCTGCAAGACACTGGTCATCACCAATTGTCATGGTACCCAGAAAGTCAATCACTGAGATAAAAAAAACGTACCATATGGTAAATTAGCTGATAACACCTTATACTCATCCTCTTCCCTGTGTTGAAGAATCATTGATTGAACTAGAGAATAGTAGGTATTTTACAAACCTTGACATGTATTCTGGCAATCCCCAAATTCTGATTTCACCACAAGATCAACCAAAACAGCATTTTTGGTTCCTCCCAGTTTGTACGGGTTTTTACACATTCCATTTGGTCTAAGGAACAAGCTTCCCACTTTTTAAAGATTCACTGACATGCTGCTGAGAGATTTGAAACCTCTAATATATCTTGTGTGCTCAGATGATATAATTTTTTCCAAAACTATTGAGGAACATGTGAAGACTAAGAAATGTATTTTCAAGGTTACAGAGTGCACATTTAAAATTAAAGATAGAGACATGTTCTTTTGCACAGTCTCAGTTCAATACCTAGGACGTATTACCGGTTTAAGTTGGGTTAAGCCACACTCAAGGTTGACAGAAGCAACTGAGAATTCCCCAGCTCACACAAGTGTTAAAGAGTTGCAATCTTTTGTATGTGTAGCGAATACAGCAGAGATGTGGAGTCACAGATAGGCAAAGCAAAAATGTTGTCAAAAAATCCCCCCCCACCCCACCCCTCCTGGCACACACACACACACACACACATGAGTAAGCACTATTCATGTGTGTGTGTGTGTTTGGTGTGGTCTTCATTCAACAAAGGCCTTGGTGGCCAAAAGCTCATTTTGCGGCAATCTTTTTGTTGCGCCTATCTGCAACTCAGCATCTCCTCTATATGATGAGTAGCAACTATTCCTTTCATAATATTGTTACTGTTATCTTGTGAAGGACTGTGCTATGGTAGCTAAGCCATTAATAAAATTGTTGAAGGAAGGCACTGTGCTTGAATGGACAGAGGACTGGGAGGCATCTATGAGGAAAATCATGGATTTTTTGACAATTTCATCCCTGCTGATTTATCTGGATTCTGAGAAACCTTTAATCCTTTCTATTGGCACCTCAGATTATGCTGTTGAGACTGTTCTTAGTCAGGAATGAGGAAAGACCTGTGGGTTATGCTTCAAGGCAGATGAACCCAACAGAAAATAATTATAGTATCAGTGAGAAGCAACTGTTAGCATTTATTTTTAGAGTGAGCTATTTTAATTGCTATTTGTATGGGCAAAAATTCACTGTGGTCACTAACCATGCCAACCTCTTGTGGATGCTGAGTCTAAAGGACCCCAATAGGCATTTAACTCATTGGATATTAAAACTATCATAATTTGAGTTATGCCACAAATCAGGCTGTTTACACCAAAATGCTGATGCATTAAGCCATAAAGTTAGGGTAGATTAGATACACTCCTGGAAATGGAAAAAAGAACACATTGACACCGGTGTGTCAGACCCACCATACTTGCTCCGGACACTGCGAGAGGGCTGTACAAGCAATGATCACACGCACGGCACAGCGGACACACCAGGAACCGTGGTGTTGGCCGTCGAATAGCGCTAGCTGCGCAGCATTTGTGCACCGCCACCGTCAGTGTCAGCCAGTTTGCCGTGGCATACGGAGCTCCATCGCAGTCTTTAACACTGGTAGCATGCCGCGACAGTGTGTACGTGAACCGTATGTGCAGTTGACGGACTTTGAGCGAGGGCGTATAGTGGGCATGCGGGAGGCCGGGTGGACGTACTGCCGAATTGCTCAACACGTGGGGCGTGAGGTCTCCACAGTACATCGATATCGTCGCCAGTGGTTGGCGGAAGGTGCACGTGCCCGTCGACCTGGGACCGGACCGCAGCGACGCACAGATGCACGCCAAGACCGTAGGATCCTACGCAGTGCCGTAGGGGACCGCACCGCCACTTCCCAGCAAATTAGGGACACTGTTGCTCCTGGGGTATCGGCGAGGACCATTCGCAACCGTCTCCATGAAGCTGGGCTACGGTCCCGCACACCGTTAGGCCGTCTTCCGCTCATGCCCCAACATCGTGCAGCCCGCCTCCAGTGGTGTCGCGACAGGCGTGAATGGAGGGACGAATGGAGACGTGTCGTCTTCAGCGATGAGAGTCGCTTCTGCCTTGGTGCCAATGATGGTCGTATGCGTGTTTGGCGCCGTGCAGGTGAGCGCCACAATCAGGACTGCATACGACCGAGGCACACAGGGCCAACACCCGGCATCATGGTGTGGGGATCGATCTCCTACACTGGCCGTACACCACTGGTGATCGTCGAGGGGACACTGAATAGTGCACGGTACATCCAAACCGTCATCGAACCCATCGTTCTATCATTCCTAGACCGGCAAGGGAACTTGCTGTTCCAACAGGACAATGCACGTCCGCATGTATCCCGTGCCACCCAACGTGCTCTAGAAGGTGTAAGTCAACTACCCTGGCCAGCAAGATCTCCGGATCTGTCCCCCATTGAGCATGTTTGGGACTGGATGAAGCGTCGTCTCACGCGGTCTGCACGTCCAGCACGAATGCTGGTCCAACTGAGGCGCCAGGTGGAAATGGCATGGCAAGCCGTTCCACAGGACTACATCCAGCATCTCTACGATCGTCTCCATGGGAGAATAGCAGCCTGCATTGCTGCGAAAGGTGGATATACACTGTACTAGTGCCGACATTGTGCATGCTCTGTTGCCTGTGTCTATGTGCCTGTGGTTCTGTCAGTGTGATCATGTGATGTATCTGACCCCAGGAATGTGTCAATAAAGTTTCCCCTTCCTGGGACAATGAATTCATGGTGTTCTTATTTCAATTTCCAGGAGTGTAGATGATATAATAGAAGAACTGAAAGAGGCACTGGAGAGATATTCAGAATATCTCTCATATGCTTCCTACCCAGGTTTTATTACAGAGGACGGTATTTCATACAGTTAACACTTCTCCCTGGGCAACACAGTAGTAATCTGTAAAGAACTGCAACAGGGAGCAATAAATCAGTGGCATGACAGTATGAAAGTCATATCACAACAGACAGAGAATAACTAATGCTAGTATTTATATTTTATTTATTTATTTATTTAGCCATCCGTGGACATTTTAAAATGTATGGATGTTGTCAGTTGCGTACATTAATATATTTACACAATTTGTTGTTACATGTAGTTAAAGTTTGTGACATATAAGTTATCTACAATCATTTTTTCTCCTTATCAAAATATTGTGAATCAAAAGTAATTTACAATCATTTTGTACTAAGGAATTCACTTATAGTGTAAAAGCAGTGTTCCTGCAGAAACAATTAAAGATTCTTCCTATAGCAGTACATGTTATCTGCTTCTTTTATTTTCTGTGGCAGTTTATTATACAGTTTTACACCTTCATACAAGAAGCTATTTTGAGTTTTATGTTTATTCTTCCTGTCTAGGTGTAGACAGTGACTTGTTGTTGTACTATAGTTATGAAAACCGCTATTTGTGCTATAATTTTCTATATTTTTCTTGATGTACACTATGGTTTGGAATATAAATTCACAAGGAACAGTTAGAATTTCTAACATTTTGAAAAGTTCTCTGCAGTGGGCCCGCTTACTGCGTTTTGTTATAATTCTTACTGCTCTCTTTTGCATTTTAAATACTGTTTGTAAATTCTGAGCACTGTTTCCTCAGAAAATAATACCATAACTGATTACTGAATGAACATAACTAAAGTATACAGTTCTCAAACATTCACTACTGCTTGTGGATACAAGGACTCTGAAGTGCATAATATGTTGTGGATATCTGTTTTGAGAGTTTCATAGCATGTTCATTCCACTTCATTTGGCTGTCAATGTGCAACCCTAAGAATTTTGTTGTATGTACATCATCTATGGAGATGTTATCTAGTTTTAAATTTAAGGGACTCTGTTTTCTGTTCATTCTAAAGCATATTGTATTTGTTTTCTTTACGTTGAGGGTTACTTTGTTTTACAGAGACCATTTGTGAACATCCCTCAGCACTTCAATAGAATTTTCCAACATTTGTGCTGGTGTCTTACTGGTGATTACTATGTTGCTGTCATCCGCAAACAATATCTTCTCTCCATGGCTGAAATGCTGCGGGAAATCATTTATATACACCAGAAATAATACAGGGCCTAGTACACTTCCTTGAGGGACCCCAATATTGATATATTGTGGATCAGATATATGTTTCTCAATGTACTTTGATCCACTGGAGACATGTGTGATCTCAACTGACTGTACTCTGTTTTCTAGATATGAACGAAACAATTTGAGAACCACTCCCCTTACTCCTAGTGCCTCTAATTTATGTGACAGCTTCTGGTGGTCAACTGTATCAAATGCCTTAGACAGGTCTAAGAAAAGGCCAGTTACATAGCTGTTCTCATCTAGTTCTTCTAAAACTGTTTTTGTAAATTGTGCTATTGCAGATTCTGTACCTCTGCCAGGCCTGAAACCATGCTGGTCATTGTAGAGGAGGTTTAATTTACTTAGATAGCTCAAAAGCCTGTTTTTCATTATTGTTTCTATCACTTTGGAAAAGCATGACAGTAGGGCTATTGGTCTGTAGTTCTCAACGTTTTCTATGTCACCTTTCTTGTGAACTGGTAAAATTTTGGCATGCTTCAGATAGTGAGGGAAGCAACCAGTTTTGAAGGATTCATTTATGATTTCTGTTAGTGGAGCTTTGATACCGTTTATTCATTTTTTCAGCACACATATTGGGATTTCATCTAAACCTGCAGAGTTTTTGTTCTTTAATTGCCTTACAACATTGCATATTTCCTCCTCAGTAGTTGGAAGCAATACCATTGAGTTTGCTGTATGCTTCTGTATTGGTTAATTACCGTATTTACTCAAATCTAAGCCGCACTTTTTTCCGGTTTTTGTAATCCAAAAAACCGCCTGCAGCTTAGAATCGAGTGCAAAGCAAGCGGAAGTTCTGAAAAATGTTGGTGGGTGCTGCCAAAATTAACTTATGCCGTCGAATATATGTAGCGCTACACAGGCATGCTTTGTAGGCTCAAAGATAAATACTGGCACCAAATCCTCTGCATCAGTAAATAAATTTAAAAAAAGGTGGGAGACGAGCTTTTTTTCTCTGCCCCGAGTTTCGACCACTGCATTTTCATACATTATCCAACGAAGTAAATACAAATTCCATATTGTTCATCTTCGAATGTAGCAGCATTTCGATGTACTGTGAAAATCCGACTGGCAAGACTGTTTGGAATGTTTGTCAATATGGCCAACTCTGCTCGTCAATATGGCCGACTCTATGTTCTGAATTATTTCCTACCTGTGAGAAGAGATGGTTGCTAATAGGAAATTTTATGAATTGTGAATCACATGCAGTATTCTCTTCACCATAAGAATAATACGAATATAAACATTTTGCCATGTATTGTTTCGTGTTTGCTGCTATCTCATTTAAATCCTGTCTGCCTAATAAAACTATGAAACCAGAGTGGGACAACAGCAAACGCGGAAGAATATACATATCATGTCATGTTTATATTCGTATTATTCTTATGCCTAATAATGCTACAGTCAGAAATAAAGCACGGCAATTGACTAGATTTTTAAATCTAAGATGACTCTAATTTCTCTGCAGAATGTAATGTACTGAAGAGGCGCCTGCAAAGATTTTCAAACGGAGAAAAATTTTCGCTAAACTCTCGTTCAGAACATCTTCTATCGTACGCAGTCTATTATTTGGTTCTTGTTGATCATTACAAAGAAAGTAGCAGTGTAAGTAACAACAAATAGCAGTCTCTTGCCATTGTTTCGCTAATGAGACAATTCCCTCTTCTTTTTATCGTAAGCGGCGGTAGCGCACGCGAAAGAAGCCATGCTGCGAGCGGCGACAGGTCGTAAACACACATTATCAGAATGCGACAAACAATGCATGACACAGTACAATAACGCATTTTCATTTTAGAGTGACGTAAACACCTATAACAAAGAGAACAGCACTTATCAGATCAAAGAAAAATAAGCAATCGATTCAAACCAGACGAAGCACGTGAAAAAGGAAGGGTTCCCGTATAAATACGGACGGAGCGCCTGACGCATAGCAATGACTTCCTGGTAAAGCTTAACTGCTAAGCTTATGACTCGAACCAAACTACTGTAGCTGTATCGTCATTCATTCGACCTAAATTGTGTCTCATATTACAATGGACCAACTTTGTTTTGATTTGGAGGTGCGGCCTAAAACTTTTCTCTCCCTTGAATTTCGAGTCTCAAATTTCAGGTGCGGCTTAGATTCAGGAAATTTTTTTCCCCTTGATTTCGAATCTTATTTTTCAGGTGCAGCTTAGATTCGAGTAAATACGGTATTCAGTTTAGTTTCTATTTATACTCCTTCCCAACTTCCATGTGCTAACTTTAAGGAAAACTCTTGCAAAGCTGATGCAGAGTAGACTCTTTTATATACATACAGTTTTGATTCCTTTTTTTACACAAGCTTTTACTTTTATAATCTGACATAGATGGTCAGACAGTCCCAGATTTTTGACAAGTAATTCACAGTTTTCTCTTCCTACATCTGTATCTACATGATCAATGGTAGATAATGAATGTGTGCTTATTCATGTTGCACAGTTGACTAGTGACGATAGACCATAATAATGTAATAATGATAGCTTTATTCAACATCGAATGCAGTAATGATTAAAGTTATTTGTACAATACGCAAGACATGTTCTTCTGAATACATCAATAATTTACAACAAAATTACAATAATATGTTTACTGATTTCTATTCACATAATTTCACAGAGCATTTGTTGTTCTTCATATAAGTATGGTACTTCTCTAATGTGTATAATGTGTAGAAAGGGCATTTTACTAAAAATTTCTTAAGGTGATGTTTCAGTTTAATTGTAGGAAGAGCCATGACTGCACTAGGCAGTGCATTAGCTAATTTTATACCTGCATACTGAGGCCCCTTTTCGTAAAGTGCTGTTCTGTGGCTGCCAGTGTAAAATCTTTCTTTATTTCTAGTATTGTACTGGTGGAAATCTGAATAAGTGTTTGGGTGCAGTCTTTTCACAAGCAATATGGCTTTTAGAATGTATGTGTTTATAACAATTAACACCTCTGTTTTTGGAAACAAGTTGCGACAAGATTCCCTATATTTTGCTCCACAGATTATTCTCACAACCCTTTTTTGAAGAATGAGTAGCTTATCTAGATTAGCTTTGGTTGTTGCCCCCCAAATTTCAATACCGTAGTTCAAGTGAGAGGAGAAAAGAGCATAGTATGCAGTCTTTAGGATTGCAAATATATTTTTTGACAACTTAGTTGCTAGGGAATCAATATGTGTGTCCCATTTCAGGTTGCTTTGGATTGTTACGCCGAGGAATTTTACACTAGACTCTTTCTTTACCAATTTGTTGCCAATGTATAATTTAATTTCATTATTCAAACTACTTTTGTTAAACTCTATCAAACATGTTTTACTGGTGCTTACATTTAAGTGGCTTTCATTAAAAAAACTGAACAATTTTTTTTGTCACATTATTACACTCGGCCCCTATTTCATTACATGATTCCTTTTTACACACAATGGGTGTGTCATTCGCATACAGAACAATTTTGGAATTTATAGTACAGTATTTAATATCATTTACATAGATCAAGAATAGAAGGGGGCCCAACACCGAGCCCTGGGGCATGCCATATTTTATGCAAGTGATGTCTGATTTGTAGACACCACTTTCCGTTTTAAGTGGAACAAACTGATTTCTATTGCTCATATAACACTTTATTAGGTCATAAGCAGCGCCTCTAATGCCCACGTTCCATAGCTTGCCTAATAGGATGTCAACATTCACACAATCAAAGGCTTTTTCCAGGTCTAGGTATACACATGCCACATGTTCCTTGCTTTCGATACTCCCTAACACCTCTTCAATTAGTTGAGAAACTGCGGTGATAGTTAATTTACCTTTTAGGAATCCATTTTGATTTTCGAACATCAGGTTGTGCTTGTTAAGAAAGGTTATAATCCTGTTGTATATAACTTTCTCAACTATTTTGGAAAAGACAGGAAGGATTGAGACTGGTCTGTAGTTTTCTATCTTGTTGTTGTCACCTTTCTTAAAAATGGGTGTTACCTGTGCTATTTTTAGTCTGTCTGGAAAGGTGCCTGATTCTATTATATTGTTGACTGCTACAGACAGAGGTACAGAGACATTTTGGCTACCGGCTTTTAAAACATTAATATTTAGGCCTTCATGCCCAGCTGAATTAGAGGGTTTTAGAGAGCTAATGAGGCCCATTATTTTTGCACAGTTTATGGGGGCTAGATATGTACTATGGTCACATGTATTACCTTTAAAACTGTAGTGCATGTTTTTATGTTTGTCATTTATGGCTTCCCCTACGGAAGAAAAATATTCATTAAACATATTTAAAATTTCCAGTTGGTCTTTTATGAGCATGCCATTGTGGTTAATAGTAAAGTCCATACAGGATTTGTCATTGCAGGTTCTAAAGCTGTTTATGACTGCCCAGATGCCAGCAGTTATGTTGTGTGAGTTTTGGAGCTTATTTGCAACATAGTTGCTCCTGGTCTGTGTGAGTAAGTCCTTATAGTGTGCTAGATATATTTTGAAGGCTTCCTTTAGCTCAGGAATCTCTATTATTCAGCATTGTACTGTGGAGTAGTTTTAATTTTTCCCTCACTTCAGTGACATTACTATTTACCCAAATATATTTGTTTATATTTTTTGTTTGTTTCTTTTTGTGATTACATGTCGGCATGTGGTGTCAAAGCAGTAATAGAAGTTAGCAGCAAAGCTATTATATGAATAGCTATTATTTTCAAACCATTTTATTTGTGACATATTGGGTTGTCGGGTGTTCTGCCGGATATCAGCGTCGTACTTGCACGATATTTCGGTCACGTAGCTCGAGACCTTCATCAGGTGCGACCTGAGACTGCTCCTCGAGTGGACCTGGTCCAGTATTTATGCCTATGGCCTTCCCCCTCCACCAACGGCTGCAGGCGCTTCCTCTGTGGTCCGCGCCCATTCCCTGTGACCTGCTGGAGCGTTGCTGCTCCGTTTTCCGTCCGCTGCGGTTCTAGGTGTTCCCTCTGCGGTCCGCGCCCACCAAACCCGCTCCTGGGGGTTTCATCTACGGTCTGGGGTACCAGGCGTTCCCCCTGCAGTCCGCGCCCACTCACCACGACCTGTTGGAGTGTTGCCACTCCGTTTTTCGTCTGCTGCGGCTCTGGATGTTCCCTCTGCGGTCCGCGCCCACCAGTCCCACTTCTGGGTGTTCCATCTTCGGTCTGGTGCTCCTGGCAGTCCGTCAGGGGCTCGTTTACCATCTCCATGTCTCTGGTTCTTCTGTTTGTGTAGTGTTGCAGCTGGCCCCGTTGCTCCTTTAACAGTTCCAGAGCCGGATCCCAGGCTCTGCTTAGCTGGTACCCTGGGATCCGGCTCTGGAATTGTTAAAGGAGCAACGGGGCCAGCAGCAACACTACACAAACAGAAGAACCAGAGACATGGAGATGGTAAACGAGCCCCTGACGGACTGCCAGGAGCACCAGACCGAAGATGGAACACCCAGAAGTGGGACTGGTGGGCGCGGACCGCAGAGGGAACATCCAGAGCCGCAGCAGACGAAAAACGGAGCGGCAACGCTCCAACAGGTCGTGGTGAGCGGGCGCGGACCGCAGGGGGAACGCCTGGTACCCCAGACCATAGATGAAACCCCCAGGAGCGGGTTTGGTGGGCGCGGACCGCAGAGGGAACACCTAGAACCGCAGCGGACGGAAAACGGAGCAGCAACGCTCCAGCAGGTCACAGGGAATGGGCGTGGACCACAGAGGAAGCGCCTGCAGCCGTTGGTGGAGGGGGAAGGCCATAGGCATAAATACTGGACCAGGTCCACTCGAGGAGCAGTCTCAGGTCGCACCTGATGAAGGTCTCGAGCTACGTGACCGAAATATCGTGCAAGTACGACGCTGATATCCGGCAGAACACCCGACAACCCAAGATGTCATTAGATCGCCGGGAAAGCCTGAAAAGTTACATTTCATTTGTGCTAGCATGCAGTTTAGTCTATTTATGTTGTCATTATACATTATTCTTTTAGTTACAAACTGTTGCTTTGTATTGACAGTGGGGGCCTCATGGAGCTCCAATTTAAGCTGTACTGCATGGTGATGTGAGATGGCTAGTTTTAAAACCGATGCACTGTGGGATAGGTGAGTCATGTTTGATATTATGTTGTCAAGACATGTTTTACTATTGCCAGTTTCTCTAGTGGGTTCCCAAATGAGTGGGGTCAGGTTAAATTCATCACACAGGTGATGTAACTTTTTGGTGCTGACATCATTTGTTAATAAATCTATATTTATATCCCCTGTAACTATAATATTTACATGACTATTTGGCCCAGAAAATGTTGTGTCTATATATAACAAACAAGTCAGAAATATTTACAAAAAAGGTATCTGTATTTGCTGCAGGTGGCCTGTAAACACCGATAACTGTTATGTTATCTCTACCCCATTTTAGGTTTATTGCAGCAAATTCTGAGACTCCTTCCAAGCAGAAGGCACTCACATCAATAACATTAAAATTACTTTCATTTACAGTGAAAATTGCTACACCTCTCCCAGTCTTGTCTTTTCTACTGAAGGCTGTACAGAATTTGATACTCAGTGGTTGACTAATGCTAATCAGAGCTTCATTGTACCAATGTTCAGTTACAACTAATATATTGGGTTTGTCAATCCATGAAATTACATCTAAATCATTATGATTATTTCCAAAACTACCAAGATTCTGCTGTATGATTTTAAGGCTGAGTTTTACCTGCTGGACCTTAGAGGATAATTTTGGACTAGCAATGAGGCCAGCACGCTTTACAAGTTTTCCTGGCTTGCCAGCGGTGGCTGGTGTTGTGGTAGGTTTTGTTGAGGTGGGTTGTACCATCCCATGGCAATGGACTTCTTTTCATCACTTTGTGGACATGTCACTTGACTTCCTCAATCATTTTGCTACTAACAATCTTTTTGCCTCTTTTGTCCATGTGCAGACCATGAGATGTGTGTAGCTCCCTTTCTAGATAGCTGACATCAACTAGAGACACATTCTGAAATTTACTACATAGAGCTTTAATCCTATCATTTGTTTTATGAACTTCCTGGTTCACAATAGACTGTTTCATAAGATCATGCCTCTGTGGAATGTTGACAACAATTGTTTTAGTGTAATTTAACTTACCCAGTACCATTTTCATATGTCTAATTGCATCATTTGCTTGATTTATTGCTACTCATATGAACCTCCCATAATAATGACACAGTCATTGGATGAGAAGGAGTCACAGTCCTGCATGCACGGCTTCACCACAGCAGAAAGAGGGGCTCCAGGCTGGATGTGGCCTACTGCTGCAAAGTTGTCTTGCATATTTGCGATGTTTTGCGCTATTTGACGTCCATGGCTGTCTCCATATAATAGAATCTGGCTCTGCTTGTGTTTCTTATTTTCGTCGTTTCTTCTGTTTTTCTCTAGGGACGATTTCTTGCATGTACTTTCACAGATTCAATTTCCTTGGACGGTTTGTTTATGTTCAGTTTCACGTTTTGCATATGAGTTTGGGACTTGGTGTTTTCTGAGCTTATCACTGACAGTTTTTTTGCTGCTTGAAGGATTACTTCTTGTTTGCATGGACTGGACTTGTTCTTGTTCCACTACTTTGTCGAGAATTTGAAACCCGTTTTGAGTAATGACGGCAGGAAAGCTTTCCTTGGTTTTTAGTTTTATTGTATTGTATTGTATTTTTATTGATACAGGCAATCATAGTATTTTACAGCTGTACATATGATATTGGACAGGTCAACAGAACTATTTACAAGTAATTTTTACAAATTGATTATTACATTATTTTGTAGCAAGGAAATTATCTATCTTAAACAAAACAGTTAATACAAATCATAGAATTGTACGGTTGTACATATGATACTGGACAGGTCAAGAGAACATATTTGCAAGTAATTTTTAATAAATTGCTTTTACATTATTTTGCAATGGGGAAGTTATCTATCTTTAACAAAACAGTAAATACAAATGTCCTATGATAAAATACAAACAGCCAATAAAATGTAATAGTAAAATAATCCAGTATATTTCATAGACATGCACAGTATATAATTTTCAGACGTAATTGAACATTTATCATAAAATTGTTTACATTTTTAACCCCCTTTCAAAAAAATGATCAACTGCATAAAAGCAATGGTCCAAGAGATATTTTTTTAACTTATGTGTGAAGGCTCTTGTGTTCTTTGTTGCTTTGATTTCATTTGGTAAATTATTATACATTTGTATCCCAACATTTAAAACACTGTTTTGGTAGCAGGTAGTTCTGGACTGAATCATATGCTGCCTTTTTGCATAGTTATGGATATCTCAATTGAATTTTAATGTGCAGTCATTGTTTAACAGGTATGACTTGACAAATGAGACGATATTATAAATGCAAGCAGAGGGCAGTGTCATAATGTCATTTGTTTTGAAGTGTTGTCTGAATGATTCGTTATGTCTTAGGTTACATATTATGCATATAGCCTTTTTTTGCATTTTGAAAATATATCTACCTCCAGGTGAGTTTCCCCAAAATATGATTCCATACTGTAATGTAGAGTGGAAATAAGCATAATATACATATATGAGAACAGATTTTGTGATTGATGTTTTGAGTATTCTTAAAATGTAGCACACAGTTGATAGCTTTTTTGAGATATAATTTGTGTGAGTCTCTCACTTAAAATTTTCTTCAAGCCATATGCCAAGAAACCTGACAGAGTCCACACACATCGGGCATTTCTTGTTTTTGGGATGAGAGTCTGAAATTGATGTATGTTGTTTTCTGTATATTTATAATCAGTTTGTTCTTTTTGAACCATTTGCTCAGTGACGACATAAGCGGTTTAATTTTTTGGTTGTGGTCCTCTGTATCAGTACCTGTTATTAGTATACTCGTGTCATCGGCAAATAGTGTGGTATGTCCTGTAGCGAGCTTTGTGCGTATGTCATCAACATATAGCAGAAACAGTATGGGTCCCAGGATTGAGCCTTGTGGCACACCATATCTAATAGGCATTGTGTCAGAGAAGTGGATAGTAGTTTGATGGGTGGTTGTATTCTTTTTTTCAAAATTAATTTCAACTTTTTGAAATCTGTTTGACAGGTAAGATTCTAACCATTTGTTTGCAGTTCCTCTTATATCTTTATTTGCTAACTTCTTAAGGAGTATAGTATGGTCAATTACATCAAAGGCTTTGGACAAATCTAAAAAAATACCAGTAGTAATTTCCTTACTATCCAGTGCTTTTAAGGTTTTGTTGAGATACTCATAAATAACTGTGGTAGTTGTCTTTTGCTTTCTAAAACCATGCTGGTGTTTTGTTAATAAGGATAGTTAATTAGTAAAGTCTTCCAATCCGGTGTAAAATAATTTTTCAATTTTTTTGAGAATGAGCTGAGTTGTGCTATGGGCCTGTAATTGGCTACATCATTTTTAGGGCCCTTTTTGTGAAGTGGGATAATTTTAGAAGTCTTTAGTAGGTCAGGGAAAACTCCATTTGTAAAGGATGCATTTATTATGTGGGTTAGGGGTTCTACAATGGATTCTCCACATTTCTTTACAATTAAATCAGGAATCTTGTCACTGCCACTGGAGTACTTATTCTTTAATCCTTTTATAGCTGTAAGTACTTCAGTATTGGAGACTATGTGAAGAAACATTGATGCCTGTAATGGTATGGTTTCTATTAGTGTTTGGTGTTTAATATTTGGTCTGTGGCAGTTTTTCTTTATCAGGTTTTCTGCTATTTTGCTAAAATAGTCATTAAAACCATTTACTATTTTTTTGGGTATCTGATGTGACTTCATCGTTTAGGTTTAGTTTTAATGTTTTGTTTATAACATGCTGCTTACTGTTTGTTTCGTTTTTTACAACTGTCCACAAGCCTTTATAAATTTATCATTGTATAATTTTTTCCTTGTTGGATTACTTTTCTGTAGATTGCAAAATAGGTCTTATAATATGACTTAAGCTGATCATTGACTTCATGGTGTTTCATGTGATTTTTTTAAGTCACACTTTTTTTTTTTTGCTGGAAATCCTTATCCCTTTTGTTACCCATGAGTTTGTGTGTTTTTTTTCTGATTTTTCTGGATTTCAGTGGAAATGCAGTATTGAAGTGGTGGAGAAATGTTTCATGGAAGGAATTAAATATGTAGTTTATATCATTTTCTTTATAGACCTCTGCCCAGTTTTCAGCCCTTAACAGATAGTTAAAAAGCCATATATTATCATCATTAAATTGCCTTTACATTTTAGTTATTGTGGGATATTGTCCTATGTAATTTAAATTCACTGTTAGTATTTGGGCTTCATGGTCACTGTAACCTGTGCTGATGACTTCGATTGAGTGGTGTAGTTTGTCTGCGTTTATGAAAATCTGATGTAGAGCTGTTTTTGAATTTTTTGTGATCCTCGTTGGTGTGTTTACAGTTGGGGATAGGTTGAATGAATTTGTAATATACAACAATTCATGTTTGTTTTTTCCAGGTGTGAGGAAGTCAATATTAAAATCTCCACTTATTAATAGATTTTTGTTTAGTGAGTGAATTTTTGTGAGTAGTGCTTCGAGGGAGTGATTGAATGTTTGGATGTTCCCATCAGGGGCTCTATATACATTCTCTATCAATAGGTTATAGTCTGTTATGATAATTAAGGAGAATTCAAAGTCTGTTTCTATTTGCATATTATTGTACTTTGTGAGGCTTTCGTAGCTTAAATATTTTTTTGACGTAGATTGCTGTACCACCTCCCTTTATTTTTGTTCTGACAAGAATAACCAGCTAGAGTAAATTTGTCAAGTGGCGTTTTTTTTTTTTAATTTTGTGTTCTGTTAACCATTGTTCAGTAATACAGAGTACATCTAAGTGTGACTTTGTTTTTTGGAAGAGATCTATTTCTAGTAACTTATTAAACATTGACTGCACATTATGGTGTAATTTTTTAAAGGATAATAGTGACTGTTTTCCAATGGAATGATTTTTGACACCACTCACCGGGTTTTCTTGTAGTTTTGGTTCATGAATATTTTGCTCAGTCGTTCATCAGGCGCTGTTGTTCAAATTCACACACCTTCTTATTTAAGAGAGTAATTTCAGCCTTTAGGCTCTGGATTTCACTTATTATATTGCCGACTACTACAGATAATTCACACCTACAGTCACAAATTTTTGCTTTATGATAGTTGTCTGAGTTCTTAACGCAGTACTGACTACAGTTCCAGCATGTTATAAATTCATTATTTTCTTTCACAGATGAGTCCACTTTTGCACATCGAAAATGACATGAGTTATTACATTCCTTGCACATGATTCCAGTTTTCAGTATGTACTTTTCCACATTTTTTACACTTTTCCCCGTCAAAACACAAGTTTTTACGAAAGCTAAGAACTTTACCATTACTATTTGCTGCCATCTTGTGGAACTATGTAGGATACTCATAAATGTGTTATTGGTGTCATCTGTTCACACAAAAGGATATTATGTTTCAGAGTCAATGCTAGTTCTAGGCTTTGTATAAGTTTTGAAAAGAATATTTCTAAATTACCACTGGGAGAACGATATACACATAATATAGTTAGTTTCTTGGGCATATTTATAGCAACTATCTCTATTGCTGACATTTCAAAGTCTTTGTCTACGCTTAGCTTGATAATATCATTTCTGATTTTAAATTCAATGCAGTTCTTAACATAAATACATGATCCTCCACCTTTCATTGTGTTTCTGCAATAAGAGCATGCTTGGACATATGAGGGTAAATTAATATATAAGATTTCAGTTTCTTTACACCAGTGCTCTGTAATACAGATAACAGTGCTGTCTAAGATTTGTAACTCGACTTCCAGCTGCTGCACTGAATATTTTGGTGGAGTACTGTTAGACATTTAATGTTACTTATCTTGGTGGCTTCTTTTTCGTCATATCTGCAATTAAAAAATCCTTCAGGTTGGAAGGTGTCCTTTTCCGTCTACTTGCTGCCCCTTGTTTCCATGTCTGCTGCTACTCCTGCTATTGCTGGGATTTCTGCTTTTGCTGCTGTCTGTGATGCTGCTGTTGGTGGTGATGCTGTTGTTGGCATTTCTGTTCCGATTATTGTTTGTGCTGCTGCTCCTTCTGTTGCTAGGATTTCTGTTGTTACTGCTGTCTGTGATACTGCTGTTGATGGTGATGCTGTTGTTGGCATTTCTGTTGTGATTATTGTTTGTAGTGCTGCATTTTGTGTAACTGCTATTGGTTGTGTTTGTTCTGCTGCTTTTTTTGTTGCTGGTATCATCTGTGATGAGATGGCTTCTCCGTTTTGAGTTGATACAATAAAAGGCATGATGTTGTTTTTTGCGTACATTATCTCAGCCATCTCATTTATTCTAGAACCTATGAACTTTTTCCCATAAATATTTAAATGCATGCCACGCCTGGTTGAGGTCATAGACGGCACTTTTTAGTTCATTGCAATACACATCATTTGCACCACCAATTATAACTAAAACATGATTTTCTTTTGTAATGTTATCACGCTGTGTGTTCCTTATAAGTTCGTTCATAGGGGCCCCAGGTTTTACATAGCTGGTAGCTCTAAGATTGTGTTCGTTTTGCAAGATTTTTGTGAGATCGCGACCATGACTGTCTGAGTAATCAACTAACTTGGATTTCCTAAGATATGTGTTTCTGCCATTACTGCCTTTTGGGGCAATGCTATTTCTATATTTTTGTATATCAGCAGCATCTGTTAGATGGCAATCAGTATCATTAAAGTCTTCCTTGTTTGCTTTTACACGTTTAGAATGGTGAAATTGTTCTGTAGTTTTTTAGACCTAGGCCGGCTGTAAGCACTTTCTGATTCACAATTTTTGTTTTCAAGAGGATTCCTCAATACTTGCTTTAGATTTTCCAGAAATTCTACGTATTTTCTAGCTGCATTTATATCACAATAAAGCTCATGTAACACATTTAGTTCAATTCCGGCACTGCACATTTCCGTTGCTACTTGGAGACCGTTACACAGTTGACCACAATCGCACGAGTTTTTATCATAGTTTAATTTCACAAAACAACTTGAGTGGTACCATTTATGCGTTAGTGAGCATGCTATAATATCACATGAACAACACTTTACTGATGATAATAACTCAAAATTTGCCGAGCAATTTACCACAGTTTGTATATATGCCGCCGCCAAATTGCCTGTGAAGAGGCAGATAAATGGATGTTGAGAAGTACACTGACAGAGAAAAATTGCAACACCAAAAAATAATTGCTGTAGATTAATGAAATTTGGGAATACATTTGTGTATGTAACATATTTAGGTGATCAACTTTACAAGATCGTGGGTTGATGTAAGTGCAAGATAAGCCAATGCCAATGTAAACTGCAGGTATATAAATCACCTGCGTAATCGCCAGAATATTGAATACAAAGATGCAAACAAGCACATATTTCATTGCATAGGTGCCAGATGTCAGTTTGTGCAATGGAGTTCCATGCCTGTTGCACTTGGTCAGTCAATACAAGGACGATTAATGCTGTTTGTGGATGGCCCTGGATTAGCTGGCCGATGACATCCCATATGTGCTCAATTGGAGACAGATCTGGTGATTGGGCATGCCGAGGCAACATGCCAACATTCTGTAGAGCGTATTGAGTTACAACAGCTGTATGTGGCCAAGTGTAACATTTGGAATGCTGTTCCTGGATGACAGCGCAACTGTCAAATCACCAGACTACCATACAGATAGGTTGCATTGGATAACTATGAGAGTGCTTCTGCTGTCATATGAAATCACATGCCAGACAATAACTCCAGGTGTATGTTCACTGTATCTAGCACACAGAAAGGTTGTTTGCAGGCCCTCAAATGGCCTCCTAACCAATAAACGACTATCAATGGTACCAAGGCACAATCAGCTGTCTTCAGAAAACACAAATGACCTCTGCCCTGTCCTCTAGTGACTCTCGCTTGAGGCCATTGATATTGCAAATGGTGGTGGCCTGGGGTCAGTGGAATGCATGCTACATGCCATGTGGCTTGGAATTGTTGTTGCACAAGCCCTTCTTGGTGTTGCATATTTATTTATTTATTTATTTTTTTGCTGTAAATGTATATACGAAACTGCAGTCCATGTGCTCCAAGGGCACCTCTGTCCAGGACAAAAATTCCCTTACAGGCTCTTACAGAAGCTACCAGACCATTTCAAAATGTCACTCTGGATATAATTGTGCCCTTTTCCCAGAGCACACACAATAACAAATACACCCTGTTTATTATTGATCACTTCTCACTACCTAGTTCTAGCACCACTTGCAGATATGACTCAGAAACAGTTTCATGTGCCTTTCAATCATTTAATCCTTCCATATCAAAGTCCTGATGATATCTTGACTGATCAAGGAACCAACTTTATGGCGACTTTGTTTGCACAAGTGTGCAAATTACTGCAAATCAAAACATGGTGAATGAAGCTCTTTCATCCAGAAGTAATGGTTATCTTTAACATGTCTACTATAGCTCAAATGCTGCCTTACTGCATTAACGAATCACATTGTAATTAGGATAGGTATCTTGATAATGTAGGTTCTGTGTAAAATAGTCATGTGCATGAATCAATGGGATATATGCCCTATCATGAAGTAGATGTAAGAACTATGAGCTCCCAGTTCGAACTTAACATATCGCCACTTGGTGTTGATATGACCAAAGTTAAAGGGCTGTCACACCCCCTTAAGGCTATCTGGAAACAGGTTAAATGAAATAATTCCAAAGCTACTGGAAAAACAATTGCAATGCAGCAACGCACAAGCGCTGTGCTTCCACAGCACAAACCTGGATATTGTGTTTTGCTTTATAATCCAGGGGTGAAAAAAGAAAAACCTAAGAAATTTACACTGCAATATGAGGGTCCCTATCCTATATAAGAGTGACTTCTCCCATTAATGCAGAAATCCAGCTGGCTGATTGTACTATGGTAGTACATTCTTATCAGTTACAGCTGTCTGTGCTGCCTCCTGTGGAACCATCAAGCCCACTCCAAAATGTTTCCCTGAAAAGCAAAGGTAATATTGTAAAGAAGGCTAGGAAGAACACAGACAAGTTATTGCCAGTACACCCTTGGTATACTCTCAGAAAATAGGATCCCTATGCCCTGAAGTCAAGAGACTGACCCTCTGTTCAGTGAATGAGTTTATTTTGAGATGTCATTTATTTATCTGTGCTGTAAGGTTGTTAACTCATAGGTTTGAATAGTCTTATGGTATTTTGCATTTCTCTTTCATGGTACTGTATTAGTTGGTTAGAACCATATTCTGTGAGGTTGATTTGCTGTTTCTTTTCTGTGAATAGGAAGCTGCACAGATTGCTCCTAACTAGTAAGATGTAATGTTCTACCATAAATAATAGTGTTACATGTCAGTAATGAGTGCAGTGACAAATAATAATGTAAATGTTCCAAGTGTTAACTAGAAGTAATTGCTTAAGCAGTGGACAACAGAGTGACTACAGTTATTCCCATTGCAGTGAACTGACACAATTTCCACTCGAGGAAAAATATGAAGTTACTACTGGAATACATTAACATTAGGTTGATGGGAACTGCTAAAACCATTAATACTTTAAAGCAAAGAGGGCACTCAGGTTATACGTTATATTATTAATAGTTTTCTTTATTCTCAATGAAGAATTGCACATTGAGAAAGACAAGTTTCTCAATAACTCAATTACACTACTATAGACGAGGTTCAACCTATGTTTAACTATTGTGAGAGAAAGATTACATCTTTGAGGTAGAATACTACTTTTCTGAGCCAGTCTGTTGAACACTGTTAAGAATGAATAGTCATCAGGAAATGTAATCAAATGCCTCTCCTGTACCTGTCGAAGGTCAGTTCTGTATACGAATACACTTTCCTTTTTACAAAAAATGTTTAAATACACATGAAAATTGCATGTTAGCTCATTAATAGATAACTTTTACTGAAGCTTCACAACAAATGTTATTCTTGAATCCAGAGAAAAACAATAAAAGATTTAAAAGTTCCTTATGTGTGAGAGACTTGTGAGGTACTTATTAAGCATGAAGCTGTTTTGAAGGACAAAATATTAAACAGTAACATCTCTTACTCACACATTTCATGTTCCTGAAGCTAGTGAACAACACAGTTTTATTGTATGATACCAGTAAGCTAATTGCACAACCAAGAGTTGGTCTTACTTTTCAACAACTTTCTACTGCTATAAAAGTTTTACTATTAGAGCTAACTATTTCATTCCTCTACAGAACAGATAAATGCCTGCAGGCATATGAAGGCAGCTTCAGGAAGTAACACTGGAGGGTTAACAGGCTTGCCACAAATTTCCCCAAGTGAAATTTCCTGGTATTTCCCTGATTACCAGTCAGGTTTTAGCATTTTCCCTACAAATTTTGAGATCTCAAGGGCAAGTAAAGATGTAAGTTGACAAAAAAATGTAAAGACTTCCATATTTCTAGATGAGTTACTAACCCTCTAGTTTTGAATGAACAACAAGTTGCCCCCTTCACAGGGTTTATGATCTGGAAGGTAAATAAACAAGTAAATTGTGCAAATGACAGCCATTTTTGGATGAAGAATTTCTGTTTTTATTAACAAGTTAACTGTGACTTTGAATTAACACAGCAATCCTGTTGTTGCTGATACTAAATCAGAATAAACTGAGACACAAACATTTTATTCAAAAACTTTTCTTATGTTGCTGTTAGCTTACTTTTTTAGTTGCTTTATTCAATTTTAAATGCAGAGATGGCGAACATTGCATTGTAAAACACTCACGTAAAAGTTCTACACAATATCAGCCCTCTTCTAATGCAGAAGAAATATTGACACACGTCTGTATGTCTATGATGTATCCTTAAAAACACAAATTTATCAAATCAAAGAAAATTTTACTTGGCTAAAATTCTTTTTCATCTCATAGCTATGACAGTGACATATTATGAAATCACTATTATAAAAAAAACTTTTATAGCAGAACCCTATGTTTAATTACAATTTATCACTCCAAAATTTCATAGATCATTTTGAATACTTTGATTTTAAGGTGTTTATATTAAGACCATGTGATAGTTTGTGTCAGTGCTTTTACAGATAAAACATATTTTCCATGGAATAAAACCTTTTACACATATGTGATGGCATCATATCATCATACAAATTGTTTCAAGCACAGTGCAAGAAATTAATATGAACAGAAAACTGTTTATCAGGTTAAAATAAATAAAAAATTTGAAATTGGTCAAAATTGCTTTTATATTTAAAGCACTGACAATCTTATGATTAAATGAAAACTAAACAGAAGTTTTGCCTTTTCACTAGGTGACACAAAATGGGAAAATTCTGTAATTTTCAGCAAATTAGGTGACTCTTTCAATCCCTTCATGTAAAATTCAAGCAAATTTTCAGCTGTGAGAAAACACACTGCATGTATAAAATGAGCAGTCAAAGGATGCAGGCATTATATTCAGTCTTAAATGATACTGTGTCTATTTTTACATAGCTGCAGTCCCAATAATTACTATCTGGGACTGGAGGGCTAAGCAATTGGAACAACCATGTACAAGTGCTAAAGTAATGTAACAAGACATACATATAAAAATAATAACAGTACATTTCTTCATCCTTTGTATACAGGGGTTAACATATATTTTACTAGGTACAGGCATAGGAAATTTAAAATTTGTACTTGAAGTTAACTTTCACCAAATACTGAATGTTTACCTGCCCAACATCATACACAATGTATCTGAAAAGTTGTTAAGGAAGAAAATAAGAATTTTTAAAACAGTTCAAATCATAACTATAGTACACATCCTTGTAACACATTGCTGGAAATGACAGTTCACCTGTGCTTTAACAATATTGATTTACTACTATCTCATTTTTAAGTTTTGGTTCAAACCATATAAGTCATTTTTCAAATGATGGGCTGAGGACAAATATTTCAGCAGAGATGACACCAAAAACTATTCTTCAGTATACATCTTTCTTTCCACAGAGGATTATCAGTTGTTATGCACCCTCCTGACAGAAGTGCCTGTTGGGTTTGGACACAAACCTACATGCTAGGACAGAAACTCCAATCGAATTTGTAACTTTGAGATGGATACTGACAGACTGAAGCAGCAATTTGGATAATGATGTATGCTTGAAATGGCTGTGAAGTAAGAGGTTCATCCACAAAATGGTTGTGAGGCTCCTTCATAACAGATGGAAATGGAGTAACAAATCTTTTGAGATAGATGGCTAGAAATACTTTTTGACATCAGTATGCATCACACATTTCGTAACTAATTTCTTTATGAATTTTATTTTCTTTATGTGCAGTCTTCATCTGGCACATAATCTGCCTGGCCATCATTTCCCTAAATTGGCATGGATTGTTATGCACTGCCTGCTACAGTCAAGACTCTGGCACTATAAAGCATGCACTCATATCCTGACAAGCCTGGTAAACTGAATATCAAAATGTAGACAGAGGTCAGTCACTTTTTTTCGTTAGGTTTCATAGTTTGATAAAACCTTCATCCTACCATATAGGATATGTGAACTTACGAGGCTAGATAATGCATCAGATCAGACAAACATAAAAGAGATGTGTATATAATGTAGCATTAAAGTTTCAAAAATAAGAACAGCTGTGGGGTACGTTTAGGGAATTCTCCCTTCCAAATGATAACCCTCTGTATTTTGTCAAACAAATAATTCAAATCAATCAATGGAAAATCAGTCATAACTCCTTTTTGAGAGAAGTTATCTGTTCAACAATTCCAGTCAGTACAGCAGCCCTTTTGACCAGTATCTGTGACTTTTTGGCCTCCAATTCTTGAACTTGCTAAGTGATGGACCTCTTCCATCTAGCTCTCCTGGCTTCTCCATCTTCTTCACGTTGCTTCTGCTTTACACGCTAACCATACTGATCTCGAATATTGTGATACTCCAGTATCATTCTCTTGTTAATGTCAGTCTTGTAGACAACACCACTTGATTTCGGGCTGTCAGATACTTGACGTATGGCTACCAGTGACTTGATTTATTGGTTGAACTATTATTCACTCTTTATTAATGGAAAAACCTTGTGCTACAAAGGCTTGACCATTACTCAGAATGAGAACCTTTTGAAGAAAGCTATACAAATGCTGACATGTGGTGTCACCATCCCATAAATCTCTCCAAAAGTGATGAATTCTCGTCTCAGTCCTCCAGTAGTTTGCACAGAGATCCAGAAATATCTCCTTACCAAGTTGCATTAATGCTTTCTCAACTTTATCACAGTCCTTAGGACTTATCCAATTCTGTGAAGAGAATTCTGCATGGCATTCAAGATTCTCACCTTGCTAGTTCTTGGGCTGGTTTTTTTATAACTGGATCATAAAAACTTATGTGTTTACAAATGCGGTACTTCAAAGGTGACTTTAGAAGGAGGTCTGAGCGCATTTCAATCAGAAAGTCCCTGCACTCAGTTCTGAAACTTAAAATATTTTTGGAGGCACTTTTACTTTTCTGAGCTCAGACAGTACAGAATGACCTGTCATGTCTATTGCACAATTAAGACCAGCTTTGTTATCAAGTTTTATATCACACAATGATTTTGTGGCAGATAATACTTCAACCTTAACAACAAAGGACATCACATCAGGAAGTAGAGATGTCAAAGCATTGTACAGGAAAGGTGCCACGCGGGCCACACATTGGAATTCCCTCAAAAAGGATGTGACCTGCCCTGAGACAAACCTAAAAAAAAAAAAAAAAAAAAAAAAAAAAAAAAAAAAAAAAAAAAAATTATATATATATATATATATATATATATATATATATATATATATATATATATATATATATATATACTTTATCATCGTTTTCCACTTGTAAGTATCTGTTTTAATCTTGTGCTCCTTTACTTTGTCTGCATAAGTCTTTAGAAAGGGGATGATTTTTAAGCCACAGTCGGCCACATCCTCATCTTCTAGCCAGTGCATGGAGCAAATTTTTTTAGGGAAAGGTGGACTCTCAGGTTTATTAAATCCTTAATAATCTGCCCTTCTTGCAGGTACATTCTTCAACACATTATAAATCAGTCTCAGAAAAGGTACAAAGTCTGAGTTAGTCTTTAAGGCTGTATTCTCAAAACTCTGATGAATTGTATGAAGATCACAAGATCCCATATCAATAAAAGTTAATGCACTGTCTGCATGCATACTCTTCATATCAAGACACAAATCCTTCAGAAATGCCCAGTAGACATTAGGCCCATCCACTGACACCTGAAGAATGTTGGTACGATTCAGATTAGAAGTTTCTAGCTTAAAACTATTCAACCTCTTGGCAGTAGTGGTATGGCCTAAAAATGCAAAGGAGAAATAGTGCATTTCAACATATTTGTAAACTTTGTGCCAATATCTGAGAGCAATATGAATTTGCTGCACCTCAGCCACCTTGTTAAGGCTCTCATCAAATAAGATTACAAAAGGAATGCCCCTTCAAGATCTTCGAGAATATTTTTCCTAAAGCATAGTGCTAACATACGAACAGTACTGTGTGATGTCTTGGTCCACCCAAGCTGCATCCTACTAGCTAGCTACATTATCGTTAGGAAATATGACCAAAAATAGTAGAACAGGACACATGATTTTTGACAGCCAGCAAAGTCCATTATATTAGTGCCCTTGTAACACCATCCTGAATCAGGTACTTCGAAATATGACTGTTAGTCGGTGCAGCATTAGTGGCTGTGGTTGAGGTGATGTCAGGCTGCAATAGCGGGGAAGTTGACAAACCGATAGTCAACTGCGAGCTTCCCTATTCACCAGTCACTGTGATCTTATCAAGCATCAAGGTAACATCTTCACTATGCCCAGTTAGCTCGCCAGACAACAGGGAGTGTGATCCGGAAGTACCACTGCCCTAAAAACAATCAAATATCCAAATAAGATGATGACATGATACTACACACCCACCAACCTTTAAAATCTAAAAATCTGGAGACACGGTTTAAACAAATCAGGAGGTGAGAATAATCGAAAATCATGGCTCGTTTTCAGTATAGTCGCAAGACAACTGGTGCGAGTCTTTTCCCATGATGTCAAAAAGCTATATAATTGCTATAAAATACAAATAAAAACACTGAAACTAGCCAAAGCATCAATTCCACATCCATTATCTGTAGCGTAGTTCTACTGTGGTACTATAGTGCATTTAAAATTGGTTGCATCTTTTGACATTTCGGTCACCGGAGAAGACGTGACAGCATTGCTCAGGTAACACCGATGGCAAGTGGGCTTTCCCTGCCACGCAGCCAGTGATTCGCTTGGGAAAGCGCTCCTGTTGCCATGCCATGGATGGACAGTACAACGTTGTGTCCTGCGTTGGATGGATATATGCATTTGACAGATCTTGTTGTAAAATGGTATTTCCTGCCACTGGTGTGCTCTAGAGCTATCAGGTATTGTGAATGAGAGTTTTGCATTAGCGTTGCACTAATAACAACAGTGCAGCATGTCTGTACACGAGATTCGTATTAAAAGTTCCTCTCCAAGAACACGTTCACTGGCTGTGAACATAGTGTTCTGCTGCAGTATATTCCTCCAAATTCGACAATAGTAGTAGACAATGCAGATACCACTCTGTTGTGTTGGGTAAAGCCCCAGCAATCCACTGGAAGAAAGCAGATATTTTGCTTTGTATGGAAAGAAATGTTCTATTGGATAATTCCAAACATTCCACATTACCAGATCGACAAACAAGCTAAGGCTAAAGGGCCCAGTTTAATCAGGCTTCCTCTGTATCATGCTCATTTAAATCCAACAGAGAATATATGGGCCTAGGTCAAAAATAGTGTACCAAAAACAACAAGAAATGTATGCTCAGTGAGGTTGAAATGTTGGCAAAAGAAGCCATTGAAATGCAGATGTTACACCGCAGGACTGGTCTCGAGTTGTCAGCCACATTAAGAAGGTACTTGTGGAGAGGCATTCATGAAAGACTGTGATGAGTTTTGAGTAATATGTAACTTCTCTTGTTGCCATGTAAAAATCTGCTTTTTTTGCCGAAACACAGCACAGCGTCACAATATTCCGATGCAATTGAAAAAGAAATTGCGACAGAATCCTCAAACAATACAATAATAAACTAGCAAATGATGGCAAGACCAGTCAGTAGTTCATGAAAAATCCCATTTTCAGTACAAAAATCAATGTGTAACTTCTTCACTTATATTGTTGTACCACCCACAGCAATTCTCGTTCCACCAGCTATCGACGGTCCTTGAAAATTACATTATTTCATTACAGAAAGTCTGTAGTTGCTCGAATATCATGGTAGATATGGAAGTTTCACATATTAATCTTATATCAAAAAACTCTCCTCTTTGTGTGCTACCATTAGCAAAAGTCTTTTTTCCATACCTCAGACCTTTTATGAGATATGAGATTTTTTCAATCCGACTTTTTCACTGGCACATGTGTTCGTAACAAAAGTGCTCTTTACATACATTCCTGTTCTTGAAACTGGAGACAGATAGCGATATCCTTCAACATTTAAAGAATAATTCAGGTTACTTTCATTTCATACACAGCAACACATGACGTCTTGAAACTGGAGACAGATAGCGATATCCTTCAACAATTAAAGAATAATTCAATATGTTACTTACATTTCATACACAGAAACACATGACGTAACAAGCACAAAATGAAAATGCATAGCGACCTTTATTTCTTACTGCAAATTTCAAGAATAGCTTGCAATTGTTTACCTAATACCAAAATATGTCAATAACTGTATGACCATTAGTGATATGGTAGACAGTTAATCATGAAGCTGATGAAATAAACTATAAGATGTGCGAGAATCAGAGTTAAAGACATAATAGTTTCTTTAAAATCATTTGAGGAGGATTGGCTGGCTTGTAGGCAAGTGAACCTGACAGATTCTGTGCTGGGTGGGCCTGACATTACCACCAGCTGCAGACACATTCAGCACACGCTGGCAACTGTGTTTCCCTCCACCCACGTGATATTGAATTGTCAAAGTCACAACAAATTTTTAACACACTAGAGGCTGGATGTTTCTTGACCATTCCTCCTATGATTGTGGTGGTTTTTGTTTTTGCAGGGCTGTATTTTTTCACTGTATTGTTATCTGGTAACATTTTCGTGAACAGGTCACTCATATGGTCAGTGCGATTAATTGGCAGGTTGTAAATGATGTAAATAATACTAACACTGAATTCTAATTTTTTTATTTGTCACAAACTTAACATATTCTCAGTAGTTTGAAACATTGCTTTTTACACAGTGTGATGTGCAAATCTCATGTCATCAAAGATGGGATATCTGCATGGTGTGAAAAGTGGCAATTGACCCTAAATAAAGAAAAGTGTGAGGTCATCCACATGAGTACTGAAAGAAATTCGTCAAATTTCGGTTAGAAGATAAATTGTACGAATCTCGAGTCTGTCAATTGAACTGAATACGTAATGAATAAATTTAATTGTAAAGACCACTTAGATAACGTGTGAGGAAGGTGAACCAAAGACTGCACTTTGGTGCAGAACACTTAGAAGATGCAGTAAATCCATTAACAATACTGCCTATACTACACTTGTCCACCTCCTGTCGGAATACAGTTACACAATATAGGATTCTACCCAGATAGAATTGACGGAGAACACTGAAAAAGTCCAAAGAAGGGCAGCTCATTTTGTATTATCATGATACAGTAGGGTGAGAGTGTCACATAAATTATACATGAGTTGGGATGGCAAGCATTAAAAGAAAGGTGTTTCCTGTTGCAGCGAGAGCCATTTGCAAAATTTCAATCAGCAGCTTTCTCCTCTGAATGTGGAAACATTTTGTTGACCCCACCTACATCATAATAAAATAAACCAAATAGTGAATGGCAAGATTTAGGTGTTTTTTCTTCCTGTGCGCTACTCGAGGTGGAACGGAAAGGAAATAATCTGAAACTGGTACGATGAACCCTCTGCCAGGCACTTAAATCTGAATTGCAGGTTAACCATGTAGCTGAAGATTATAAGGTGTAAACAACAGATCTTTCCTTGACATAATAATGCACAGAAGGAAAATGCTTGAGGTCGGCTGATGTCAAAAATATTGGAATGACTGCATTAGTTGCTCTACTGCAATATATTGATATTATTCCCAACAATTAGGTCATGCTAATGTCTTTTGTTTCATCAATTACAATGTAATACATACTGTCATCAATATCTTGCCACAAATTTTTCAGGAAATAGGGGCTTAGTACCTGTTTTATGGCTCCACTATGCTTTGTTCTACGTATTTGAAGTTCTCTGGCAACATCGTTGTCTGAATTTAATTATGTTCAACTCACTTAAGTGACCACATGATATGATCACACAATGGCAAAAACTGCAAGGGGAACCTCAGCTTGGTTCACTTCTGAAGATTCTTTCGTGCTTTTGAAAAGTATTTCTGTTTAGAGGGCTGCAACTGTCTTGTGTTCTTATGTGTCACTATGGCTAACTAAGTGCTACGACAAAATATGCAAGATGTTCTTGTGTCATGGCCAAAAATTCTTCCTTACCAGTGTGCAAATTTATTATCACGTTGCCATTTGAAACGTAACAGACTAATTGAAACCCATTTAAACACGTAAATTTTAACCATAAATGGTAATTTCTGACACAAACGTGTATGGAAATATGTACTTATGGAAAAGTTATGAAGAAAATAGTTATATAATCTTAATTATACTAATGTGGAGAAGCTCTGTAAATGAAGGGAATGATTCTCATGAAGAGAGTCTCTAGTAATTAATAAAAAATTTAAATGTATTATTGTAAATACATATTTGAGAAGTTATTCTCGAATAAAATAACAGACATTTACTAATATTGTAGTGCACTAGCTGTTCTGGAGTAAACATATGTTTATATATGTATTTTCAGTTTTTCTAATTCAATTTTAATTGTTAATTAATCAAAAAATGATTATAAACAATGCCAAGGATTGTTCGGGATTGTTAAGAAAGTATAAATAGTTACAGTCATGATGGCAAAGGGATTCAGTACTTTGAGTGTATTTGGACAGAAAGCATGTAGCTTGTTGACCATGATTTATTTCATTATTGTAAGTATTTTACAACTTACTTCAGATTTGTCAATATGTTTTTATTTACTTTGAGACTGTAATAAATGTCCAGTGGAAACATTATACTGGATTAATTATTTAAAAATAACTTTATAGTTTTTTTTTTTTTTTTTTTTTTTTTTTTTTTTTTTTTTTTTTTTACAGTAGCTGCTATCCAGGATTTCTGCTCTGACAGATTTCCAACTTAACGCATAGTCATGTTTTATATGGTGGAGGAGCTGAGATGCAGTGTAATTCTGTAAACTTATCTTGTATTTTGTTTCAGAGTTAATTCACTTGTTGAAATCTTATTCCATTGTTTTAGAAATTGCCCGCATCTCGTGGTCGTGCGGTAGCGTTCTCGCTTCCCACGCCCGGGTTCCCGGGTTCGATTCCCGGCGGGGTCAGGGATTTTCTCTGCCTCGTGATGGCTGGGTGTTGTGTGCTGTCCTTAGGTTAGTTAGGTTTAAGTAGTTCTAAGTTCTAGGGGACTTATAACCACAGCAGTTGAGACCCATAGTGCTCAGAGCCATTTGAACCATTTTTTTTTTGTTTTAGAAACTGAAAAATGAATAACGTGAGTAACACTACAAATGACTTAATGATATTTATGTGAAAATGCAACTTGGAGAATCAACTGTAAGTACAAAACATCCTTGAATTTTTACTTTTGGAAATTGTTTTTTCGTCTGCATTGTCATTATGGAGGATAATAGGGAGGTTAACAACAATAGGGAAGTTGATGATAATGGGGAGGTTAATGGAAACCTGCAAAATAGCATAGATGTTACTGATAATAATGCAGTTAATCAGGACAGTGAAATTGGGGAGGATAGTAACCACAGTAGTGTATGTTCCCCTTTCGTGGATTTGAATCAAATGTATCTGCCATAGATAGGTTAGTTCAGTTAATAGAAGAAGAAAAAAGAACAGTTGATCAACAGAAAATTTTTCTTGATTCAATTGATAAAATAATTAGACAACCATGGAACCCAAATTCGCAAGACAAAGGAGAGTTTAGATAGATGCTGGAAAAAATTAGATGAGAATACCAAAAATGTGTCAACTATGGAAGGGGAAATTGTTAACTTAAAAAAGGAATACCAAAAATTCGAAGAGAGGCTAGATTCTGTGGAAAATTTCGAAAAAGTTGATGCTGTAGAAGTGGTACAATTGAAAAAACTCAAGAAAGATTTCGTAAAGAAATTCACAGAAACATAACAAAATATACAAAATTTCATTAAAATTGCAAATGAGAATTTTGCAGAATTAAAAGAAGATGTAGGCACTTGTTTAGGCAAAATTTTGAATTTCAAATGTAAATTTCAAGAAATCGAAGATTCCATTGCTGTGAAGTCTTTCTGTAGTTACAGTCCATAGTGGAATAATGTCAACATAAAAACATTTTCAGGGGATGGCAATATACATCCAGTTGATTTCATGTACCAGATTAAAGATAACTTCGAAATCAAAATGAGCGATAATTTGAAAATTAAATTCTTTTGAAAGTTTTTAGATGTGGAGACTTTGTCATGGGTGAACCAATCAATCAAACCCAAAATGTCGTTTAATGAGGTAGAATGAGCTCTCATGAACAGTTTCTTGTCAGAAACTAAACAAACCAGAATTAAGTTAGTATTTTTGAATGGGTCAAATTAAACCAAGTAGTGGACACATGAAAATCTTTTGTGAACATTTATGAACTTTGGTGCATCTTGATAAACCACTGGACAAGATGATCCAGATAGATGCATTATGACATAGATTGCTGAACAGGGTAGAGTGGAGTCTTGTCTACAGACAAGATAAATTGGACTTAGCATGGAAGAGAAATGACAGACCTGATGATAGCAGGGATAACAATATCAGAGCTTTCAATGGTCATCTCTGTTGTGGCGTAACAAGACAGCTACGCCACACGGAGGTAGCCGAAAGGCACGCGTTAATCTCACGCAGGCTGGTTTTAGGTCTGAAACAGGATTCGTAATGAATGCGATAAAGAAAAGAACGTAGCTGCTATAATACTTAACTTTTAGTCCATCCTTGTGGTACATCTGGAAATTGTGGCGATACAAGTGAGACTCTTTAGATACATGCAATGTTACAAATGGCGCCTTGCTAGGTCGTAGCCATTGACTTAGCTGAAGGCTATTCTAACTGTCTCTCGGCAAATGAGAGAAAGGCTTCGTCAGTGTAGTTGCTAGCAAAGTCGTCGTACAACTGGGGCGAGTGCTAGTCAGTCTCTCGAGACCTGCCATGTGGTGGCGCTCGGTCTGATCACTGACAGTGGCGACACGCGGGTCCGACATGTACTAATGGACCACGGCCGATTTAAGCTACCACCTAGCAAGTGTGGTGTCTGGCTGTGACACCACATTCCTCTCCCGCAAATCGGCGAATGGTCGTGTTATAAGGCTTCCGCCCGCCGTGGGGAGGACCCCATGTTGACGTATGCGATGAGGTGGGGAGCCTAACAACAGGCGAGGCTGTGCCACCCGCACCCGGCCATTCGGTCCGAGGGGAGCTAGGAAACGCCTGAAAACCTAGTCCAGGGTGCACGTCAACATGCGGTGTATGTGCCCGTAATTAGACAGGAGGGGCCGAAGGGTCGACCTACATTTGGTCGGGGTACCAGACGGGCGAAGACGACATCTGGTCCAGAGCGGGCAAGAGTTCCATGGCGGACGACGGCTGGTCACGGGAAGCGATCGGTGGCGCGTGACCCAAGGAGGCGCCATGCGGTTGCAGCGACGCGTCCACTGCGGGCGGCGCCAGCGGGAGAACAGGTGGCGGCGGCGGCGGCGCGTCGCCATGAGGCAAAATGGAAGGCAGCGTCGGTAACACCTGGGGATGAGGCGAGCCAGTAGATGGGTCCCCAGGGCGCTGACCAGACGGCACCATCGCTGAAAGCAGACGGGGAGCGGCAGAACCCAGGCGACGACAGAGGCGCAGCTGATTGAGATGCCGACGCACCTCACCAGAGGCCCCCAAAACCAAATACATCGCGCGGCCGTGGCAGCGAATAATGCGCCCTGTGAGCCAACGCCGTGAACCTCGATAGTTGCGATAGAATACAACGTCGCCTGGAGCAAAAACAGGAGTCTGCCGCTGCACAGGAACCAGATGCGGCGGATGCAGCAAAGACATCAAGGTTCGATGAGGACGACCGTGGAGCAACTCAGCCGGCGAGCGACCATCGCGTGGCTGAGAGCGATACTAAGACAAAAGGAGCAACAACGCGTCCTCCCAAGAATGCGACTCTTTCAACTTCAACATCTGTGACTTGAAAGTCCGGACCAATCGTTCAGCGGCACCGTTTGACTGAGGCGAAAACGGCGCGGATGTCAGATGTTGAATACCATTGGCCGTGCAGAATGACTGAAATTCTGCGGACATGAATTGTGGGCCATTGTCGGAAACAATAGTCTGTGGAAGACCTTCAATGCAAAAAATAGCAGACAACGCTTGGATTGTGGCAGAAGACGTCGTGGAAGACATCCGGACAACAAAAGGAAAGTTACTGAAAGAATCGACCACAACCAACCATCGAGCATTCCAGAATGGACCAGCAAAATCGATGTGCAAGCATTGCCAATGGGAAGTGGCGTTCGGCCATACAAAGAATTTCCGCGGCGGTGCGGATTGTTGTTCGGCACACGCCATGCAAGAAGAGCACATATTCGTAATCGCAGCATCGAGTCAGAACCAAGTACAGTGCTGACGAGCAAGTTGTTTTCGTTCGCACTATACCCCAATGTCCTTGGTGAAGAAGCCGTAAGACAGAGGACTGTAACGAACGTGGGACCACGACTCTGGACTGATCATTATCAGAACACAACAACAAAACACCACGTCGTACAAAAAGTCTCTCCTTGTGAGCAAAAAATCGGCGAACTAACGGATCCTCGATCCGCGACTTGGACAAGGGCCATTGCGTAGCAACGAAACACAAAACAGTAGCAAGGCCTTACAAGGGATTGTGCTTTTGAGTGTGAATGTGGACTCCCTTATTCAGATACAATGGTACGTGACGCAATTGCACAGAACGTTTCAGATGTTCGTATAAGGGAACAGATTTTGAAACTAGTAAATCCCTCCCTTCAACAAGTGATAGACATATTGGATAGGCAAGACACACTTGACTTTGCACAGGAATCATTTGAAACTTCACCGGCCGTGTGTCACATTAACCGGCCCGCCGGGCCCGCAGCTCGGAACGCTAAACAGCCCTCGCGCACGTCCGCACAGCCACGTGTCCCGCGCACGCAGGCAATTGCAGTGAAATCATGCCCGCGGTGTGCAACTCGACATTCGCGTGACAATTGCCCGTCACGCCAAGCTATTTGCTTTTACTGCCATCAGAAAGGACATGTTCAAAGTGTTTGCCAGAAAAAGCTAAGATCAGACAATCACAACCATTCCAGGCCCTTTTCTTCGCGCCGGAATCGAACCAAGGACACTCAGGCTCGTGGACCTTCGCCCATGGACATTCATGTAGTTAATTCCACCCCGTCCAGTGCTACTCTCTCAAACAGTGACTGTGTTCGTCCCACAAATAGTGTGCGTCGACGTCGACGGAAATCCCATCCTCGTCGCCAACTGTTGTGGCGTAACAAGACAGCTACGCTACACGGAGGTAGCCGAAAGGCACGCATTAATCTCACGCAGGCTGGTTTTAGGTCTGAAACAGGATTCGTAATGAATGCGATAAAGAAGAGAACGTAGCTGCTATAATACTTAACTTTTAATTCATCCTTGTGGTACATCTGGAAATTGTGGCGATACAAGTGAGACTCTTTAGATACATGCAATGTTACAAATGGCGCCTTGCTAGGTCGTAGCCATTGACTTAGCTGAAGGCTATTCTAACTGTCTCTCGGCAAATGAGAGAAAGGCTTCGTCAGTGTAGTCGCTAGCAAAGTCGTCGTACAACTGGGGCGAGTGCTAGTCAGTCTCTCGAGACCTGCCGTGTGGTGGCGCTCGGTCTGATCACTGACAGTGGTGACACGCGGGTCCGACATGTACTAATGGACCGCGGCCGATTTAAGCTACCACCTAGCAAGTGTGGTGTCTGGCTGTGACACCACAATCTTAATAGCAGATTCAGAAAAGATGACAGAAGAAACGGGGAGAGGAACGATAGGCACAGACCAAAGAACAAGAATTTCGAACCAAGAAATAGGCAATGGGGGCAAAATCAGGGAAACAATAGTAACAATTTTGAAAAGAAAAGAAGTTGTCCGGTAAACTAACAGCTGCCTCTTACGGTGTCTGGCAAAATGGGGCAAATAGACATGCGGATTACAATCAGGCACATTGTAGTAATTTCAGAAGGGGAACAGGCAGAACAAATAGGAGATACCAAAATTTTGTACCCAGAATACAACCTGAAGTGAATAGAATGAAGTTTGATATTGAATTTTGGGAATTTTTTTTTTATCTGAAAACAAAGATGAACAAAAAAGTAGAAAATCTGAATTTGAATTAGAAGAAAACAGTTTGACAAATTTCTTTAGCAGTAGTAATGCAGTAGTAGTTGTTGACAGAAATGAGAACAGATCTGATGAGTATGGTTTAATGAGAATGTTGAGTGACTGTGAAATGAGTGAAAAAGCTGATACTGGGGCTGTATGAGTGGAAGCTGATGTTCATGTGCTTGGCAATGGAAATGGAAACGACAGAGTAATTCCAGATGAAATTGCAGTAGATAATAGACAGAAAATGAGAATGTGGTAGGACACAGTAGTAACAGTGTTGAGGTTGTTACAGAAGTGTGTGAAGAGAGAAATGAGTTTGGTGTTGAAAATAATATTGTTGTTGTTGTTGTTGTGGTCTTCAGTCCTGAGACTGGTTTGATGCAGCTCTCCATGCTACTCTATCCTGTGCAAGCTTCTTCATCTCCCAGTACCTACTGCAACCTACATCCTTCTGAATCTGTTTAGTGTATTCATCTCTTGGTCTCCCTCTACGATTTTTACCCTCCACGCTGCCCTCCAATGCTAAATTTGTGATCCCTTGATGCCTCAGAACATGTCCTACCAACCGATCCCTTCTTCTAGTCAAGTTGTGCAACAAACTTCTCTTCTCTCCAATCCTATTCAATACCTCCTCATTAGTCATGTGATCTACCCGCCTAATCTTCAACATTCTTCTGTTGCACCACATTTTGAAAGCTTCTATTCTCTTCTTGTCCAAACTATTTATTGTCCATGTTTAACTTCCATACATGGCTACACTCCGAACAAATACTTTCAGAAACGACTTCCTGACACTTAAATCTATACTCGATATTAACAAATTTCTTTTCTTCAGAAACGCTTTCCTTGCCATTGCCAGTCTACATTTTATATCCTCTCTACTTCGACCATCATCAGTTATTTTGCTCCCCAAATAGCAAAACTCCTTTACTACTTTAAGTGTCTCATTTCCTAATCTAATTCCCTCAGCATCACCCGACTTAATTTGACTACATTCCATTATCCTTGTTTTGCTTTTGTTGATGTTCATCATATACCCTTCTTTCAAGACACTGTCCATTCCGTTCAACTGGTCTTCCAAGTCCTTTACTGTCTCTGACAGAATTACAATGTCATTGGCGAACCTCAAAGTTTTTATTTCTTCTCCATGAATTTTAATACCTACTCCGAACTTTTCTTTTGTTTCCTTTACTGCTTGCTCAATATACAGAATGAATAGCATCGGGGAGAGGCTACAACCCTGTCTCACTCCCTGCCCAACTACTGCTTCCCTTTCATGTCCCTCGACCCTTATAACTGCCATCTGCTTTCTGTACAAATTGTAAATAGCCTTTGGCTCCCTGTATTTTACCCCTTCCACCTTCAGAATTTGAAATAGAGTATTCCAGTCAACATTGTCAAAAGCTTTCTCGAAATCTACAAATGCTAGAAATGTAGGTTTGCCTTTCCTTAATCTTTCTTCTAAGATAAATCGTAGGGTCAGTATTGCCTCACGTGTTCCAACGTTTCTACGGAATCCAAACTGATCGTCCCCGAGGTCGGCTTCTACTAGTTTTTCCATTCGTCTGTAAAGAATTCGAGTTAGTATTTTGCAGCTGTGGCTTATTAAACTGATAGTTTGGTAATTTTCACATCTGTCAACACCTGCTTTCTTTGGGATTGGAATTATTATATTCTTCTTGAAGTCTGGGGGAATTTCGCCTGTCTCATACATCTTGCTCACCAGATGGTAGAGTTTTGTCAGGACTGGCTCTCCCAAGGCTGTCAGTAGTTCTAATGGAATGTTGTGTACTCCCGGGACCTCGTTTCGACTTAGGTCTTTCAATGCTCTGTCAAACTGTTCACGCAGTATCGTATCTCCCATTTCATCTTCATCTACATCCCTTCCATTTCCATAATATTGTCCTCAAGTACGTCGCCCCTGTATAGACCCTCAATATACTCCTTCCACCTTTCTGCTTTCCCTTCTTTGCTTAGAACTGGGTTTCCATCTGAGCTCTTGATATTCATGCAAGTGGTTCTCTTTTCTCCAAAGGTCTCTTTAATTTTCCTATAGGCAGTATCTGTCTTACCCCTCGTGAGATAAGCCTCTACATCCTTACATTTGTCCTCTAGCCATCCCTGCTTAGCCATTTTGTACTTCCTGTCGATACCATTTTTGAGACATTTGTATTCCTTTTTGCCTTAAATTCAGTATCTCTTCTGTTACCCAAGGATTTCTACTAGCCCTTGTCTTTTTACCTACTTGATCCTCTGCTGGCTTCACTGTTTCATTCCTCAAAGCTTCCCATTCTTCTTCTACTGTATTTCTTTCCCCCATTTCTGTCAATTGTTACCTTATGCTCTCCCTGAAACTCTGTAGAACCTCTGGTTCTGTCTGTTTATCTAGGTCCCATCTCCTTAAATTCCCGCCTTCTTGCAGTTTCTTCAGTTTTAATCTACAGTTCATAACCAATAGATTGTGGTCAGAGTGCACATCTGCCCCTGGAAATGTCTTACAATTTAAAATCTGGTTCCTAAATCTCTGTCTTACCATTATATAATCTATCTGAAACCTTTCAGTATCTCCAGGGTTCTTCCATGTATACAACCTTCTTTCATGATTCTTGAACCAAGTGTTAGCTATGGTTAAGTTATACTCTGTGCAAAATTCTACCAGGCGGCTTCCTCTTTCATTTCTTAGCCCCAATCCATGTTCACCTATTAAGTTTCCTTCTCTTCCTTTTCCTACTGTTGAATTCCAGTCACCCATGACTATTAAATTTTCATCTCCCTTCACTACCTGAATAATTTCTTTTATCTCATCATACATTTCATAAATTTCTTCATCATCTGCAGAGCTAGTTGGCATATAAACTTGTACTAGTGTAGTAGGTTTGGGCTTCGTGTCTATCTTGGCCACAATAATGCGTTCACTATGCTGTTTGTAGTAGCTTACCCGCACTCCTATTTCTTTATTCATTATTAAACCAACTCCTGCATTACCCCTATTTGATTTTGTATTTATAACCCTGTATTCACCTGATCAAAAGTCGTGTTCCTCCTGCCACCGAACTTCACTAATTCCCACTATATCTAACTTTAACCTATCCATATCCCTTTTTAAATTTTCTAACCTACCCGCCCGATTAAGGGATCTGACATTCCACGCTCTGATCCGTAGAACGCCAGTTTTCTTTCTCCTGATAAGGACATCCTCTTGAGTACTCCCGCCTGGAGATCTGAATGGGGGACTATTTTACCTCCGGAAAATTTACCGAAGCGGACGTCATCATCATTTAATCATACAGTAAAGCTGCATGCCCTCGGGAAAAATTATGGCTGTAGTTTCCCCTTGCTTTCAGCCGTTCGCAGTACCACAACAGCAAGGCTGTTTTGGTTAGTGTTACAGGGCCAGATCAGTCAATCATCCAGACTATTGCCCCTGCAACTACTGAAAAGGCTGCTGTCCCTCTTCAGGAACCACACGTTTGTCTGGTCTCTCAACAGATACCCCTCCATTGTGGTTGCACCTATGGTACAGCTATCTGTATCATTGATGCACGCAAGTTTCCCCACCAATGGCAAGGTTCATGGTTCATGGGGGGGGGGGGGGGGGATAATATTAAGAGCGATAGTAATGTTTCTGATGAGAATGTCTCAGATGATGATGATAATGATGTTGATGATGATATGTTACTTACAGAATTAGATGGGATGGTATATGTAGAAGTTAAAGTTGATATCTGATGCTGAATGATTTTGTAAATCCTGGTGTGTGTTCGAGTAATGAGTTAAAAACCAGTAGAGCAGTGCCTGACAGATTAATGTTACCAGTTGATGTTAGTGATGTTGTGTCTGAATGTGTTTGTGAAAATAGAAAAGAAGATCTAACTAGTGATAGAGTACTAAGTGTAGTCATTGACTATAGTAGCACTTGTCAGTATGGTGATCAAAAGTATAAGATCTTAAGTCAAATTTGTCAAAGAGTGTACTCAGGTGATAAAATTGCCATGAAAAATTCAGAACAGTTTCCTGGTGGTTATATGATTAGTAAATGTGTAGAATCTGTAATAAAAGGTAGTGATTGTGATAAAGGGGTGAGTTTTCAGGACATAGCAGTGGATTTGTTATTTGAAAATGAAGTCAATGAAATGGCTAAAGAACTTGGATGTCCATATATTGTAGTACAGATTAATGATTGGGTAGGAAACTGTCTTCTGGATACAGGCAGCCTAATTACAGGAATATCGAGAAAGCTAAGAGACAGGATCAAATAATAATAAAAATTTCACAGAATTTCCAGTAACAGCTGTAAGGATAAAAGGGGCAACAGGAAAAAGCAGTAACTTGATTACCAGACAAGTCTTACTTGAATTTAAGATTAATGATATACAATTTATACAAGGATGCTTAGTAATTGGTGATTTGAATGTAAACTTGATACTATGTATGAACTGGATTGTTAAGGCTGAACTACTAAATAAGTTTGAATAAAAAAATATATGACTTGCCTTGACTTGACTTCTGGATTTCATCAGATCGAATTAGAAAGAGACTCTAGAAAATACACTGCATTTTTGTTTAATGGGAAATGTCCACGAAGGAAGTAAGTCAAAGTGAGGGAGAGAAGCGGAAGGGCTCACAAGTTCGCCAGGGAGAACAATGTTCTGGCCGTATATGAACACGGCTATTGTGCCTTTGAGGTCTTCCTTGTAGATCGCACGAATGCTGAGTAGCACAAGGAGAAGGGCCTCCATCCATAGAGAGTCATGGCATCGAAGAGCCGCCTTGAAAGTGCGGTGCCAGCGTTCAAGTAGCCCATTACTTTGCGGGTGATATGCTGTGGTATGGATGCACCGGATGCTGCAAATGTTACAAATCCTGTTGAACAGGGCCGACTCGAATTGTGTGCCCTGGTCAGTCGTGATGATAGCTGGACATCCGAAACGCGATACCCATGACTCGACGAAAGCTCGAGCAACAATTTCTGCCATAATATTGGGGAGGGGGACAGCCTCGACCCAGCAAGTTGTTCGGTCAATAGACGAGAGAACATAACAAAAGCCGTTAGAGGGGGAGAGAGAGCCGACAATGTTAATATGAATATGCTGGAAATGACCGGGAGAGATCGAAAAGGCACCGAGGGGGGATGAAGTGTGCTTGTGTACTTTGTAGCGTTGGCACGCGACGCAGGAGCGTGCCCATTTCTGGCAATCATTGTTGACATTTCTCCACACAAAGCGCTCTGCTACGAGGCAGGCGGACGCATGAACACCGGGGTGGGCTAAATTATGCAGTGCGTTGAAGACAACTCAATGGAGCATGGTTGGGATGAGGGGGCGTAACGTGCCCGTACTGTCGTCGCACCAGATCTCACCAGAAATGCCAGGGAAAGTGGTGCAGATGAAGTGTAGTGAAGAAGTAGAGTCAGAAATCAGGTTTTGTGTTTCCTCGTCAGCGGGTTGGAGGTTAGGCAGTTCAGAGAGGTCTAACGAATGGACAGCGTCGAATCATCTGAAGCAGCCTGGAGGTGGGTCACCTGGCGGGTTTGTAATGGCCCCAGCCAGGGGTTTGTGGTCCGTTAAAACATAGAAAGGACATCCCTCAACATCAGTCTTAAAATTCTTGATCACTTCGTAGGCTGCGAGCAACTCCTTGTCAAACGCGGAATATCTCCGTTGTGCAGTGGTGAGCTTGCGTGAGAAGAACTGCAGAGGCGAAGTTTGGCCTTCAATTGTTTGGCTAAGGACAGCGCCGTTGGCAGTATCGCTTGTGTCTGTGGTGATGAAAAGCTGCGCATTGGGATGAGGATGCGCTATGGTGCAGGCCTCGGCAAGAAGATTTTTGAGGGCAGTGAAAGAGTCAGCCATAGCAGGGGTCCATGGAACGGGCCGAGATCCAGAAGTGTTGGTGCCTGGCATGGCGTCCATCAGTGGAGCCTGAATCTCTGCAGCCCGAGGTAGATGTCGGCAATAATAATTAACCGTCCCCAGATAGCGCCGGAGCTCTCTGAATGACAAAGGTCTGGGTAGGTTTAGTATTGATTGTACTTTATCAGGGGGCGGTGAAATGCCGTCGGCAGAGACCCGAAAACCAAGAAAAGTGACAGCGGGTTGATGTAGCTGCAATTTGTCCTGGTTGGTTTCGATACCTGCTGCCGCGAGAGTGTTCATAACAGTTTTTACATGTCGAATGTTGTCCTCGACGGAGGAGCTGAACACAAGAATGTCATCAAGATATGCAAAGCACAATTTTAGGTCGAATAGCACTTCGTTGATGAAGCGTTTCCAGGTCTAGGTTGTGTTTTTCAGACCGAAGGGCATGAATCAAAACTGAAATAACCCCATCGGGGTGGTGATTGCTGTCTTCTCGATGTCTTCAGGTGCCATGGGGATCTGGTGGTAGGCCCGTTTGCAATCAATGACAGAGAACGTGGTCGCACCTGCGAGGGAAGTGGTAAAGTCGGCAATGTTGGGTATGGGATAGGTGTCCATAATTGTTCGTGCGTTTATTCAACGGTAGTCTCCGCATATGCGCCAGGACCCGTCGTTCTTGGGTGTCATATGTATGGGCGTAGACCAGCTACTGGCAGAGGGTTCAATGACACCAGAGCTTAGTAGTTCAGAAATCTGATTTTTAAGGTTGGAGAGGCGCTCGGGACAAAGTCGATGTGGTTTACTGGAGATCGGGGGACCTGGCCTGAGGCGAAGCTTGTGAACCGTGCCATTAGTGATGACCAAAATGTTGCCGGCAGCACGGGAGGCGATTTGTTTGCAATGTGTGGCAGGCGGGGCAGGCGAGGTGTGATCGAGGAGTTTGGACCCACTCGGCGGATCCGACAGGAGCTGAGGCGGTAAAGTGTCCCAGGAGTCAATGCGACAAGACGGCCGCCGGCCCGAAGCAGTGGCACTGTGGTCGGGTGAGCTCGGTAGAGCTCGTGAGCCGTTAGTGAGTCCATTGTTCGAGGGCGCGGCCTGTGGCAGCACGGTCGCGTGCGAAACGCTTGGCGCGAGTGCACTGTTTGTGTTGTCAGTGGCAGTCGCATGATGGTGTGCAGGAGCCGAAGTTGCATAGTTTGAGGTGCTGTCCGTGAGGGCGGGGTAGGAGACGTAAATTTGGGAACGCGTGACGCTCGTCTCGCATGCGCACTTGTGTCCGGCCGAGTGTCAAATGCTGCGTGTTAGGAGGGTGTGGTGCTGCGGAACTGTCAGTACATGTTATGACAGTCTTGATAGCACAGTTGCAAGGGGTAGCGAGAGGTAAACACATGGAGACTCGATTGCTGGAACTGCAAGCAGAATCGGCGCACTTACTGACCTTGCTTTGTCATTACTGCAGTGTCTGTAATTCCTTTGCTGCATCGGAGAGCTGGAGGTGTGTTTCGTGGAGCCGGAGGGAGAGCTCAAAGTTTTCCTTGCGTAGGCGAGTGATGTGTTCATGCTCGACAAGCCACATGTATGTGGTTTCTTGTAATGTCGTCGACAGAGACGAGCATGTACGGATGAGATGAGCCCTGACCGATGTGTCACAGGGAGGATTTGCTTGACGGAGCACAGGGGAAGTGAGTCTTGGACGGATTGTGAAACACGGTGTTTCGCACTAGGTCCAGTGAAAGTTTGTGGTGTCACAAGAAGTCAATGCCTAGTACAGGTTCGTCAATTTCGCACACTAAAGAAGTCCACTCAAGTTTGCAGTTTGCGGAGAGTGAGACGACGTGGGAAGTTGAACCCGAGCATTGTAGTTTAGTTAAATTCATGGCTTGCAGTGAAGTATGATGAGGGCGTGGATGTTTGACGACGCTAAGGACGTAGGCAGCAGCGAAACATCGGCGCCTGTGTCCACTAGGGAAAGCTATCCCGACAAAATGTTTTAATATAAAGTCGTCCATAACTATCCGATTGTTCCCGGACAGAATGGAGCACTGGGGGGTGCCTGTCATGTTGTGCGCAGGAGGCGGCACCCGGACCTACCTGCGATTGGCGTTTCAGAAGTTGCAGTGTGGTCTGCAGTTCCGTGCCGCCTCACCAAACCGTGTGTGGAAGTAACAGTACAGATAATGTGTTTGCACTTCCTGTGGAAAGTTCGTTGCCAGTGGCAGTGGCTGAGGTTCGGTGGCCGCAGCAGGTTCGGTTGCAGGAGGGGGCGTGACTGTGGGTGGAGCTGGTGACGTCCCAGTTGCTTTTTTACTGCTTCTCGGAGCGAGCAGAATGATCAGCACAGTACGGCCCCAGCTGCGTACGGCCGCAAGGCAATGAGCCTGAACCTGAGACTTGTCAGGTAGGCAGTGGCTGGCGAAATAGAGCAGTGATGCATCGTGTAGCTTGTCAGCAATTGTCATTCTTTGGTTCAAATGGCTCTGAGCACTGTGGGACTTAACATCTGAGGTCATCAGTCCCCTAGAACTTAGAAGTAGTTAAACCTAACTAACCTAAGGACATCACACACATCCATGCCTGAGGCAGGATTCGAACCTGCGCCCGTAGTGGTCGCGGTTCCAGACTGAAGCACCTAGAACCACTTGGCCAACCCGGCCGGCTGTCATTCTTTGCTCAACAGGTTCAGGAGACCTTTGAGCCAGAGCAAAGCGGATGTGAGAAGATAGTTTATCTGACCAGATGGCGAGGAGAGCTGTGTCAGAGAATAGATGGGTGCTGACCGGGGCACGTAGCTGTCTCCAGAGCTGGGAAGGTTTGTCATTGCCTAGTTGCTCGACATGGAGCACTTGCCGTATTGCTGCCTGAGTTGAGCGTGCAAGCCGACGTAGAACTGTCTTTTTGGCTAGAGTGTACCGGTTAGATGAATCCGGGGTGTCGACCAGGTTAGCAATCAAGTCCTCCTGGTCATGCAGGTGGGTGGTGAGGCACAGAAACCTGATTGACTCATTGAATTTGTAATGGTCGAACACTTCATCCACAATTTTGAACCAGGTTGTTGGGATTAAGCGGCGGCAGCATCGGTAAGCATTGTAGAATGTTCAGAAGAACAGGTTGAGTTGAGTTTGTCGGTGCACTGCCTAAATCAAGCTGTTGTTGCTGTAGTATTCCAGGAGTGTGTGCCTCCAGGGGATGTGGCAACAACGGCTGTTCAAGTGGCAGCGTTAAGGTGACATGTTGTGGTTGAGCGCGATACCTCGCGACGCAGAAGGCCGACGCGGGTGAGACACTGTAATGTGTCGATTGTGGTTGCGGAAGCTCAACACATTGCAGGTGAGTTTGGATTGACGTGTCGCAGAAGACCGACATGGATGAGACACCGAAAGGTGCCGGGAATGGTAGCAGAAGCTCGACTGGAGCCAACGCGGGGGCGGCAGGTGAGAAAAAGTTCAGTTTGAGAACGCGTGTTAGTCTGCGGAAAGCTTGAAGTATGATCAGAGATGGGGCCACTTGTGTTGCAGGGAGGCTGCAGAGGTGTGGGCTGTCGAGAAGCACAGTGTGGGAAATGATGTCAAACATGGGATGGAATGTGTGAATGTTCACTGTTCATAGTCACTCCACTCAAAACGGTGTGCGGATAAGGCGAATGTCATGGCACAAAACACTGAGGCATAGCAGTGGGACGGAGGTGGAGGTCAGGCACAGATAATAAGTTATTGTTTCTGTTGCAGGCTGAAGTGTGGAAGCAGGAAGACATGTGCTGATGCTGAACCGAGGCAGGCACGGCACGGTCGGATGCTGAGGAGTTAGACCTGTGAATGAAGCAGTTCCAGCCACATTGCAGGTATCTGCGTGGTACTGCACAGATTGTGTTGTGTTGTGACAGTAGTAGGTTGTCCGACGAAGCATTTCCAAAAATCGGCATTGGTCCCACACTGCACAGAGATCCATAAGAGGTAACTGCACAGTCGATGAGGGAGGGCACATGTGGCGGGAACAAAGGCGTTTGACAGATGGAGTCATGCGCACTCCTAACCTCACTTATTGTTGCAGGCTCATAAACGTCCGGCGATATCAGCGGAATCATTGAGTGAGAGGCATCATGTTGCAGTCTTGGTGGGTGTACATGGCCCACAACACGATGCATGTCGGCATTTGGCACTGGGATAAAATCATTGTTCAAATGCTGTGTCGATGTAATACACATGAAAATAACTGATGCGGAGGTCACAGACACAGTAAAATGGCGAAAACGGAAGACGTTACAACTTGGGGTCACCAGTGAGAGGGTGTTCAGGTTGGTTGCACCAATAATCACACCCATTTAGCAGTAGTTCATTTATTACCCTTAACACATACAAGGATCACAAAGAACTGACTGAACATGGCGGAACAGCCAAAGATAAGGCTTAGAGTCCAAAGATGAATGTATATCAATGTTGGTGTCAATTTCATCGGCGCCACAGTATCATGGGAGAATTACCAGGTGGTCAATGTTCTTACAGCAGTTCAAATACACAATTCTTTTTATAAAGGGTAAGTAAAATGTCATTGCTGATGCCCTGTCAAGAATGCCATTGGGGAATGGAAATGGTAATGAAAACAGTAATCAGGAGAGAAAATTTGAAATTATGTATTTTAAAGATGCCAAAGAGGAAAGTGAAATTAGAAAAATCTGTAATCAATTGAGAAGATATCAAAATGGTGATGATCATTGGAATCTTGTTAAAAGTTATATAGGGAAGAAAGGTCATGAGAAAGTACAAGTCTACTACCAGGTCTTCAGAGGTATTCTATTTTATAGACACAGCACAGATAGTGATGCTTGGAAAGTTTGCTGGCCAGATTCTCACATAAATACTTTGATAAAGTACACACATGAAAGCTTCTTCAGACACTGTGGCACATTCAAATGTATTCAAAAGATACAAGAGTGTATATATTTTCATAATATGTCTAGGAGAGTTAGGACCTTACTTGCCTGCTGTGATAGATGTCAAAGAACAAAAGTTAGTGACGAAAGCAACAAGCGACTTTTACAAAATGTTGTACCACATAAACAGTTGGATTTGGTAGGGATAGATTTATATGGTCAACTTCCGACAGTTAAAGGGGGATTTCAGTATATTTTTGTCATTGTAGATTTGTTTTTGAATAATGTGGAATTTTATCCTTTAAAGAAAGCAACTAGTATGAAAATAGCTTCTACATTTGTCAAGGACTACTTCATTAAAGTGAGTACACCTCAGGCAACTTTGTCTGTCAATGGGAGCCAATTTATTTCTAAATTTTGGAAGGAATTTGTAGAAGGACATAACATCAGACATAACTTAATATTTTCCTATTTACCTAAATGCAACTCAACTGAATGGTACATGAGGGAAATTGGTAGATAATGTAGAACGTACTGTAAGAAAGATCACACAAATTATTTATGTTATATTAATGAATTTGAAGACATTATGAATAGCCTACAACATGCCTCCACATGATACTCTCCTTATGAGATCATGTTTGACCAAAAACCACCTTACCTAATCAGAGAACTTATAGTGTTTCCAGCTTGTAAAAATATAACAGCAGCTGAAAGAGAGGAGATAGTTAGAAGAACTATGAAAGATTATTATGAAAAAATAAAGAAATGGCATGACAAAAAAAACAAAAAACACGGAATTCAAAGTTGGGGATCCAGTTTTGACAAAAAGTTACACCAAATCTAAAGCACTAAATAGAGAAATAAAGAAATTATTTGATATTCTTATAGGACCATTTGAAATTGTTGAAAACCCATACCCAAATGCTTATAGACTTGTATATCATAAGTCTAAAAGATTATTTGGACTCGGGAATGTTACACAGCTGAAATTATACAAACGGCCTTCATCATTCATATAAGATAACACGCATTGTCTTTCCTCAGAAGCTCTTTTTGCAATTTGGGGGTGGTGAACACGAGGCTCTGAGCTGGTGGGACTCTTTCCTTTTCAAGTCACAGCCTCTCTTACTTTTCTGTACAAGCTGACCCTCTTTCTCTTTCTGATTCGGACAAATAATTAGAGACTGGATGCCAAAAGGAACTGGTGCACATATCTCATACTCAAGCTAGCTGCCTTTTTCTGGTTATCTGGATATGAGTACATACTTTGGGCAGGTTTAATAATGTGTGGTTTAATAATACAACCAGAGTATGAATTTTGAGGAGAGTTGGTGTAATATTTACTTATGATGTCAGTACAGTTATAATGAGGTTCTGTTACTTTGCATATTGGATATTATACCCTCACTGTGATGATAATGTTGTACTCTCATTGTGCTGATGATTTTGTGAAAAGTTGAGAAAATGTTTTAGAGTTGGTGTGAAATTTACTAAGATATCTGTGCTGTTATAGTGACATTCAATCACTTTAAATCTGGGATGTGATTACAATTAGGTTAGACTGTTTGTAATCTTATATATGTGTTCTCACTTGGTTTGTCCTGTTACTATACCTATTATGCGAAAGTCACTGGATAGACGTTGATTTATTATCAAGTATGAAAATACTCTAAGTCACGATCTTGTCCTTAACATGTATTAGATATACTGTATAATTGGGAAAGGAACATTTATCAGAAAGAAATTTATTATGTTTGTATTACTTAAATGGTTCTATCTGTGGAGCATAAATTAAATGGAATTTTATGTTGGAAATAGTGATTGGGACCATTATGATCAACCATTGGTAGTCTTATTTAATTATTGTTTTGCCATCTTAGTACTATAAAATAGGGATAATGTTTGCTACATGTCTGGTATTTGTATAAGTCATGCTGTCTCCTTAGTATAGATACAAGGTGTTCTTTGTCACAATGTCTACAGCTCAGCTATCAACTTCATGTAATACAAAATGTTTGAGTTAGGTACTGTTTAATATGACTGTATGTTACAGCAAGTCAGTTATACAAATGTTAGCTTACAATCTGATTCTTAATGGAAACTGGTTAAATTTCTTCAATATCTTATTGAAAATACTCTGATGACCAATAATGATTCATATGTAATGAGTATCAAAGGAAAAATTAAAGATTGAGGATTTGTATTCATGGTATAGTTATATTCTTGCAGACATCTACTGCCAATTGAAGTCTAGTTGATTCATTAATACATAACTGATGAGGAAATATATATTTACCATACCTTTAGAATGGCTGAACTAACCATTTCACTCCTAATGTTAACCCATTCATATGTAACCAGTGGTACTTTATTGTTTGCTTCAACCTATGTTGGAATTTACCTTACCTGTGCCCAGTTTTCCGATCTGTCAGATCTGATGATCTTGCATTATGTGAAATGTGGTGATGATGAATGAGAAATCTGTCAACTAGTTGTTGAGCAATATGTATTCTGGAAGTAACCTGCTGATTCTCAATGTACCATATTCAATTTACCAAAGTAAATTGACTACATCTGTGCTACGAGAACATGATGTCTTTGACAGTTGTTGTGAGCCAATCCTTCTATCCATCTTTGTGGTTTCCTGACCTGAAATGTTTATGTCAATTCAGTTGCTCTAAAGTCTGAGTTCCACTTGTAAACAAATAAAGACGTTTGGTCCTACAAGTGGTACAGTCATTATGTCTATGTGTATGTCAACAGTTGAAAACTGACATAATTTTTCCATGAAAATAGATGTCTGAAAGGCTATCGTTTACTGTTTCTTGTAAATTGCTTGACAACTATCTTTACATGATACAATGCACACTATAATCATCTGTTTAATCTAGTCTATCTAGACTTAATGCAATGATATACTGTTACCTGCAATAGAATCCTTTATAATCACCTATTGTCAATGTATTCTTAAACTTATGTGTGTATATTCATACGCACTGCTGTTTGAAATATCTTCTACCTCTACTTAACACGATGATATACTGTCATGTGCAACATAGTTCTCAGTAATCACTTATTATCAGTGCTCTATTCCTTCCAAAAGAAATATATTTGCTTTAATTAGATCTACAACTTACAGGCACAAAATTAGAACTAGTGGTGTATTGACATATATTATACCATGATGTGCCGTCACATGCAACCTAACTCCCTGTAATCATAAACACATGAAATATGTCGCTAAACTTAATGTAAGACTTATATGGAGGGCTTATTTCAATAGTGGTACAAGTCCACTTTTTTTCATTCTGAGATACAGAGTCCTACAGTTACAAGAGCGCTGAAAAATCTGCAGTTGAGATACCAGAAATATTCAGGTATATATACTTGAACATTTCTTGTCTCCCAACTGTAGTTTTTCAGTGCTCTTTTAACTTTAGGGCTCTGTATCTCAGAATGAACGAAAATGGACTTGTACCGTTATTGAAATAAACCCTTCATATATGCCTTGTCAGTTGGAAAGAGAACTTATATATTACTTGGCTGAGATTCCAGTAACTTTAATTTTATATCTCAGAACTGTCTAAAGTGCTTCACATAATGTGAACATTGTAACACTTGGATGGTCTGCCAAATGAGGCAGTTTACATTGTTTATTTATTGATATGAGATATGCTGTAATTCGATGCATTTGGCTACCTTATTTCTATATTTTCATGTTGATGTAGTGATTTATGTTTTAGCAGCAACAGATATCAGAGGAAAACAGTAATCCTGTACCTCGCTTTAGTATTTTCATGTTTATGTCTCAGATATAGCACAGGTTTCAATATTTTATGATTATGTAATTGATTATGATACCAAATGGCAGTTATAAGAGTCGAGGGGCATGAAAGGGAAGCAGTGGTTGGGAAAGGAGTGAGACAGGGTTGTAGCCTCTCCCCGATGTTATTCAATCTGTATATTGAGCAAGCAGCAAAGGAAACAAAAGAAAAATTCGGAGTAGTTATTGAAATCCATGGAGAAGAAATAAAAACTTTGAGGTTCGCCGATGACATTGTAATTCTGTCAGAGACAGTAAAGGACTTGGAAGAGCAGTTGAACGGAATGGACAGTGTCTGGAAAGAAGGGTATATGATGAACATCAACAAAAGCAAAACAAGGATAATGGAATGTAGTCAAATTAAGTCGGGTGATGCTGAGGGAATCAGATTAGGAAATGAGAAACTTAAAGTAGTAAAGGAGTTTTGCTATTTGGGGAGCAAAATAACTGATGATGGTTGAAGTAGAGAGGATATAAAATGTAGACTGGCAATGGCAAGGAAAGCGTTTCTGAAGAAGAGAAATTTGTTAATATCGAGTATAGATTTAAGTGTCAGGAAGTCGTTTCTGAAAGTATTTGTACGGAGTGTAGCCATGTATGGAAGTTAAACATGGACAATAAATAGTTTGGACAAGAAGAGAATAGAAGCTTTCAAAATGTGGTGCTACAGAAGAATGTTGAAGATTAGGCGGGTAGATCACATGACTAATGCGGAGGTATTGAATAGGATTGGGGAGAAGAGAAGTTTGTGGCACAACTTGACTAGAAGAAGGGATCTGTTGGTAGGACATGTCCTGAGGCATCAAGGGATCACAAATTTAGCATTGGAGGGCAGCGTGGAGGGTAAAAATCGTAGAGGGAGATGAATACACTAAGCAGATTCAGAAGAATGTAGGTTGCAGTAGGTACTGGAAGATGAAGGAGCTTGCATAGGAGAGATTAGCAAGGAGAGCTGCATCAAACTAGTCTCAGGAGTGAAGACCACAACAACAACAACAACAACATATGTTTGATCAAACCCAGATACTAGAGGTACTACTTATAAGTCCGCTGGTAGAATGAAGCATTTTTTACTTGGGTTAACCAATACAGCATTATATATGTCATTTACTCTGTCCTGCAGAATGCTAATTGTTCATTCTTCATTGATCAGTCGATAGGGAGTGTTGGGGTTAATTTTTGGGGACTGGGAAAGTGAATCTGTGGCAAGTCCATTCTGCAGGGAATGCCGAACACTCTACTCCCTCCGGTGCCACAGTGAAGTATTGGACCAGTGGGGGTCCTTGGTAGGGGGGTAGGGGTTTTTCCTGTGTTTGGGGTCTGTCATCTTTCCTTCTTCAACTCCAACACTCCGAACCTTCTATTTCATTTCTTACTTCTCAGTAGAGTACCAAGCTATCCTTCCCTCTGTCCACATGCATATGTCTCTATTGCTGAGACCCTTCTAATTTACCGTGTCAGCTTTATTAAGTGACTAAAGCCCATTTTATAGGAGGATCCAGGGAACACGCTAGCATTTCTGCTTTATTAGATGTAACTATGCTCTGTTATACTGTATTATTTATTTATGTCTGATTTTGTTGTATGTTGTCACCAAAATAGTAAACATTTACTTTTGTATTTACTTTGCTATAGACAGGCACTCATGCAAGTATGCTCTGTAATGTTTTAATTATTCTGAGGAATGGCTCACTTACTATACTCAGTATTACCATGCATAACGTTTTCTTTTAATTATCATGAGGAATGGCTCACTTACTATACTCAGTGTTACCGTACATAATGTTTATAATTATCATGAGGAATAGCTCACTTACAATACTCTCTATCCCATAAGTATATACCATGACTGTTGTGGGGTATGATACCACTATATGTTAACACATACTGCGAAGGAAGAGGCAGTGGTTGTAATTGGGTAAATATTTATAAAAAATAGTCATTATATGTTTTGTAAAAATGGAAATCAAGCATCAGAAGTGTCTTGACAAGTGAAAAATTGAAAGACTGGACCTCTGTCAGACATTCCATATAGGGTGATTTATGCTAACTGTTGAGGAACTATAGTCCAAGAATTTAATTGTACTATATGATAATATATTTTGTTATTCAATACTATATTTAAATTTCAATATAAATTGCAGCGAATAGTGCCATAGCACTTGAAGATTTTGTAATGGTATGATTTTAGTTACATGTTATCAAAGAACAAGTTAAAATTTCAATATGAGGTTTAAGACAGGAAATGTTTAAGTATGAACAACTGGAATTTTGCTGAATTGAACTATTCTATTCAAAACAATCAATTACACAATATATGATGGTCATAAGGAGTGGAGTATGAGCCACATTTCAGGTTTTTGCAACGAAGAACTTCCGACGAGCAGAGATCTGCAGTGTACTTCAGTTCAGTTCTCTTCATTGGACATAGAGGAGATTGAACATTTTGTTATATTATGGTCTAATCCTAGGTGTACTTGCCAAAGATAAGAGGTGCTGAAATACAAACTAAAATGGAATTCGAGTAATGTAGTATCCGATACTAATACTTGTTCCACAATGCATCACCAATATTCAGAAAGAGTTACACACACCATTGTCTCCATTGCACTCAGGAGAACCTGGAGGCTCTAATGACAGTCATAAATATACAGAAACAAGGCCAATTCAGCTAACTTCCAATAGATAATTTTCTGATTGAAATGAATTTACCTCATATTCATGTTGTAATATAAGCTGCAGCCAAATTCTGCGAATTAACTTGTTCTTTCTTTGTACTATTAATTAATATTTTGTTTAATCTAGTTGAATCTGATACAAAATAATTTATGATGATTTTACATATTTGGTTTCTCATATCTTTCGCAAATTGTTTGTTCATCCAATTGATTGCAAATGAGTACTATTATGTAGATCTGTCAGAAAAGGTTTTGTTCAACTGAGGCTCTCAATTTGTAGCTAACATCATCGAACCTAAGACGGTTGTTTTCAAAACTCATCATTTCAGTTTTTGGCCAATTGTGCAAATTCCTTTGCTTATTAGTGTTCTTAATTGATGTACTTCTCGGAGTTTATAGAAATCAGGAAACCTGCGTGACATGTTATAGATTGTAGTATTTCCTCCTTCCTGTGCATTTTGTGGAATATATACTCATATTGGTCAGTTTTGTGTGCTATTTGGATTTATGTACTAAATCTGATGGTTTAGAGTACCTGGCTAGTCGGAACTATGGTAGATTTTAAACATACTAGGGTGGTTTTATGATAAAATTACTTTTAAAAATCACTTGATCCATTTAACATACAGAAACATAGTAACATTTACTAGCTCTAGAATTTATACTATCTAAACATTTATAATACCCGATATTTTGTCTTTGTTACAGTATTGTTATGCATTCTAGTATTAATAAATCTGCAGCTGGATCCATTGTGCACACCTATAGTGCCGCTGTCAATGTCTTTTTTTAATTTTTTACTGGATGTTGTTTTAGTGCTAAACATGGCTACAGTAAAGGCACAGTGTGCCCAGAAATGTCGTGCTGAACGTAAAACATTGCTATCCATTAATATACTCATCATAGCTGGCAATCTGTCACAGCAGAAAGCCTGGATAACAGCTACTGTAAAAAATAACTATTAAGTTATTTTCAGATAATTAATCCAGTATAATGTTTCCACTGAACATTTAATACAGTCTCAAAGTAAATGAAAGCATCTTGAAAAATCTGAAATAAGTTGTAACATACTTACAATAATGAAATAAATCATGATCAACAAGCTACATGCTTGTACTCAAAGTACTGACTCCCTTTGCCATCATTGCTGAAACTATTTATACTTTCTTAACAATCCCGAACAATCCTTGGCATTGTTTAGAATCATTTTTTGATTAATTAACAATTAAAATTGAATTAGAAAAACTGAATATATATATATATATATATATATATATATATATATATATATATATATATATATATATATAAACGAATGTTTTCTTCAGAACAGCTAGTGCACTACAATATTAGTACATGTCTGTTATTTTATTCAAGAATAACTTCTCGGATATGTATTTACAATAATACATTTACATTTTTTATTAATTACTAGAGACTCCCTTCATGGGAATTATTTCCTTCATTTACAGAGCTTCTACACATTAGTGTAATCAAGATTCCATAATTATTTTCTTCATAACTTTTCCACAAGTACATATTTCCATACACCTCTATGTCAGAAATTACTGTTTATGGTTAAAATGTATGTGTTTAAATGGGTTTCAACATCAGGAGAATCTGCAGATATGTATTATCAAGTGAAGAACAGTGTTTGTCAATAGATGGGTATGTCCTGTTTCAGAACACACTTCCAATGAAGAAGGGATTAATGAAATCAAACCCTTCATCTAAAGAGGAAGCAAGAACAGAAACATCAGGAAAGTGGGATGGTGAGGAAGTAAAATTATTTAATTGGATGGATAAAAAATAACCTCACCAAATGGTGGCAGAACACACACACATAAAAGATTGTTGTAAGCTTTCAGAGCCAGTGACTTCTTCTTCAGGCAGAAGAGTTGAAGGGGAAGGAAGAAGGGTGATGGAAAAGAACTGGTGAGGTCTTGGAAAAGGGGTAGATTTTGGGAAAGTTACCCAGAGCCGTGGGTCAGTGGAGACTTTACCGTATGGGATGAGAAGGAAAGACTGATTGTTGGGGACTGCATTAGATGGGATTTGAAAACCTGAGAGCTTAAATGTGGAAGACAGGGTAATATGCATGAATTAATATGAGTGAAAAGCTAAATGCATTGTAAATAACAGAGGTGGGACAGGGGTGGTGAAAAGTTAACGGAAAGACAATAAAAGGTGTAGAAAACTAAAACAGAGTGAAGCAAAGAGTAGTTACAGTGAAGGAATGCTGAGATGGAAGAAATTTACGTAAATTAAGTCCAGGCAGGTAGCGAGAACCAAGAACATTTTGTAATGCTAGTTCCCACCTGTTGAGTACTAAGAAACTGGGGGAAGAATCCAGATAGTGTGTGTGGTGAAACAAGTGCCGTGGTCACAAATGTCTTGTAGAGCATGCTCTACAACAGGATACTGCGAGTTGCCAGAATACACCCTCTACCTATGCCCATTCATCCTAGTTGATAATTTGGTGGTAGTCATGCCGATGTAGAAGGCTGAACAGTGTTCACATATAGCTGGTATATGACGTATCATTTCCCAGGTGACTCTTCCTTTGATTGTATTTGTTTTGCTGGTTACAGGGCTATTATAGATGTTGTAGGAGGGTGCATAGGACAAGTCTTTCAGCAGAGATGGTCACAGGGGTAGGATCCATAGAGTAGGGAGATGGGTGCAGAAGGAGCTTAGGGTCTAACAAGAATACTGTGGAGACCGGGAGGGTGACGGAAAGCTACTCTAGGTGTGGTGGGCAAACTTTCAGACAGAATGGATCTCATTTCAGGGCACGATTTTAGGAAGTCATGGCCCTGTGGGAGTAGCTGATTAACATAATCCAGGCCAGTGTAATACTGAGCTATTTTGTGGAGGGATCAGTAGTACCAGGATTGGATGCGATGACCCAGAAGGTCTGCTTTTTAACTAGGCTGGTGGGGTCATTATGTGCAGTGAAGGATGAAGTGAGAATGCTGGTGTATTGCTGTAAAGAGTCTGCATCCGAACAAATATGTTTGCCTCTGATGTCAAGGCTGTATGGGAGGAAACGTTTGACATGGAAAGTATGGCAAATGTCAAAATGAAAGTACTGTTGTTTCGTGGTAGGTTTAATGTGAAGAGAAGTGTGTACCTGGCCTTTGGTTAGAACAATGACAACATCAAGGAAAGTGCTAAAGTGCTTGCTTGGCTGAAACAGAATTATCATGTAATTGGCTTAATACACACTGACTTCTTTGTACACCAACCTATTGGTGAGGCAACCTATCTTTTAGGTTATTACTTTATGTTCTTTGTTGAAGACTACTAAAGTAAAGATCATATTGTAAGAAAAAGAATTCAAAAAGTAAATACTGGGCTCTGTCTCTGTCTGGTGATAGTTGTTGCTAATACCAACCCTCCATTTTAATTTATTTAGTGCTGACAGTGACACGGCCTTCTACATCTTTCCCCAATGGTCTACTTGAGCGACAGTTACTCCTATTTAATTTGCTATGGGATGAGTTTGTTAATTTGTTAATGGGAATCTTAGTTATATCATATTTTATTTGCATCTTTGTCCCTGACCTTTTCAGCCTCACCACAAATCATTGCAAGAGCACATATAACTTAAATAACAGGTATTTTACAAAAAGTGATTTTATTCCACTGATAGATGATCATACTGCATGCTGTATTGTTCCCTCTTTTCCTTAATCCTATGCAAGAGGTGTGGCCTGAAGTTAATTTTATTTTGGTTCAACATATGTCTACACAGATTAGGGTTTCCTTCACTCTCATAGCAAAGATGACAACTGTATCAATCCCTAAACTGTTAACATTCTCACATGTTGGGAATGCTTTATCCATCAATCACAGCATGAGTTACCAGATGTCCATACGTTAACAAAGCTTGCCACTACAATATATAGTTTTGCGTGTCTGTCTGTTATGCATGAAGGAAAGGCTAATCCTTGGACCTTGCCTGGAAGTACTGATGCCACATGAAATTCCTTGGATAGAAATTTGAAGTTATATTTGAAGTATGTTTATGCTTAGGTTCTGTTTCAAACCTGATACAATACCTGCAATTGACCATAACTAATCTATTGGTTTCATGGTGAAGTAATATTTTGCTTAGTCCATGTTTCAGTTTTGTCACTGCCGGGAAAACCTGTAGCACTGTCCAATAATACACAAGTATCATTTCATAATCCTCATCTGACTTATGGATTTTGAAGGGAGATCAGCAGTGCTAGAGTAAGATGAGTCACGTATTTATCCTTCTCAGGTTTAATATTCCGAACTTCTAACAGAACATTTCCAATAGGCATTCAACTTCAATTCAAACAATCTGTTACAGATACCGGATGGATGAACACTGAATATCCAGAAAGGAGACATTCGTATGCTTCACCATGACCTCACAGGTAGCAAATAACTATTACTCCATTTAGACTGTTGCACATTGATTTTATACTTTTATGCACAACTGTGCTGGAGAATTTGGTAAACAATTTTTCCATGTTACCATGAAAAAGTGTGGTTTCTGGTAATCTTATCTGAGGGTAACATCCTCAGTTATCTGTGCAATTACAAATGTTTTCTTCATCATTGAAAGATAGACTGCAGCTGTGGACCACTTGGCGTGGGTGTGTGTCACTGAGTGGAGCTGAGCCACACATTCTTGTGTCACGATAAGAGGCACATTGCACCATAGCCTCACACTATATGCTGCTAATAACATGGGGTCTGCTTTACTTAACAACCTACAACTATTAAAATTTCTGTGTGTATATATACTAGAAGATCACTGCTCTACCCCTTACTGAAGCAATTAGTCTCAAGTGCCAGTCACCATTCCTCTCTTACTTCATTGGAAGAATTTTGAAACTCTGAAGTGACCCTACGTAGCCAGAACACCAGCCAGCCTGTAGCCTGGTCCATGGCATAGGCTTGCAGTGCCCTCATTCAACCCCCCTTGCAGGAGGGCCATCTGCTCCATGTTTAGATAAACACCACACTGTGCAGCTGCACTGATGAAGGTCAGACGCCACCTCTTTTGGGAAGAGACCCAACTGTGTTTTTCTGTGCTGAACACTCATATCCAGTCCTCTGGTGCCAACCCGTAAGGCCTGGTGACGGACACTGTGTGATTCCCACATTATCACTACAGTACTGATCCTCCAAACCAACACAGTATTAAAGCATGTACTAGAAAAGTTCCTGTTACTTGCAATGATGGGGGTACTACTTACTGTAACTTATTATCAACCAAATCACATGGTTTTGTAAAAACATTCCATTGCCTCTTAATGAAACGCTCATAACAAGACATAGGGTGCAGACACATTCCACCATCACATGGACTAACCCTATTCACGTTCATATATCCATATTTTGCTACCTGATGCAGGACAATGCCCAAGTGTTTGCATGAATTAGACCTAGTGTGAGTATACGCACTACTGCCTCTATAGTGAGTGCGAGACTGCACTGGGAAGTGTACTTTGTGCAGGCTACCTCAGCAGACAATTGGGCACTTTTCAGTTGCAAATGCTTCCCCACACTGCCTAGTCAAACATGAATGTAAACATGTATAACAGATACAACTATGATCCAGTTATTTAATCAATGAAACAAAGTAAGACACCACCACTAAGTATGACAGAATTTATTGCTGTATATTTGTCTGAGGAATGCACTACACTTTGCAAAAGATATCTCTAATCCATCGACGATAACCTAATTTATTAAGCCTGAAGCTACCAGCCTCAGGGTGTAGGTACATTACAGCATAGAAATGCAGGGCATTGCAGCTAGGTCTGATTGGTGTAAACAGAGAAATCATGAAAATATTTAGTGAACAGAAATCACTAAGGAGTTAAGCTATATATTAAATTGGCAATACCAATGACTTCATCAGTTTATTAAGAGAAGGCACTCGAGAAGCAGTAAATGCATAGAAATTGTAACAACAGTTTCTTACAAGCAGTGCACAAAAGGTAACACTGAATCTTACACTAACTTATGTGGCGGTAGGGCACCAACCATTCCATATGTGTGAGTTACACATTTATGATACTTTCACTATCAAACAATGGAAAATCCAGGATGGAATGTAACAACATTATGAGAAGGAAAGTTGCTACTCACCATATAGCAGAGATGCTGAGTCGCAGATAGGCACAACAAAAAGACTGTCACAAATAAATAAAGTGGTTTCAGTTGCCTGAGACTGCAGTCGTTTGTATTAGTTGTGCTTGCTTGTGTGTGTGTGTGTGTCTACATCTATTGTTGACGAAGGCCTTAATGGCCAAAAGCTTTATTTATTTGTGACATTCTTCTTGCTGTGCCTGTCTGCGATTCAGCACCTCCACTATATGGTGGGTACCTTCAGTATCATAGGATGAATAAGAGTTAGTAATAATGGCTTATCTTAAACTAATGATGGGGCACTAACTGCTCTGCTATAGTTACTGAAAATACACGTTATTTTTATATTTTTAACTTGTACTAATGTAAAATTACTGAGCCCTGAACTATTATTTTGTGGATGATTTTGATGCATTTTGCACAATGTGCTTTCTGAGCATTAAGGATAAAATGATGACAGCCGTCTCCCCTGGGCTTAGCCCCAACTAGTAGGCTACAAGTTTTAGTATACTTTTTCATCATTCTATGTATGTCTGCCTCCTTAGCGTAGTCGTAGCATTACCGCCTACTACACAGGGGGCCCGGGTTTGATTCCTGGCAGGGGGCTGGGTCTTGTGTGTCTTTCATCATTTTCATCATCATTGACTCTCAAGTTGCTGATGTGGTGTCACCTAAAATAGACTTGCAATACGGTGTCCGAACTCCCCTGAATGGGGCCTCCCGGCCAAAAATCTCATTGATCATTTCATTTCATGCTAAGTATATCACTAAGAATGAAAAGATAGGTTTCATGGATGAGCCATGTCTGGAAAGTAAGTACCATTTCGTTCTACTGCCACTGCACCACTAGTGTTGCAGTTCCGTATTTATTTATGACTGTTCGAAAGTTTATCTCCGAACCCAGTGACTGTGAAGTGCATTCTTTAATATGGATTTGTAATGCACAGTATATTAAGCTGAAATTCATTGTCAACATGCAGAGATTTATGATGAGAATCTAAGAACTGATGGAATGGTGAGAAAGTGGGTGAGACAATTCAATGGTGGAAGCCAACATTAATCACAAATAATGGGGAAGTTGTCTTTCTGTTGTTCTGATGATTTGGGTGAGAAAGTGAATGAGAACATTCGTGAAAACAGGCATTTCAGAATAAGAAGGCTTTTTGATGAGTTTTTACAAATTTCAAGAACTATTTAGCATGAGATTGTCACAAATCACATAAATTTTTACAGATTGTGTTCCCGTCAGCTTCTGAAAATGCTTACAGATGTCCACAACATGAAACAACTTGGCAGTTCTTTGACATCTCTTACCTGATGAAGTAATGAGGAAAATTAAATCTTGGTGATGAAGTAATGAGGAAAATTAATTCTTGGTGATGAAACTTGGGTTTGTCATGCTACTCCAGTCCCAAAACAACAGTTGATGGAATGGAGACGCTCGTAATCCCCCCAAAATAAGAATTCAAAACAATGTTGTCAGCACAAAAAGTCATGTGCGCTGTGTTATGGGACAGACAGGGCGTTCTGCTTGTTGAGTTCCATGTCAGAGATGAAACCATCAATGTGGTAGAATACTGTGAACCATTGAGAAAACTTCAAAAAAATTCAAAACAAAAGGCACTGAATGCTCAGTCAATGCCGTGTGTTGTTTCCTGATAATGCATGTCCTCATTCTGCTAGTGTCACTCAAAATCTTTTATGATGTGGTTAGGAGCAGTTCTATCTCAGCGACAATCCTACACCTTATGACCACCACCTGTTCCTGAACTTGAAGCATGATTTTGGAGGAAGGTACGACACCAAAAATGATGTTCAGCAGTGACTATCTTCACTGGCAGCATCTTTCTGGGAAGAAGGTGGAGAAAAGTTGGTTTCCTGCTATGACAAATGTCTAGATAATGGTTGCAACTACATAGAAAAATAGTTTAAGAATTGCTCTTTCCTGCAAAAATAAATTTTGGTTTAAAAAAAGTCTTATGAGTTTTTCTCCAAAATTTTACTTACTTTCTGGAGATGCCTCTTAAGTTAGCAGATATAACATAGAATACTTGATCATGTTAGCCACAGTGAATCATTTCCTATTTCTTTAATTAAAATAGTGGGGAACCTATATTTAAAATATTTCAAGATCATATTCCTCCTGATTGTTGTTTTGCCTCTTCCGCTGTGAACAGTTAAGTGATTGCTATTTCACATTCATTTGGGAACAGTACTTGTTGTGGACACTACAGTGGCATATGCTGTTTTTCTTTTCTGGTACTGGGAAATACATTCTCATGTGTCATGTCACACTATCCCCTTAACAGTCATCACAATATTATGGTAACCATTTATATATGTAATGGCGATCAAGGCAGATTGTTCCATGAGATCTGGCATTAGTTACCTGTATTACGACAGGTCAATATTCAAGACCTCCGCAGGGGACACCGCCTTAATGTAGCACTGTCCGTGCGGGGAAGGAGGTTTGTGTGCTCTAGGTCCTTAGGGACAAGCCAAAGGGAATGAGCCAGACAAAGTGTGTCCCACAACAACCTATCATTCCCCTTTCCTATCCCAAACCTGTCCTAACCATTTCCTTTTCCTGTAATTCCATGGTTGTTGTTGTTGTTGTTGTGGTCTTCAGTTCTGAGACTGGTTTGATGCAGCTCTCCATGCTACTCTATCCTGTGCAAGTTCTTCATCTCCCAGTACCTACCGCAACCTACATCCTTCTGAATCTGCTTAGTGTATTCATCTCTTGGTCTCCCTCTACGATTTTTACCCTCCACGCTGCCCTCCAGTACTAAATTGGTGATCCCTTGATGCCTCAGAACATGTCCTACCAACCGATCCCTTCTTCTAGTCAAGTTGTGCCACAAACTCCTCTTCTCCTCAATTCTATTCAATACCTCCTCATTAGTTATGTGATCTACCCATCTAATCTTCAGCATTCTTCTGTAGCACCACATTTCGAAAGCTTCTATTCTCTTCTTGTCTAAACTATTTATCGTCCATGTTTCACTTCCATACATGGCTACACTCCGTACAAATACTTTCAGAAACGACTTCCTGACACTTAAATCAATACTCGATGTTAACAAATTTCTCTTCTTCAGAAACGCTTTCCTTGCCATTGCCAGTCTACATTTTATATCCTCTCTACTTTGACCATCATCAGTTATTTTGCTCCCCAAATAGCAAAACTCCTTTACTACATTAAGTGTCTCATTTCCTAATCTAATTCCCTCAGCATCACCCGATTTAATTTGACTACATTCCATTATCCTTGTTTTGCTTTTGTTGATGTTCATCATATACCCTCCTTTCAAGACACTGTCCATTCTGTTCAAGTGCTCTTCCAAGTCCTTTGCTGTCTCTGACAGAATTTCGACGTCATTGGTGAACCTCAAAGTTTTTATTTCTTCTCCATAGATTTTAATATCTAATCCAAACTTTTCTTTTGTTTCCTTTACTGCTTGCTCAATATACAGGTTGAATAGCGTCGGGAAGGGCTACAACCATGTCTCACTCCCTTCCCAACCACTGCTTCCCTTTCGTGCCCCTCATCTCTTATAACTGTCATCTGCTTTCTGTACAAATTGTAAATAGCCTTTCGCTCCATGTATTTTACCCCTTCCACCTTCAGAATTTGAAAGAGAGTATTCCAGTCAACATTGTAAAAAGCTTTCTCAAAATCTACAAATGATAGAAATGTAGGTTTGCCTTTCCTTAATCTTTCTTCTAAGATAAGTTGTAAGGTGAGTATTGCCTCTCCTGTTCCAATATTTCTACGGAATCCAAACTGATCTTCCCCAAGGTCGGCTTCTACCAGTTTTTCCATTCGTCTATAAAGAATTCACGTTAGTATTTTGCAGCTGTGACTTATTAAACTGATAGTTCGGTAATTTTCACATCTGTCAACACCTGCTTTCTTTGAGATTGGAATTATTATATGCTTCTTGAAGTCTGAGGGAATTTCGCCTGTCTCACACATCTTGCTCACCAGATGGTAGAGTTTTGTCGGGAATGGCTCTCCCAAGGCTGTCAAAAGTTCTAATGGTATGTTGTCTACTCCTGGGGCCTTGTTTTGACTTAGGTCTTTCAGTGTTCTGTTAAACTCTTCGCACAGTATCATATCTCCCATTTCAATTTCATCTACATCCTCTTCCACTTCCATAATATTGTCCTCAAGAACATCGCCTTTCCCTTCTTTGCTTAGAACTGGGTTTCCATCTGAGTTCTTGATATTCATGGAAGTGGTTCTCTTTTCTCCAAAGGTCTCTTTAATTTTCCTGTATGCAATATCTATCTTACCCCTCGTGAGATAAGCCTCTACATCCTTACATTTGTCCTCTAGCCATCCCTGCTTAGCCATTTTGCACTTCCTGTCGATCTCATTTTTGAGACGTTTGTATTCCTTTTTGCCTGTTTCTTTTACTGTATTTTTGTATTTTCTCCTTTCATCAATTAAATTCAGTATCTCTCCTGTTACCCAAGGATTTCTACTAGCCCTTGTCTTTTTACCTACTTGATCCTCTGCTGCCTTCACTATTTCATTCCTCAAAGCTACCCATTCTTCTTCTACTGTATTTCTTTCCCCCATTTCTGTCAATTGTTCCCTTATGCTCTCCCTGGTATATTTACAAAATGGCGGAAAGACCTCTATAGGTGTGGAGTAGCCAATCTTTCTATGGGAGAAAACCCCAAATGAAAAATCCTGGTCCTCCAGGTTGGGGGTTGGTGACGAGCTACCAACCCATCCTGGAAAAAATAATCACCGGTATGAGCATCGCAGAAGAACCTCAGATAAGACTGATCTCTGTAAAACAACCTACACAAGAGCAAGGACTAGGGAAGGAAATACAACTAGGGACCTGGAATATCAGATACCTATACCAACCTGGGGCAGGAAAACGTGTAGTAAGGGAAGCAGATAAGTATCAAATAGACCTACTGGCTCTGCAAGAGACAAGATGGACAGAAACTGAAGCTACAGAAATGGAAAACCATGTCATATTCCACGGAGCCTCAGAAGCAAACCAGTCACTGGGAACTGGTTTTGTAATGAAGAAATCACTCTGTACCACACTCATTGATTTTAAATCAATCAAACCAAGAATCTCACTCCAATCGTAGACACAGGGAAATACAACTCACATATATAAATTGTCATGCCCCAAACGAAGAAAGTGATGAAATCAAAAAAGATATTTTCTATGAGGAATTAGAAACAGTTTTAGACAATGTACCAAGTGAACATTAAAAAATTATTCTTGGAGATTGTAATGCGAAAATAGGGAAAGAAGCAGCGTTCATGGAGACCATTGGAAAGCACAGTTTACATGATGTGAGCAGTGATAACGGCACTAGGCTGGTTAGCTTTGCACCATTGACCACCTAATTGTAGAAACGAGAATAAAGAAGTGGATACAAAATATCAAACGGCAAGAGATGCGGAATGTGGATCAGACCACTTCCTTGTCAGGTGATGGATGAAAACAATATGAAAAGCCAGGAAGTACAAAAGAATGTGAAGATTAACTCGATATGACCAGGGGAGTCTGATGGAAGATAATATTAGAAGAACTTTGAAGATAGCACTGACAAACCATTATGAGGCTTTGAATGAAGAGGAAGGAGATCTGTGGTAGATCAGAACTGGAAGGTAATTGCAGAGACCATTAAATAAATAGCCCAAGAAGTAATCCCAAAGCGAACTAATGGAAAAAGAGTGTGGTTTGATGAGGAGTGTGAGGAAGCTATCAGGGAGAGAGAATGGGCCAAACTACTGTGAATACAAAGTAATATGCAGGAAGTAGACAAATCAAAGTTCAAAGAAATACAAAGGCAGACACAAGCCACATTGAGGAAAGCAATGAGAAAATATGTAAAAAGTAGCATGGAGGAAGCTCAACAAGACTTTCATGGAAATAGGTATAAAGAACTTTATAGAAAAGTGAAAAGTTTTAAAGGAGAGACATATTGTCATCACAAATTCCTAAAAGATGCCAATGGGAGAATGTAACAGAAGATTAAAAATTTGGGAGAAGATGGGTGGAATACTTCAGAGCATTACTAAACTCTGATGAACCAACTGAACTACTCAAATTTGATGACCCAGTAACAGTAGACCCAGAATATGCTCCACCCACCATTGAAGAGATAAGGAACCAGATAAAAAACCTTAAGAATTGTTAAAGTCCAGGAGAGGACGGAATTCCCGCTGAACTTCTCAAGGCTGGAGACAAAATCCTTTGTTTCAAAATCCACAAGCTAGTCGAGCAAATTTGGGCAAAACATGAAATACCAGAGGAATGGAAGGCATCTATGATATGCCCCATATATAAAAAGAAAGACAAATCAGTATGTGGGAACTATAGGGGCATGGCACTACTCAATACCTGTTATATGATCATCTCCAATTGCCTATTGGAATGAATAAAACCTCTAGCAACAGACATAACTGGAGAATAACAAGGAGTTTTCAAGCAGAATGATCAACCATGGACCGGATTTTTTTCCTAAAACAGGTCTGTGAAAAAATGTACGAATACAAACGAGAGATACATCTCACGTTTCTAGACTTCAAGAAGGCTTACGGCAGTATACACAGACATAGCCTGATTAGAAATATGACATAGTTAGGTGTATGAAAGAAATTGGTCAAACTGGAAGAGGTATGCCTAAATGACACAAAACTTAAGGTTAAGGTAGGCAATAAAATGACAGAAAGCTTCCAAGTTGTAACAGGATTACGCCAAGGAGATGGGCTATCACCTGTCATTTTCAACCTGGCGCTTGAGAAGGTGATGTGGGATTTCAACAAAGAAAACTTCCAGAGCATTCAGATTGGCAATGAACACATTACATATCGGGACTATGCAGACGACATTGCGCTATTAGCATGCACATGAGAAGATTTGTAAAGAAGTAACCAGACCCTGGAGTTATTGGCAGCTAGGATCAGTCTCCAAATTAGCTCTGAAAAGACTGAGTATATGACCATAGGAACAAAAATCCAAAACTCTCAAGATTTAATTGTGAAAAACACCAGGTGTAAACATGTGAAAGAGTTCAAATACCTTGGATCAATTTTTACATAAGTAGCATCAATTGAAGCAGAGATAAAAGCATGAGTGCAGGTAGCAAACAGATGCTATCACTCTCTAGACCCTGTGTTAAAATGTAGAACTGTCTCTCAACAACTAAAGCTATTGTTGTACAAGACATTAATAATGCCAGTAGTACTTTATGGTTCTCAAACCTGGAGCACTCGAAAACAAGACCTTAATCAACTGCTTACATTTGAAAGGAAGATCCTCAGGAAAATATTTGGACTAGTCCGAGATCAGACTACTGGAGAATGAAGAAGACGCCATAACATTGGATTAGAAGAGCTGTACAAGGAGCATAACAACTTGGGAGTGATGACAAGCAAAAGACTGCATGGGCTGGACGTGTAGTTAGAATGGAGGCAGCAAGGTGGCCCAAAATCACAATAAGCTGGATCACATCAGGCAGCAGACCAGTGGGAAGACCTAGAAAGAGGTGGATCAATGGAATGAGAGAACCATGGAAAACTGGAGACAGAGATGGATGGAGAGCTCTAACTGTGGTGGCATGCTGTCCACTGGGCCTGATCCCGTGAATGAATGATGAATGATTAATATTGAAGTAGAATAATCCTATCACTACCCTGGACCTGTAGGCAGAGATACAAAAGGTACTTCATCGTACTACAGCACTGATGGAAATTGCATTGGCCTTTTTTAACATGGTCACCTGCTAACTAATTTGTGTAAAGATGCTGATTCTTACCCACAGTAAGGAACAGATGGTTTCTTATGCTACTGAAAAGGCATGATATACAGTCAACTCATATTGTGGTGAGACCCCAGTGGTTGTCTGTACTTGCATGTTGTTGCAGCTAATTTTTGTAACTCAAATTGGTTTCCTAAAAAAATGGCGTGCAATAGAGGGTTAACACAGCACCTTTCAGTCGTAAACATGGGGGATGACTATGGATGTATTTTGGAAAATACCTAAACAAGAACAGGTATGGACAAATCCAGTCCCTCATGTGGACAAACTAAAAAAACTCAGCCATTTACCATCAAATCTCAAGCAAAATTTAATCATAATATCTGTGAATGATGTAGAACACTTTTTATTCATTCTTGATTTGATTGACCTGATTTATGAAGAAGGGCAATTGCAATCCCATTCAATAACATATGCAAAGTGAACATGCATGACAGTGTTCTGCAAAATAGTAACAGTGGAAACAACCAAAATGTTGGCACCCATACCACCTGCATAATGACAATCACACAGGAGGTAACTATGGTAACTGGGGAAACCAAGGACACAAATGAGGTTTTAAAGGGAACCACAAGGATAATTACAACAGACCAGCATATACCGAACAGAGGGGTTTTGGGAACAGATTCAAAATGTACCACCTGCATAATGACAATCACACAGGAGGTAACTATGGTAACTGGGGAAACCAAGGACACAAATGAGGTTTTAAAGGGAACCACAAGGATAATTACAACAGACCAGCATATACCGAACAGAGGGGTTTTGGGAACAGATTCAAAATGTAACTTCAGTGTGTGGTAATAACCAATACAATAATTGGCAAGGGCTGATCAGTGGTTGACTGCCAGGCAGTCCTCCTCCAGGTATCCACAACCAGTGGAACAGTAATTATGCACTGGGTGGAGATCATGGTCAAAGAGAATTTAATTCACAAGCATGGCAAGACAAAATCAGCAAAGTTAAGAGTGAAGACAACACTGTGCATATAGTGGAGGTTACCAAAGATGAAGAGATTACCGCCCCCCCCACCCCCCCACACTCCTGACTAATCTGGAAAACTAAAACAGTATGCGATGGGCATCTATTTGCACATTGAAGGGGGCATCGTACAATTAATTCCTAATTATTTTCTGACATATGATAAATAAGTGGATATCAAGTAGGGCTTGTGTCAGGAAAATCGGGACAATTTGGGAGAGAGCAGAAGGGAGTCTGTACAGGCACTAATGAATGCCAGGATAGCTGATTTAGATATCTAAATTGCACTGGATACAGGTACATTGACAGATGCAATCTAAAAAGGTTTATTTAATGTTACAAAAGTGAACACACAACTTCCTTTCCCTCTGCAGAACTGTCAGATCTTGGCTGCAGTAGAGAACAAATCCAAAGGGTTGAAGCTTCAAGCATTAATACCCATTATTAGCAAAAAACTTCCTTTAAAATGCATTTTTCTGGTGGTAAAAGCTTGTAGTTAACTGTCTTATTAGTATGGATACCTTCTGATACTACAAGGTACACAGTCACATAGGGTGGGAAAGTGTTTCTCTATAATTAACGAACAAAGGCTACCAGTGTATTTCATCAGAACTAGTAAAATAGAAAACAAACCTCTGCCAAATACAGACATTAGAGTACAGTTGTCGTATTTGGATGTATTGTTCCACAATGCACAAAAGATGAACCGCTACACAAAAGAAGTATGGATCCAGAACTAGTACAAGCAAAGGTAAATGAATCAGTTTGTTTGTTGGAAGACGAGAAAGAGGAACTACAGGAATTAATACTTTGGTATGCACATGTACTTCAAACATGCCCAGTAGCCATAAAACATTAAACCTATAAAATGGACATTTACCCATACAAAACGTTCTGTCTTTCATCATATCCCGTACCCTTGCCCAGGAAGGAGGCAGTGAGGAAGGAAATGGGACGATAGATTGGGGTATCATACAATGCACAAATTTGCCATCCTATTATAGCTATAGCCAAATCCAACAGTAGTGTCAGTTTTTTACTCAACGCAGGGAATATAAAGATCATTGTTCCTGTTAGGACATGTCCCAACAACTCAGGAAAACAATTACTACAGCTCCAGAAAAACCAATGCCTTATGATGCCTTTAAAGGAATCGTATTAGCAGATAACATTCCATGAAGGCAGTAGGAAGTACCAGCCTTTGAACATGGAGGCAGAAGCTATGAATTTTGTGTCTTGCCTTTCAGATTAAATGTGAGCACAGGTGTCCTCATTTCCATGTTAGAATAAGTTTTAGGTCCAGAAGAACGTAATGAAGTCATTGTCTCTGTGGATGACTTGCTAATAGCAACACCTACCTGGGAAGAGCATTTATGACGTTTGGGACAAGAACTATACTGATTCTCAGATTGTGGTGTTACAGCAAATTTAAAGAATTTTGGATTTGAGAAGGAAGATATGAAATTCCTAGGACACATCATATCACCCCAAGGTATTTTGCCAAATTTGGGGAAACTAGATGCAATCAGACATTTTTCCATGCCTCAGGACAAGAAACAACTCAAAGCTTATTTGGGCTTAGTGTCTATCTTTAGAAAATTTATTACTGACCAGTTGCTGAACAAAGATGACCTGTTAAACTTGTTGAGAAAGAATAACCAATGAAAAAGGCCAAAACAATGTCAATCAAACTTTGAAAACATCAAAGAAGCTCTACTCAATGCAAATATAAGGTGTACATAAAGTCCGGGAACACTTCCAGCTGGCCGCGGTGGTCTCGCGGTTCTAGGCGCGCAGTCCGGAACCGTGCGACTGCTACTGTCGCAGGTTCGAATCCTGCCTTGGGCATGGATGTGTGTGATGTCCTTAGGTTAGTTAGGTTTAAGTAGTTCTAAGTTCTAGGGGACTGATGACCACAGCAGTTGAGTCCCATAGTGCTCAGAGCCATTTGAACACTTCCATTTTTTTTTCTTTTTTTGCTATGTATAACGCCACAGTGTAGTTTGGTGATTTGCCAATAGTCAGCACTAGTCGCAAACAAGGTGAGTTCAGGTGTGGAGTGAGCTTTTTGTGTGCTGGAGTTCAACAAAAACATGTTGCCACAGTCGCTAATGCCTCAAATTCAATAGGTCTCTCCGTTCATCTTTCAGCAGGATGGTGCTCCACTCCATTTTCATTGTGAAGCTTGTGGGTACCTGAACATGAAGCTGCTGCATCGATGGATCCGCCATGCTACAGATGGGGGAAATGGCCACCCTGATCACCAGATCTCACTGTGTGACTTTTTTCTATGGGACACATTAAAGATCTGGTGTATGTACCACCTCTACCATGTGATGTAGCAGGGAGAGACGATACGGGAAGCAACTGACACAGTCGACGATGCCGTGCTGGGACGGGTATGACAAGAATTCGATTACCGTATTGATGTCTGCCGAGTCACTCATATTGAATGTTTGTAAAAAAAAATTCAGAGTTTCTCTTTAAAATGCTATATGTATGCCATCTGTACAATGTTTAGTTCTTAGGCGATAAATAATTGAAAGTGTTCCCGGACTTTATGTACACCCTGTATTTTTCATCACCCAGGCATGTCACAAGAGTTTTGTTTAACCACTAATGAGTCTTCACATGGTCTTGGGGCAAGTCTGTTCCAAATCACTGAGACAGATGGAACCAAACACCCAAGATAATTAGTTTTGCAAGCAGAACTGTTACTGAATGTGAGCTATAATATTCAGCAATGGAGGTCTCTCTCTCTAGTTTGGGTTTTTAAGAAATTCGAATTTTGTTTGTGGAAAAAACACACCAACGTCTACTGCAACCACCAATTACTTTCTTTTCTCTTGAAATGCAAATTGCTGCACAGAAAAATGGTCAGATGGTGTCTTTATTTGCAGGAATTCAGTTTAGAGATAGTATATGTCAAAGGTAAACAAAACACAATTGCTGTCACTTTGTCAAGGCTACCCAGGGGGTAAACGAATTTTTAGAACTCACTGAACAGAATTCTGAAAACAAAGTGAAGGAGATGATGATAATAACATAAGAAAAATTTATGCTTTTTTTAAACAAGTACTGTTTCACCAACATACACCTAAGCACGAATGGTGGTGTGTACGTTTATGTGAAAAGGTTGCAGATTAGCTCATTCATTACATTGACGATATGTGGGGTTATTACAGTGTTTCTAAACACACTGATAAGATAAACAAGTGCTGCTACTTCCCCAACATGCAGCGCCAAATTCTCCAAGTAATTCGAAAATGCATTACTTGTCAGAAGACCGAACACTCCAATGAATCAAAATTAATTGAACTGCATCCAGTAGTTCCATAAAACTTTTAGAATCAGTATCGTTGGATGCTCCCGGTCTTCATCGAAATTCAAAAGGGAGTTTGAAGTATTATTTCCCTTATGATGTTTTTCCCAAGTATGTTAAGTTGTATGAAGTGCGTTCAATGATCACCAGTTCTATTATTAGAAGAATTGCAGACGACTATCTATCAAGAGTACAGAGGCCACAGATATCACAATTCCATCCTGAAGCAAGCCCCACAGGAAGGGTGTTTATGAGTTTGATAGATTTATGCACTGCTACACACAACAGAAACATACAAAATGGGTCAAGTTTATCTTGCCATTTCAGCAAATCATTAATAACTTGCCACATACTTCAACAGGCTTTCATGTGAATACTCTTCATGGGGATGCAACTGTCTGACATCTTCAGGTAGTTGAAATGTTGTGGAAGTTGCACGCCATCTGGCAGCAAACCTGTTAATACTATTTACAACATATCCTCCAGGAAATCTTGAATAGTTACAACTGAATTAATGCTTGAGAAATGAGAACTCGACATGAGCGAAAAACCACTGGCTCAATTACCTAAGGGAGGTATGTCATTTGGGGGGAAAATCCTCCGTGTCTTGATTAATCTAAGAGATAAGACTAGGCAGAGAAAAAAGTCTTATGACAAAAGAATCGGGTGCAGTGTATAATTCCATATAGGACAAATAGCATTGCTACAAATGCACCCAAGTCTACCGAACATGGAAAACTTAATCATAGATAGCGACTATTATACACTGGCCCATTTGTAATTACTTAAGTCACTCATCCAGTCCTCTTATAGACTACTTTACCCTATAAATGTAAAGGACAAGAACCTTTATCCACACAAGGATCTGAAGGAATTTGTACGCTGAATAGGTTTGACAGTTGGTTAAACCAACTCATGAAGTGGTTATGCTTAGGAATAGTAAACATATTACATTATAAATTATGAAAGATGTTCACTTAGTTTTAGGATAAGTTCCTCTCTTGTAATTTACACACATAAAAAAAAAAAGTTTTGCATCATTGCAGTTCCCAGAACTCTTGAAGATAGATATTGACTGGGTATTACATCACAGACACAGTCTCTTTCACTGTTCAGGGATGTCATTAAACCAGCCCAAAGATGTAAACAACAATGCATGAGCAGCACCTATTAAATGGAGGGAGTCCAACAGTCAATCAGTTCCAATCATTCCACCAGGAAGGAGGTACACAGCTCGTGTTGCCTGTAGTTCAACCATGCCTAGACGGTCAATACAGTGGTTCGATCGTGTCCGCATTGTTACTTTGTGCCAGGTAGGGCTCTCAACAAGGGAAGTGTCCAGGCATCTCAGAGTGAACCAAGTGATGTTGTTCGGACATGGAGGAGATACAGAGAGACAGGGACTGTTAAATGACATGCCTTGCTCAGGTCGCCCAAGGCTACTACTGCAGTGGATGAGCACTACCTATGGATTATGGCTCGGAGGAACACTGACAGCAATGCCACCATGTTGAAAAATGTTTTTCGTGCTGCCACAGGGTGTTGTGTCATGACTCAAACTGTGCGCAATAGGCTGCATGATGCGCAACTTCACTCCTGATGTCCATTTTTGCAACCATGACACCATGCAGTGTGGTACAGATGGGCCCAAAAACATGTCGAATGGACCCCTCAGGATTGGCATCATGTTCTCTTCATCGATGAGTATAACATATGCCTTCAAACACACAATCCTTGGAGACGTGTTTGGAGGCAACCCAGTCAGGCTGAATGCCTTAGACACAAATTCCCGCGAGTGCAGCAAGGTGGAGGTTCCCTGCTGTTTTGGGGTGGCATTATGTGGGGCCAATGTACGCCACTGGTGCTCATGGAAGGCACAGAAATGGTTGTATGATACGTGAATGCCATCCTCCGACTGATAGTGCAACCATATTGGCGAGGCATTCGTCTTTGTGGATGACAGTTTACAGCCCCATCGTGCACATCTTGTGAATGACTACCTTCAGGATAACAACATTACTCAACCAGAGTGGCCGGCATGTTATCCAGACATGAACCCTATCAAACATAGATTGAAAAGGGTTGTTTATGGATGACTTTATCTACCAACCACTCTGAGGGATCTCCACCAAATCGCCATTGAGGAGTGAGACAATCTGGACCAACAGTGCCTTGATGAACTAATGGACATGAACCCTATCAAACATAGATTGAAAAGGGTTGTTTATGGATGACTTTATCTACCAACCACTCTGAGGGATCTCCACCAAATCGCCATTGAGGAGTGAGACAATCTGGACCAACAGTGCCTTGATGAACTAATGGATAGTATGCCACGATGAATACAGGCATGCATCAATGCAAGAGGGCATGCTACTAGGTATTAGAGGTACCAGTGTGTACAACAGTCTGGACCACCACATCTGAAGGTCACACTCTATCATGGTACAACATGCATTGTGTGGTTTTCATGAGCAATAAAAAGGACAGAAATGATGTTTATGTTGATCTCTGTTCCAATTTTCTGTACAGTTTCCAGAACTCTCATAATCGAGGTGCTACAAAACTTTTTTTGGTGTATGTATATGTGTATAAACAGAAATGAGATAAGTTGTTTGTTATTTACAATTTTGTTTGCTGACAAAAGGATGTTGTGAAAATCAGTAACAAGCTGAATTTGATTGCCATGATGCTGAGTCTCAACTGCACACATACACCTTCCAACCACAAACTGATATATATGGTGGGGAGAAATAAATGATATAGCATTATGATGATATGCAATGCACAAGTACTGTAGAAATATGCATCACAGGACAGTGACCCCAGCACACCTGCGAAGACAAAATGAATTCAACATGCTGCTCAATACGCCAGATGCTCAGCTAACTTTAGTATTTGTATACCAATTAGAATATACCCAAAAGCTTATGAATATAAATTGATTACTAAAATAAATACCAAGGTCTACATTATAAGAATAAAATTAATATAAGAAAAGAGAACTAAGATAAGGAAATTTACATGGAAGGAAAGAAGAAGAATAACAATGGGAAGAACTCTACACAATAGGCTAGTATTTACAATAAGTACACAAAAGTTTACGTTATGGCTATACACAAAATAAATTAAGCACTATAGTATAAGAAATTTGTATGTACCATGAAAGAATGAATAATTCTTGGGATATGCTCACACTCTGAATAAGCTGTGTGAGGGGATAATGACATTGTGCCTCACCTAGAAAGATACCTACTAGTTTCATGTTCACTCATTGTATGAATATGGAAGAGATGGAAAAGTAAGTCAAAACAACAGACAGGCTTTTAATATTTGCTATATCACAAAAAAAAGAGTTGAATTCTGAGAATCAGTCAGCAAAATAATGAACTAAAACCATCTGCATACTGAATGGAAATATATATGTTATAAGTGCGATATGTCGGTTGGCCTTGGAGCAATTACATACTTAGTTAATAAGTTGATATTAAGTTTTTTGACAGGGAAAGATGCAAGGATGTGTCTCAGTAATGAGAAGAGAGAGAATTTAGTTAGCTGATACCAAAAGAAACAGGCCACACCATGATATGAGTTATTATTTACATATAAATATGTGTTTTAATGGTGTGTGTGAATGTTAAGAAGTTATAGTATAGAAAATGTTGTGAAATGAAGTTGAGGTCATGTCGAGGATAAAAAAGGTCAATCTGTACATTGAAGAATACAAGTGACAAATATGAATGCCAACTGTAAGTGTTCAAGACACAATTACCCATGATCATCGCTTACCTGTATGTCCTTTCACGAATATTGCTTTTGACACAATTTCCGTAGCAAAATATTTACACATATACATATTACAGTACATGGGGGCTGTGAAGTACAATGAAGTATACTTATTATGGTACTTTTAAGCAAATGACATTAATAAACTTGTATGACACAACGGTGTTAAAATTTTATCTATAGAACCCCAAGCATTGAGTAAATAGTTTTTTGTAAAACACAAAGAAGCGTTCACAGAGAATTTGCTCAAATATTGTATGATGTGTAAATAATGGATTTCATCAGGAGATGCTTCTTTCCATTCCTTACCATAACTCCCTGTAGATTCATAGACCATCTCCTGGATTGCTTGTGTTGGAAACATGAGAATGGAGTTCTCTATTCATTTTTTTAGCAATCTTGAATGACAAATGCTTGAGTTAAATGAGATGATGGTGTTGGTATTAGTTCATGCATATCATCTGATTGCATACATGTATATTGTTTTTTCAGTCTTGACATGTAACATGTTTTGTAAATCGTGTAAACAAAGATTATGTCATGAGTTTAAAAGTCAAAGGGAGTACTAGCTCACCATAACAGTTGTAGACATATATGATTAATCAGTGATGAGAATATGAAACAACTTGTCACTGAAATGTTGCCTTATGAATTTTGAAGGTGAAAACAACTTCTTATATGTTATTCGTATCTATTTAAATATTGTTATGCAAACATGGTAAATAATGCAACAAATTTATGTGTAAACTTGTAAATAAGTGAAATATATTAGACCTCACATGCCAGCTAATGTAAAAATGACATTTGTGTGTAGTCAGATGGAGCAAATTTATGTCATGTTTTAATCTCTTTATGTAAGTCACATAAAATGTTATGCACATGTACAAAGAGATGTAAGGAGAACTGTATATGAAAATTTTTGTAAATTTCATGTAAATTAATTGTAATATAAATAAAGCTGACAAATGCAGGAGATAAATAAGATATAAACTTGGTCACAACTAAACGGATTTGATCCCCATAAAGGCCAAAATGTAGTTTAAATGGTACTTTCAAATGAAATTTGGCTATTTATGTTATGCACATTTGTAAAATGCACTGGATAAATGTTTCATCTGTTCCATTTCTGGCAAGACTGCATATAATTCTGCTTCAAAGACAGTAAATTCTTGAGGCAGTAGGATCTTAAGGGCATAATCGTGGAAAATGACAGAGCAACCAAAGATTCCCCCCCCCCCCCTCTCCCCTACACCCATTCATAAAGACAGCTACATAGTTGTGGTGCTCATATAAAATGTCAGAAAATATTCCATAGAAAACAGAAGCAGGAGTACAATCTCTCCTGTACTGCACTAAATCTAAAATGACACTGGGCCTCTGCAGTTACCAATGCAGCAAATGGTTAAAACCTTGGATCTGGGCTCAATTTGCTGCACACTGAGTGACTCCAGCAGATGCTGCAAGCAGATCGCAAATGGCATTGTAGCTCTTGGATGCTTGGAGAAGAGGTGTTCCAGAGGTGGACGAGCAATAGAATGGTATGCAGTGAAGTTGGAGCTGTGAGGAACTTACATGCTTGCTGCATGCTGGCCAGATAGTAAGTGGTGGTTCCCCAGCCTCAGCACAGAGACTGGGTATGCAGCTGTTCCTATAAGCACTGGGGGCCAGCTCAATCCCCTCATGGTGGACAGCATCAAGGATCTTCAAATAAGAAGGCCTCACTGAACCATACTCCGTGCACCCATAGTCCAGCCACGGATGCATGAAAGTCCTATACAAATGGAGCAGACACACCCTGTCTGCTCCCCAAGACCTGTAGCTATGGCGCTTTATGTTGTTCAATACCTCCAGGGTTCCAGCTTGCAGGTTTCTAAGGTGTGGCAATCACAACAATTTTGAGTCAAAAATGAGGCCCAAAAACCTCATTGTGTCTCCAAAATGTAGTATGGTTTCCCTCATATGCATGACAGTAAAAATATTAAGAGGACAATTAAGATAAACACACACACTTACCTGCAGAAAACTGAAAACCTATCTTTGCGGTCCACTCCTCTAACCTCTGTAGTGGGAGTTGCAACTAATGGTTCATTGTAGTGACACTGGAGGAGGAATAGAAAACTGCAAAATTGTCAACAAATAAGGAGCACTATACAGGACCCATTACCATAAATGTGATACTGTTTATGGCTATAGCAAAGAGGGTAACACTTAAAACAATGCCCTGCAGAGCACCATTCTCCCGCTCAAAACGATCTGACAGTGAGTCAGCAACTCGGGTCCTAAAAAGGTCGCTGAGACAGAAAAGACAATATGAAGATGGGGAAGTGGCCAGGTAAGCCCCATCAATGCAGTTGCATGAGAATACTGTGTCTCCAAGCAGTGTCATATAGAATCCACACTGAGGGTGGCTAAGGAGTTGTCTGGCCTCTAACAACCAGACCTGATTACAGTTAACCATTTGCACCAGGTGCTTTCCTAGGAAGCTCGTTAAGGCAATACTCTGATAACTACTGGGACATGTGTGGTCCTTTTCTGGTTTGAGGAAAGGTATCAAATGTGCCTGGTTGGGGAAGTTACCTGTCTGCTGTATAATATTAAAACATTCAAGGAGGATTTCCTTTGACACTGGTGGCAAATGTCAAATCATGCAGTACCTGATTTGGTCATGACTGGTTGCAGTATCATGAGTCTCAGAAAGGGCTGATTCCAGCTCTCACTTGGAGAAAGGGTAATTGTAAGACTTGGAATTGTTTGATCTGAAGCATCAATTTTCCTCTCTCTTCAGTTGCGCGGTAGTGACCAAATGTCAGATTCTTGCTGGCATTTGTAGTAGTTTGTGCAAAATTCTCTGCCAGCATCTGAGCAATGACACCGGATGCTGTTTGGAGACATCCCTGTTTCAGCACTGCTACTATCGGGAAAGAACTGAATTTGCTAGAAATCCTCCTGATAGCTTCCTATACTTTCACAGAACAAGTGTAAAGGTTGATACAGTCCAGGAAAACTCACCACGATCGTTTCTTGCTCTGTTTAATTACATGTTGAGCCTTGGCTCTTGCAACTTGAAAGGCTATGAGGCTGTCTGCTACAGAGCAGCATTTAAATTGTCAAAGAGCTGCAGGCCTGTCCCAGATAACTGAATGACACTCGTCTGCCTACCGAAGTTGTGGTTGCCTCCAAAGATGACCTGAGGACTTTGGGATGGATTAGTCATTGGCATGATGCATGTGTTCCACCCATTCCTGGATGCCACTACGATGTTCAAACACAGCCAGCTGAACAGCATCCAGTTAGCCCTGCCGACCATCCATGTTGGTGGCTTCTCTTCAGGTAGTGCTCCATCCAGTACGTGAACATTGAATAGGGCTTGGTCATCAGTGACCTCCACTTAACAGAATCTTTGAGGGCTGGAGAGCAGAAAGAGAATCGATGGCAGAGAATGACCCAGTAGCAGTGCAGAAAAGAGTGCGAGTACCTGTGTTGAGGATGCACATTTCGTGAGATGTCATGAGGCTCTGCAAAACCCATTGCTGAGGGCAAGTAGAGGTAAAGCTCTGCAAAATATGATGGGCACTGAAGTCTCCCAGTAAGAGAAATGGCCACGGGAGTTGTTCCACAAGATCTACGAGAGCCTCAGAATATATTGCATCTTATGGAGGTAGACACAGTGAGCAAACAGTGGGGTTCCGACAAATTATTTTCACTAGCAAGTGCTTGCAGCTCAGTAGCCAAGGAGAGAGCAATGGAGGGATGCATGTTATTGACCAAAACAGCAACACTTTCCTTGGCTCTATCGCCAGTCAAATCATCCTTTCGGTGAAGAGTACAGCCACGTAGCACATGGACATCACTGGCTTCAAAATGTGTTTCTTGAAAACACAGGCACAGGGGGCATTGCTGTACTGGCAGTTCAAGTTCCTCTACACAGGTCCTGAACCCATTAATGATCCACTGTAATACGGGAGCCATCTAGCAAGGGGGTAGCACTTCCACCTCGTCTTTCTGCCGGGGAGGGTAGCCCATAATGGCTGCGGGCTGTCTTGGGGCGAGATGATTGCCCCAGTCCAACATCTAGGTTCATTAGTTTTACCAAAGAGTCAAGAGAGATGTCAGATAGTATGACACTGACATCTTCTGACTGTTTACTTCCAAATTCTGACCATGGTGGACACTTGGCCTTTGATTTTTTGCCCTGGGTAGGCTTTGGAGCCGAAACCTCGGCAGTGACAGTGGTGCCACTGCACGGTGGACCAGACTGAACCTCTGGAGGAGCAGGGAGCTCCGCAACGTTAGTGACAACAGACTTGTCTGATGTTTTGTGAGGACGTGTGAGCTTTCAAGGAACTGCAGTGGCACAAGGGCATTGGAAAACACAGGTGCTGGTGTTGACACTAGCAGTCTCCATTTGGGTACCAGCACCAGTCTTCTGAACTGGTTGCTTAAGAGCAGATGCAGAGGAGATAGCAAACTTCGGCTCTGCACAGCTTTATAGACGTTTTTCGTCCCTCCGTACGAGATACATTTAGTTGTTTTTATTTCCTGTATCTGCCTTTCTACAAGAAAGATACTACAGTTCCCGTTCAAGACAGGGTACCACCAGAGCAGTTTATGCACTTTGGTGAAGATGAACAACCAACACCTTCGTGGGCGGTCTTACCACATTTACTACAAGTGGACGCTACCTTACAACCTGAGCAACCTGAGTTGGTGTGCCCAAAGTGCTGGCACGTAAAACAGGGCACTGGGTTAGGAAAATAAGGGCTGCATGTTGAGGCAGAAGAAACCAGCCTTAACATGCTCTGGAAGCTTTGTCCTGCTGACAGTCAGTATAAATGAGTCCAATTTCATGAAATAGCCATTCACCCATTTCATTACGTTCTGTACATCAGCGATACCTTCCTGGGACCAATCATCTTTCACTTCTTCTCAGGAAATGTCAACCAGATCCCTCTAAGTCACAACACCTTTTCTATATTTCAAGTTGGTGTTCAGTTCATTTTCTATTGCATACTCCGTGAGGCACTGAGCTTTTTGGATATTCTTCACTTGTTTGGAATTGGATGTTTTACCAACATGGTTCCGTTTCACAAGCACTTGACAGATTTTCAACGTCCAGCAATTCCCTCTAACCCTTTTTGTATGTAGAAATGTGACTCTTTCTGAAAGCTTCCCCCTTTCAGTTTAATTATAATAAACACATTCCGACCACCAGCACGCATTATGTTACTCGATACTGACAATGTCTGTGTGATGCTCAAGTCTGAATGACTGGCTACACGAGCCCTTTTGTTTAACTGGGTGTTGGTACCTACTAGTGACCCATACTTTCCACTGCAAGGAGTAAGAGAAGATTTCGAAGGATCTGTGCTGGTTCCACGAGCAGCTAGGGAAATAAGGGTCCACTCAGACAGAGCCCCACATGCCTGAGTAAGTCTTATACAACTGAGGTGTAGCAGTATCCCCACAGGTCGCCCGTTAACGACTGTTCCACCTAACAGCCACGCATCTCATCAATATGCAGCACACCTAGAGATTGGTTTATTTTTTTAGAGGTTTATTCCATCCCTGTGATCCGAGCAGTCAGGCCAAGATTCCCGTTCCCTGAGACGCACAACGTTCCACCGCCGAGCTGCACGGTGGTTGCGGAAGCGTAACCAGAGCTAACGGTGATAGAGGACTAGCAGCACTACCAGGAACACTGGGGCTGCCAACCCCATACCAGCAAATGAATGCTGAACCCCTGAGGGGACGAGTGAAATTGCTGAATTGCTGCTGGCCAAAGTATCTGCCGGCCACAAACCTCAAAATAATCCACATTATTTGCACCTCCCTTATGTCGCTAATGTTTAAATGATTAGTATATCTTGAGTTTCAGCGTTGTGTTGATTCAAATCATTACATGTGTCCTACCCCGTCAATTAGCCCTGGGGTAATGAACTGTGAAATTGTACAATCTTTAGAGGAAACTGAAATATCTCCCTCCATTGAACTTTTGTTGTGATAACAACTCACTGTGACAAAATTTTATAAAGCAAATTGTTACAAAACTTTGTTATCTTACACCTTTTAGTAATTTCAAAGATTTCTTCTACCGAAAATTGCCCTCCATTACATTATGCCCCTTTTAGGTATCAGCATAGCCTGTCCAGAGGAACTTTTCATGCCTTCTACCATTTTATTGTCAAATCAAATTATGATTCATAAGTGGCTCCAATGGGAGGAGGAGGAGTGTACATGGTGGGCAGTCAGACTGAGTGGAAAGGTTTATTGGAATGTTTGGTGTAATTTAAAATTCTTATTTTCTCTTTCAATTCCTCTGGTGCCCAGTACAGTCAAACTGCCACTTGGCCCACTTGCACCAGAGCTGTGCCTGGGCCAGGGCTGGTGCAATACTGTATGTGTCTACATACCAAACTTACACACACACACACACACACACACACACACACACACACACACACACACACACACAAGTCCATGTGAATAGTATTTCCACGCCGAGAACTGCTGACTCTTCAAAAGCGTCGCTGATGGAGGGACATTATCGAAGTACCCTCTCTGGTGGCAAATAAGAGAGCAGTTTCTAACACACAATTCAACAAAACCTGACGTTTTAATTTCACAGAACGGGCATATGATTAGTGAAACTGAACAGTTCAAATTTCTAGGTGTTCAGATAGATAGTAAGCTGTCGTGGAAAGCCCACGTTCAGGACCTTGTTCAAAGACTTAATACTGTCATTTTTACTATTCGAACGGTATCAGAAGTGAGTGATACTTCGACACGAAAGTTAGTCTACTTTGCTTATTTTCATTCGCTTGTGTTGTATGGTATTATATTTTGGGGTAACTCTTCCCATTCAAGAAGTATATTTTTGGCTCAGAAACGAGCGGTTAGGGCAATAAGTGGTGTGAGTTCACGAACCTCTTGTCGACCTCTGTTCACGAGTCTGGGTATTTTGACATTGGCCTCTCAGTATGTATATTCCTTATTGTCGTTTCTTGTTACCAATATTAGTTTATTCCCAAGAATAAGCAGCTTTCACTCGGTTAATACTCGGCAGAAATCAAACCTGCATTTGGATCGTACTTCTGTAACTCTTGTGCAAAAAGGTGTGCAGTATACTGCTGCATCCATTTTCAATAAGCTGCCACTTGAATTCAAAAATCTTAGCAGTAACCCACGCGCTTTCAAATACACTCCTGCAAATGGAAAAAAGAACACATTGACACCGGTGTGTCAGACCCACCATACTTGCTCCGGACACTGCGAGAGGGCTGTACAAGCAATGATCACACGCACGGCACAGCGGACACACCAGGAACCGCGGTGTTGGCCGTCGAATGGCGCTAGCTGCGCTGCATTTGTGCACCGCCGCCGTCAGTGTCAGCCAGTTTGCCGTGGCATACGGAGCTCCATCGCAGTCTTTTAACACTGGTAGCATGCCGCGACAGCGTGGACGTGAACCGTATGTGCAGTTGACGGACTTTGAGCGAGGGCGTATAGTGGGCATGCGGGAGGCCGGGTGGACGTACCGCCGAATTGCTCAACACGTGCGGCGTGAGGTCTCCACAGTACATCGATGTTGTCGCCAGTGGTCGGCGGAAGGTGCACGTGCCCGTCGACCTGGGACCGGACCGCAGCGACGCACGGATGCACGCCAAGACCGTAGGATCCTACGCAGTGCCGTAGGGGACCGCACCGCCACTTCCCAGCAAATTAGGGACACTGTTGCTCCTGGGGTATCGGCGAGGACCATTCGCAACCGTCTCCATGAAGCTGGGCTACGGTCCCGCACACCGTTAGGCCGTCTTCCGCTCACGCCCCAACATCGTGCAGCCCGCCTCCAGTGGTGTCGCGACAGGCGTGAATGGAGGGACGAATGGAGACGTGTCGTCTTCAGCGACGAGAGTCGCTTCTGCCTTGGTGCCAATGATGGTCGTATGCGTGTTTGGCACCATGCAGGTGAGCGCCACAATCAGGACTGCATACGACCGAGGCACACAGGGCCAACACCCGGCATCATGGTGTGGGGAGCGATCTCCTACACTGGCCGTACACCACTGGTGATCGTCGAGGGGACACTGAATAGTGCACGGTACATCCAAACCGTCATCGAACCCATCGTTCTACCATTCCTAGACCGGCAAGGGAACTTGCTGTTCCAACAGGACAATGCACGTCCGCATGTATCCCGTGCCACCCAACGTGCTCTAGAAGGTGTAAGTCAACTACCCTGGCCAGCAAGATCTCCGGATCTGTCCCCCATTGAGCATGTTTGGGACTGGATGAAGCGTCGTCTCACGCGGTCTGCACGTCCAGCACGAACGCTGGTCCAACTGAGGCGCCAGGTGGAAATGGCATGGCAAGCCGTTCCACAGGACTACATCCAGCATCTCTACGATCGTCTCCATGGGAGAATAGCAGCCTGCATTGCTGCGAAAGGTGGATATACACTGTACTAGTGCCGACATTGTGCATGCTCTGTTGCCTGTGTCTATGTGCCTGTGGTTCTGTCAGTGTGATCATGTGATGTATCTGACCCCAGGAATGTGTCAATAAAGTTTCCCCTTCCTGGGACAATGAATTCACGGTGTTCTTATTTCAATTTCCAGGAGTGTAGAAACTGAAGAGTTTCCTCGTGGGTCACTCCTTTTCTGTCCAGGAGTTCCTTGAAAAATTAAGCTGATTCTTGTTGTACTGCGGTCAATGTTTACTTAGACTTATGGGCTCACTTTTTTTCAGGTTCGTGAACATTTATTTTTGGCTGTTATTACATTTATGTTGTAATTTAATGTACTGACACGTTCCATAACCTTGGAGATTTGCTCCTAAATTTGGTCCTACGGAACTATACTTGTAAATTAAAAAAAAAGGAATGGTTACGTGGGGGTAGGGGTCAGGCTGGGAGCTTTACGGGATCACTCTTGTCCGCTAGCTCTCACCCGTATCCACACGTTCTCTCCTGCTCATCTCTTGGGCATCATACTCCATCAGTCTGGCTGTGGTAGCCACCACAGATCATCACATGTAACCCTTAGTAGTAAATGACGGAGCAATAAACTCCAGCCACGGGGAAGGAAACCCCTGGTTTCACATTTTTAACAAATTTTCTGACACTCCTCAGTGCCCATTCCTGCCTAAGTCCTAGTCTCAGTCCATTCAAACACAGTTCAGTTATTATACGGATATAAAAATATTAATGTAAGGCAACAAAACGATAATGGCAAATGCAACAAGCTGCAAAAATTCTTCACACTTATTTTATTAGAAAATAAAATATCTACTAACTAACTGAAAAATGGTAAACTGTACTTAACTATCCAGTTTATAAAGACAGTTACAGGCCTCATAAAATTTTCATTCCTGCGATGCAAAAAGTTGAGTTAATTTACGTATGTTCCTTAATTATTTCTAGAGCCAGTCGTTAATTTTCATAACAAGATTCCCGGTCATTAATCATTAGTTACAGAGCAACGCAGAAGTCACAACAATGCTTCACGCGACCTTAGAATCAACATGATATCGCTCAACTAAGTTTTCCGAAGCAATTTTAAGGCAAGGCGCCTGCGACGGCGCGGTTACCCCGCGCGTGGTGTCTGAAGTATTGATGAGCGTTGCTACTGTTGTGTGGCAACGCGATCTTTGGACAGTGCCATAGTGCCCGTAGGGTACAATCTGTTTGACGAAAGGGCAGCTGGTATAGCGACCAGGCCATCTGGCTGGACAGGAGAGAACCTGTGTTCAATTTCCAAGCGCAGTTTTCATTTGTGTTCTTTTATCCACCGAAACTGTTAGGATTAGGAGTTCAGTAACATAATAAGTAAGCACATCTATGATACACGTTATGTAAACATTCAAAGCAAATATATTTGCGACACAAAGAACTGATAATGAATGCAATCTTCTCAAAACTATATCGTTCATTTCGACGATTTGACGGAAAACAAATTTAGTTTACATTTAAAAATCTTTCCTTTTCGGAAATGGATTTTAATACATACCACACATACTATGACATCGCCTGAAAAATGGGTGCTGAAAGCTGTTTATGAATCATGCTAAGTACCGTTGGTGCTTCCGAACGGTTGCGCAATTTCCGTTGGGTTTCCAGAAACTAATCGTAGTTTTGAATCCTCCACATGAAGTTACAACATGTCACCTACCGCTCGATTTGCAGTAATAACATATTGCATGTGTTATACTTATATGACGTCATATATTTGTATGTTTATTCTCAGTGTTATATGTGTGATTGTAAAGTTTCTGTTGTGTTTTTCAAAGATTCTTTGGTATCTGTTTCATGTCGAAGGAGAACGCCATAACAGACGTCGGCCCCATCTTCGGCGCTGCCACGAAGCTGAAGGCTGACCGCTATTGCACACCAAGCGAAGGCCATCACGCTGCAAGATTCTGTCGGCGTGTGTCGGCACTCTGATTCACATAAGATGAAATGAATTTAACTGTGTACAACAAACATAATGGTCGATCAATGATGCAAATGGAAATTGTAATGATGATTGGTTAGTTCTTGTCTTGACGTCATACGACTAACATCGATGTTAACGTAATACTTATGATGAAATAAAATGCGTCGGTGGATGTGAGAATTTATTTATTTAACCATCACGAGTTTTCTAAAGTGAATGCATATCTGAAATAATAATTTGAATTTGAATGACTGCACGACGACAATATTGATTTTTTTTTGTGATCAAGTGTTATTGAAAATTTTGAAGTACTTGACGTCTGAAGTGAATCTGCGGTCCATAGTTAAAAGCTAGAGTAGAGATAACACCCCAACTACAAATCTTTGTGAAGTCACGGAACTTTTGTGAAACGGGTGACACGCAAAATGATTGAAGTTTTCTCTACACATCCGAGCTTGCAGAAAGTTAATCTGTTTCATGATAAAAATTTACTTCCGGCAACGACGGCGTAGTATGTCAGTGTTGGCAACGACCGGCTGTGAAGTAAATACTTAATGTTTTTCCTACTCTGTGATTGACAGATTCTTGTGCGCTCTAAATGGATATGAAGTTCCATGCTTTTTGACAGAGCATAGAGGAACGATGCGGGAGACCCGCCCTGCCGTACAACGCAGGGTCCTAATGGAGGTGGCTGGCCGTTGCCTTCCTCCGACCGCAATGGGGATGAATGATGATGACGACACAACAACACCCAGTCATCTCGGGATAGGTGAAAATCCCTGACCCCGCTGGGAATCGATCCCGTGACCCGCGCTCGGGAAGCAGACACGCTACCGCGAGACCTCGAGCTACGCTCAGTAAATTAATATTATTATCCTTTTAAAGTGAATATTTCGTAAAAAAACGTTTGTCTTAATATGAAAGTCACATACTTCCCAGCATTCAGCGGTCATTGCCAACATCAGCACACTACGCCACTGCTGCCGCAAATCAAATTTAAGCTATCTGGTAACTGACTGAAGTAATTCAAATCCGTTGTGGTGCTCCCCTCTGGAAAGAAAGTCCGTAAGGGTCAGGCTGTTATTATATGTACGTGATTAAAAGTTTTCGTCCACTGGGTGCACGTACAATGTTTACTGATGCTGTATGTTAAAATAACATAATAAGAGACGTGGCACAGCAGTTTCGTTTTGATATGCAGTTTTCTCAAACTTTAGTGTTGATATTGTGTCGGATGTAGTTCATCACTCACATGACCAAAACTGATTGATTAAATGGGGAATCCAGCCATTTCAGGAGTATGTCTCCTTCTTGATCTCGTAAACACAAGTCTGTTATCCGAAAATGCACTACAGTGTTTTGCATCTTTAAAAGTTTATGCAAAGTAATTTGTCCTACTCAGAATGTTCCTAGTGCCCTCCATTGTTATTTAAGCATGTAACACATCGTTTAATCACTGATTTACGTATCTTGTCATATGACTTGTTGTGGGTTGGCAGGAGAGCCAACACCGGTATGAGAGGAAGCCGAAAGGCACGCGTTTTAGCTCACGCAGGCTGGCGTGAGGTCTGGAACAGGACAAGGAAATTAGACTAGCAAAAAAGGGCGTAGCTGGTGGAATACTGAAGTTTAATCCGTAAATGGTGAACGTCGCTCTTGACGGTACATGTTCTACAGTATCAATAGTAACTGATAATGGCGCCTTGCTAGGTCGTAGCAAATGACGTAGCTGAAGGCTATGCTAACTATCGTCTCGGCAAATGAGAGCGTATTTTGTCAGTGAACCATCGCTAGCAAAGTCGGTTGTACGACTGGGGCGAGTGCTAGGAAGTCTCTCTAGATCTGCCGTGTGGCGGCGCTCGGTCTGCAATCACTGATAGTGGCGACACGCGGGTCCGACGTATACTAACGGACCGCGGCCGATTTAAAGGCTACCACCTAGCAAGTGTGGTGTCTGGCGGTGACACCACATGACTTCCCATTATTATCAAAAATGTTTTCAAATTCTTGTTAAATGAAATCCCATAAATGCTGTAGCTTTAATGGTTTTGTAGCGAAAACGTTGTCTTTCAGTGTCTCCCACATTGAAAAATCAGTCGATGTGAGGTCCATTGCTCTTGGAGCTCAATTGACTTTATTGCACCTGAAAACTGTCATTTAAACATGCACAGACGTGTCATTCATAGCGTGGTGGAGCTCCACCTTGCTGCAAATGAGGTTGTTTCTTACAGCTCCAAGCACAGACGTATTGTCTAACTGAACACGTTAATAACTTCTCTGAACATTTCATGACGTGCTGCCGCAGTCACGATCGCATCGATAAAGTAACGGCCGTTCACTGCTTTGCTGCATATACAAGACCAAACCGAACCTGTAAAAACAATTACCTCCTCAACAACACTTTCAGAAGACAAGTACACTCAGTTTTAGTTTTTAAACCTTCCACTTGACTTAAAACATGCTGCATCAGACCACATGATTGTTTTGCAAAAGTTAAGAGTCACTTTCCCTGCTGCGACTCAGAGAATCCCGTCTTCGATGACGATCATGCCGTTTACGGCGTGGGCTTCAGGTGTAACACTTTAAACGTTCTCGTTGAGCTTCTGTAGTTGCTTAGAATCTCTTCTTGCAGATTTCTTGAGTGGTCGTATGAAAGTCTTTGCAATGAGCTGCAGATTTTCATCAGTAGTTAGTAATGTTGGGCGGCCATTGCGAGGTATGTCAGCTACAGAACCTGTCACCTCTAACCTGTGATTTGATTTGTAGTTAGCTCGCCTACATCGTGGCTGAATTTGCAGGAAGTTTTCAATGAAAGATTGTTTTTCATCTTAATTACATCCATCCCATCCGTAAAGTAAACTTTGTAACGTTCTGCTCAATTTTTTTTTTTCATAATTTACGGTTTTCACGCTTACAATGTGATGCACAGATGACGCCAAAGCTCAGATTGTCACCTGTTATTAACAAATTATCTCTCATATCATCTCCGAAACAGATTTCACTGTGCACAGGTTTCGCAATTTTTCAACGTGGGGACAGAAATGTGCAGCAGTTAACTGAGTTATGTCGCACACAGTGCTCTTAAAAAATTTCGTGCTGTGTGATTAGAAAACTATTTTAGGTAGTATTTTGCAAACAAATACATAAAAAATAACTTTAAAGCTTTTCATATTGTGATTTATTTAACAAGACAAACCTTTTAACAAACTATTAAATATATGAGACATTACATACAATGCTGTCTTATTGTTTATATGTTTTATAGTTTTGGGGATACGTAACGATTGGTTTTTAAAGTTTTTTGTAACATTGTTCACACTTTAAGTATTATCATGTTAAGTCCCCATTTATACGCGAAGGCAGACTCTGCCTCAAAATATAAAATCCTCTTTTTTCTTCAAAATATTTTTTTAAAATATATTTCTTTCCTGTTGCATGACAGGCTGCGTCACCATAACGAAGTCTTTGTTCATTGCATACCACTACACTGCCTCCTGAAGACCCCACGAGTGCAGAAAGCAACGGACTCTGCATCGCTGAAGGAGTGGAATGTGGGTCCCCACCAGAGAAGCTCGTCGCAGTGACTTCCACCGAGTTCATAGTCTCCCAGTGTCTTTTACACTGAGGTCTTCGGACGAATAACGGTGAATTTTGAGGACCTCATTGGTCAATCCGACGGCGAGGCATCCAGCCCACAGAAACACAATAAACCGAGGAATATAAGAATGGCTGCACTGGAGATTTGGCGGGGCGACGCTATCAGCCGTCAGAGACACACGAGGTCCGGCGCCGAACAGGAAAAAACGGAAAACTGAAAAAGTTTATAAATTGTAGAGGTCGTAAAACGACCAGACTGTGGTGGGCCGCGCACTGGTGCTCAGCCACCGCTCCACCGTCAGCTCGGCAGCGCACAGCCGCAGTGTGGTGTCGCGGCAGTGGCGGCGCTGGCGGCGCTCCGCCTCCCGCAGCGGCAGCCGGCGGTGTGTGCTCCGGGCGTAGCGGAAGGGGGAGCGGGCGGGCGGCTGCCAGCTGGACGCACTGCTGGGGCTGGTCTCCAGCTGCACCTGGAGTCCAGACGGGGGGCACTCGTCACTGGTCTGCGTCTCCTCTCTCTCTCGCTCACACGCACACACATTATTTGGACAGTACGTGAACTAAACTGTATGGCCAAAAGATATGCGAACGGTTATCCTATTTAAATATGTGCTGTGTATGACTCCCAAAGTTTTCGGCTAGATGTTACGTATGGTACGGGTGTAGGCACTGCATCTGAACTGTCTGTCAGAGGCTGTCACGTAGTGCACCTGGCTGCATGTCGCGAGATGACAAACTTGGAACGTGGGATGATAATGGGTACCAGATGCACTGCTCCTAGCATATCACAGATTACACAAGAACTCGGGAAGCCAGATGCATAAAACCACCCACATGATAACTAGAAGAACTTTATGTACGAAAGTCGCGTCGCCTTCACAGAACCGTACAGGGAGATTGACGGTCCGCTCATAGCCAGATTGCACGCCATTTGAATGAGGGGTGGGATGAACCCATTTCCATCAGGACTGTACGGAAGCAAACGAAATGTCTAATCTTCAGCAGGCAACGACTGACTCGTGTCATAGTGCCTCGCCATGACTCTTCAGTACACCGTATGTCTGTGAGGGAGTAAGGATATTACGGTAACTGTGACTGGAGGATCTCCCAAAATGGATGCACGGGTGTAGAAGTTTCCATATACAGCTTGTAATTGCTTAATCACGAGTGAGAAAATCAGTACAATTTCGTAAACGTAGAGAGAAAGACAAACAACAGTGCATTCGTCGATTTCTCTGTATGGAAACAGATGACAATCTATCTATACTGATATACGTCTTAAGGTCCAGTTTAGTTAATTATCAGCTTTAGTAGAGAGAATATATGGCTAATTATAGTGTACGTACGTGGTCAGAGACAGTTGAAAAGCTTGTGAGGGTGTTGCAGGAGACATTGTACTGAAAATAACTGCTAAAAATAATTCTGTACGTTACACCGTTATTGAGTTATTTAGCATTCAAGTTACCCAATCAGGTATGGCTGTCAATTCAGTTACATTCCTAGGAATTACAATTACGAACAGCTTAAATAGCTCATATTATGGGGAATGCAAACTCAAGCAACTGCAAACGCTAAAATGCGGTAATGGAGAGACAGGGGGTCCGTTCATGAGTAACAACTTATTGAAATGCTCCTTATCAGTTAAAACACGGCTATTTCGGAAATGATTGATTTTATGGTAGATGAGCAAAAACTATGTTTTTTCGGTTTGTGCAAACGAAACAATGAATATGTTCAGCGACAGTCTCTAGTAGCCTGCTTGAAATTTGCGCGCGCGAACACCTGATTGGTGAACTTCAATGCTAAATAACTGGCAAACTACGAACGTATCGATTTCTTTTCTTAACATATATTTCTTACCTCAGACTCCCCTGCAACATTCTTACAAGCTTTTTCAGACTGTTTCTGACCATCCTGTATAAAGGAGAATCTTTTACAATAATGCTTCTTCTGTACATGTTCACCGTTGCGGTATCAAGTACTACTTCAGCCACTTTCCACTTTGCTTTTCTCTCGCCTTACAGAACATTCATTCGACCGATCCGAGTAAGATTAACACAAGAGTCTGTGAGACAGAAAGTGATGTGTCGGCAGCTGGGCCAACACCTTGTAGATCGAAGTGGCTGAAAGTGCACGCTAAACTAACGCAGACGGGCTTGAAGTACTGGAACAGGATAAGTAATTAAGGCGTTGAAGAAAAGTACGTAGCTGGAATAATATACTTAACTTTAATCTGGTGTTGTGGTACATCACACAAAGGAGACTTTAATTACAATCACTGTAAGTCTAATGGCGCCTTGCTAGGTCGTAGCTATGGACTAAGCTGAAGGCTATTCTATCTGTCTCTCGGCAAATGAGAGGAAGGCTTCGTACGTCTAGTCGCTAGCTATGTCGTCCGTACAACTGGGACGAGGTCTCCTCAGTCTCTCGAGACCTGCCATGTGTTGGCGCTAGGTTTGCTATCACACAGTGGCGACACGCGGGTCCGACATGTACTACAGGACCGCGGCCGATTTAATCTACCACCTAGCAAGTGTGGTGTCTGGCTGTGACACCACAGAAAGGATCTATTAAAGGGCGGCGTGTTTCGTCAAAGGGGAGAAGTAATGACACTCAGCAAACGGTACAAAAGAGCCGTTGTGCATCGCAGAGACGGGTATTGTTGAAATTTCGGGAGGATGGTTTCCGTTAAGAGTAGGCCAACATGTTACTTCCTCCCACAGAATTATGTGTCGAGAAGTGAACACGATGATAAAATCACAAAAATTAGAACCCATACGGAGGACTACAGACATTCATTCTTCCCTTGCGCCGTTCGAGAGTGGAACAGGAGAATGGGGGCTAAAAGATAGTGGGGCAAGGAAAACCGTAAGTTAGAAACAGTAATGTGGCTTGCGGAATATAGTCATGAATGTAGATCTGCGGAAAGTGGAAACTGTCTCTGAATAAAGAAAAGTGTGAGGTCATCCACATGAGTACGAAAAGAAATCCATTAAATTTCGATTACACGAAATATTACTGAAATATAAAGACTGTCAGTTCAACTAATTAACTAGGAACTGTAATTAGGAGCAACATAATCGGGAACGATCACGTAGATAATGTTGTGGGGAAGGCAAACCAAAGACTGAAATTTATCAGCAGAACTCTTAGAAGAGTTTGCCTACGAGTACTGCTGTGCGGTGTGGGATCTTTACCAGGCAGGATTGACGGAAGACATCGAAAAAGTCCAAAGAAAAGCAGCTTGTTTTGAATTATCGTGAAATACGGCAGAGAGCGTCACGAGTGAAATAAGCTGTGGCGGCAATCATTAAAATAAGGGCAGTTTTCGCTGCGGGTATACCTATTGACGAAATTTCAAACATCAGCTTTCTGCTCTGAATGCGAAAATATTTTACTGTCGCCAGCGTACAGAGAGATAGATAATATCCTTGATAAAATAAGTTAAATAAGAGCTGGTAAAGAAAGATTTAAAAGTTCAGTTTAATTCTGATGCGCTGTTAGAGAGTGTAACGATAGAGAAGAAAACTGAATGTGGTTCGAAGAATCCTCTGCCCGGCTCTTCAATGTGTATTGCAGATTAGCTACGTAGTTGCAGATGTAGATGTGTTTTGTCAGTTTGAAAAATCAGCAAGTTCATTGTGAGGTATGCAGCAAACTTAATCACATATCATCCATTCCTCGCCCCCCCCCCCACTGCCCCGCCCCCCCCCCCCATCTTCAGCGGTAGCAAACTAAATAAATGTTAGAATGAGAAAGAATGTTCTTAGAACACTTATTTTCAAAATGCTGAAAGATGAATATTTAGTTTTTGTAAATAAACCGAGAATTAATGAGTCAATGAGACAATTGGTACTGCTTATTTCTAACAACCTCTTTTATAAAATGATGAAGCAATTCTCAGTGTATGAGGGTAGATACTTGATACAAAACATGGTTTCTCTGCTACACTTGCTCCGTCCAAGCCCTCAACTTCCATTTAAAATCAACCAAGTTGAAATGGATGCACTATACTTGAGGTTACTGTTTGTACATCACCTAATTCTTGGACTCCATACTTCTGACCTGACAGACATTGAAATACATCACCCTGCCGTTCCTTTGTGCATGACCACTGTCACTAATAATAACAATAATTACAACACTGTGTAAGCTCTATATGTGTTTCTGTTGTGGTGTCAATAGTTTACTTGTCTCCTGAAAATTGAGTAATGCAGCAATTTCACGGTCTGTCATGGAATCTACCCAATTTGAGGTGGCGTTTTCATGAGAATATTTGACTTGGTTGATATACGCGTCAAAGTTTTACTGTTGTACATGCATGATACAAAGTATGTGTGCAGTGGGTCAGCTACGTATCCGAGGAAGATGTTCATACCTTCGTTTCACTAGCTAAACGACCAACACATGGTCTCACATGGCAATGCTAGTATTTGAAATAAAAAATGAGGTATTTACCGGTAAATCGTGTAATAAGCATTACAGTTTTACAAAATAGTGAGCTTTCTCAAATAATTTAGCTCCATCATCGTAACACAATTGGACCTGTCTGTTTACAGCTCTCATAAAATTTCATTTTACCCTCAGGGAATAATAGCCTCCACGCTGGGAACCACTGATTTAGATTACAGCGACTACACCGAGAGCCCCGACCACTCGTGCTGACTCACCCAGCTCGTAGAGGCCAGCGCGCAGTCGAAACGCTCCTCTCGCTCGATGGCGCTCCTCCTGGAACGCGACCGCCAGTAGAACAGGTCGCCCCGAGAGCTCCTGGTCCACGGCGCGGGGCTGTGGAGGATCACCGAAGCGCTTGGCGACCCGAGGTACGAGGTGCGGCCCAGGCTGGCAGGGGGGCCGACCCACCAGTCGCGGTCCCCACAGGCTATGGCCCAGAGGCGCCGGATCGCGCGCCAGATGGCGACCAGGGAGGGCGGCCGCTGGTCTTCCCAGGGCCAGTCCGGGCTCTCGTGCAGGCCCAGCCTCTCCAGGAGGAGGTGGCCCAGCGCCGACAGCAGGTCCACGCTCGTCGTGCTGCGCGACACACTGGCCGTCACACACTCTACACGCACTAGCTGCAGCTGGCGTGGTGACAGGGAGCAGTTCTGGGATCGGGGCGAAAGGGGCTTAAATATTCATCGTACGATGAAGTACCCCAAACAACTGAAATTATTTTTTGAAAGCTATATATTTTCAAATTGTTTGCAAAACCACGTTATCCCATTAAAAATACTTCAGAATTACAACTGATACACTGTACCACCGGTGCTTCTTCCACTGTTTCGAAAATTTTCTGTAGCCATCTTTCGAAATGCTGGCAGCTCCTTCCCTGGTTTCCTTCTTGCCGTCTTCAGCGTTGTCAAAGCGTTGCACAGTGCCAGGTCAGGCAAGTAGGGTGCGTGGGGCAGTGGAACCGTGGCATTTTTAGCCAAAAACTCGATGTTGGTTTTGATTGTCAGTCAGAAGCCGAGGAACAAACTTGTCAGCAGACTTTTTAATTCTCAAATCTTCTGTTAAAATCCGCTAAACCGAGCTGCAAGATAACCTACTCATCTCTGACAGTTGACCAATTCTCTGTCGACGGTCTGTGAGCACAAGTCTCGAATTTTCCAATATTTTCTCGATTTGCGCACTCGATCGACGTCCAGAACGAGCTTCGTCATCACTCGACATGTCGCCATTTTTAAATCGAGCAGACCATCTCATACACTTGAGTTTTCCCCCTGGCGTCTTCTTGGTAAGCTGTTTTCAAGATTAAAACAGTTTCAGCAGCATTTTTACCGAATAGAAAACAAAATTTCACAGATGCAATTTGTTCACTTAATCTTCCTATAATGAAAAACGAAATAGGAACAAAATAGCACTGACACGCCTAGCGGCAGAAATGCGTACTGCACAAGCTCCGGGTCACACATACTACGATTTTAATAATAAAAAATCCATAAAGCTGTCATGTGTGTCTGCTTGTCTGTTTGCACATGCTTCTACAAAACTACCAGACGGATTTGCATGAGGTCATCACAGGTAACTTGCGCTTAGCTTGGGGGACCGTATAGGCTTTATTTCATCAAAATCGGATCACGGTATAGAAAGATATCGTACCTGAAAGTTTCATCCAACTACTATTATAAATTCAAAAGTAGCTCTGCCTGTTACGTTATCACGACTAAGGCACTACATCGATTTCATTGACATTTGGTATGGAGATAGCTTCAACCCACAGAAAGAACAGAGGTTTCTTTAGAAAGTGTATGGTACATGATACATGTTGCTTTGAAGAGTATCACACGAAGTAGGACAAATTATTTACTTTTTGGGAAAACTATTTACTCTCTGACTTATCGTATTTGTGAGACGCTTTAATTGATCGATGTGTGCTAAGTGATATGATTGAAAGTAATGAATACAATACTCATACAATCTTCATTGTGTTTAATCCATTCTTCAACACTGTTTGTTGCATAATATACACGTTGCACAAAACATAGCTACTACAGTAGCCCATTGCGTACATGAGCACACCTGCCCATGCCTCTGTGTATGCACTGCTCGACAGGGTCGCTGCTGATGGACTCTGCTTTGAAACAGTTTGAGAGGCGTGAGAGTGACCACACATCACGATTCCCAGAGGCAGGTGCATCGAGTTTACAAGAGTGGTGTTCGCGGTAATTTGTGCCAATCCTAACGAGTGAGTGTTCTGTCTGACAAGTAACCCTCTCTGTCATATTTCCGAGCACAGTTGAACTTACAAGTTCCTGTGTTTAAACTGATTTAGCCTGGTGCTGAAGGTAAATTGACTGCTTATTTTTACGTATCAGCGTTTCTCAAGTTTTCTAGTATTAATGTAGTACAGGTGTATTAATGAAGAGGTATTTTTAAATGTTCAGAAATGCCCACGTCGCCGTGAATGTCGTTATAAGCTAGAAAACTTCTTCTACATTATTGGGAAGCTCGCCTTTGTCAGAAGTAGGAAGAAAATTTCAACAGTCATAAAGATAGCATATAAACATTACTTCAGAGTAGAGGCAGGAGACCAAGACAGAGAATGGGCGCCAAATTTCTGTTGTGCTACATGTTACTGCAAACTAATTCAGTGGTGGAAAGGTAAAGAGAATGTGGCGTTGTTCGCTGTACCCATGCTGTGGAGAGAGCCCAAAGACCGTGTTACTGATTGTTGTTTCCGTCTAACAAAAATTCAGGGTTTTATAAACAAAAAATCGAAGAGGCTCATTGATTACCCAGATCTGCCTTCAGCGAGAATGGCAGTGCAGCATTCTGACAGCCTTCCAGTACCTTCAAGATCTCAGGGTCAAATTCGGAGTGACAGTGAAATAAAATAGTACTGACAAAATCACAGACGATGATCTTTTATATCACTGCACAAGTGAGTCATCGACACATTTGTGAACACAAGCAGATTTAAATGATTTAGTAGGTGATCTGGGACTAAGTAAACAAAAGGCGCAGTTGCTTGGTTCAAGATTACAAGAGTATAATCTACTCTGCCAAAGTACTAAAATCAGAGTGTTCAGATACAGAGAACATGCCTTTATTTCCTATTTTGCAACTGACGAAGCACTGACATTTTGAAATGATGTTGCTGACCTAATGAAGGTGCGGAACTTCACCTATATTTCATAGGAGCGGAGACTTCTCATAGAGATGTCGAAAACGAGTCTCAAGGGTGTTTTACTCCATAACAGAAATAAAATACCCTCTTTTCCAGTAGCTTATGCCAGCTTGACGAAATAGAATTACGAATTCGTACAAAGGAAGCTAAATTCATTACAATACAACAAATACAAATAGAAAATATGTGTAGATTTCAAATTAATTTCTATGGTACTGGGAATGCTACAAGGCTACACGAAGTATGCCTGTTTTCTTTGCGAGTGGGATAGTCGAGACAGAAATTCACACTACTTGAAAAGAAACAGCCCAGACGGAGGTGGAAAGTGGTTGAAAAGAATGTACAACATGCAAGTCTGGTAGCTCCTGAAGATATACTACTTCTACCACTTCACATCAAACTTGGCCTAATGAAACAATTCGTAAAAGCCATGGATCCAACTGGCAGTGGGTTTGCATATCTAGTTACCAGATTCCCCCATCTTTCAGCACCAAAAAAAGAGGAAGGTGTATTTGTGGTTCCACAAATCAAGGAGCTGCAGAAAGATGTAAATTCTGAAGCACGTTTAACTGACAAAGAAAAGACGATATGGGACTGTTTCAAGATGGTGTCAGAAAACTTCCTTGGAAGAATAAGAGCTACTAACTACAAAGCAATGGTGAATTACATGATCAAAGCATATCGAGATCTGGGGTGCAATATATCTTTAGAGGTACATAGGATGGACTCTGATCTGGAGTACTTCACAGAGAGTTTTAGTGACATATCGGATGAACATGGCGAAAGATTCCATCAGGACATTTCTACCATAGAAAGGCGTCATGAAGGGAAGTGGGTACCTTCTATGTTAGCAGACTGTTGCTGGAATATCATTCGAGAGAAGAAAGAGACACAGTACAAGAGAAAAAAGTGATGTGCATTGCAATACAGTGGCTCTTTTTTTTTTGTCAATTTGCTGTAATTTCTCATGTCAGATAAATGCTACATAGTGTACACAAAGATTACTCTTTTTATTTTAGATCTCACCCTAAATTAATTAATTGAACTTATAACATCATAAATATGTGAGTTTGTTTATCGAATTTCACTTCATGTTTACTGCACTGTATCAGAAACAGCCTACCTCCATGAAATATGGACCTTGACGTTGGTGGGGAGGCTTGCGTACCTCAGCGATACAGATGGCCGTACCGTAGGTGCAACCACAACGGAGGGGTATCTGTTGAGAGACCAGACAAACGTGTGGTTCCTGAAGAGGGGCAGCAACCTTTTCAGTTGTTGCAGGGGCCACAGTCTGGATGATTGACTGATCTGGCCTTGTAACACTAACCAAAACGGCCTTGCTGTCCTGGTACTGCGAACGGCTGAAAGCAAGGGGAAACTAAAGCCGTAATTTTTCCCGAGGGCATACAGCTTTACTGTATGGTTAAATGATGATGGTGTCTTCTTGGGTAACATATTCCGGAGGTAAAATAGTGCCCCATTCGGATCTCCGGGCGGGGACTACTCAAGAGGACGTCATTATCAGGAGAAAGGAAACTGGCGTTCTACGGATTGGAGCGTGGAATGTCAGATCCCTTAATCGGTCAGGTAGGTTAGAAAATTTAAAAAGGGGAATGGATAGGTTAAAGTTAGATATAGTGGGAATTAGTGAAGTTCGGTGGCAGGAGGAACAAGAGTTTTGGTCAGGTGAATACAAGGTTATAAATACAAAATCAAATAGGGGTAATGCAGGAGTCGGTTAAATAATGAATAAAAAAATAGGAGTACGGGTAGCTACTACAAACAGCATTGCCCTTTCAGACCCGATACGCACAATTGTTTGGATGCGGTTTATTTGCGTTGCAGCATCATATTATTCCGCTATGCAGTTGAGTCCAAAGTCACACGAGTCTGCAGGAATTGCTGTTTTGTATACAACTCGATTTATTGTTTCTTAATCTTTGGTAATTTTCAAGATGGCGGGTCGGAAGCATGTCTGTCGAGGTAAATCTTAATAGTGCTTTATTTATTGCGTTTTGACATTTGGAAAATGTGTTTGAGATTCCGAAAGGTGTGCAGAAGTAAATAAAAATATGTCCGCCAAAATTATTTGAATACTTTCATAGCTACAATGACTGTAACATCCACACGCACAATTGTGCGTATTGAGACTATTTTACCGGCATATGGTCGTCTTGAACGATGTTTGTGGTTACGATTCGTAACAGATTACAGAATAGACAAATCATTTGACTATTGTATTTACGCGTTATTTTCACAGTTCGTTTGTTTGGTTTAAGGGCTTACTGACGAAGAAATTCTAACCATATTAGATGACTCTGAAGTGGAAGTCTTCAGTAATGATGGCGAATTGTTAGATACAACTTGGACTCTTCCAACAATCAAACACACTTGGAGAAAGCTCTGAATCTTCTGACGAGGAGGAAAATTGTAACAATGCTTCTGCACCAATACTACCAGTTCATAGTATGAAAGCTTTCACGACCGGATGACATGTCTTCTTGTAACCTTCCGGGATGTAAGGTCGTGGTCCATGAAACTCTTCAGCTCCTAACGTTTCGTCCAGAGCTGCGCTGGACATCTTCAGAGGGGAGTTTCTCCTCCGGTGAGTATTGCTGACTGACGGGTCGGACGTCTGAGAGCGACTTATATATCGTAGAAAGTGGGCGTGACCAGAGTTACACGTGATATGCAGAGATAATCTTTGTCAGAGATAAAACTTAACTATCGATCGTAATCTCTTCACGGATAAAACTGTCTAGCAATTCTGTAGTGCTACTGTCTAAATATCACTAAGTTTCATGGTCTCTTCTTTCCGATTAAAATTATCCCTATGTTTATATATTTCAATTGCTTCTCTACAAAGCCGTGGGTAATAGTTCGTCGTCGTAGATAAAATTTTTGTTTCGGAAAACTTCACTTGATGATTTCCTGGCTGAAAAGCGTGTTCTGCTACAGCCGATTTATCTGTTTTTCCTAATCGGCAAAGACTTCTGTGTTCTTTTAACCGTGTATTTACGCTTCTTTTTGTTGTTCCAACATAAACTTTACCACATGTACACGGAATTTTATATACGCCACTGGCTGATAGAGGAGCGCGTTTATCTTTTACAGACCGAAGAACATGACAAATTTTCTTCATTGGTCTTAAAACAGGTCTAATATCATGTTTACTTAAAATCTTTCCAATCTGATCCGTTACTTTCTTTATAAAAGGGGGAGGGACTGTATTCTTCCATCGTTTTTCGGACTTGTCCTTAAGCTTTTTGTTGTTTGGGTGCAGAATTCTGCTTACTTCTTTCTTTGAGTAGCCATTTTTCTCAAAAGCGTGCTTCAGATGTTTTAATTCGTCGACTAGAAACTCCGGCGTGCAAATCCGTCTGGCTCTGTCAACGAGACTTGTAATCACACCTCTCTTTTGTTTTGGATGGTGGTTAGAGTTTTTATGTAAGTATCTGACTGTGTGCGTTATTTTTCTAAAAATCTGTTGTTTCAATCTTCCATCCGTCTGTCTCATAACTAAAACATCCAAAAACGGTATTTTGTTATCATTTTCTCTCTCCATGCTAAACTGGATTCTAGGATTTATATTAGTAAGGTAATCAAAAAATTCGCCTAAGGCTTCTCTACCATGTGGCCAGACCACAAATGTATCGTCTACATACCGATACCAGCGAGATGGTTTCTTATCTGCTTTTTCCAAGGCTGACTGTTCGAATTTCTCCATGTAGAAATTAGCTACTGCAGGACCCAATGGGTTACCCGTTGCAACGCCATTAAGTTGTTCATAAAACTCATTATTCCACTGTAAATGACTGGAAGTAAGACAATGTCTGAAAAGAGCAGTAAGATCTTCTGGAAAAATATATAAATATATATATAAGAATATATATTATCTGGAAAAATATATAAAAAATATATAATATATATATATAATATATATATATAAATATATAAAAATATAGATTATCTGGAAAAATATATAAAATATATATAAAAATTTACATTATCTGGAAAAATATATAAAAATATAAATTTTTCCAGAAGATCTGACTGCTCTTTTCAGACATTGTCTTACTTCCAGTCATATCCAGTGGAATAATGAGTTTTATGAACAACTTAATGGCGTAGCAATGCGTAACCCATTGGGTCCTGCAGTGACTAATTTCTACATGGAGAAATTCGAACAGTCAGCCTTGGAAAAAGCAGAGAAGAAACCATCTCGCTGGTACCGGTATGTAGACGATACATTTGTGGTCTGGCCACATGGTAGAGAAGCCTTAGGCGAATTTTTTGATTACCTTAATAATATAAATCCTAGAATCCAGTTTACCATGGAGAGAGAAAATGATAACAAAATACCGTTTTTGGATGTTTTAGTTATGAGACAGACGGATGGAAGATTGAAACAACAGATTTTTAGAAAAATAACGCACACAGTCAGATACTTACATAAAAACTCTAACCACCATCCAAAACAAAAGAGAGGTGTGATTACAAGTCTCGTTGACAGAGCCAGACGGATTTGCACGCCGGAGTTTCTAGTCGACGAATTAAAACATCTGAAATACACTTTTGAGAAAAATGGCTACTCAAAGAAAGAAGTAAGCAGAATTCTGCACCCAACCAACAAAAAGCTTAAGGACAAATCCGAAAAACGATGGAAGAATACAGTCTCTCTCCCTTTTATAAAGAAAGTAACGGATCAGATTGGAAAGATTTTAAGTAAACATGATATTAGACCTGTTTTTAGACCAACGAAGAAAATTTGTCATGTTCTTCGGTCTGTAAAAGATAAACGCGCTCCTCTATCAGCCAGTGGCGTATATAAAATTCCGTGTACATGTGGTAAAGTTTATGTTGGAACAACAAAAAGAAGCGTAAATACACGGTTAAAAGAACACAGAAGTCTTTGCCGATTAGGAAAAACAGATAAATCGGCTGTAGCAGAACACGCTTTTCAGCCAGGAAATCATCAAGTGAAGTTTTCCGAAACAAAAATTTTATCTACGACGACGAACTATTACCCACGGCTTTGTAGAGAAGCAATTGAAATATATAAACATAGGGATAATTTTAATCGGAAAGAAGAGACCACGAAACTTAGTGATATTTGGACAGTAGCACTACAGAACTGCTAGACAGTTTTATCCGTGAAGAGATTACGATCGATAGTTAAGTTTTATCTCTGACAAAGATTATCTCTGCATATCACGTGTGACTCTGGTCACGCCCACTTTCTATGATATATAAGTCGCTCTCAGACGTCCGACCCGTAGTCGGCAAGACTCACCGGAGGAGAAACACCCCTCTGAAGATGTCCAGCGCAGCTCTGTACGAAACGTTAGGAGCTGAAGAGTTTCATGGACCACGACCTTACATCCTGGAAGGTTTACCAGAAGACAATAGTACCAGTTGCTCCAGAAGTTCAGGACAATTTTCCCAGTCAACACATTAGAAAGAATTCTAAAAGAAAACAGTGGAAATACATCGTCGTTTGTCCACTTGGAGGAAAAGACCATTCACCTCCAAAATTTTTGCGCATTCAGAGAGTTAGTTAGGACAGGAAATTAAATCTCCAATGAGCTATTTCAGCGAGTACTACCCAGAAGATTTTTTTCAGTTAGCATCTGACTGCACTAACTACTTTTCGAAGAAAGGGAAATTGCTTCATACAAATCCTCAAGAGATAAAAAAGCTTTATGGCATACATGTACTTATGGGATGCTTTAGATATCCTCGTACACGTATGTTCTGGCAGAAGTCATTGCGTATGCCAACTATTGCAGATTGTATGCCTAGAGACAGGTTCTTCACTCTCAGAACAGCACTGCATGTTGTGGACACTAACAACATTCCACGTGAATCAGAAACTATAGATTATATAATGGTAAGACAGAGATTTAGGAACCAGGTTTTAAATTGTAAGACTTGCCAGCGGCAGATGTGGACTCTCACCACAATCTATTGGTTATGAACTGTAGATTAAAACTGAAGAAACTGCAAAAAGGTGGGAATTTAATGAGATGGGACCTGGATAAACTGACTAAACCAGAAGTTGTACAGAGTTTCAGGGAGAGCATAAGGGAACAATTGACAGGAATGGGGGAAAGAAATACAGTAGAAGAAGAATGGGTACCTCTGAGGGATGAAGTAGTGAAGGCAGCAGAGGGGGCTAGTAGAAATCCTTGGGTGACAGAAGAAATATTAAATTTAATTGATGAAAGGAGAAAATATAAAAATGCAGTAAATGAAGCAGGCAAAAAGGAATACAAACGTCTCAAAAATGAGATCGATAGGAAGTGCAAAATGGCTAAGCAGGAATGGATAGAGGACAAATGTAAGGATGTAGAGGTTTATCTCACTAGTGGTAAGATAGATACCGCCTACAGGAAAATTAAAGAGACCTTTGGAGAAAAGAGAACCACTTGTATGAATATCAAGAGCGTTGATGGAAACCCAGTTCTAAGCAAAGAAGGGAAGCAGAAAGGTGGAAGGAGTATATAGAGGGTCTTTACAGGGGAGATGTACTTGAGGACAATATTATGGAAATGGAAGAGGATGTAGATGAAGATGAAATGGCAGATACAATACTGCGTGAAGAGTTTGACAGAGCACTGAAAGACCTGAGTCGAAACAAGGCCCCGGGAGTAGACAACATTCCATTAGAACTACTGACGGCCTTGGGAGAGCCAGTCCTGACAAAACTCTACCATCTGGTGAGCGAGATGAATGAGACAGGCGAAATACCTTCAGACTTCAAGAAGAATATAATAATTCAAATCCCAAAGAAACCAGGTGTTGACAGATGTGAAAATTAACGAACTATCAGTTTAATAAGTCACAGCTGCAAAATACTAACGCGAATTCTTTACAGACAAATGGAAAAACTGGTATAAGGCGACCTTGCGGAAGATCAGTTCGGATTCCGCAGAAATGTTGGAACACGTGAGGCAATACTGACCTTACGACTTATCTTAGAAGAAAGATTAAGGAAAGGCAGACTTAGAGAAAGCTTTCGACAATGTTGACTGGAATACTCTCTTTCAAATTCTAAAGATGGCAGGGGTAAAATACAGGGAGCGAAAGGCTATTTACAATTTGTACAGGAACCAGATGGCAGTTACAAGAGTCGAGGGGCATGATAGGGAAGCAGCGGTTGGGAAGGGAGTGAGACAGGGTTGTAGCCTCTCCCCGACGCTATTCAACCTGTATATTGAGCAAGCAGTAAAGGAAACAAAAGATAAATTTGGAGTAGGTATTAAAATTCATGGAGAAGAAATGAAAACGTTGAGGTTCGCCGATGACATTGTAATTCTGTCAGAGACAGCAAAGGACTTGAAAGAGCAGTTGAACGGAATGGACAGTGTCCTGAAACGAGGATATAAGATGAACATCAACAAAAGCAAAACAAGGATAATGGAATGTAGTCGAATTAAGTCGGGTGATGCTGAGGGAATTAGATTAGGAAATGAGACACTTAAAGTAGTAAAGGAGTTTTGCTATTTGGGGAACAAAATAACTGATGATGGTCGAAGTAGAGAAGATATAAAATGTAGACTGGCAATGGCAAGGAAATCGTATCTGAAGAAGAGAAATTTGTTAACATCGAGTATAGATTTAAGTGTCAGGAAGTCGTTTCTGAAAGTATTTGTATGGAGTGTAGCCGTGTATGGAAGTGAAACATGGACGATAAATAGTTTAGACAAGAAGAGAATAGAAGCTTATGAAATGTGGTGCTACAGAAGAATGCTGAAGATAAGATGGATAGATCACATAACTAATGAGGAGGTATTGAACAGAATTGGGGAGAAGAGGAGTTTGTGGCACAACTTGACAAGAAGAAGGGACCGGTTGGTAGGACATGTTCTGAGGCATCAAGGGGTCACAAATTTAACATTGGAGGGCAGCGTGGAGGGTAAAAATCGTAGAGGGAGGCCAAGAGATGAATACACTAAGCGGATTCAGAAGGATGTAGGTTGCAGTAAGTACTGGGAGATGAAGAAGCTTGCACAGGATAGAGTAGCATGGAGAGCTGCATCAAACCACTCTCAGGACTGAAGAAAACAATAACAACAACATCAGAAACAGAAAAGAGAAATAAAATAGCTATTACTAATAAACTATCCCTGACAGAAAAAAAAACTAAAAACAGTTTTGAATTCAGCACTCGAGGTACAACTAGGATCATAATGTATTTTTTCAGAAAGAGAAAAAAACGTGTATGTAGAACAGTGATATTTTCTTGATAACGATTGCACCACTCTTTTGAATAACAGCGAGACGAGCATGGGAAAGGTTCTAAGGTTATGTGTGCTGTCAAGCCTCCTGCCTAAATTATTAGGGAAGGTTAATTTAATGCCCCTCAGAAGTTGGTCGTTAACTCTCTTTTAGTCTGTGATCAAGCCTGCTGCCATTACCTTAACCACTTTCCAATTTTAACTGTGTATCTGTATCTGCTTCATTCTATACTTTTAGAGTGAGACTAAGACTTTTTCGTTTCAGCCTTTTTAACGCCCATATTCCCCAAGATTTACTTGTTCTCCTACTGGCTAGCTCTTTCCCTGATTTTATTAGTGGTCTACCAGCCACATCTACCAGTGAATAAATCTTATCATTGTCTTCAACTAACTATCGTTTTAGACAGTATCTTGTGTGGATATTATACAGGTTGTTCGGGGAGAAATGACCAGTGTTCAGGGATATGACAGGAACGATCATTCGAACCAAAATGTCTGATAAACATAGGCTGTTAAATGCATACCTTAAAAGATATGGGAACTTCTTTGTTTTCGACATTATGAAACAAATCTCTTCTACTGCAACCGCTAAGCTTTCCAAAGTTTGGAAGGAGGTAGTATGGAACAAAAAAAGGAAAAATACCGAGTGTACATGGGCTCCAAAGTGCATACATTAAGAGCTATTATCACTTGTTCAGTGGAAGAGATGTGTTTCACAGTAGCGAAGATAGCTCTTCACGGCTGCACTGCAAGGTCCATGTTTACTGGGCAGTTTTTCCTTGTTTTGTTCCATAACACTACCTCTCAAAATCTGGAAAGCTAAGAGCTTGCAGAAGAACAGACTGATTTCACAGTGTTTATGATGAGGAATTGCTGATAGCTCATAAGCAATTTCGAGCCTATTTTCGCTAGAATTTATTGCTTAGAATACTTGTTCCAGTCAAGTTCCTGAATACTGACCATTCCTCCTGGAACAACGAGTATTATAGTTTCATTTAATGCCGACTGAAAGGCACGAACGAGTATATAGACACGCACAGTCCCATGCTCAAGTTTTATTATCCGTTGTAATATAATGATAAACTCCTAATGTTTGTGCTGCGATTGCCAGACAGTCTTTCAAGTCTCTCGTAAATGTGTACAAGTGCCTTTGTCCCAAGGAGACTGCTTATCAGGAACTATTTTATTTCCACTAACCATGTAGTGTCCTCTATATGTATGCTGATAATCACGCTGTTGAGCACCAGGGAGCCAATATCATCATCATCATCATCATCATCATCGTCGTCACCGTCTTGTCACCGTTGCGGCGTAACGCCATGCTGTGGACATGCCACTAAAACATTCTTGCTTTGTTTGGGATTATGAATCACATGACTTCAGTTATGACCGACGTACATGCGGTGGCTGGTGGTCGAGGAGATCAACACACTTCCAACGGCCACATCATGCATAGTACGAACAGAAACTCGTTATCTGAATTATGGCCATCATAAATATAACGAGAGGTGTGGGGAATGAATTAATGAATGACTCAATGATTCAGAGTTGGACGCAAATATTGATTTGATGTAGAAGAGCGCGGCGGTAGGTTATGAAACATGACAGGGATTGTGGGAAAAGACTGATGCACAGATGAGAAGCAGCCAGGAAGCACAAGCTCGCATTACCACAGGGTGGGGAAAGATTTGGGCGAGCCGTATCCAAAGAAGCCATCCCAGAATTTGCCTGTAGCGATTTAAGGAAACCACAGAAAACTTAAATATGGTTGTCTGGACGGCTATATGGACCATCGTCCCCCTGAATGCGAGTCCAGTGTGCTAACGACAGTCATAAGTGTGATGAGAAGGGATATATTACAAGGTAACAACATTTGAATTTCAGGTTTCCAAAATTAAAAAATAATAGGGCATCAGTTCATCTGCTCAGTAGGTAGCCAATTTCAGCATCGAACCTGTAGAACACCTGGTCCCACACAGCAGCCTTTTCAATGAAAGCAATGATGCACAATGGTATTGCGATGGCCATTTGAGTATCCTAAAATAAGCAGCTTTGGAGTCTGCTCTGTGTATGAATTTTTTCTAAATTAGTAAACGGTACATAACTTAAGATAATGCTTCTATATGTGATATGAATATCTTACAGCGGCATGTGTATAATGCAGTAATCTGATATGATTTATTGGTCTTTCATGACCAGCACGCTACAAGGCCCATACATCACAAAATTAGTAACGTAGGGATGAAATAAGGAGAGGAATCTGCATATTCAAAATATTCCTGAAGATATTTAAAATACCACAATTTTGCATGTCTCGTTTTACAAACCAGCTGCCAGACACATACGTCGCCGGGGCACCTCATGGGACGAATCTCGTGGAAGATGCTTTGTTGTTTATATCAGAACATGACCATAAAAAAGGTTTCATGAATGTACCTCCATTACAATTTAAGCTGGGTAAACATAAACTGGTTTCAAAAACAACCCCAAGTTCCTTGCTCTTAAAAATGAGAGTATTCCTTTCATTGACTTAATCAAAATTTACATACCTAACAGCGCCATTTATTTATTGAGCCAAGTAACTTTATTTCGCATTTTCAATTGTCTTCTTACGTCATGTACAGATTTCCGTAAAGTAAGCCCATGCTTTGTTATAGTTAAATGGGACTACATAAACAAGCTATCAGTTGAAATACAATTCAGCCATGCATATTCATGATCCCTGATGCAATCGAGCCAATAAAATTAATTTTGGTCCTGCCAGCCGCTAAATACAGAAACAGCATTCTTGTATGATAGCTTTGAGAAGAATTTTTTGTTTCCAGTCTCTTTTTAGATCTAACTCTCCAGTTATTTCTGTTATTACAGGAGATGTATTCGTGTTTGTAGGAATTGGAGTGCGCACACTAGAACGCCCCAGAGTTGAGCTGCTGCTACTGTTACAGAATGTGGGATCCATACATCATACAAAAATAGATGTATGTACATATAAAGTGTGAGGGGTATAAGTGCAGAGATTTTTATATGCGGTACCTTAGTATAAACACACAACAGTGTCTTGTTTATTCTTTGTCTGAGTTGAACAGTATTCCCACAAACATGTCACAAACTTTCTGACCTAATGTTTGCTGCACGGCCGTAACTGCAGCTCTAAGTGGACTACTACTCTCAGTATAGACTAGCATCCACGTGTCCAAAGTTCGACACTTGCCCTGCTGCCCACGGGGAAAATGTACATTAATGTCTTGCTTGTGCCACATGTATGTCGAGGTATTACCCTACCTAAAAACATACAAGTTGAAACAGTTGTAATTATCAGTCTGCAAATGATGTAAAAACATATGTAATGTTGTTCAGCACACTGTTGAAAAAACAGTGTGGCCTATGATGTGCAAATACCCATACTTAAGTCATCCAGCATTTGAGAATGAGAGCACTTAAAGACTTGCAACGAACTCCACACTCGATTTCAAACATTTGTAAAACTTTTTCTTTCTGACGATCCCCACAAAATGATGAAACGAAAAACGCTTGTAGCTTAATACATTTTCGCTGTTCTTTCAGTAAAAGTGACACATGAAGCTTTTTGTTTTAATTTATTACTTCTTTAGTACTAACTGCTTTCTCGACATATTTTCCAGACGGTATTCAAATTTACCACTGAATGTACTACAAAAATAGTAACATTGTATGACACACATCTCAGGAGATATGATGTCATCAACACTGAGATGCGTAAAAAATCCTGCATCATGCATGACGTTTTACATTTTTACGTTTTACTACTAAGTCTATTCGCAAAATGTTTCGCAGACAGTATCCAAATATATCACTGACTGTATTCGCAAATTTGTATTATTGTACAGCTCATAGTTTAGGTGATATGACGTCTCAAATGTAGAGCTGCACGAAAACCAAATCGCAAAGCGATATTCGCTAGGGTTACATGTGAAATATGTGTAAAAACACGTGTCAAATATGTTAAATATATGTGACATGTATTTGACATGTGCATATGGAGACAAAGCCATGAGTAAAAAGCTCATCCTAAACCCCTGAAACGATTTCAACCAAATTTGGTACGCATATTAGTTACGATTTGGGAAGAAATATTGTGGTGGTAACAACCACCAGCCTTCTACTGGGGTGAGCGTGATAACGTGGAGAGAGAAGGGGGAGCAGGAGATGGACAGACAACGAGGAGGAAGGAGATGCGAAGAGATATGTCGAAGGAGGACATAGACACGGAGAGGGAAGGAGGAAGTGAACAGAGATAGGAAAGAGGAGGAAATGGACAGAAACACGGGTAGGAAGAGATATGCAGATGATGGAGGAGGAGGAGATGAACAGACAGAAGGGTAGGAGGAAATGGACAGAGAAAGGGAAGAGGAGGAGATAGACAGAGAAAGGAAAGCAGAGAAGATGAACTGGAAAAGGTGGGAGGAGGGAGGAGGGAGGAAAATGTTGACAGCGAGAGGGGAGATGATGAGATGGACAAAGAGAGAGCTGAGGTGGAGATGGAATTGGAATGAGGGAGGAGAAGACTGGCAGGAGGAGGGCGAGGTGCAGCTGGACAGAGGGGGGGCGGGGGGGGAACAAATTGACAGAGAGAGGAAGTGGTGGACACAGAGAGAGGCAGGAGGAGATGGATAGAGGGGGTGGGGGATACCGTTAACAACCCTTTTAATTTGCGGTTTGTTCGCGTACACTTTTGAATCCACAAATCCGCACAAAAAGGTCACAAGGCATAAGATCGCACATATGGCAGGCTATTCCTGGTTGCCAGGCAGAGATAATTTTTGAAGAAACTTTTCATACAGCAGAACAATAGATTCACGGGATGTGTGACATGTCGCACCATCTTGCTGAAACCAAACATCGTCGTTTTCATCAATAAGAGGGAGAAACCCATCAGAAAGCATGTTTCGCTAACGGTGGCCGTTCACAGTGACGGCAACCCCCTCATCATTTTTAAAGAAGTTGTGATATTCGCTATTTTTGGCTTCATTAAAACAGCAAATACGAGTAGTTAATACTTTCAGCCAGAAGGCAAATACTTGTTTATAAATAATGATTAATGTATAATGAGGCGTCGCATGGCGACGGTGGAATTTTCTAAATAATGTAATTCGTCGTCTTTGGGCGGCAATATAAACAGAAAAATACGGATAGATATACGATCCTTCACTATTTTGTTCGCTGGAGAACAAATGAAGCCTTGAGCGCTAAAGACTTGTACTGTTTTTCTTAAGTAAGACGGACGCAGATTTGTGGCGGTCTGATCTAATTTTTTTTACTAAATAAATAAAAACGTGTTCCGTCTAAGTTTGAGTGAAGTGTAAGAAGAACTGTTATAACTTATCGTGACGACGCACGGGTGACTCAAAAGGACAATGGCTATATAAAAGAGCGCTCAATGGACATGATACGGACATAAAAATCTACCGTCATTGTAGTACTAAGCTTAAGGTACGATATATGTTTTAGTTATAATAAATATTTGTTCTGGGGATACTTAATCATGTAGCAGTGCTCATTCCTATCATCTCCTCAGTATTATTTTCATTTTAATTATGCATTTTGCTAAGATTAAAGACACCAAGATCAGCAGTCCCTCCTCAGTATTATTTTCATTTTAATTATGCATTTTGCTAAGATTAAGCCGCGTACACACTGCCACTGGAAACATGTTTCTGCCGGAAACATTGTTTTCTGCGATGTTTCGCAAATGTTTCCGACTTTGTTTCTGGTCTCTGTTTCCGTCCACACTGGCGGCAAACATTTCTCGTGTGTTTACGCCGTCTGCAGTACCCCTTGTGTTCGTATCGTCTGCTGCTGCGTTATGTCTGGTGTCGAAGAAACAATAATGATATTTGGAGCTGCATTATTAATACTAGAAAGTTTACACAAACAAAATGAAAGGCGTCCTCGTCGTTGGTGGAGAAAAACATTCTATAGAAGAACTGGCGGAAATAACCTGCTACGTGAGCTGAGTATGGAAGACGGCTCTCTGGCTTCCGCAACTTCACTCGGATCTCACCTACCGATTTTGAATATCTGGCAAATATGATATCGCCATTTGTTTCAAAAAAAGACACGAATTTCAGGAAAGCTATTTCAGTCAACCAAAGGCTTGCAGTTACTCTTCGTTTCCTGGCAACAGGAGATTCATTTCAGAGCCTAGCGTATTTATTTCGCATTTCGAAACAAGCAATATCTAAAATAGTACCCGAAGTATGTGGAGCTCTGGTGGAAGTACTGAAGGATTATGTAAAGGTAAGTAAATGAAAAACATCGTTAAATAAGCACATTTTCGAAGTGTTATTATTTCTCAATTACGTTGCATAATTCGTCAAACACAACTTCTTCAACTGCGTTGTCACTGTCTACATAGCTTGTAAATGTAACAGGGGAATTGTTACTTGATGATGATGGCCCTGCTAGATTCATACCCCTTTTCGACTGCTCACTTTCTAAATACGCTACATGTTGTTTCATTAGTACATTATTAAGCAAAGCCATTGTTTTTGCTCGTTGTAACTCGGGCAATTTCCTTAAAACTGAGGCCACATACTGCCCATACGCACTGCATTCATCGTCCTTGTCTTCTTGTTTTTGCAGCACTTTAGTTAGCAATTGAGACGCAATCTTGAAGGGTTGCTGCATGTCTTTTTTCTCGCCCATCATCCTTCTGATTTTTTGTGGTGGAGGACTGGAAGGTCCAGCTGCAACCTCTTCATCCTCATTTGTGCCCTCTGGCGAATGTACGAAAACCTGAAAACCAAATTTCTTTCTTTCAGATACCTGCGACTGAAAACGACTGGAGTGAAACAGCATGTTTATTCTCACAGATTCTTCAGTTCCCCCATTGTGTCGGAGCAATTGACGGGAAACATATCGTGCTACTGTGCCCTGTTGGTAGTGGAAGTGAATATTATAATTATAAAGGTTCATTCAGCATTGTGCTGCTTGCTGTCGTCGATGCCAGCTACAACTTTTTGTACGCAGATATCGGCTGCCAAGGCAGAATATCAGATGGTGGTGTGTTCAAAAACGCGAGCATAAATGAGTTAATTAACAAAAAGAAACTTAACTTGCCACATGCCGAATGCTTACCAGGTGGCACCAAGGCCCTACCATATGTTTTTGTAGCAGACGATGCTTTTCCCTTACAGGAAAACATTATGAAACCCTACCCGGGAAAACATGTTAAAGGTTCAAAAGAGAGAGTTTTTAATTACAGACTTTCAAGGGCCAGAATGGTTGTTGAGAACACTTTCGGCATTATGGCTTCAGTTTTTCGTGTGTTTAGAAAACCTATGTTGCTACAACCGGAAAAGGCAAAAACTGTCACACTTACAGCTGTATGTCTCCACAACTTTTTAAGGCGAAATGCTGCGGCAAGGAACCAGTACACCCCACATGGAAGCTTCGATTCCTACGATTTACAAACAGGTGAAATGATTCCAGGCACATGGAGACGAGATGACACTGCATCAGTTTTCATTTCAGCACAGAACATACCAAGGAAAGTTGCTTCCACGAATAAACAAATTCGAGACGAATTTGCTAATTATTTTTTAAGCCCACAAGGAAGTGTACCGTGGCAAAATAACTATGGGTGAATGTGACTGTGTACTATAAAATACAAATAAAGACAAACAAGCATAACTTTCGTACCTCATTTTCCACAGTATCTGCGTCTCCTTTGGCTCATGTACATCGTCCAAGAACTGCAGCAGCCGATAGCCGAACCAGTTCGAGTCATATGCAGTGTCTGCACCACTACCAGATGGTCTGCAGGCAATAATTTTTCTTTTCTCGCGCCTGTACGCAACCACGAGCGATCGTATTTTCTTCTCAACACTTCCCTTGTCCGACCCAAAAGCTGCTGCAATTTTTGCAAGTGCATCGTGTTTTTTAACGGTATTTTTGTAATCCTTGCTCCGGACGTTCCATAAACAATCCTCCCCCTGGTACATTGCAATTAAATCGACAATTTGTTGCCTTGACCACTCCATTATTCCACAAAAACAAAGCGAAAACGAAAACGACAGTAAACAGAACACCGCTAAAAAGTTGACGACACTCACACACATACGCTAGCGCCGTGCAGCGGTGACAAGTGGTAGCTAGCCGGAAACAGTTTCCTTTGATCTGTACCGACAGTGCTACGGATAGATGTTTCTGTGTTTCCAAACATGTTTCGAAACATGTTTCCAAATGGTGTCCACATCAAGCTACCGGAAACATGTTTTGAAAACATGTTTCAGTCTCAGTGTGTACGCGGCTTTTACAGACACCAAGATCAGCAGTCCAATGTGCGTGTTACATTGATAAAAAGAAAACTGTTTTATCGTCTTCTTGTATCAGCTTTAATATTGAATTTCCCTTTTGTGTGATGTTACAGTTGTTTTTGCGCCCTTAAGAACTTTCTGGTCCCTTAGGAAATTGTTTTGTCATAACAATAACTTCACAACCGGGTATGATCGTATCTACGATCATGAAGTAATTAGAAAGACGATAACGCAATTTCTTATTCAATAGCACGCTAGTTGTGACTGCCTCAAGCCACGCGAAACTGCAAGTAAAAACTATTCACGTCTCATAATGCAATATTTTATGACAATGGTCAATCCATGATTCTTACGCCAATTGTGATTGATAAAACAGTAAGCTAAATCTCAATTTCCAACTTTCCATTGAATAACAACATCACTTTTATTTTGTAACATCACACTTGGCGCCCGAACAGGGACTCGACCAAAAATTAGTTCAAACTCCTGGAAAATTTTCTATGTGCTTGTGTTAATAAATGTTCTGTCGTTTCATGTACACATCATCTCTCTGTGAGAATGACGGAAAATATGCTGGTAAATAACGCAGTTTAATTATCGAGAGAAAGGAAAAGAGACGCGAATTTGCTGAGACAACATAGCGGTAACCAAGCCATCAAAAAGTAAGTCAGAATTTTGCATACGCAGTGCAGTGCTTCAGTAGCAATGTTGCTTTTCCAAGTCGATCCACATCCTTTCTATCTCCTTCCCGCTATAGAAAATCTGCTTTATTTTATCTTTCAAAGTAAAATTCTTCATAGTCTGATAATAGAAATTATTTCTCCCCATTGTTAGTATAGCTGTATTACATTTTCAACATGGTGGATAGTGTGTGCAAATTGCAGTGAAGAGCATCTTCATTCATTTGTCCGAAACGTTTAGGTTCCATCTTGTCTTCTCGCCAGATAGAATTTCATTTGTTGCTCACGCGAGAGCGGTGCTCTTAGCGGACTCACCACGTCACTGACAAACGACGAAAGCCTTGCGTAGCACGTGATTTACTGACGAAAATGGCAGATAGTAAACAGAGACAGGTGACAACAGGAGACGGGAGTGAAGACGTTAATAGTATTCCATACCCTTTACGATCGCGAACGGTAGGTTCCCGTGTGGAAACTGAACTAACCATGTCTGTAATAGGGGAAAGTGACCCTAAAGTCCAAACTCTTCCCGCTGCAGCTACAAATCACCTCGGTGCGTTAATGGAAATGCTGAAACAACAGTTTGACGCAATAAATGAGACTATAAAAACACAAAATGAGACTGTTAACGACCGATTAGATGCTGTAAGCGAATCAGTAAAAACACAAAATGAGACTGTTAACGCCCGCTGCAGCTACAAATCACCTCGGTGCGTTAATGGAAATGCTGAAACAACAGTTTGACGCAGTAAATGAGACTATAAAAACACAAAATGAGACTGTTAATGCCCGATTAGATGCTGTAAGCGAATCAGTAAAAACACAAAATGAGACTGTTAACGTCCGATTAGATGCTGTAAGCGAATCATTAAAAACACAGCTAGGCACAATCAAAACAGATCTGCATAAAGAAATTACGGCTGAATTAAATACCCATTTGGGTGAGGTGCAAACTAAGATCAGTGATCAAATTCAGAAAATGCAGAAACGGGTGAAAAGTGAAATAGCTGAAGTATCTGGAACATTAAACACAAAAATTCAGGCAGCTACCAAAGAAATCAACTCCGTTAGAAATGCAGTATCTGACATTGAAGGTGTAGTGGAGGATCTGTCGAGGCAGATAGACTCAATCAGTATTGAAGAACAGGTTAAGAGCACCGTGAAAGCACACGCGGAGGCATTGTCGGAACACTACGGTGAATGGATAAAGGGTAAAGATATTTTTATCGAAAAGAAGGTCAGGGAGGAGCTCAGGGAGACTGTCAAGGATGTAACGTATGAAATCTTAGCTGCTCCTGGTAAGTCGGGAGACACAGTGGTTTCTGAATTGGGACAGATTCGGAGGACACTTACACGGGATCTTCCCGAGTGGAAGCAGCAAGTAGTGGACGAAGTCAGAATGCTGAGAAACTGGGTAGAAAATCCGCACACGCATACGCAAACTATAGGGAACAACTCTTTAGACGGTCAACTCCTTATCATTCACCGCCTGATTACATGCAAAACAACAGTCCTGTTGAGCCTCTAGTGGGGAAAATAAATGATCCGCCCACAATTGTGAGTTTAATGCAAGAGGAAAGTGTGATTAAGCATCGCACTTTTCCTGTTTTTCATCCGCAGAAGCGAGAAATACACCCCATCGTGTTCCTAAAGAATTTTTCCGGCATATTTCCCAGGAGCTGGACAGACAGACAGCGTATTCAGTTCGTCACTGGCTTTATTTCTGGTGATGCAGCATTATGGGGAACGGAAATGGTAGACACGTGTAGGAATTATGAAGAGTTTGAGAAAATGTTCTTGGCAACATTTTGGAGTAATGGGGTACAGCAAAGATTAAGGAAGGAGGTGTATGGTGCGGAAATTTTCAATGAGAAGCATAGAAGTCTCCGGCGATACTTCGAGAATTATCTAGCAAAAATTAAATTCTGGGATTCTCCGCTTTCTTCCAAGGACGTAATTATGATTCTCAAAAGCAAACTCTCTGTGTCTATTAGAGAGAAACTAGTAAATGTGTCCGAAGAAGACACGGATGTATTCCTTTCTGTGCTGGATTCCTTAGATTTAATTAGCGAGGATGTGCGCTCCAAGGTTGGCAGCGGCAAATTCTTCCCTGGCAGCCAGCAGAATGCATCGCACGCGGACAACAATGCGCCGAAGGAGAGAGTGCGCTACTGTGATCGCGGGTACCAACCTGCCAGCCGTTATGAAAACGCAAACGGCAATAACTTTAAACGGAAGCAGAAAACCAATTACAGTAATCAGCAGAGATACCACCCAATTTACAGCCACCAGGTACAACATCAGTACGGAAACCCACCCTTTAATTCTGCGCCTGAGCAGTATGGAAATTCTCCACAAACGATTGGTAATTTTTCAAATGGGCCAGTGTACAATCAAAGTTATAGGTCGAAAAATAGCAAGTGGCATGGGCAAGGCGGAGGCCACCCAGCACAACATCAGAACAACTTTTCACAGGATAGAGGACCGCGGAACAATTTTCAAACGGCACCAAATGCGAACTTTCCTTCACAAGGAAATGGTTTTGCCGGCAACCAAAAGATCGGGCGACAGCAGCCGTCTCAAGTATTCTATTCACAAGTGAATGCACCCAATGGATTTTACCCCTTTACACCGGCATTTGTACCACATAACCAGCATCAATATGAAACGGAACAAACACTTAAGGCTATGAATGACAAACAGACTAAACATCCTGCGGAAAATTAGAAGCAGCGCCTTTCAGCCTCCAAGAGGTCGCTGCGGATTTTGAGTGGGGGTACTAACGAATACTCTGATTCTGAGTATGTTAATGCGATACGGTACGACCATGAGACCGACTTACGAGATGACCTTGCACGTGACAAAGAAGCTCAAGACATTAACAACATTTATGATGAACAGGTCCAGGTTTCGATTAAAATTTCTATTGCCAACATTCCTTTCACAGCCGTTGTTGATACAGGAGCAAACATCAATGTCATGTCACCATGTCTCTTCAGACGGGTGTCTTCTGTTTCAAAAGTTTTATCATTGCCGATTCAGGGTTGCTCCATATCGGGAGCGATTGGTCCATTGAAACAGAGAGTTAGTTTACAGACGCAGCCTCAACTGCAGATAGAATCTGTTTCGGTTTCCTGCCTCTTGCGTACTGCAAATTTCCTTGTATGAACTGTTAATGATAAGTATTGTGTTGAACAGCGCACGGACTTCATGGTAACAGCTACTACATGTAAACTTTAAGTATTAAATGTTAAGTATGGAAAAATTGTTTATAGTGATGGACATGAACTGATATTTCTTCAACAAGCTGAAGCAGGAAATTTAGGTTGCAGAAAGAATTTCAATTTAGCTTTAAGTTAGTATAAAAAAAAAGTGCTTGCGGGGTGATTGCCAGGATCTATATAAATATGTAAAGGTGAGAAATGGAGGAGGATGCGTAAATAAGCACTTCTCTCAAGGTACAAGAAGATTTATAGATTTATTTTTAGTAATGTAAGTAGTTGAAGTTCTGTTGTAAAAACCCAAATTACCTGCTTAAAAAAAAGGTACATGTTCAAACAGTCCAGACAGTGGACAGGAGTAGAAGAAATAGCTTAAAGTTCAGTTAAAGCGTGCTGTTAAATGGAAAAACAAGTGGTAACCCACATGTGTTCACGCAAGGAGACAATAAGCTGTAGTAAACTAAGTTAGGTGAAATACAGTACAAATAGAGGCAAACCATGAAGCATCAATAATGTAGCGTAAGTACTCCACGAGGCCATTAATTGCTATGAAAGTAAACTATTTCCCTGTGATCTGAGCCCAATGTAAAGAGTATATGAGGAATGTTAGCTGACGAATTGATTTCAGTAGAATCTAGGTACTAAAAAACCACACATTAAGCCCCCTGTATCATAAATAAGTCCAAGTAAAGATCTTCAGAAGTTTTGTAGTGTAATCTAGCGACCATTCAATACCCTAATTGAAGGCTAATCTAAAGAACAAGCAATGCAGTGATATTTAAACTTAATACTCACTATAACCAGAGTAAGACGTGGAAGTAGCAAAGCATGCTGTAATGAAAGAGGTTGAAATTTATATATGTGCCTATGTTTATTATGATAATTTTATTTACATGCAGATTTTATTGCAAAAATGTCTCCTAAGACACTCCTCTTATGAAATCTATTTTCCTTGTGCCCGTTCCTTTTGATCCTGGTTCATTAACCCAGACCAAGGGTCGACTTGTAAAAGGCACGTGTGCTTCGAGGCAAAGCAGTGCTTATGAGAAATGAGACACGTAGCGTGATGAACTTCGCTAGCTTTGGTAATGTTTGTTATGGACCGGTTGCGTAAACCCAGTGAACTGTCGGTAATTCCATTCATGCGAAAAATAGTAGACACGCGTTACCCTATTTTTTTTAACAGAGAACGATTGCTGAGTACATGAAGCGAAGAGGGAGACCTATTGTTATCCAGTCTGCCCTAAAAAAAAAATGGCAAGCACAAAGGAAAGAAAAAAAAAAAAAAAGATTCAGCGTTAAATGCTTACTCGTTAAGTAGTAGATATGCTGCGTGGCAGTAGAAAATGATCTTGGGTGCACTAAAGAATAAATGCAACGAGTGTTGCGAAATCTGTAGTTTTCATAATGAGGAGATGAGCCCTTAAAAGAAAGTTTGAAAGAATATTTTTAGGTCCACTAGTGAAAGTAAACCTTGAGATATAAAGAGTCCATTCATAAAGCAGTTGTTCACTGGACTTAACAAAAGGAGTGACCATTAATTGTAAATATTAGCTCGTAAGTGATCTTTTGTAAATAGTAGAATATAAGTCTTTCTGTACCAATGGAGGAAACCTGCAAAATTGATTGTTTTGTAAATGAACTCTATCGGCGAAGGAACTAAGCACGAATGCTGTGTGAAGATGCACACTAAAGTGCGACGTGCATAATAAAAATAACTGTTCACTGTATATTAGAGATGGGCAAACTGAAACACCTAACTGTTTCGAAACAAATGAAACAGTACAATGTAATGTTTCGAAACGCTGTTTCGAAACAGTGAAACAGTTTGTGTCTTATAATTGTTTAGGCCGTCACATTACATAATCTTGAGTGTCTACTGTATAAATATCGTCATAAAAACACAAATGAGGTGCGAGACCGCCAATCATATCGCAGAAAGTGTGAAACTTTCACTTAGGCGTCTTTGCAGTTCCATATTTCGTGTAGCAGCAAATACACTGCTTTCGTGTCATGTGACTTTCATATTTTCCAATCGGCCGAGGTAAGACTTAATATGTTTGACATAACAGATTTTGCCAAACTCGTTTCCCTGTATTCTAGTGCATAATTTTGATAGGTTTTATGAGTGATAATCTGTATGTGCTCTTGAAAAGGCATATCATGGGATATAATTTATTGAGATAACATCCTGGAAGCGAGGCACTGAATTAACATTTATGAGTATGCCACTCACACTTTTACTACCCGCAGATAAATTTTCCATTGTTTGTCACTCAGAGCAGGATGCAAAGTGACTGATGCACACAGATCAAAAAATTACCGTAACAGACTGGAGGATATAGCGCAATGGTCAAGTATGGCAGTTTCTCATCAAACATTCAAAAGTTAGCTGGATACATCTCATAGTAAGTACACTTGATAGAATAGGAAAACATTTCAATGTAACTGAAATGCAGAGATTCGTATGTTTCTTTGAAGTATAAAATCCAGACGAAAATTTAAAGCAGTTCCTACAGTGTAATGCCTTTGTGATGCCTGTATCATGGCAAATCTGCCTCTACACCACTTATAGTTCTTGCTAAAGAAGTTTGTTTGAGGTACAGGTACATGGAGTTCCCTCAAGTAGTCACAGCAAGCAGATGTATTACCATTTTATTATATACTTGCCCAGGAAATCAGAGATGAAATTACGTTGTTGTAGAAATGCAATTTTTATCACAGTATCTGAACGCCAAAAACAAAAGTATCGTACAATTGTTGATTTGCCTGAGAATTTTTTATCATACACAAGTATCAAGATGCCTATAGTGTAATAACCAAACACAGCACATTTACAAAAATATACGCACAAACATATACATACACAAATCAGATAATTATTCTCAAACACATAAATGAATAAATAACATACTAAAAAAAATTAAACTCACTGAATGGTGAGCAAAAACGTGTCTTCTGTGTGCAACAAATTTGAAAAAAATCTTCTTGTAAGGTAGCTACATACACAGTTTAGTGGACTAAACAAAATACAATCAAATATAAATTCAGTGCACTCTGTCCAGAGAAGAACAAAATCAATTGAAATTTTCCTGTTTCATTTCTGAGTAGATCTGCTGTGACTATTCTAAGTTGTAGTTTAGAAATATCATTTTTGATACTTTTTCGCTTGAAAGACGGGATCGTCTGTCTGTTATTGTTTGCCCCTGCTTTGAAAATATGCGCTCACATGGAACAGAGGTGGCCATAATACAAAGACGTCGTTTCATTATTTCAAACAGTGTAGGAAACAACACATGATTTTCTTTCCACCACAGTAATGGATCTTGTGATCTGTGTATCAGTGGCATCTTCATATATTTATCAAGCTCGACTATACTTGCAGCACGTGGATTGTCTACACTTTGGATCAAGCCACCTACAGCTTGGTCAAAATCTTGCCAAATGTTGCCACTGCTAGAAGTGAATGTGCTCACCTCAACTGGTTTGGCTGTTGGCGGATTTTCTGTAGAACACCGAGTGGGTTTCTGTCGTATTGCACAGCACTTGTTAATTATGGCATCTTTTGTTTCTTTTAATCGATGCCCAGTTATTGGAAAACCATGCTCCCTGAAGCGAGGATCCAGTAATGTTGCCTCACAAGCAATTGCTTTATCTGCAAACTTTTGAACGAGGCGGGTACAGATTCCGTCCTCAAGTTTAGCAATTACTGTATTAGTGGCTTCATTGCTGTGATCTGAGTTTTTTAGTCTCAGACAATGACTTTGTAAACCTTTGCTTAATAAGACAACTTTTGACAGGGTTACATTTCTTTCACTGTTAATTTCTGTTGTGACTTGTTCAAAAGGAGATAGTATTTCACAAGATTTTTCAATAACTAACCAGTCTTCATTGGACAGTTTTGTTTGTGAATCCACACTGAGGATGGCAAGGGTGCTTTGCAAAGGCTCTTTGATTTTCAAAAGCCTGTCAAACATTTCATATGTGGAATTCCATCTCGTAGGGCAATCTTGTTTCGGTGTTAAAATAGGAACGCCCATTTGCTTCTGAATGTTGTGTAATTTCTCAAGTGCTTGAGGACTTCTTTTGAAAAATTCCACTATTGACTTCACCTTTGCCCTTGTGTCTGTAATTGGTTCAAGGCTTGCTTGCACGATTAAATTCAGTGTATGTGCAAAACAAGGTACATGCCACCATTTGCACATCATCACTGCCTTCACCATATTAGGTGCGTTATCTGTAGTGCAAGCTACAATTTTATTGGTGATACCCCAAGTTGAAGTCACATTTTGTAATTCATTGGAAATGTTTTCTGCTGTATGCTTGTCATGGAATTTAAAACTAGATAACAAATATGACTTCAGATTGCAGTCACTGCAATATAATTCTCATTTTTCACAGATGTCCATCCATCAGTTGTAATGCAGATGTAGGATGCAGCTTGCACTGCAGATCTTACTCGCACTAGTGTGCTGTCGAACACTTGAGAGAGTAAACTGTGGGAGAGTGTTTTTCTACTTGGTGGTACATAGTTTTCATTTAATAAATACGTCATTTTTCTAAACTCTACACTCTCAACTACATTAAATGGAAGGTATTCTTTAACAAGTCTTAAAATCTGTTCGTCTATTTTGGCTCGTTTGGATGAAGGCACTGGTCTTGATGCAAATCCAGTAATCTTTGTTTGTTTACCACACCTACCCAGAACTGAACTGGCGAAGTGCTGGGTATTTCTTGCACAGATTGTTCATCTTGACGCACAGGCACTGGAATGGCAGATTCCTGAACAGTTGCTGTGGAAACTGAACTGGTTTCGTCACTGCCCAGATTCATAAAGACTGATTTCGAACGAGTTTCACTTAAATTAACTGTTGGATGCTTATGTCGCAAGTGTCTGTTTAAGCAAGAAGTTGAACTACTTTTAAACGACAACACTGCCGAGCACAAGTTACATTTATTTTCTCAGGATTTATCTTCATAAAGTAATCCCACACCGGACTTCGTAACGCCATAGCTGAAGACAGAAGAACTAACACGCACTGTACTGGAGGCGGGAAAAAATTGCAGAAACAATGGATACGCTACTGGGATTCCCACATTTCGTTAGTATGGATAATATATACCCGGCCTGCTAATATCCATACACACAAAAGAAATCATTGTGGAGAAGAGGCACATTGACTATAGACTCACAAATAAAGCCACATAATTCGAATAAATGACAAAATATAAGAGAAAAAAATTTTTGTCCCTTAAGGTGTTTCGAATCATTACTATAAATCCACCATGCTTCTCAGCCCTTCCCGTTCACCATTACATCATCAAAGATCCGTCAATCATATTGCTTTTCAAGTGCATCCAATTTACGTATATGTCTAAAAATTGCCACTCTACGCCTTTTTTTTAATTCAAAATGTTGTAGGTTTACTTGAGTTTTTTAATATGATTACTGTACATCAACAGATAAGCATATGTTATAGGAGATGTGTAATTTAACTGAATGTTTTTCACAATTGTATTATTTTGAATGCCAATAGTGTGCTTTATTTTATTGTTTGTTAGTGTTTATAAAGTATATATTACGCCATTTCGGAATAGAGCAATCAATTAGAAACGAAGCTTTATTTTCGGAAATCTTAAGCTTCATGCTGTTGTGTGTCAAAAGGATTTCGACACTCTTGAAAGAGTTCGATGAAGTAGTATATTAAACGTATTTCCGTATCTGTGCCGTGCCCGAATCTCGTCCGAGACAAATCGAAATGAAACATCACTGTTTCGATACAGTTAGTCCGTTCCAAGCACAAGTGGACTGAAACAGCGTTATTTTGAAACAACGATACAGTTTCTGTGGCTGGCTCGAGATCGAATCAGGTAACCGAAATGAAACATCACTGTTTCGATACAGTTAGTCCGTTCCAAGCACAAGTGGACTGAAACAGCGTTATTTTGAAACAACGATACAGTTTCTGTGGCTGGCTCGAGATCGAATCAGGTCCCGTTACCCGACACAGAGCGGAATGAAACACCACTGTTTCGAAACAGTGAAACATAGCCGTTTCGAAACAATGAAACAGTTCCACGTATCGATACACTGTTCCGAAACATAGAAACAGTAGCCAAGTCTACTGTATATTAGTGGTAGTGTTGTACTGCAAGTGTAAAAAGAAGTCAAGGCTACGACAACAGGTGCAACGCAAAGTTCAGTGTTGTTCTAAGTGCAGCGACAGCTAAAACATTCGTCGTCACTTACCTGTGAGCCTCATGGGAGCCAGTTGACAGAGAAGTATGGAGGCAGCTTCAGTGTCCGGCTCCTCCGATGGAAAACGCGCGCGAGGTGTTTGTATCGATGCACTCGTGTGATACGAAGTTCACAAAAAAAAAGGAGCAATCGACGACCAGCAGCTCTGTCACAGCCTGAGCGCGAACGGATACTGAGTATTGGAGCTCACGCAACACTGTGCAGCCGCTGTGAGTGGCTGACGTGTGGGTGACGAAACAATCCAAACTTTAAACTGCTAACCGCCATGACTTCCATCGTACATACTGGAGGAAAGACATTTGTACACTTGTGTGACTACATCTTCATACGTAAATTAAGCAATTTTCTTGAGTTGAAGTTAAGATGAGTGAGAAGTAGATTGTTAGATTACTCAGGCCTTAAAGCCATTAATACCGGCACTCCTGAACACTGCTAAAATGAATTATAATCCTGTCTCTTGATGGACAAAGAAAATGAATGTACACTATAGGAAGACCCTAAACTCCAGACCAGGCCAGATACTTAACAAATGTATCCAATAGGTTGTAAGTTATACTAATAATTTTCCACTTCTTCTGTTTCATATTGTAAATAAAAACCCGAGAAGCCACTTGAATTCCTGGCACCACAGTGGAAATGACAGATGTACTGCATGATGAACGCCGTAGACAGCTAACACAGAAAGTGAAAGCATCACGAAGTGTAGCGCTACGTTATTAAACTGTAATTGAACCACAATGAGTCAACAGATGCTCGAACATTGTCCACTCTAGTTTAGTGAAAATAAGCACTCACTGTACTCATGTATTAGTCGTTAAGCTCAAGAGAAAGTAATTTCTGAATTCTATCCCCTGAAGTGCGAAATGAACGTTCACTTATTGTTATAAGCAAATATGGACCAAACTTAAATATGCACATAAATGTTAATCTTGGTATTAAGGAATGAAGTGACTGATGAACAAAGAATGAAAAACTTTATTTTGAAAACTGATAAATATCTGATATATATTTATAAATGTAATTTCAATTTATGTACATAGTACGCCAGTAACATTATGTAAATGTCACACCAAAAATCACGAATATCTCATGAGGACATGAGGATCGAGGTAATCCTTCGGCATTCCCTCTCTCCTCATGGGAGGCAATGTGATATTCGCTATTTTTGACTTCATTAAAACAGTAAATACGAGTAGTTAATACTTTCAGCCAGAAGGCAAATACTTGTTTATAAATAATGATTAATGTATAATTCGTCGTCTTTGGGCGGCAATATAAACAGAAAAATACGGATAGATATACGATCCTTCACTATTTTGTTCGCTGGAGAACAAATGAAGCCTTGAGCGCTAAAGACTTGTACTGTTTTTCTTAAGTAAGACGGACGCAGATTTGTGGCGGTCTGATCTAATTTTTTTTTACTAAATAAATAAAAACGTGTTCCGTCTAAGTTTGAGTAAAGTGTAAGAAGAACTGTTATAACTTATCGTGACGACGCACGGGTGACTCAAAAGGACAATGGCTATATAAAAGAGCGCTCAATGGACATGATACGGACATAAAAATCTACCGTCATTGTAGTACTAAGCTTAAGGTACGATATATGTTTTAGTTATAATAAATATTTGTTCTGGGGATACTTAATCATGTAGCAGTGCTCATTCCTATCATCTCCTCAGTATTATTTTCATTTTAATTATGCATTTTGCTAAGATTACAGACACCAAGATCAGCAGTCCCTCCTCAGTATTATTTTCATTTTAATTATGTATTTTGCTAAGATTACGGACACCAAGATCAGCAGTCCAATGTGCGTGTTACATTGATAAAAAGAAAACTGTTTTATCGTCTTCTTGCATCAGCTTTAATATTGAATTTCCCTTTTGTGTGATGTTACAGTTGTTTTTGCGCCCTTAAGAACTTTCTGGTCCCTTAGGAAATTGTTTTGTCATAACAATAACTTCACAACCGGGTATGATCGTATCTACGATCATGAAGTAATTAGAAAGACGATAACGCAATTTCTTATTCAATAGCACGCTAGTTGTGACTGCCTAAAGCCACGCGAAACTGCAAGTAAAAACTATTCACATCTCATAATGCAATATTTTATGACAATGGTCAATCCATGATTCTTACGCCAATTGTGATTGATAAAACAGTAAGCTAAATCTCAATTTCCAACTTTCCATTGAATAACAACATCACTTTTATTTTGTAACATCACAAAGTACAGACCGATAACACCTCCTGCCCAGAACCCACACCACACAGTCGTGCGTTGAGGATGCGTCTCGTCTTCCACAATCACTCGTTACTTCAAATTCTGCAATCCTGCTTATCGACGTATCTACAAAGGTGGAAGTGTGCTTCATCTGAGAAAACTATTTTTGCGAAGTTCTCGTTCTCCGCTTGTCGAGCCAAGTTCCATTAAGCAAATCGATGTCTCTTTCGAGGCTCTGCAGGCTTCAAGTCTTGCTTAAGTTGAATCTTGTACGCATGCGTTTCCAGATCTTTTGAAAGGATTTCATGCAGTGAACTTGGTGACAAATTCAAATGTTGAACTCGTCGGCAAACCGAAATTCTGGGCCTTATGGTCACATTGACACCCACGTCAGCAATGTTTTCTTGTCTTCGAACAGCACACGGTCGTCCTACTTCCTTAACGTCTGAAACGGAACCCTTGGTCTCAAACTTCCGCAACAACTTCCGCATAGATGATTCGGTTGGAGCAGCACTACGTCCGAGTGTCACACGCAATTCACGAACGGTTGCCATGGAACTTTCACTGTTTTTGTAATAACTTTTCATCACTTCAATACGTTGCTCAGAAGTCATCTGCTCCATGACGAAAATAAACATCAAACAACAATCCTCACCACACAAAAGGTATTGGGCTATTAATGGGAGGTGCTTTGATGGTATAGACGATAGCAACAACACGTCCAACCTGACTTGACATCGACACGAACTGATCTGGGAAGGCAGCTGAGGATGCAATCCTGCAACTACACTGCGCATAAAAGGGGATCAGTTATACGAAATCCCCTAATTGTCTCCCATTGCGACGCGTGAATTTGGAATTTGGCTCAAAGGTACCTTCCACCTCCGTCTGTAATGGTGCAGAAGCGTAGCGCCCTGTGACGTCACTCTCGGGATCGCCGACGCTTGAAATAGCAACGTGTCGACACATGGGGGAAAAAGGCCACAGCTCCGAAGGTCACGTGAGTTGTAAGGTGGATTAACTACGTCACATTGGCACCAAATTTCACCACAATTCTGCCCAACGCCATCGTGGAAGCATCACACGATGCGAAGGTTGTGACACTCGCTTTTACCCACAATTCAGCCCTTCTTTTGAGACCTCTGCGATTTGCGATGGCAGTCAGAACGGCAACACACAGCGTTGCAATTGCGGGGTTTTCTTACGAGTGGCCGAGGGAAACATTTCAGTTACACCGCTGCCCATAATCGACATGAAAATCCCGTCAGGAGATGGCATAGAGGGTGTCAATGAAACCACATCTTCCCATGAGGCCTTGATGCCACGAGAGATCGCATTATATTGAACAATGGGACGATGTTCTTAATTACATTCGACACTTCTCACTCCTCACGTACGACTCATCCCCACTCTAAGGACATCGTGGGGCTGCAACCACACCGCACGTGATACGACCCTCTGGAGTGTAGTGCAACCACAACTTTTTCTCTGCTATACAAAATGGAACCGCTAGGGAGGGCACACTGGAGCAGCCGCGAGGCACCACTTAGCTACACGGGAAAGTGCGTGGCTGGCAGCGAGGGTGTTGCCAGAGTAGGTGGGTGGTGGGAGGGGGACTTTAGCGGGACCCTCTGCCGTTTTCTTCACGCAGAGGTCAGTGTTGCACCTCAGAGTGATCATGTCACAGGAGGGCACGAAACAAGAGAGCTTTTTTTGTTATCCCGCCTGGGAGGGGGCCCGTGGGTCTGCTCCTGTAAACTGAAGGGTAGGCCGAATGTAGGAAGCTAGGAGGAGCAGGTGAGGTAGAACTCTCGGTACTGCACTGTGAATTTATATCACCTTTACTATAGCAAGCAGATGAATACATAATTTTGAACTGAGGAGCACGTAGGTGCAAAGCCAGGTGTCTCAAGCTCACAGAAGTTACACAGGCAAAATCTGTATTGGCTAGCCCTCTATGAAATAGAAACAATGTTGCTTGGCCGTCTGCTCGGCATCGAAATGGGCTGAATCTGGAGCGGAGCTCATAGAGCTGCCCAGCGCTGGCTAAGGGGCGCTGTCGTCGGTGTTGGTGTCGTAGTGCCAACCTAAGAACTTGCACCTACGCCGTGGCAGTGTAGCTATCGATACCATACTTTTCAATTGTAAACACCCTTTGCTGCTTCGGACCACGTTCACATATCGTCGAATGGTTTTGCACACTTCTTAGTAGTCTCACGCAGTGTACTACAGCAAATCTTTCATTTGCACTGCACTCCAAAGGGGTCAGATCACGTTCAGTGAGGTTGCGGTCCCACGATGTCTTTAGAGAACAGATGAGTCGTCCAGGATGGGTCACCAGTGTCGAACGTTGTCGAGAACGTCGTTCTGTTGCTCATCACACTGCCATCTGTCGTTTTCGACGGCGAAATATGTGGGAATCAACGCCCAAAGGAAAGGGTGGTCTCATTCTCGCCGTCTGCACCTCCTCCTGACGGGATTTTCGTGCCGATTCTGGGCAGCGGTGTGTCCGAAATGTTTTCCTCGGCCACTCGTAAGGAAACCGCGCGATTGCAATCCTGGGTGTTGCAGTTCAGGCTTCCATCGTAAATCGCAGAGCTCTCAAAAGAAGGGATCAACTGTGGGTAGAACGGTGTGTGACAACATTCCCACCGCGTGAGACGTCCACGATGGTACTGGGCAGAATCGTGGTGAAATTTGGTGCCAATGTGACGTCATTAATCCACCTTACACCTCAAGTGAACTTCGGAGCTGTGGCACCTTTTCCCATGTGTCGACACATTGCTCTTTCAAGCTTCGCCGAGTGCGAGGGTGACGTCATAAGTCGACACGCTCTAGCATCATAAGAGAGGAGGGTCGTAGGCACCTTTGAGCCGAATTTCAAACTTATGCGCAGCAGTGGGAGACAATTACGGCCTTTCGAAAATGTGACATTTTTTTGCGCAGTGTATAACGCCACAGGACATCAGTAGCAGCGGCTATGGAGAGTTGTCGTGCTAGCCTCGCGGCACCCCACGACCAGATGTTCTCAGTGGGTGAGAGATTTGGAGAACGTTCTGGAAGCCAGGTTGGTCAGGACAACTCGGGTAACAGGCGTTCTTGCGTTATCAGCGTCGAAAGCCAGCGACGCAGAGTGCTCGAAGACAGAGCTCAACCACTGGCTGTAACATGTCAGAAATGTAACGGCTGCTGCCCAAATTAGATGTGCAAAACAAACGTGATCGTGTTGCACCCGAGTCGCGCTCCATCCCATCACCCCACATGCAAGGGCAGCGCCATGATCACGAATCCAATGTGGCAACGTTTGTTCTTGTAGCCCACAAACACAGATATGGTCAACGCGATGGGGCCGTAGAACAGGCACTTGCTTAAGACACCGAGGCTTGCCTGGAATAGGACGTGACGCCGCTGCTGCGTCTGTTGCTGTTGGACGCACCACTGTATTCCTCTGTTGCCACAGCAGTGGTGGCCGGTGTGACAACCGGCGGTGCCACAGACGCCGTCGCGCTTTGCCTGTCGCCACTTGTACTGCGGCAGGCGAGGCACGTGACGTAGCTGTACGGTTCTACACGGCCGAGCGAACGACATAACCCGTCTGTCCTCCAGGGCACCAGTCTCTACTCCTAGCTACATTTTGCGGCAGCGCTGCAACGTTGACCACCTGTCTCTAAAAAATCCCCCTTAATATGTTGATCACCCTCTCTCCAAAAGCTCAATTATATTGAGATCTTGTGATTGTGGTGGCCAGGGGACGAGCGACATTTCATCCTCGTGCTTGCAGAACCAGTACTGACGATACCAGCTGTGCAAACAGGGACACTGTCGCCTTGGATTAGAAAAACGCCATTGGAGAACAAATATTGTGCTTTGGGATGAACCTGATCAGCCAGATAATCCTTGGTAGTAATGCGAGAATGCAGAGTAATCTCGGGGTCCACGGAATAACACGATGTGGCTGCCCCAACAATCACCAGACCCACGCTTCACTATAGGGACGAAAACACAGCCATTGCGTCATAGTTAAGGTTTTGTGGCTTTGTCGGCACGTCTTCCTGTGAAGCGCATTTGCATCACCGATCAGTGGTTTGGCAGTTCCAACGTGCCCTGCAGTTCCAGCCTGTGGAGCAGCCTCCGTGTTGTTTTGGGGCTGGCAGGGATCGTGAGTGCAATGCTCAGTTCTGCAGCGACTTTTGCTGCTCTCGTCCTCTAATTTTACATCACAATTCTCTTCACGACTTTGTGGCACAATCACTCGACACACACCATCGTCCGCGCTGTGGCTTAGTGGATGACATTTCTCCGCTTTCCCAGTACGCGTATATATTTTCTGTAGGGTGCCTCTTGAAACACTCCATCTGCGTTGGTTATGGAAGCACCCATCACACGATTGCCGACATTCTGCCTACGCTCGAATTCACTCAGCGCCCACATAACGCTCTCTCACCTACACAGAACACTGTTCCGACCACGATTGACTCCTGCGACCCGTCGAAGACATCCCATAGGCACCACTCGTGGTCGAATACAACGGCGCAACCTGCGTGCTCGGCTATCGTCTGCATTTGTGTTCGAGCATACATTTGTCGCTGTGTTCCCCAATTTCTGTGCAATCCCTGTATGAGTCAACGATGCCGCTAACTGTAGGTTACACTTAAAGTAATCTTCAAGTAGGATAGTAATAAATTTACTTACATGTCGATTTAAGATGCTGCTGTTGTTACAAGCTGCAAAGAAGAACAAAAAACAGACTGGTTAGAATGAGAATTTGTTGAAGGAAAACCGAGATCAATGTGTTAGCAAAGTGCTAGAAATATTGCATTATTGTTAGCGCTATTCTTAATAACAGAATGCTGTGAAGTGCGAGTGTTGAACGACGACTTCAACTGAGTTTCACAGTTTCACTTCCGTTAAATGCCAAATTTGGGACACAGTAAATTTTAAGGAACTGATTTATAATTTTACACATGGCTATTAATGTGAAGTTTCGCAGTCATTTCAAGGATGTCTTTTAAATGTGGAATGCTTCGTTTGTCCTTGAATATGTAGCCTCCAAGCTGAACACATTTTTGCTCGTCCGTAGACAACATTAACAAATAAAGTATTAGGAAAGCGGAACGTATAACAGAATTTATTTTAAGCAAACAAAAATACTTCAGTTCCTTAATCAGGAATATCGTTCTCTTTCTCAGAACTTGTAGACAGAATGAATATCGCAGTAAATAGGGGAGATTACTGCTCAGGAGACATAAAACATCAACAGGGTGAGACACAGAAATTTGCGAGAGCACAGGTGAACTAATTTTACAGGGGACATTTTTCGCCAAGTGGGAGTTTTTCGCGTGGGAAAATGAGTTTGTTACTTGAGGGCAACGGAAGTCACTAAGGAATAATTGTATCTGTAGTATTAAAAATCGGAGCTGGTCAGGCAAAACAAGGACACACCATAGATGAAACCTTGCAGAATGACGGTTCAGAGACAAGACCCTTACTTACAGATTCTTTTGCTCTTATGCATGATGTGAGAAAATGTCACGGAAACCTTGACAGAAATTGTGAGATTGGAGCAAATTTATTTCTGGGACAATAAGGTCATCATAAAAATGATAAGGAATGCGGTCTTTGAATAACAGTGTAATGTCTCAGAGTCAAAGTCGATGGCTTGCCCAAGACGTGCAATCCATCTGTTCTCTTACATACGCTCTCTCTCTCTCCTTCTCTCTCTCTGTCTCACATACACTTTCTTTTAAGTCTTTCAATGTATTTTTTGAACTCTTGTTAGAATAACGGGCACTCCTCTGTAGCTTTGTTCCTTGTTCTCCAGAGTGGGATCTTTTACATTGTAGAGGCTCTGTTCTTTTTCAGCCAACGAAACTGGCGAGCAGATAGTGAGCCAGCAGGTTCCCAGTCACAAAATGCAGTTACAGCTGACAGACAGACATCGATCCCGACAATCAGGAGTTCTAGAAGGATTGCTCGACTGAAAACGCTGCTTATAAATTCATCCATTAAATGTTACAAGCCTCAAATAATAAAATATCTCCAGTTAGGTTTTTCTCACGATGTCTCCATGGGGTTTGATTGCGCAGATGATCTTACGCGCTGCTCCACCACGTACATACATTGCTTTACTGAGGCAAATAACCCTCTTAGCAATTGAGATGAAGGAATATGCCACCTTATCTATGAAATTTGCATCTATTCCAGCTATTACAGTAAGAAAGAAAGAGCAGATGCTATTGTTGGCTGTGAGACCGCGAGGCGTAAGCTCACTACGCCGGGTTATGTTTCTGTCGTATGATGTGGGGAGGAAGAGAGTGAAACCCTGTCCGATAGACAGATAATCAAACGCAGTGCCACGAGCCCACATTTTGCGATACAAAGAGGAGAGGTTAGGACCTTTATCTAAGACATTAGCGCAGGGTCTGTCGATGAGGAACCTTACACCACCGGCTTTCCTTCTCTCGCCTGCCAAATTCTGGTGGAGAAAAGTTTCTCCCAGCACTAGCCATCATACAGAGAAGTTTTACTAACCTCGGCTACAGAAGTGGATAACTGCTACAATAAAACCATTTACGCATTACAGCAAAACTTGATGTAATCCTGGAGGGACTCAGTTGCGCAAAAATGGTCTCGCACGACATAATAATATTGCCAGAGTCACGACCGACGCTGACTCTATTAAAGTACCACAGTAACAACACAAACATTTTTTATGTCTATCACGCCGGAATATAGCCATGATGAGGTTTTGGTTTAAGAATCACAGTGGCAATGGATAAATATTTGCTGGGAAGTACAGGCAGTGTACGCAGGTTGATGACATACGACGAACTACCTACCACCTTATGACTTCCTGTGTACCATCAAGATCCAAATCTGCAATAACAAACTACACATGTCATGCGAAGCAAAGGCCAGAGGTTATGTAGCAATGGTCCTCGGTCTGCCAAAACGTCGTTGCTACGACAAAAGCAATTGCAACGAAAACTTCCAAGTGACAAAATCACACGTCAGATTTAATCACAGAAAGCTTTGCCAACACCTGTATCGAATCATTATGGGCCCTTCTACCTACTGTGACTGCAGGTCCGATGAAGACGCCAACTGTATTTTCTCCCGTTATCTCCGAAGAGAGTGTAGGACCGTGAACTTGCTGCAGATGTCGTCGAGGAACGTGCTCCTGAAGTGTCAGAAAAACTTATAGTGGTTCAAATGGCTCTGAGCACTATGGGACTCAACTGCTGAGGTCATTAGTCCCCTAGAACTTAGAACTAGTTAAACCTAACTAACCTAAGGACATCACAAACATCCATGCCCGAGGCAGGATTCGAACCTGCGACCGTAGCGGTCTTGAAACTTATAGTGGGAAACGGTATAACTATGTACAGAGGCACATACAGAACCCGTACAACTATATAGCAGAAAGTCAAACAAATATATAGGGAAACTCTTACCTACATAAAATAACAAATGATTAACATGTAACAAGATAATCGTACTTTCCCATGAGGCTTTTATATGATAATTGCTTTATCTGTAATTATTCCAGATTAATTAGTTCTATATCATATCACATTATTTTGTAGAAATGACGTCATGTAACACCTTAAATTGCTGTTCAATTTATTCTTTGATGTACGACCAGTATCGCTTAAAGACCATTATCACGCACACACATTTATTAACGGTAAGAGTTACATATGAAAATAAAAAATACATTGTCAAAAGTATAATATTTATAAATAATGTAATTTTAAATTTATATGTAATTCTTGCTGTTATCAGAAGTCTGCGCTGGTCAATGGTTCTCGACGGAAACAGGACACACTGTAAACTGACAACAGCGTAATGTCTTACACGGTATCATTTCTACAATTTATAACAGCTGTAGAACACAATCAATAAAACAACCTATTATTTGCCTCCAGAGGCACACTTCGTATACACTGGATGAAACACAAGGTGGCCGGCTAATGCGTTATGTACGGATACCAATAAATTAAAAAAAAAATTCTGTAGGAGTGGAAAAAAGTGCATTTTGTTTAGTGCCTCAAAATTTTAAAGCAGGGAAGTTTCGGTTCTAGCGAGGAGCTGCTGCATTCAATAAGTTTGTTTATATTTAAAGTTCTTTCGAAATAAAACTATGTCATCTTTTCGTTAACGTTGCAGTACGGTAACATTCATAATTATGTCGCTGCTTGTCTTTAAGGGGAACATTCAGCTATGTAACTGACATAAGCCTGGATGGGTTACAACTTCGCTAAAATTTGAACACATTTATGCTCAGTGTAAGCTGTAAGCCACACGCAGCACAGTCCCTATTCTTCTCACTGGAAACTGATATTTATTTCGTTTACAAAACATGGTACATGTCACATTTGGAAGACCACTGCGTTACGTGGGGCCCACGTGTTCCTCGCCTGAAACAGAACGGTGGGAATTATCGACCTTTAGCTCCTAAGGCAAGGAAAACATTTAAGAGTGAAAATCAAGCTTGGACGTTTTGCAACGCTATGATCTCCATAGTTACCGTAAGATGACATGGAAAATCAGATGAAGCCTGTGGCGGGAAAACATGAGTGACATACCTAATAGTCTATTCTAAACAAAAGAAAAAATATTCGTTGTGGATATAACAGTACACTTCAGGGAAGTGTGCTAAAAAATCATTTAATTGCGCACGGATAATTCACACGTAGATAATCAGGAGTTAGGAGCATCAGATACGTTCATACATAGCGAAGTCCATTACTTGGTGGACCTTTCATCCCTTTTTCATTAGCACTTCACGGTTTGACTACACGACGCAAATACACTGAAGCGTCGAAAAAACTGGTAAAGACACGCGTATTCAAATATAGAGATATGCAAACAGGCAGAATACGGCGATAAGGTCTGCAACTTCTGTACAAGACAACAAGTGACTGGCTCAGTTATTAGATCGGTTACTCCTGCTACAATGGTAGGTATCCACATGTGAGTGAGTTTGGAAGTGGTGTTTAGTCGGCACACAAGCGATGGGACACAGCATCTTCGAGGTAGCGATGAAGTGGAATTTTTTCCAGTACGGCCATTTCACGAGTGTGCCGTGAATATCAGGAATCTGGTAAAACATCACATCTCCGATATCGCTGCGACCGAAAGAAGATCCTGCAAGGACGGGAACAACGACGACTGAGGACAATCGTTCGACGTGACAGAAGTGCAATCCTTTCGCAGACTGCTGCAGATTTCAATGCGGGACCATCAACAAGTGTCAGCTTGCGAACCATTCAACGGAGCATCATCGATATGGGATTTCGGAGCCGAAAGACCACTCATGTACCCTCCATGACTGCACAACACGAAGCTTTATACATAGTCTGGGCCCGTCAACACCGACATTGGGCTGTTGATGACTAGAAACATGTTGCCTCAGCGGATGAGTCTCGTTTCAAATTGTATCGAGCGGATGGACGTGTACGGGTATGGAGACAACGTGATGAACTCATGGACCCTGAATGTCAGTTCAAATGGCTCTGAGCACTATGGGACTCAACATCTTAGGTCATAAGTCCCCTAGAACTTAGAACTACTTAAACCTAAGGACATCACACACACCCATGCCCGAGGCAGGATTCGAACCTGCGACCGTAGCAGTCCCGCGGTTCCGGACTGCAGCGCCAGAACCGCTAGACCACCGCGGCCGGCCTGAATGTCAGTAGGGGACTGTTCAAGCTGATGGAGACTCTGTAATGGTGTGGTGCGTGTGCAGTTGGAGTAGTAAGGGACACCTCATTCGTCTACATGCAACCCTGACAGGTGATACGTACGTAAGCATCCTTTCTGATGATTGCATCCATTCGTGTCCACTGTGCATTCCGACGTACTTGGGCAATTCCAGCAGGACAATGAGACACCCCACATGCCCAGAATTGCTACAGAGTGGCTCCAGGAATACCCGTCTGAGTTTAAACACTTCATCTGGCCACCAAACTCTCCAGGCATGAACATTATTGAGCGTATCTGGGATGCCTTGCTACGCGCTATTCAGATCTCCACCCCCTGGTACTCTTACGGATTTATGGACAGCCCTGTAAGATTCGTGGTGTCAGTTCCCTCCAGCACTACTCCAGACATTAGTCGAGTCCATGCCACGTCGTGTTGCCGCACTTCTGCGTGCTAGCGAGGGACCTATACGATATTAGGAATATATTCCAATTTCTTTGGCTCTTTAGAATGGTTGGAAGTGTAATACTAGGAAACCGCTAGACCACCGCGGCCGGCAATACAGTATCACTGCACTTCAACTGCAAGAGCGCGATCTGCTGCGATCGGATTGTCTTTTCACAGACTGAGCGAAGTAACCATGGTTTCAACCTGGCACTGTTGTAAGCAATGGAGGCCCATGTAGGAGTGCTTTGACAGCGATTACGTGACTTCGCCATTGATCATAAATTACTAAAAGCAGTGTTAACATGTTCCTAACCAACTGAATAAGAATGATTTGAGGGAACAGAAATGATGTTTTAGTCTTTTGCAGTCTAACTGAGAAGGGTTTCTCGATTAGATTAATTGTGGAGGGTCTGAATGTTTGGTAACTCTCAAACGAATATGAAATTGGCGGTGTTCTACAAAAACGCTTGATATTCCGTCCATCTACATAGTCACGTCCTCGAACATACACAGTTTTTATTTTTAAGCATTAGGCCAAAACACACACACACACACGATCAGTATTCTGGTGGAAGCAGCCATTCTTACGTCATGTACTGCTTCTATAGTTACGTTCATAATGTTGTATTACCAGTATTTAATAACGGAAATTTTAGTTTGTACATGCAAGGCTCTGAGCACTATGGGACTCAACTGCTGAGGCCATTAGTCCCCTAGAACTTAGAAGTAGTTAAACCTAACTAGCCTAAGGACGTCACAAACATCCATGCCCGAGGCAGGATTCGAACCTGCGACCGTAGCGGTCTTGCGGTTCCAGACTGCAGCGCCTTTAACCGCACGGCCACTTCGGCCGGCCTACATGCAAGGTGGCGTTCTCGTTGTCGATAGCTACAGAGCAATTGTTCTACTGAATTTGTACAGCCGTATCTACAGCTGTGTTACGGAAGCTGCTGTAACATGTTTGGTGGAGAATGGAAAGTATATGAGTATCATTTTCCCTTCCTGTCCCAAACGCAGATGGCACTTGGGAAATACGGCTTTCGGTTCACCAAGAATTTCTGCAACTTTATGTTAATACAACGACGGTTATTACATGTGCAGTGAAGAAACGGGACTCATGGACCTGCTTGGGTCATCCGTTCTCACAGTTGAAAGAGGAAGCCTTTCCGTGTTGCGAAAAATCTCTATTCCGCACCTCTGGCTGGAGATTTTTGAGCAAAATTGCGATGCTCAGTGCTGACTAAACATTGCAGTAGGGAATCGGCCAGCTCTCGCCTGAATCTCGTCTCTCTTATCTCTGTCCCTCTTTTATATTTATTCAATTTGTTAAGAGTCCCAGAATTGTGTGGACTGACCAGAACACAAAGCATTTACCCTACCGGTAGTACGACTTGTAAAGAGTAGAATAAACATACAATTGGCCTAGTAAAATGCATCGATCGATTACTTGTGACAAAGACGTTACTAGATAATATCCATTACAGTGGAATTATCTTTTCTTTACGTACAATACTACACGGAATATCTTTTTCTCCGTCAACCATTCCAGTCTTCTTGCCTGACGATGGCACTGCAGTTATGCGTTACTTTATTCTCTCTGTTTTTGTCGTGTTTCTGAGGCATTATTGTCTGACATGCGTGTAAAACGCGTTCCAGGGTACGTGAGGAGCTGACCTGGTGGCCACGGAAGGCCCATATGTCCCTCCATGTCTGCGCTGATGCTGCGCCCGCAAGTCTGGCGTCACTGGGAGCTGGCGGCTCGTCACCGGCGACTACGGCTCCAGCCAACAGCAAGCGTCCCACGGAACTGTGGAGAAAGAGAACTCATTATGGCACATTAACTAATTCACCGACATTCGAAATTTATAAAAGAAATAAAAACACGTTTATGGAAACTAACAAGAACAGGGATTTTTAAACACTAAGTTTGCGAAAAATGACCGAGCCAATAATTATTTTTCACTTATCTCGTTTCAAACGGTGGCAGCACCGAAGGTGGCCATCTACACTGGAGCGGCCTCTGAGGTGAGAGCACAAGTTAACGAATACTGGGAAAACGTTAAACGGGTGACGTCTAACTGCCAAACCTGTCAGCTGCCCGTGAATTTCGTCAACATACGTCTGCATTAATACCAGACAAGTCGCTGTGGAGCGCGGAGGGTACTTCTTACCGAAACGTCCCCTACTTTCCCTACTTCTCTCGAGAAAGGAGCGCAGAAAACCACCTAGAGCTAGACATTGAAATTTTAAACATACCTCAGAGCTGGACGACAGTGCAATATAAACTCGCTTTTTTATACTGTATGTGGCAGAAGGCCTTTTGTTCAGCACTGTCATTTCTCGATGAGCTAGAGACTTCAAACTTTCAACATAGCTCGCAACTGGCCCATCTTCACCTTTTCCTGTTCCAGTCGCAAGTGGTTAGCGCAGGGCTTAACAACTGGCCGGTTTTGAGCGCGAGTACTCGCGTCTGCTCAGGCACGTGCTCGCGAGCAGGTGCAAGGTCGCGGAGTAGGGAGGGAGGGGGAATGTGCGCGCACGTTTGAATGTGATCTCGCGTTCTTAGCAGATTTAACTAGCCATCTGAATGCTTTGAACATTTTACTACAAGATAAAGATCTGCTAATTACTCATTTCATAGATCGAATACGAGCTTTTAAAATGAAATTGACACTTTGGGTGAGTCAGCTGGAAACAGGAAACCTAGCTCATTTTCCTAAATTATCATCCGTGCAAGATGTTCACAAAGACTGTGAACGTTATTCACATAGTTTAGTTGATCAGCGCTTTCAAGATCTGACAGCACTAGACAGTGATTTTGATCTGTTCTCTCCATATTCAGCGAATATTTAAGAGATTCGTCCTGAGCTGCAGCAAGAAATTATTGACCTGCAGTGTGACAAAGAATGCAGAGACAAATTTCAGAACAAGAGAAACATTTTGGAATTCTGCAGACACTTCCCTCAGGATAGATTTCCTCGTTTGCTCAAACTGGCGGCTACAATAATATCAATGTTCGGTTTCACGTATGTTTGTGAACAACTGTTCTCTGCAATGAAATGTAACAAGACGCGCCTGAGAAACGCATTGTCTGATCGAAATTTAAACTGCACGCTGCGCCTAAAATGCACAAGAACAATTACTCCGAACATAGACGCAATTGTAAAGGGCAAAAAGTACAAGATAACCGAGAATCCCACACTTCAGTGACACCTTTTATTGTGTAACAGTTCACAAATTAATGCGACTGTGGAGGCATACACTAAGCTAATAAAATTATGTGGCACGTGTACATTCTTCTTTATTTGTTTCATTTGTCACAGTAATAATTCATGAGTGATATCCCTGCAGGTGGCCGCGGATTTACATTGACTGGCGGCAGCTGTTGTGTGCCCCCACGTGACTCTCCCCACTCTCCGCTCTGGTCCGGTAGTGGGGGTAGCGTGCTCGCGCTGCTCCGTGCTCGCGCCTTGCTGCTCACAGCTTGCTCCGCGAGCACGTATGTTGTGAAGCCCTGGGTTAGCGGGAAGAACCATTGCTGCTAAGCCTCCGTGTTAGCTCTAACCTCTCTATTTTTTATCTCCACGGTCTTTTCGCGAGATGTTCGGAGCAGGAAGCAATATAGTAATTGAGTCAGGTGAAGAGAAACTGAAATAAAGCCTGAAAGTTACCACATGTCTCTGGTATAATCTCATAATAGTGTCTGAAATCATATGAAAGATTTCACACACTCGAGGCTAAAAAAAAAAGAAGAAACAATTAAATAAAAATGAATTTTCGATACACTTCATTTTTAATTGAGACTAAAAAACATAAAACAATTTTTCCTATCCCCTAACCCCAAACAGTCCTAAAAATTGGAAATTGTGAATTTTTTAATAGCTATGAAAATACTTGTAAGCTTTCACAGCAACAACATCCGGGACGTGCAATACGTAGTTGATGCATGAATAGTTCATCTCCTTATTATTACGCCACTGAGTAACTGTCTTGAATAGTTCACTTCCTTACTATTAGCTGTTGCATGCGCCCAACGTTTTCGTTTTAAATCTTACAAAATGTTTTCATAGCTAACACAAATATGCAATCGCACATTCAGGACCATCTGTATGGGGTCAGGAAACTGAAGGGACCTAGGATAAATTATTTTATACTTTTTAGTACGATTCCAAATCACAGTACACTAAAATTCGTTTCTATTTAAATAAATATTCTTTACTCCTATACGTCATTCGTTACGTCTTAAGTTATTCTAGTGGAACTTAGCAGGGCAGGTAATGGAGATTTACTTTTACAGTCCTTTAAGGAATTCCTATTGTAAACTTCAGGTGAGGTCTGTCTCTATCAGCACATTATAGTCAACTTTGAGCGTAGTTTCCGCTTGTGTGGTCGGCACACTGTCGCCCTACTACCTGTCAGCTGCCTCGTGTAGGGATCTCTCATGTCAAGTGAGTTGTGATCATAACGACGGCATACATGGAGTTTTCGAAGTATAACCGAAGTTTGTAACACGTTTTGTCGCCATTACGGTCCATCCTAAGAGATGTCCTTCATACCCAGCAATATACTAATTTATATATATGAAGATGGTATCTCTTCTTTCGGACATGTCCGAAAGAACACATACCACCTTCATATATATATTGTTAAGGTTCACCGGCCGTTTGACCATCTTCTTCTGTGCGGATGCACAAACAGTGCCCCAACTCTTACGAGAATTGCTGGCAGCTGTGGCGAACGGTTCTAGGCGCTTCAGTGTGGAACGGCGCGATCGCTACGGTCGCTGGTTCGAACCCTGCCTCGGGCATGGATGTGTGTGATGTCCTTAGGTTGGTTAGGTTTAAGTAGTTCTAAGTGTAGGGGACTGATGAACACAGCTGTTAAGTCCCATAGTGCTTAGAGCGATTTGAACCATTTTTTTCTTACGGGAATCGGCAAAAAGCCGAGAGTAATGAATATAATGGGCAGGGGCACTATGAATATAGTGCGGGACAATAAGTTGGGAATGTGGGTCTCACGGGAGGCGTGTCAGAGATAAGTCCCTGCAGTCGCACTCTTCTCTGTGTACTCGGTGGCTGACATGGATGGAGCATCTGCCTTGTAAGCGGGAGTTCACGAGTTCGAGTCCCGTTCGGGGCACACATTTTCAACTCTCCCCGTTGGCTCATATCAACGCCTATATGCAGCTAGGGATATTCATTTCATTGTAATATACTAACTTATTTCCATTTTACCAGTTTCATTACGCTATCAGCACTTTGCCTGTGACTGAACACACTACCGACATGTTTTGCGTGGAATGTGATACGACGTTTATGTATTATACAGTTTACGAGGGTGTTCCCAGCCAGGGCAGAGGTGCGAACCTGCCCTCCTCACCCACAGCCCACCCCCACAACTATCTGCAGAAAAAAATCTGCGCAGACAGACCTCTGATGCTGCTCCACCAAACACACAGACATATCAATTGAGTAACAGTTCAAGGTAAACCAGATCGTATAATAGATGCTGACTAGTAGGAAGTGTACCGAAAGTTATTATTCTGAATCATTATTTTCAAAAAAGAAGGTTTTTTCTATTCTGTGTGGCGCTTTATAGTGGTAACTGAAAAATCAGTTTTGATAAGAGGAAAGTAACTGGAGTTCCTTTAATTAAAAAAGCAGCCAATTAAAAAAATGATAATGTTAAACTATCACACGGCACAGATAAATTTACCACTAAGCGGGAGAAAATTGATTCGAGGTTTTGTTTGACCTGCTTTGATATCGTGGAGTGGACTGACGGTGTACATCGTTTGCTGTCCGTGTGCCGATCTTCAGTATTACGCGTTGTGCACAGAAGTGCTGCCCGGAAACTGTGTTTACAGATCGGCTCGACGGATCTCAGGGACGCACTAGTGGCTGCCACAAATCTGAACATCAGTGATGTTCCCGCAGCGACCAGCAAACGATATGTCGGCAGTCTCGCAGTTCTCCTAGCTGAAACACATAAAAGTTGGCAGGCAAGGTGGTCGTGTGACTAGAGCCTCCCGTGGGGTAGACCGTTCGCCGGGTGCAAGTCTTTCGATTTGACGCCACTTCGGCCACTCGCGCGTCGATGGCAGGCAAGGCTAATGTTGCTGAAATGAAATATTAGTAAACAATGGCAATTATTCATATACTGACTTTCAAGTACAATAACCTTTTTGCAAAGTCGTTCGAGAGAGCGATCATTAAGAGGGAGCGATCGACAAGAGCGGAGACATCAACGGTGAGCGGGCCTCAGGAGAGAACCAGCCAGACGCCGCTCGTGTTTACATTCAAGTAGACAACTGAAGGAAACTGCAATGTCATTTTTTCTCAGTGTCTTGCTCTTCTGGAAGCGTTTGGCGTGGAAAAATGTTCGAGAGACTCCGCTGAACTTCTTTCCGGCGCGGCTGATCGGATGAATTGTTTGTTGACACAGCTTCCGCTGCGGCTGACGCATTATTTGCCAGTTAAAAAATACAGTTGCTCTCTTTTGTTAGTTTTAACATTTGTATGCTCTCTCACATTCAAGAATTAACTACAATTTTACATTAAGTCAATTTAAAGACAACACGCGGAATTCAGACAAAAATATAGAAGTGTGAGTTCTTCCCTTTTCTATTCTGCCCCCTTATCATAGTCTAGACCCTGGAAAAGGAAGAAGAAATCTGCGTGTGATCCAAAGAGCAAAGTATTTTTGTGTTTTTTCAGCCTTCTTGTCTTCGCACACTTCTGTGGAATGACCATGAGGCAGTGCGACATTGACAACTAAGTGAATAAAAGCAGAAGGTTCCTCTAAGTCCCTCCACTTTGGCTACACCTTCGGTGCCATCGCAAACTTCTGATGTGCATTTGAAAGTCTCTTTACAGAGGCATGGCTTCACCGATGACTGTGCCACGGGGCAGGCAACCCTGTCGACAAACCACAGCTGCCTCAAGCTGTATCGCTGCATTAGTGCCTACTGGCCACTTGCGACATCTGAAGGTTGTCGGAAGTATTGCCTACGCTGCCGGCATCTGGTTATCACTGAATCCACGTCTCAGTACGAGGACATTTTTAAGGTTCTCAACAAAGGTGTGCGGGTGGCACTGAGGATATTAGCGGAATTGGTTCCGCCCTGTAGACCAGAACCAAAACTTGCGACTGTGTTGTGTCCAAAAGGATCAGATCTTACTCAGAGGGGTTACAGTCACACGATGTTCTTTGAGAATGGTTGAGCCTTTGGAGGGAGTTAGCAGTCCCCAAGATTATGAGGAATCTCGTTCTGTTGCATATTGCGCTGTGAGCTGTCGTTTTTGATCGCGAAATGTGTGTAAATGAACGCCCTAATGGAACGAGTGGTTTCATCGACGCCATCTCTGCCACCGCCTTTCCGTGTCGATCCTGAGTGGGGGGTTGCCTGAAATGTTTTCCACGGCCACCCACAAGAAAACCGCGAGATTTAAACGCTGGCCGTCCCTGTCCTGTCATCCTTCGCAGAGGCGTCAGAAGGAGGGGTGGAATGTGCATAGGAGCTGGTGTGACGTCCTCTCCATAGTGTGACAATCAACGATGGCTTTGGCTAGAGCTGTGGAGAAATTCGGTGCCAATGAGACAACATTAATCCAGATTACGCCTCACGTTAACATCTGAGATCTGGCCTTTTTCTTGCAGGTGTCGACACCTTGCTTCTGGAAGCGTTTCAGAGGCTGAGGCATGACGCCGCAGCATTTGCACCATTACAGAGAAAGGTCGTAGGCACCGTCGAGCTAGATTTCCAACTTCAGAGAAGCAATGAGAGAAGATGACAGAGATCCAAAAAAGTTACCATTTATTGTGATGTGCTGCGTAGAAACAGCACTTTGGTACGTGTAATATCTTCATGGCAATGGCACGTCACTTTCTATACACCGAGGGAATACTTTCTTACTCAGTTGTGGCCTGTAATGCTTCGCACGACACATGCGCTTTTGACCCCCTAAAGTGCAATAACAGACGTATGTCACATCCCGTGGTGTGCTAAATCTTGGTCCCGAGCGCCTATTAAATAATATCCAGCACTTTTTGACCTGACAAAACAAATGTAAAATGGATATAAATTTTTTGACGTATAGTTATTTCCCAGAGATGAACTTGCCGTATGTTAGAAAAATTTAATCGGAGATCCGTGTAAGTATGTTAGCTAGAAGATTTAAATTTAGCTTTATTATTGAAAACCAGAACTTTGATTATCAAAAATGTTTTTGTTTCTGACATTTAACTGTTTTCCTGTGACGCTAAACAGTTAGTTGCGCACTCAGACCTTCATTTTCACAATTATGATTTTCAGTAACAACAACACAAAATATAACTACTGTGACTCGCCTTTCGTCCCTTCAACTGATCTTTTACAAAACACATCCTGAACCTTTCGAAAATATTTGCGTCTGAAGATAAAATATCTTCGCAGTCGTTGTGAGTTACCCACAATGGATAAATTTTCTTGTAATTTGGATACAAATTTTGAAATTCCCAAAGTGAAATACATGTTTGGATTCGTCAACAGAATATTTAGGGAGTCATTTGTGCAATGTGTATTATAGAATGTAGCTTAATAGTTTCTGCACGTCTGAAAAGTGTTTGCAGGTTTCGGCCTACAGCTCGTTTTTTACAAAGGAAACACCTTGTTATGCCTCAAAAATCCATTTGTCTGGAATTCAGTGGGTTCTTGTTTGAAATTCCGGTTTAAGGCAGTGATTAACGTCGAATAGCGTCACACTGAAGATTCAAAGAGCTAGATGTGGCACTAGAACTCATAATCAGAAAACGAGGAAAAAATTAAACATATTTTCTTCCAATTAGGTAATCTGCTGGAACCGAGGCGAGACATAAGTGAATGGAAATATAAAGAAGTGAACACACTTTCTGTATATGGACAAGTAGTTGGAAGAAAAGTGAGGAATCTGTGAGTCAGTAATTCAGAAACACAAATATTTGTTGTAATAAATTGCCGTTGGATAACCTGAGGTGCATGCCCGCATACTAACACCGGAATATCGCCTTGTCAGAATGTAAAATGCATACCGTTAAAGCATAGAACACTGGAACTCACACGTCACAAGTGCTATAAATTCGTTAGGTGAGAGCCTCCTTTAGCAATCTCGGTCCGTGAGTTTACCTCAGATGTGAAGCTTTTAGAGGGCTTTGTTTCCATTCGCTATGCAGTTGGACCAACCATTGCAGCCTGTTGTTCTTCATTAGTAACTATTCGATTACTAATTTGTCATTAATCTTGTCCTCCTATTTCGTTATTATTATTTTCCTCGTCAGCATATAAGGAGGCCAGTGACATGTATTTTGCTCCAGATTAAGGTCACCAATATGTCTCGTGTGGTTTTCGCACTTCGCGTACCCACCAATCAACGGGCACCAAAGTGTACCAACGAGTACTGAAACCCACCAGTCCAAGCGACATTTCTCCATACGCCCAGTGGCGGTCTTCCTGTGCCAAAGCTTACTCTCTGCGCCCTGTGACTTGCAGTGATCTGAAGCACACGTGTGGGATGGCGACTTATGTCCGAGGGCTATTCATTTATTAAGATCCGATCGGTCGCGATTTGGAAACAGTGAAAATCAAAAGTGTTTTATTTGCAACAGTTAGCTACATCTGCCAGCTACTTCTCAACACAGTACCAACTTCTCAATACCTTCGGCATAGGAGGCAGCCGCCTTTGCTGTCCGCCATTTCTCTGCGCTGGACTGCAGCTCATTGTATGTGCCAGAATGATGTCTTCATAGTTAGCGGTTCATGCAAGCAGAGATGAAACTCAGAGGGATTACAGTGGGTGATCAAATACTTTTTTCGAAAACACCGCAGGAGCGTCTTTATCGCCCCTGCAGAGAGCGGCCGAGAATTGTTATGAAGAAGGAAGTTACGTTATGTGGTCTGCGTGAAAATGAGGCGATATCTTTCAGCAAGCAGTCGTAATTGAAGTGAGACACTATTTTCTAGGGTCTTTATGTGGTCATTGTGTGCTCAGAACCGAAAAGTGCTGTGCAAAGTTCCATCACATTTCCAATGTTATTTCTATTTCGAGACCGATCGCACCTTACTTTCTGAATAGCCCTCGTACCCTGTAAGGAGGAGCTTATTGTGTATGGTATTGCTGCTCGTTTTTTGTTGTTATCCAGTACTGAAATGGCATGTAATTTGCTGAACTGTGCCACATTTCTCTGCTATAACAATCTGCAACAGTTTGAGGAGACCCATGTCATCAACATCCAGAGTGAACACATAAGTAGGAGTGAGCTGAGTTGAAGCGGCGTCTATGCAAGGCTGCCAACTGTGCTGTAGTGTCACCACAGCTAAGACCAGATGAGGTGAGAGACGCTGCCTCTTGTATTTCTGTTGTTTTGGCCATGCTCCATTCGTTAAAAGCATTCTTTGATGGGGCTGAATTGTCTCAGAGTAGTTAAGTAGATTGACGGCTTGTGCTTTGCATTATGCTAACAGAGATCGAGATCTGTGTAGCACCATTGTGCCGGATCAGTCTCTTGACGGCTTGTGCTTTGCATTATGCTAACAGAGATCGAGATCTGTGTAGCACCATTGTGCCGGATCAGTCTGTGAACCCTTTCAGGCGGAAGAGACTGAGTTAGTAGGTGGGATGTAGGTATTGGGGGACAAGGTGAGGTAAGTATATAGTGACTTGGAGCAGCAGATCAATGAACCTTAAGACAGGATACAGGAGATGGAGAAGATTAATCATCAATGTTGAACGGGTATCTAATAACCGACGGATAAGGATAACCAAATAGGCAGCTCTGGAAGTTTAGGGGTATTCAGAAAATGTTTGCTAAATTGCCAAATCCTTTGATGACTCTGTTATGAGGAGATGAATAGTTGTTTATCGGTTCAATAGAAGATACCAACTGTGTGGTATGTTATCTTTTGGTATGGCAAGACTGAGTGAGGCAAGTGACTGGTTTTGACTAGTAAGGAGTTATATCAGTTGTTGAATCCCATTGTTTCCAATACATTGGAACATCTGGTGCAACATACAGCTTGTGACCAATTGGCCTTATACAAATTTAGATTGGGGATTGCAGAGAATTTCCTGTGATTATGCACAAAGCATGAATTAGTTGTTATATCATATTTTGCAGTTCAAGGGGGGGATGAACTATTAGAGCTTTCAATAATCAGGGTTCAAGATGCTATGCATAGTCTACTTTTCAAATACACTGAGCCGAGGCTCTTGATAATATTGTAGAGGACATGAAACAAATGATAGATATTGAGGTGCTGAAGTAAAAAACTAAGTTGGCTAATTCAGGGGCAATGGAGTTGTTGGGCAGTGTGTGGGTGAAAGTTAGGATACACAGTTTTACTTGGAGGTTGGTGATGAGGGTGGCATGTAGTCACAGTGTGCAGATTACCCTAGGATCTGATTTTATTCATCAGGTAGTGCTGATTCCTCATTGGAGACCAGGTAAGTTTTATTTTGGATTTGATGCAGGATGTTGCTCCTTTTCTTTTTGTCATCATTACTTGTAGAGGGGGGGGGGGGGGGGGGGAGGACAAATGGGTTTAAGAGTTGCAACCAGAGGAGAAGGGTAAACTGAAGGTGAGATCTTTGTGTTCCAGCACCTGAAACTGGGACAAGCTTATAGTGTTAGAGGGTTGTGTGGGGAAATTTGTCTGATTGCCTGTGAGATGTACTGGGGGTGGGGGGTGAATATGAAATTGAACTAACTCAAAGGATCCCATTGAGGTGCCCACCATACTGATTATCACCACCTGAGATGAGACAACTTAAGGCTGAAGTTGATAATATTGTGGACAGAGGTGTGCTTAGGCCATACAAATCATTTTACATGTCATATATATTTTTAGTGCTGAGAGGCCAAGGAAAAGTCTGGTCACTTGAGACATTGGATTTATAGCTCAGTTGTGGTTTGGCTGTCTAGCACCTGTTGACTGATTTCCTGATAGTATGTTATCATCTTGTCAGTCTGTGTCTGTATTATAGTCAGACAACTAAACTATATTGCAGTCCTGAAGTGGAATGTACCCAGGGATAATGCCCTTTGGGGAAGAAATCATAGTTATTTAATTATTTTATATGAATTAAGTAACATTGCTCCTATTCACGTGACACATCCAACTGATTCATTCGCTGCATCTCCAGCTCGGCTGGTGTCTCTGTTACAGTTTCCCACAAGGCTAGTGTAACTGTTAAGTCAGCAGTGAAAGAGTCTGTGATCTATCGAGTCCACAATCATTCCAAATGTTCCTCTCTCCAGCTGAAGTGACATGACACAAGATTTCTTCCTGTGGGGAAAGGGATCCACCTGGGCACTGTGTTTGTTGTTAATATCTATTGCTAAACCACATTTTACTAGAGAGCACCTTACTGACTGATAAGGTATGCTCATGGTTTATTTCAAGATCGGTCTTCTACTTTTGGTGACTGGAGAGAAAATCAAGAGCATTTTAATCATTGTGTGAGCTCCCACTTAAGGAGATGTTAGGGAAAACATATGGTAGTTAGGAGATGAGGTACTGGTTAAACCTGCTCCAAGACCCAAAATGGTCTTGTAGCTAGTAACAAATATTCTATTCAAATTTAAAAATGTTGCAATTGAGAGAACCTTGTCAGTATTGTATTTCATAGTCTATGTATAGCATTATTGCTCTGTTACAAATTTGTGTTATAGGATGTTTCACATGCAAGCACATCAGTAAAATGTAAATCTGATCTTTAAAAATGATACTATCCTACAGAACAATATTCTGAGGCAACCAATTTTGAAAAGGAGGAAGAGCTCCATAAAATTAATGTGTGGTGACCAACAACATTTGTAGTAAATATTATATTGTATTCAAATAAATAATAAAAAATACAACATAAAATATTACTTTTCAAGTTATTCAATAAACATGAGATTGGCAATAAGTGTATGATGAATTACACTGTGCCAAAACTCTTTGACAGTTTACGATTTATTGATGTAAAGTGAGTCAGTCTTATTAGCTTTAGAAGATAACAGGTAGTCATTTTATCCTGCTACTTCTTCTATATTATAGACAAAACTATATTTGAAAACTTTTAGTATAATAAGTTTATTTGAAAGCTCATATTATAACAAATAATAAGGAAGAAAACACTTATTGCTATTATTAAATATATGTTTTTCATTCTTTTATATACTTACCTATAAACAGACAGTAAGTGCTCATGTGTCAAAATGAAACTGTGTCATTTAAATAAAGCAGTGGGACATGCCTTCTGTTTCGCCATTTGTATTATATGTCGTCATGTGGTGAGGGCCTCCCGTTGGGTAGACAAGCCATCTGGTGCAAGTCTTTTGAGTTGATGCTACTTCGGTGACTTACATGTTGATGAGGATGATATGATGATGAAGACAACACATCACCTTGTCCCTGATTGGAGAAAATCCCCGACACAGACAGGAATCAAATCTGGGCCCCTCACATGAAATTCTGCCACACTGACCACTCGGCTATGGACGTGGACGTATTATACGTGGAATGTGTATTTATTTAATATGCCAGGCATTTTCTGAATAAAAGGGGATGGATGCCTAATCACTCTTGTATAAACATCACTGGTTCATTCTGAGTGTTCTTGTTATCACTGAGTTAGTTATAATGTGTTTTTGGTGATTATGAGTATAGAAACTTCGCTTTGTTGTCTGAAATGTTAATTTAGTTGTGACACTACACAAATTGCATTAATTGTTTCGTTCATGGTGACATTGTTTTTTTCTGGGATTTAAGTTACTGGACACTGGTTTTCTACTATTTGATATATTACCCTCAAGTTGTGTACATGATCATGTGCTAGCACAGAGTTTCACCTGGACAGACCTACAATGTTTTAGTATTGATTCCACTGCACTTTGTTAACATCTTCCAAACTGCTCTATACAATTATTGGTCAGTGTGATCTCTCAGGTTACCTTGGTGTGCTTTCGGGTGTTCAGCCAAGTTGTTTACTCCATTTATATGCACAGTATTTTGATGACTGACCAAACTGTCACTTTCAGGTGCTGCAAGCTGTGTCTTATGTGTACAGTCTGCATGGATTCCAGCTAGACTTTGTTGGTCATAGAAATAATCTGCATAAAAACTGAATTATCAACTTGGCTGAATGTCTGAGGTCATGCAGTTGATTTGTGAATGATTTTACCATATGGGAAGCATAAATTGTTCTGTGATAGGTCTACATGATTCAAACCACAAAAGAAATTTTAAATGCATTTTCTTGGTAATTTCTTGTCACACCTTCAAAATAGTCATTACTGAATTTGTCTCACTGCGAATTAATATTTGATAAACATTAGCCATTTTATGCTAAACTCTCCACAGTTAACAAACTTATAAAACCATCTCTTTTTGTGTTATTAATTTCATTGTGACTATTTATATACGTAAAATTAGATTATCAGTATATTTAATGTATCGAAGTGTCATAAATCTTTCATGTGTCACCATGTGTATAATATTGAGACTTCTCAGAATTTCACTATGAAATAATTCACAAAACTTCAGTTTCTACTGTAGAATTAAAATGCAAGCTGTTTCTGCTGGCACAGTTGATGACTGCCAACACCATGGTTGTTCTGCCCTCATAGCCGAACAAAGATTTTGTTGAAAACCCTCCAAAGGATTCCTAAAATTGTTGAGACTTTGAGGTCCTTTCCAAAGATGTGTAATGAGCAAAAGCTCAAGGAAACAACATCTTGAGTGAAATCCATCATGTGACTGTGGAACTAGAGCAGGAAATCAAACAGCATGAGATAACTGTGTCATTACTTGCAAAATAATTCCCAGATGGAGAAGATATACAGAACACAGTGCAGGACATGATGCCTTTGAGGGAATCCCATGTTCAGTAATGCTTTGTCCTGCTACTAGTACATGTGAATGTGAGTGTGCTGAGTGTAATGCGCCTGTGCATGTGCACTTGAAGTGGCCACCAACTGCATCAATCCAAGCTGTACACTGGAGGCCACCTGTGGGAGGCATGCATGGTGCTGTCTCCCCTGAACTGTCTGCAGGCATACAAAATCTCTCTTTCTTCAACCTTCTATTGTTTATTTGGGGTCTGAGGTCTCACAAGACCCAGTTTGCCCTCTACCAGACCACATCTCTGCTGTTACATGTATGCCTTGCCCCTCATCCACGAAGGAGCTTTAGTCCTTCCTAAGGAAGATAGCCTACTACCATAAATTTCTGCCAGGTGTGACCTCATTGGTCCATCTGTTGTATGCTTTGATATGCAAGAGTGTACCTTTTTGCTCAGATTCTGAATGTGCTTTTCAAATGTTGAAATCTAAACTCCTCTTGGCTCCTTGTTTAGCTATGTTCTCTCTGGCCCAGCACATAGTTTTGGTAACTAAAACATCACAGTAGGGCAGCAGCATGGTCCTGGCATACTGACCTGCTGACGGCTCTGACCAACCAGTTGCTTTTGTCTCTAAATCTCTCATTGTATCCCAGCAGCGTTACTCCTCAGATGGAGAAGGAGGTTCTTGCCGTCCTTTGTGCTCCCTGAAAATTTCGTTTTTTTTTTTTTTGTTTGTTTGTTTTTGTTTCCTTTTTTGGCTCCAAGTTGCACCTTATTACTGACCACAAACCCTTGATTTCCTTGATCAAGGGTTTCCCAATTTTGAGTATAGAAGCTGCTATTGCCACTGGCCCAGTTCTCCTCTGGGTGATTTCATGTATTCAATGGGGCTTACCAGATAAACCCCTGAGTCAGGCTTTAGGTCACCTGTGCCACTGTTTTCCTTACAATATTGCCTCTGTTTTTGATGGTATTTGGTTCCCCCCGTGGGAGGTTCGTGTCCTCCCTTGAGCATGGGTGTGTGTGTTGTCCATAGTATAAGTTAGTTTAAGTTACATTAAGAAGTGTGTAGGCTTAGGGACTGATGACCTCAGCAGTTTGGTCCCACAAAGCCTTACCACAAATTTCCAAATTTTTTTGATGGTATTCTGCTGTTGTCCACAGAAGTCCTCTCATCCAGAGTAGTCATTCCTGTTGCATTATGGGACAAAGTTCTACGCCTTAACTACTGGAGCCACTGGGAAGCTTGGTGCACTAGACTGTTCGCTAGGAGACATGTTTTTTGACCAGGAATTGTGGCAAAATTGTGTGTTTTGTCACAGCTTGTGAGCAGTGTGCCCAACAACAGGCAACTCTCAGGGCATCCCGGTCTCCCTGGCCCGCATCAGGCCAGCCATGGGAATGCATTCATGTGGACTTTGTGGTTCCCTTCTTGAATTCCTTTTGCCTCTTGTTGTGGACGTATTTTCCCCATTTCTTTAAATTCTCAGTTGTGCGTCGATGGTGGCTGAGGTCATAATTCATAAGCTTTTGGTTTCTTTTCTGTTGAGGGGTTGCCTTATATCGTAGTTTCTGATAATATGCCCCAGTTTGTCTCTACCACCTTTCAATTGTTTCAGTCCCATCATGGCATTTGTCATATTATGGCTCTAGCATTCCACCCTCAAACAAATGGCGAGGCAGAATGACTAATGTGTACATTCAAGTCCCAAATGAGGAAGTTCATTGTGGATTCTTAGCCAGACGATGCCCTTCTTCATTTTCTGGGCACCTGTCACTTCATGCCTATGAGGGAGCAGAGCTGGCTGAGTTGCTTCATGGCCAGCAGCCACACATGTTCCTCCACCATCTGCAGCCTGTGCTAACCTTGTGTGGTCAGGTTTGTCCAGCTGCTTTGTGCCAGGAACACTGGTGTGGGCATGAGAATTTGGTCACTGGCCCATGTGGACATCAGCTACTGTTGTCCACTGCTGGGAATGCAATCTATGTGATGTCCATTTGGCAGGTGGGTTCCCATGGCTGCTTCCTCCTCACATATCGCCATGGAGTTCCAGCTCCCTGGTGCTGGGCACTGGTCTGTCTTCATTCTCAGGTCTGTTGCCACAACCTGTTATTCTGGTTGGGCCACCTCTACCAGCCCCACACAATCGTTGCCTCAGCTAACATCACTTGTGGGTCTGGCCCCATCTCCTCAACACTGGGACCTGCCTGCTAATGATGACACAGGGTGGTGAGGCACCCTCCTTTCTGGTGTTGGCATTGGTTGCCGTGCGGACCCACTGATCTCGAGTGTACATGCATCCCTGCAAGTTTTAGTCCTATACTTCAGTGCCTCCCCAGTACATCATCCTACCCTCTCTGTCAGCACCAGCTGCCACTGGTCGATAGCTGATGGATATGTATCTTGTGGGGCCACCAGTGCCTCCTTCATCAGCTGGGTGCAAACTTTGGATGAGGGAGAGGTGTGCTGTATCCTACTACTAGTGCATGTGAGTGTGTGCGCGCCAAGTGTAGCACTGTCATGGGTGTCCTGAGAGGCTTTTCTGTTATTATTCAGAGGGTTTGAATGAAGTCATATTTGTGTAATGTGAATCAGTTTTTTGTACTGCTTTGTTACTACACAATTGTCCCACATGCACAGTGACACCACACTCAATGCACTCACACTCTCACTCACTAGCAACAGGGTACAGCAAGTAAGACCATTTCTGCACTGTTACAGTTATTGCCAAAAGCAGCTCCTGGTAAATACATAGTTATCTGCAAAGTGCTTTGCCTCAGCAACAGAGCCCACTAGCTATGTAGTCCTTGAGGACTTGAAGGCCAAAGGCTTTGCACTGGCAGAGAGGTTCGAGGGACAGAACTCAGCTCATGCCAAACTTGTTGTCAGAAAACTGGCTCAGTTACATGCATCTTCCATTGCACTGTATGGACAGAACCCTGCATCTATGGACTAATACAAAAGTTTGCAGTTGTTTGAAAGAGAAACATATAAGTGTGCAGAATCATTCTTGAAACTAGACTGCAAAGGTCTTGCAGATCAACTTGGGACATTAGAGAAATTGTACTCCAAGTATGCACCAGAAGTCTGAGGACTCTTAGAAGACCTATATCCATACCAAGCAGAGATGATAAAAAGTGAGGGAAAGTTTCATGCATTAGCTCATTTGGATACTATGGTCAACAATATTATGTTCAAATACTCTGGTAGTGTCATCCAAGATGTGGTTCAACTTGACTTTCAGACCTCTTCCTACTATTCATCATCAATTGTGATACATCTTTTTATATGCATTAGTATTACAAAACAAGAATATGCTGATCACTTAAGAGACCTTTTGAAAGATTACCAAAATCATTTAATCAACATGATGAAAGATATTGGTATCAGCACACACAAACAAATATCCTTTGAGTGGGTGCTTGAAGTTCTCAAGGCTCATATGCTGTACGGCTTGTACACAGCAATAGCTGAGCTACCAGCTCTTAAGTGAAATTTTTGCATTTATAATAACCCAACTTTAATAATATATAGAGTTCTGCTCTGAAGCCATAGTAACAATATTTGGCACAGAAATTTCATAAGTATGCAAGAAGAAAGTTTATTTTAGCACAAACATTGCCATAAAAAATGTAATATTTGGCACCCTTGTTGATAACCTCCCATATGGGCACAGCTTGCAGCATTTGATTTTACTTAACCTTAGTTCCTCCAATGTTAAGTAGTGTTTCAGCCAACAGGTGTCTGACAATGAACTCAATCATCTCCAAAGTTTTCAACTCCCTCCTAGGTCATGTCCATACATTGAAGATTCTTTGCAAAAGTTCATCTCCATATGTTTTGAGGTCTTCCTCTACTTCTGCACCCATCTGTTGGTTTCCACAACAGTGTTACTTTGTGGACTCGTCCAGCTTTTGTGTGTAGAACATACCCTGCATGTTTCTGTCTTCTTTCAGAAATGATTTTATGCAGATTGTGCACTTCTCCTCAGTGTTCCGTCATATGAAACATGCTGACAACAGCTAATCTTCAAAATTCACCTCAAGTATCATTGGCAAAAAACATTAAGCTCATTTGGTGATTCTGCTGATATTTTACAGGTCTCACACACCTATAAAGCCATTGGACATACTTCTAAAGTCTAATTGCTGTATGGATCACATTTGTTGCAAGACTGCAAAAGCTATACTAGTTCTGCTGATAACGTCTGTGTCTGTGGCCCTCTTATTACAGATAAGCCTATCAAGATATGGAAATCAGTCAGCATCTTATAGTGCCATTTGTTGGTCTCAAATTTGAGTAGACACATTTCAACTTTTTATGTTTTTGTTGTTGTGTTCTTCAGTCCTGAGACTGGTTTGATGTAGCTCTCCATGCTAATCTATCCTGTGCAAGCTCGTTCATCTCCCAGTACCTACTGCAACCTACATCCTTCTGAATCTGCTAAGTGTATTCATCTCTTGGTCTCCCTCTACGATTTTTACCCTCCACGCTGCCCTCCAATGCTAAGTTTGTGATCCCTTGATACCTCAGGGCATGTCCTACCAACCGATCCCTTCTTCTAGTCAAGTTGTGCCACAAACTTCTCTTCTCCCCAATCCTATTCAATACCTCCTCATTAGTTACGTGATCTACCCACCTAATCTTCAACATTCTTCTGTAGCTCCACATTTCGAAAGCTTCTATTCTCTTCTTGTCTAAACTATGTATTGTCCATGTTTCACTTCTATACACTCCATACAAATACTTTCAGAAATGACTTCCTGACACTTAAATCTATACTCAATGTTAACAAATATCTCTTCTTCAGACACGCTTTCCTTACCATTGTCAGTCTACATTTTATATCCTCTCTACTTCGACCATCATCAGTTATTTTTCTCCCCAAATAGCAAAACTCCTTTACTACTTTAAGTGTCTCATTTCCTAATCTAATTCCCTCAGCATCACCCGATTTAATTCGACTACATTCCATTATCCTTGTTTTGCTTTTGTTGATGTTCATCTTATATCCTCCTTTCAAGACACTGTCCATTCCATTCAACTGCTCTTCCAAGTCCTTTGCTGTCTCTGACAGAATTACAATGTCATCGGTGAACGTCTGAGTTTTTATTTCTTCTCCCTGGATTTTAATACCTACTCCAGATTTTTCTTTTGTTTCCTTTACTGCTTGCTCAATATACAGATTGAATAACATTGGAGAGAGGCTACAACCCTGTCTCACTCCCTTCCCAACCGCTGCTTCCCTATCATGTCCCTCGACTCTTATAACTGCCATCTGCTTTCTGTACAAATTATAAATAGCCTTTTGATCCCTGTATTTTACCCCTCCCACCTTTAGAATTTGAAAGAGAGTATTCCAGTCAACATTGCCAAAAGCTTTCTCTAAGTCTACAAATGCTAGAAACATAGGTTTGCCTTTCCTTAATCTTTCTTCTAAGATAAGTCGTAAGGTTAGTATTGCCTCACGTGTTCCAACATTTCTATGGAATCCAAACTGATCTTCCCCGAGGTCGGCTTCTACCAGTTTTTCCATTGGTCTGTAAGTAATTCGTGTTAGTATTTTGCAGCTGTTACTTATTAAACTGATAGTTCGGTAGTTTTCACATCTGTCAACACCTGCTTTCTTTGGGATTGGAATTAATGTATTCTCCTTGAAGTCTGAGGGTATTTCGCCTGTCTCGTACATCTTGCTCATCAGATGGTAGTTTTTTGTTAGGAATGGCTCTCCCAAGGCCATCAGTAGTTCTAATGGAATGTTGTCTACTCCCGGGGCCTTGTTTCGACTCAGGTCTTTCAGTGCTCTGTCAAACTCTTCACGCAGTATCGTATGTCCCATTTCATCTTCATCTACATCCTCTTCCATTTCCATAATATTGTCCTCAAGTACATCGCCCTTGTATAGACCCTCTATATACTCCTTCCACCTTTCTGCTTTCCCTTCTTTGCTTAGAACTAGGTTTCCATCTGAGCTCTTGATATTCATGCAAGTGGCTCTCTTTCCTCCAAAAGTCTCTTTAATTTTTCTGTAGGCGGTATCTATCTTCCCCCTAGTGAGATAAGCCTCCACATCCTTACATTTGTCCTCTAGCCATGCCTGCTTAGCCATTTTGCACTTCCTGTCGATCTCATTTTTGAGACGTTTGTATTCCTTTTTGCCTGCTTCATTTACTGCATTTTTATATTTTCTCCTTTCATCAATTAAATTCAATATTTATTCTGTCACCCAAGGATTTCTACTAGCCCCCTCTGCTGCCTGCACTACTTCATCCCTCAGAGGTACCCATTCTTCTTCTACTGCATTTCTTTCCCCCATTCCTGTCAATTGTTCCCTTATGCTCTCCATGAAACTCTGTACAACCTCTGGTTTAGTCAGTTTATCCAGGTCCCATCTCCTTAAATTCCCACCTTTTTGCAATTTCTTCAGTTTTAATCTACAGTTCATAACCAACAGATTGTGGTCAGAGTCCACATCTGCCCCTGGAAATGTCCTACAATTTAAAACCTGGTTCCTAAATCTCTGTCTTACCATTATATAATCTATCTGATACCTTTTAGTATCTCCAGGATTCCTGCATGTATACAACCTTCTTTTATGATTCTTGAAGCAAGTGTTAGCTATGATTAAGTTATGCTCTGTGCAAAATTCCACCAGACGGCTTCCTCTTTCATTTCTTAGCCCCAATCCATATTCACCCACTATGTTTCCTTCTCTCCCTTTCCCTACTGTCGAATTCCAGTCACCCATGGCTATTTAATTTTCATCTCCCTTCACTACCTGAATAATTTCTTTTATCTCATCATACATTTCTTCAATTTCTTCATCATCTGCAGAGCTAGTTGGCATATAAACTTGTACTACTGTAGTAGGCATGGGCTTTGTATCTATCTTGGCCACTATAATACGTTCACTATGCTGTTTGTAGTAGCTTCTCCACACTCCTTTTTTTTTTTATTCATTGTTAAACCTACTCCTGCATTAGACTTATTTGATTTTGTATTTATAACCCTGTATTCACCGGACCAAAAGTCTTGTTCCTCCTGCCACCGAACTTCACTAATTCCCACTATATTGAACTTTAATCTATCCATTTCCCTTTTTAAATTTTGTAACCTACCTGCCTGATTAAGGGATCTGACATTCCACACTCCGATCCGTAGAATGCGTTTTCTTTCTCCTGATAACGACGTCCTCCTGAGTAGTCCCCGCCCGGAGATCCGAATGGGGGACTATTTTACCTCCGGAATATTTTACCCAAGAGGACACCATCATCATTTAACCATACAGTAAAGCTGCATGCCCTCGGGAAAGATTACGGCTGCAGTTTCCCCTTGCTTTCAGCCGTTCGCAGTACCAGCACAGCAAGGCCGTTTTGGTTAATGTTACAAGGCCAGATCAGTCAATCATCCAGACTGTTGCCCCTGCAACTGCTGAAAAGGCTGCTGCCCCTCTTCAGGAACTACACGTTTTTGTCTGGCCACTCAACAGTTACCCCTCTGTTGTGGTTGCACCTATGGTACGGCTATCTGTATTGTTGAGATATGCAAGCCTCCCCACCAATGGCAAGGTCCATGGTTCATGGGGGTGGCAACTTTTTATGTACATTTTTTAAATTTTATCACGATTTATTTTTAGTCTTACAGAAAAGACCATTCCAACCAGTTTGGTAGTCATTAATTGTAAGCTTTTTGGTGTTCCTCCCATATTAGACTATGCATAATAATCACATTAGGTGAAACATGTCATCTGAGACTGTGGAAAAACTTCCACTACAGCTCATTATCAGTGTCAAAACTCGCAAACTCACATAGACTAAATTATATGTATATGTATATTTATAGTTAGTGGTGCATGAAAGATATTCACAAAATTGGAAGTGCTACTAGGTTTTTTGGACACTGTACAGTCAGCCTTGTTTGATTATTGTAACAGCAACCAGAAACCATTGATTCATACCAGGATCATTTTCAACCACAGCATTAATGCATCCATTCTAAAATCCTATTGCCACTTATGGAGACCATGTAGCCCCTTGTGGAATTAAGAGTGTCACTCTGTCATCAGGGGCAGGGTGCAGTTGTGATGTGGTTCAAATGCCAGTGAACTATAAGAACCTCAATACCTTTCAGGTACATAAGGCAGAATGTTCACAAAACGTTAAGATAGTAGGCAGAATTCCTGTATAAAATCAATTGCAAAAAAGAAGTCCAAATTCATATTGAAGAGCATCAGGAAGGATTCCAAGTGTGTGGGCATATGTCATATTACAGGTGTAAGTGGAAAAGGAATCTCTGAACCTGGCCAGGAGATGTTGTGCAAATGATTGCAAAATATTTCATACAAGTGGCCACTACTCTCATCCAAGAGATAACATTCTGCAATCATTGACAAACTGTGGAATGAGTCATCTAGATACTTGTAACTGCTCCTTCTCCATGTGTGAGGTTGATTAATTATTGTTAGATGCCACCTGTTCATGATGAAGTGTATTAATTCATGTTACAGCACTTCACAAAGGCAAAAACAGACATCTTCGTTGCCAAGTTCAGTTGCTCATGTGGACTGCACTAAACCATGTGGTTGTTGTATGGTTGTATCTTCAAAGTGCATAAACTTCGGGGAGGATAGTAAAATTCCAACTTGTCTGGATTGCCATATTCAGACAACTCTTTAGTCCCTTCCAATATGGGTTCAAGAGATATTGATTCATTAGTGATAACATGACATTGCTGGATGTGACTATGTGAATTATTATTATTCTCAAGTCACAAACATAAAATTTACAGTAGCCGTACCCTCCAAGGCGCTTGGAGTGGCTTGCAGGAGATCAATCTTTGTGCAAGATGTAGGGCACAAAAGGCACTGAAACACAAGTTTGTCCTTGTCCACAATCACAGGACATACCTACTGTCATTAAGCCCCATCTCTTTAGGTTATCTCTGTATCATCCAACTCCTGATCGTAATCTTTTAAAGATTTCCACACCAGCCAGCTTTCATTGTATCCAGGTAGTAGTTCTTCACCTTCTGGTATTCATCCATGCTGGTGAGTTGTCGACTTCTTCCATAACTCCAGCCTTGCCTTCTCTGCTGAAATGGTGAGTTCCTCGGATGTCCTCAGGAAGTTCTTTTGCAAGCTCAGCTGTTGTTGTGGTGGATTATGTCCATCCAGTGGATGGGCACTGTTCTGTTCCACTTTCAGTCTCTCCTTGTTGGCAGCCACTACTCTGCATACCCATGGTGGCGCTATTCAAGCCAGGTAGAAGAACTTATCAGTTGGGTTAGGTCTTAAGCAACCTGTGATCGACCTGCAGGTTTCATTGAAAGCAATGTCTACTTGTCTGGCATGAGATAACCTGTACCAGACTAGGGAAGCATATGCAGCAGTAGAAAAGCACAGTGCCATCACAGAAGAGCAAATAGTTTGTGGATGTGAGCCCCACTGTGCCCCCCACTGGTTTGCAAATTAGGCTGTTTTGAGTGGAGATTTTCATTTTGGTGTTCTTGCAGTGATTTTTGAATGTTAGAGTTCTGTCGAGAGTGACTCCCAAGTATTTAGGGATGTGATGATGCTGAAGTTGGATGCCTGGCCATTCAATATGTAGCTCATGATTAGCTTCCCTGTTCCTTAAATGAAAGGTACACACTTTTGTCTTTGAAGGGTTTGGTCTGAATTGGTTCTGATTGTAGTAGCTTGACATTCTTCTAAGGGCAGTTGCCAGGTTTCTTTCCACTGTTTCAAAGGATAAGCTCTGTGTAGCAAGTGCTAAGTCATCTGCATATAAGAATCTCTTTGTGCCTGGGTCAGTGGCTGGTCGTTGGTATAAATGTTGAAGAGAAGTGGAGCAAAGACCATTCTTCTGCAGTCTCTGGTGACTGTGTTGTCCTTGAAATTCAACAAAAAGCCTGTGGTTTTGGGGGAGGGTGCTGATTAGTTTAATGAGGTGGGCGTTCTTGATCATACTGTATAATTCTGCATGGAGTAACCGATGATGGACAGTATCAAATGCTGCTGTGAGATCCATGAAGATCACACCCATTATTTGTTAGGTTTCGAAGACATCCTCTATAAATTGAGTGAGATTCAAAAATTGCCCTGTGCAACTTCTGTTTGGTCGAGATCCTGCTTGTTCAGATATGAGAAGAGGGTCTATTACTGGTAGGAATCTATTGAGAATCATATGATCAAACAGTTTATAAAGGTGACTTAAAAGGCTAACTGGTCTGAAATTCTTTCCAGGTTTCACAAGAGCTATCACCCTGCTCTTTCACCAGGTCTCTGATATTTGGCACTGGTTCATGCAGTTGATGAAAAGCTTTAGGACCCATTTTCTTCTTGCTGGGCCAGAATTCTTGATTTGCTCCATATGAATGTCATCTAAACTGGATGCTTTACCAGTTTTGCTCTCCTTAATAGCCTTGTTGAATTCAGATATGTTGAATGGGAGAGTCAGACCCCTCGTTTGTTCTTGGGCCTCTTGGTGTACTTTTGGCACTTTGATTCTATGGATTCCTTTCCCATTCACAAGCAGTTGATATGCTATCTGATCTGCAGTGATGTTGCATTGTGCTGTGGATCTGATTGTGTCATTATTGAGACATCTCAAGATTCTTTATGACTGTTTCTGATTAGATCAAGTTCTTCCATAGTTTTAACCCAAGAATTCCTTTTGGATTCCTTCAGATATGAAATAAGTTTATTCCCAGCTGCCAGCGTTGTCTTGCTGAATGGATTTTCTTTGAATAGTATCTTATATTCTGTAAACTGAGCACTGAGTTCTGAAGTTATAGCAGGAATGTATGATGTTTGAGAATCCCGAGGAATGGCAATTCTGGAGCATCTCTTCACAGCCTCCACCAAAGTGTCATATGAGTCAGGTGAAGGTTCAATATTGGGAACTGCGGCATCCAGCATTTTTGTAGACATTGGCCAGTTGGCTTTCCTGAAGTTAAGACTCCTTCTAAACAGAACTGTCTGTGGTCTAACTGCTGTGTAAATTTCACATGATATGTCTGTGCTGTGTATTTGGAATAGGGTTGCAGACAGTTTTTGTGCACTGTTGTGAGATGTTCTCACGGCAAAATATCAGATTGGGATTGTATTGGAGTTTCCATCTGCCACTGTTGAAAGATGCAGGTTGCTTAGGCTCATATATAAGGTTCAGATGAATGCCTTCCACCCATTCTTGTAATGCTGCACCATTCTCATCATCATGCTCATAGCCCCACGTGGTGCTGTGACAGTTGAAGTCACTAGTCACTATTTGCATATGTTGACTATAAAAGTTATCAGGTACATTGATTTTGAGATCAACATCCAGTGGTTTTTATATGGATGTGATTGCACAGCCTTTGATTTCCAAAGTTAAGACTTCTAGATCATTTGCTTCAGTAAAGGCTGTTGATATTACATGTTTATCTCGTTTGACAAATATAGCACTTCCGTATTTTGAGTGGGGTTTTTCAGTAGCCAGTCACACTGCATTTATTCTTTCTCTGCACATTTCACAGCTTCTGTGGGTCTCCTGTATGCAGCATACATCACACTTGGTTTGTCTGCACAGCTCTTGAAGCACTTCTTCTTTTGGTGGTGATATACCTTCTATATTAACTGATATGATGGTCAACTGTGGCCCTGAAAAGGACCAAGATGATGTTTCTGGTGTGAAAGGTTCAGCCACCAGAGAAATCTGACACCCGGGGTACACCCGATTGCAAGTCCTATCTTGGTTGGAAATCATTGTAATCTTTGTAGAGGCTCCTTTCATGTCCCCCACTATGTGAATAGCTTTCTTATACAAGAAATACATAGTAGATGTTTTTTCCAGCCTTGAGAAAGCTTCTCATGCCAGCTGAAAGTAAAATTTTCTAGGACAGTTCCACTCATGGGGTCCCTGTGATTATCACCCCACCTTATGTGGCTCAACTTTCTTGGGTGCAATTTCTGGTACAAATGTAGGGAAGGTCCATTGGTCCAATTTAATCAGGAGAACAGTGGCCCTCAAAAAAGTATCATAAATGTTTCTGTCCTTGCTATTGCCACCAGTTTCAATTATATTTGTTTCTGGTATGAAAGGCTCAGCCATCAGATTATTTTGAATCATATTCTGATGTTGCAAGGATATGCCTGATTGCTTTTATCATCCTGATTGCAGATCATCATAGTCTTCTTGGAGTATCCTTTTGTGTACCCATTTCAGGGCCACAGTTAATGATTATATCTATTAACATATAAGGCATAATACCAGCCAAAGAAGAACTGCTATGAGAACTGTGCAGTCAGCACCAGTGCCATATACTGTGCATACAGGAGGCACATAGAAGTTGTGACATGAGCAGACTAAAATAGACGGAATTCGTCTCGCCATCGAAAGACCAGATGATAAATATGGAAGTACTATCTTTGTTCATCCCGATATCCAAATCTTATCCACAGCATTCATGGAGGAAAACAACATTGAATTTCTCACTCTAGAAACAGTTAATTGCACCATTGCATCGCTTTATAAATCACCTGATGCCGAATTCATTGTTAACAAAGTACCCAGTTTTCTAAATAAACATGTGCAGATTGTGATCGGTGAATTCAACAACCATAGTACTGTTTCGGGCTATGAACATGACAATGATAATGGGACAGTAGTACAAGTGTGGGCAGAAGCAAGTCACCTGACTTTAAACCACGATGCAAAATTGCCTGGATCTTTAAACAGCGGCAGGTGGAGGTGAGCTTACAATCCTGACCTAATTTTTGGTAGCAGCAATATCAGCCAACAATGAGTAAAATCTGCCTGCTCCCCAATACCCAACTTACAGCGTATACCAATAATGCATCAATTATTTGCTACTATAAAACCACAGAAGGTGTCTATTCGGAGAGGGTTTAATTTTAAGAAGGCTGATTGGTCAAGATTTGCAAAATTGCTGGACTTCGAAGTATCATATATAGAACCAATACCCGAATACTATGACACCTTCACAGCAGCTCTAAAAAGATTTTCGAGGATGTCTATTAGGGCCTTGTCGTGCTGTCAAACGTCTTATATCCCCAGTCTTACTTCAGATCAAGCCACACTTCTAGCAGAATACAGCTACATACTTGAAGAAAACCCTTTCAGTCAAGCAACTGTGGAGGCAGGGAACAAGCTTATTTCCTCTATAAGGGAGACAAAAAGGGATGAGAGGATCAAAAACTATAGAAAACTTGGATCTAAAAAGAGACAGCCATAAAACTTGGAGACTTCTGAGGTGCATAAACAGTGATTGGATTAAGACCCTCACACATCATAATATCGCTAACAATCAAATAGCTCATCAGTTACTGATGAATGGTTAGCCAACACACAAATCACAAAAACCGAATTGCAAAGAGAAGAGCAAGAGGGGAGTAATGACCTCACACCATCATTCAGCATGAAAGAACAACAGAGGGCTATCAAACAAATTAAAAATGGTAAATCAGCTGGCTTGGATAATATGCAAACTGAGAAAATGAAACACTTCGGCTTAAATACAAAGAAATGGATTCTCTGACTCTTTGATAACTGTGTAAGTAGAAACCAAATTCCAAAGATATGGCAGAACAGTTGAGTGATTGCTTTGCTGAAACCTGGCAAGAAAGGAAATGATCCAAAGAATTTTAGGTTGCACTACTTTGTCATCTTTACAAAATGCTGGAAAGGCTGATTTTAAACCACCTGTGTCACCTGCAACTGACCCCTCACTTATTCCTCAGCAATCTGGATTTCGTCCAGGTAAAAACTGTACTGGATGATTGCTAAACCTCACACAGTTTATAGAAGATGGCTTTGAAGCTTGGAAGGTGACAGGAGTGATATTTGTTGACTTATCAGTGGTGTATGATACAGTCAGTCACCAGTTACTACTAGTAAAGATCTACAATCTAATAAAAGATTTAGGTCTAACCAGACTCATCACGTCCCTTATGCAGAATCGCAGGTTCTTCATCGACTTTCAAGGACAGCGTAGTCAATGGAGACTGCAGAAGAATTGCCTCCAGCAAGGAACTGTTTTGTCTCCAATTCTGTTTAATTTATGCAAGAACGAACAATCTATAGCCCAAAACACCAGCAGCTTCTCATATGCTGACCACCTCGCTCTAGCCACCCAGAGCACAGATTTTGAATCAGTGGAGAACAATCTCGTGAATGCCCTTGAAGATCTATCCAGATACCACAACACAAACCAGCTGAAACCAAACCCTTGGAACACCCAAGTGTGTGCTCTTCATTTGAGAAACAAGGAAGCCACTCGCAAGTTGAAAATAGTATGGTCGGGGGTCAAACTGGAACACTAAAGACTCCAAAATATCTAGTAGTGACCCTTGACAGATCTCTCACTTTCAGAAAGCACTGCATGAAATGCAAGTCAAAAGTTTCCACCAGGCACAGTCTCCTATGGAAACTGGCCAGATCACAGTTGGGAAGTCAACCTGAAACAATCCAAACATCTGCAATGCCACTATGCTATTCTGTAGCAGAGTATGCCTGTCCTGTTTGGTATAATTCAACTCATGCCGAACAGGTGGATGTAGCTCTCAACAAAACCTGCAGAATTATAACAGGTTGTTTGAAATCCACTCAAATGGAATGGCTTTACCAGCTTTCAGAAATAGCACCACCACCTGTTCAAAGAGAGGTAGCTGTGAACAAGGAAAGAAAAGCAGTGGAAAAGGAAGTTACCCATCCTCTGTATTGGCATGAACCACATCCGCAACCACTGAGGTCAAGGAAGGGTTTCCTTAGGACATCAAAGGAACTTAGAACCACTTCTGAAAAAGCTAGGTCACAACTATGGAGGGCTACAACCTACCTTCCCCCTGGTTGGAAAAGAGTTGTTGAAGCTTTACCTCCAGGTCATGATAGGGAATGGACAACTTGGAAGTCCCTGAATAGACTGATATCTGGAGTTGGAAGATCGAAAGTTAACTTGGCAATGTGGGGATACACTGATCCAAATGAAATTTGGTGTAACTGTGCAGAAGCTCTTCACATACTTTGACAGCTCTTCACATACTTTGGTAATGATTATGCCTAGTCTCCATACAGAAGTTGATCTGCAACAAACAACAGAAATGCACTGGAAGTAGCCAAGTTTTGGTCAAAAGCAATTTAATCATAACTGTGTAAAATGTATGTACATGTACCTAAATGTATCTGACATGAGAATTATAATAACAATTACCACTAGCAGCATAATGCTCATGATAATGAAACCATTTCTGTATTTTAACTTTTGAATTTCTGTTATATTTTGCTGGTCCTCAAACTCTCCAACAATGCCAATGTTTCATTTGCAGCTTCCATTGATGAGATTGAAGGAATAAGCACTTCCAGTTATCAACACATAAGGGCTCTGAGTGCACTACAGAGTGAAGAATCCTTACCAGTTGATACAGGACACCCTGGTTCATCTATTTTGTCAAAGGAAGAAGGTGATATTTTCCTGGACATGGATGCAGCAAGCAGGTGGATACAGTGATAATGAATTTTTGTCTTTTCTGGCTCTAATCTGTGTGCTCTATCTTATTTAAAATAGTTTTGTCATTGTGGTATCATGTAATGATACCACCCTACAGGTGTCATAACATTGGAATGGCAAGTTTCCATCTGATGCCAATAGTGATCAAGTGGTATCTGGCAGAACCAATTGTTTGCTCCACTAAGTCATGCCTCCAGGAGCTCTGTGCTTTGAGCACCCCTGCCACCTCAATACAAGATGGCCAGCAGTAACTCCACAGCCCCACTCTTGCTTAAAGCCACAGTGCTATGTGATGCTACACAGATGCTGCCTGGTCACAAGTCCGTCTTCACCATTTGTGCTTTAGTACAGACAGACTTTTTTCTATGGACATTGTGATAGCTGGACTCTATTACTTGCTGCATTAATGGTAAGGAGCATTCATATGTTTGGAGAAATAAAAGCTGAGTAAATCATCTGTGTGTTGTGTTGACTTGTTCACTAATCATCTCTGCTCCTGTCTGGCTTTCCCTCAGTGACAATTGCAGCACCACTCCGTAGCCCACCTCTCCTTAATGCTGTGTGTGAAGTCATATACGAATTGTTTTATTATAATGATTGTTTACTTTCTTCTTTTGCTATATGATTTGTTTGATAGGAAACTTTAGACATTACTGAATAATCACTAATGAGTGCACTGTAAACTTGCTGTTGAGAAGCAGGATCATGCTGTGGCTGGTGAAGCCAGCTATGTGGCCAAATATGAATACATCCTACCTTGTAGAATACATACATTCTGCAACAACAGCAGTAACAATGATAACAAAATTTTAATGGAACATTACATGATTCTTCTGCTATCATTTGGCAGTTATTGGTTGTCTAACTCAGTCTGTACTTAGTAACTCGGCAAATAAAATTATACATTCAATCCACTATTGCTCTTCTTTCTTTATGCAATACTTGTTCAGTTTTCTTTTTGTCACCTATAGTGGACACAATGCTAATAACACTGATGAATAGAATTTGCACCAGCATTGAAATCAGCACTAAATATTCAACAAGCATTTGCCTTCTCCTCACAACACATGGATCTCTCTCATCCCAGTGTATGATTGACCTGCTCCTTTCAAATATTCCGCAATCTATCCCTCTATCCTGTATGAAGAAAGAAATAATTGTTTTGTATGCTAGGAATAGTTTTTTTTCACTTTTAAATGTGTCTGTTGGCAGAATTTTGCCTCCTGAAGGCAAGTAAGTACTGGCCAACCATTCTGTCTCTTTGCAGTCTCACAACACATACTTACAAATATAATGAAGACACAGTGATGGCAGTGCTGTTGGCAGCAACATTACATGATATGCTTCCTGTCACTAAAATGCATCTCTTTGTGTCCTGCCTTTACATGTCTCCTTTCAAGCAAAGTACCAGCTGAAGTTCAATAAGGATGAAGAATTGACCATGTATATTATGGAACCAACTTTTGATAACTGAAAAAACTCAGATCCTTACATATATCAGGAGTAAAGTTTCCACTGAATGATTTTTTCTTACTTTTACAAAGCCTCCATGTTATGCTTCTATTTTTGTCTTCTGAAAACAATGAAAGAAGAGGAAGACAGAAATTGCCGTCTGAAAAGTTAACATCTGCTTAAGGACTGTGCAAATCACTGTTTCTTGAAAAAACAGTTCATCACTGTCACATGTACACAGATACAAGGTAGAAGCAAGCATTGTCATAATGTAAGACACAAACAGCAGAACCACACTGAACCAAAGTTTATTCTTCGTCCACATACAAGCATACATAGAAACAATCCCGGTATTGATACGAATAGTTGCTAACAATAAGTATGAACACAATATGGAAGCGAGTGTCTGCTGCACTGAGCTTATAAAGACGAGGGCTCCGGTAGATGGTGCTTCAGATGCTGTGCACAACTCATGTAGCCTACACAGATGGCCCCTGTTGGCTAGCTTGTACAGATGCCATTGGCCAAATATTCAAAGTGTTGCATGCCAGAGACCTGATGCTGCAGTGTGTATCCACATATTAGGTATAGGGTTATAGCAGTTATATATGCATAGGAATGAAGTGCAGGTGAAAACTGAACAATGACATGGTTTATATCACTAATGGTAATTGAGATGTAAGTATATTTGAAATCTACTACCTACTGCATAATTAAAAACTGTTAGGAACAATATTAAGCAGTTTTAGCTTCTGATGAAGGTGTTATTTCTGTCATTACACAACCATCTGCTCAGAAATATTCTTGTCACATCGGTATTCCATGAATGGAAGAAACAAGAAAGTTAGGAAAGGAACAATATTTGTAGACTGTCATAGGCCAAAATCACTGATCAAACAAAACCTTTCACACTAGTAGCCAATGTCCAACACAGATTTTTAAATGTATATTTATTTAAAACTTATTCTGCTGAAAATGTTCATTTGGATTCTGGAAGTCAGTTTGTCTGAGACCAATGGATGGAAAAAGGTCCATAAGCTGTCATTGCAGTTGCTGCCTTTGCATATTAACTTGTGTAGCTTCCTTCATTAATCTGAGATATGAAATTGTTACAGTGTATTGTTATTCTCCTGTTCCCAAAAGATCACACTTTAGAACTATTTTAACATACTCTCCAATTCACTGTATCTTAAGCTCTTGTGAATGTCCTCTAATTTCATTATATAATTACATGAGGAGTAGGTTATTTTTGACAGTTTTTATATGCTTACAAAACCATATTTTCGTAAGTTACTAGTAGGAGCATGTTGGATATGGAATTTATATCATAGCAAATTAGCATTTGTGGTTCACAGTTACTGCCAAAGAATAGATTGCTCCTGAATTTCATTGTATATTAATGCAGATAACAGCGAATTTATGAGAAATTTTGTAAACTAACATTGGCTTGTGCATAATCCAATTTGTGGTAAATCTGTGTTTGTGATTTAGTTACTGAAGCAAATATTCTAAGCAACATATTTTGTTACATCTAGTTTCCTCTTAAAGAGTTTGTTGTAAATCAATGCTGTTTTTGAGTTTGCTAATAACAATAACTAACCTCAAAAATTTTTATAAAACTAACAATTTTTTTCTGTTGCCTTAATAGAAATTTCATTTTGGATATTTGCTTCAGTTCTAATAGAGAATTAGCAAATTTTTAGCTCAAAAGATTAAAAGATGATCAGTGGACTCATCTTAAAGTTTTTTGTTCTCAGTCCTGTAATTCATCGCTCCACCTAAAATGCAGCTCCACTATGAATGCTGTTCTCGAACACAGAATGCATTGGTTGACATTTGTGAGCAGCTGGAAATTTCCCTGACTGCTGTCAAATGATTGATAGCTACTGTGAGTCATTGTGTTGTAAGAGCTCCTGATTCATGTACCTGTGGTACCAGTACTGAAGGTACCTGCAGTACTGTCCACTCCTGTGGATTCTGTCTCCTCTGCAGAAAGTACAACGTTTCTCATTACTCATCCACTTGACTGCAAGTGGTATTTGAATGGCAGAGCTGGGGATTCTGTACAGAGTGAACTGGGACCAGGGAGGACTCAGGATGTTTTACTCGTCCTCCTAACCAACTGTCTATCACTGCAACTGAAAATTAACCAGTGGGACTCACTTTACCTGATTTGGAGAAATCTGTTCTGTCCAGTGTCAAGAGGAGCCAAATGCAAAAAAGTAGGTGTCTACCAATCATCAGCAGTCCCAAATGACTGGTGAATGATGTATCCAGAGGGAAATAGCAGAAAGAGATGGGAAAGGACACCAGGTGCACCCAGTGTATGGCTGGGAGGGGGGGGGCCTCATTCAACATGTTGAACAGGCAGTTCTGCAGCCATAGAGAGAATAGGGTACAATCAACTGCAGATAGTGGTGCATGTTGGGGCAAATGATGTCTGTTGTCTTGGATCTAAGGTCATACTTGGGTCCTTCCAGTGACTGACAGAGAAGGTTGAGAAGACCAGCCTTGCACATGGAGTTTCAATGAAGCTCACATTTTGCAGCATTGTCCTCAGAATTTATCATGGAACTTTCATCCTGAGTCAAGTGGAAGAACTGAAACAGACATAGAAAGTTCTGTGACAAACTAGGCTGTATCATCCTAGACTTGTGCCATATGGTTGTGAATTGTAGGGTCCCCATAAATGGGTCAGGTGTGCAGTTCTCATTAGAGGCAGCTACTCATGTAGCTGACTGTGTGTGGGGTGCACACAAGGGTATTTTTGGATCATGTGACTCTCCATCCAGTCTAAATGATGATAGCTGTAGAAACCCAGGAGTATTAGTGTAAGATCAAAAGAACTGCCTCCCATAGGTGAGAGTATTAATCCTTTAACTGTCCCTGTGTGTTCTGAATGCGTTTACACACTCCACCAGTCCTTATACCTGGTACTCTAAACATGTCTACATGGTGGTGTGTGTAAACACATTCATAGCACACAGGGACAGGTACAAAGGCACGCGCATTAACATGTGCAGAGCAGTTAAAGGGTTAAAATCCTTATGGTTAACTGCCCAAGAATTCACAGAGTTTGAAGCTCTCCTGAAAAGTAGTGAAGCTCACATAATACTAGGTACATGAAGCTGGTTTCCGACTGGAATTGACCGCAGTGAGATTTTTCAGGAAAATTTAAGTGTGTATCAAAAGGATAGGAAAATGGGTAATGGAGTTGGTGTACTTTTTGTAGTAGATAATAAACATAAATCCACTGATATAGAAACTGAAGCTGCATTTAAGATTGTTTTGCGAAGACTCAGTATCAGGGGTGGGCATAAAATGATAATTGCAACATTCTATTGCCCACCAGACTCATCTCCTGATATATCCGAAAACTTAGAGACAACTTCAGTTCACTTTTACATAAGTTCCCCAATCATACTGTAGTCATAGAATGACACTTTAATCATCCAACCATCAACTGGGGAAATAACTGTTTCATTAGTGATAGGTGTGATAAGGTATCTTGTGAAACATTGCTAAATAACTTTTTGGAAAACCATGTGGAACAGATAGGTAGGAAAATACAGATGATGGAAATAGATTCGACCTAATGGCAACAAACAGAACTGACCTGTTTGGGGATATCCATATCAAAAAAGAGCATGAAGCCTTCACTGAATACCATAGCAGAATATTGTCAAATGATCTTTCACAAAACCCAAATAAATTATGATCATATGTAAAGGCTGTCAATGATACCAAAGTTAGTGTCCAGTCCCTAGCGAATGAGAAAGGAACTGAAACTGAGGGTAGCAAAGCAAAAGCTGAAATACTTAACTCTGTATTCAAATTTTCCTTTACAAAGGAAAACCCAGGACAATTGCCCCAATTAACCCTAATATCATTGAAAAGATGAGCAAAATAATTATTAATATCAGTGGTGTTGAGAAACAGCTGGAATCATTAAAATTGAACAAAGCTCCAGGACCTAATGCAATCTCTATCAGATTCCATACTGAATTTGTGGCTGAGTTAGCCCTTCTTCTAACTATTATGTATCATAATATCATTCAAAAATAAAAAAAAGCATATCCAGTTATTGGAGAAAAAGAACACATCACAGCTGTCTACAAGATGGGCAGTAGAAGTGATCCACAAAACTACCATCCAATATCCTTGACACATATTTGTTGTATAATCTTAGAAAATAATCTGAGCTCAAACATAATGAGGTATATGAGCTTCCAGCATGCTTGAGTAGCTGTGTGTCAGAAACTTCTGTTAATCAGTTCAAAGAAAAACCAGTCCAAAATTGCAAAATTTAATTTTTTCTTGTTCACTTGATTACTAGTTTTGGGCTGAGACTCATTTTCACATCATTGTAACTGACCATTTTACAACTATGACTATGTAAATAAAAAAAGTAAAATTAGCAACTTTGGACTGGTTTCTCATTGTACTGATAATGAGGTATCTCAAACAGAATGATCTCCATACCAAACAGCACAGGTTACAAAAACATTGATCCTGTGAAACCCACCTCATACTTTTCACACAAGACATACTGAAAGTTTTGGATTTGGGAAGGCAGGGTGATGCAGTATTTCTTGATTTCTGACATATAACTCACATATGCTTATTATCAAAAGTGTGACCATGTGAGGTATCAAGTGAAATTTGTTACCTGATGGAGGACTTTTTGGTAGGGAGGATGCAGCATATTACACTCCTGGAAATGGAAAAAAGAACACATTGACACCGGTGTGTCAGACCCACCATACTTGCTCCGGACACTGCGAGAGGGCTGTACAAGCAATGATCACATGCACGGCACAGCGGACACACCAGGAACCGCGGTGTTGGCCGTCGAATGGCGCTAGCTGCGCAGCATTTGTGCACCGCCGCCGTCAGTGTCAGCCAGTTTGCCATGGCATACGGAGCTCCATCGCAGTCTTTAACACTGGTAGCATGCCGCGACAGCGTGGACGTGAACCGTATGTGCAGTTGACGGACTTTGAGTGAGGGCGTATAGTGGGCATGCGGGAGGCCGGGTGGACGTACCGCCGAATTGGTCAACACGTGGGGCGTGAGGTCTCCACAGTACATCGATGTTGTCGCCAGTGGTCGGCGGAAGGTGCACATGCCCGTCGACCTGGGACCGGACCGCAGCGACGCACGGATGCACGCCAAGACCGTAGGATCCTACGCAGTGCCGTAGGGGACCGCACCGCCACTTCCCAGCAAATTAGGGACACTGTTGCTCCTGGGGTATCGGCAAGGACCATTCGCAACCGTCTCCATGAAGCTGGGCTACAGTCCCGCACATCGTTAGGCCGTCTTCCGCTCACGCCCCAACATCGTGCAGCCCGCCTCCAGTGGTGTCGCGACAGGCGTGAATGGAGGGACGAATGGAGACGTGTCGTCTTCAGCGATGAGAGTCGCTTCTGCCTTGGTGCCAATGATGGTCGTATGCGTGTTTGGCGCCGTGCAGGTGAGCGCCACAATCAGGACTGCATACGACCGAGGCACACAGGGCCAACACCCGGCATCATGGTGTGGGGAGCGATCTCCTACACTGGCCGTACACCACTGGTGATCGTCGAGGGGACACTGAATAGTGCACGGTACATCCAAACCGTCATCGAACCCATCGTTCTACCATTCCTAGACCGGCAAGGGAACTTGCTGTTCCAACAGGACAATGCACGTCCGCATGTGTCCCGAGCCACCCAACGTGCTCTAGAAGGTGTAAGTCAACTACCCTGGCCAGCAAGATCTCCGGATCTGTCCCCCATTGAGCATGTTTGGGACTGGATGAAGCGTCGTCTCACGCGGTCTGCACGTCCAGCAGGAACGCTATTCCAACTGAGGCGCCAGGTGGAAATGGCATGGCAAGCCATTCCACAGGACTACATCCAGCATCTCTACGATCGTCTCCATGGGAGAATAGCAGCTTGCATTGCTGCGAAAGGTGGATATACACTGTACTAGTGCCGACATTGTGCATGCTCTGTTGCCTGTGTCTATGTGCCTGTGGTTCTGTCAGTGTGATCATGTGATGTATCTGACCCCAGGAATGTGTCAATAAAGTTTCCCCTTCCTGGGACAATGAATTCACGGTGTTCTTATTTCAATTTCCAGGAGTGTTACATATGGTTCTGCAATATGGGAGGTCACCAAAAAGGAGAAAAATAAACTGATATCCCTTAAGATAAACTTTTGGCAAAGTTGTCACATCCCCAGATTGCAACATGTCATAAATGACAGAATATGGGAAAATATGGGAACAAAGGCACTACTCTGAATGCCATAGACAGCAAAGTATTAAGTTGGTATCGCCTCTCCAGTGAATGGATAAGAAGAGTCTGTGATGGATACCAGTCAAGGTGGAGTGAATATCATGTCTCTGCAGCATCTGACACTCCTTTTCAAATATATTCAATGAAGTACAATTGACAACACAGTAAAAGAGCACCTGAGTGTGGTTGCTGTGACTGATTTGAAGTAAATAGTAAGGAATTTTAAATATAAAGGAATGGGAGCCACAAATCATGTACATCTATGGTTTACTGTTAATGCAAGACTACTCTCTTTATCAATTAATTTAATGTAGTAAGAATACGTAATTGGCATAATTGCCATTATAAAATCAGAACTAAATAATTATGAAAAGAGAATTCAAGATAACCATGATGTTTTATAATGTTAATCATCTTTAGGGTGTTCAGGTCAGGTTCTTTTCCACAGCAAAAGAAGACTACTGTGAAACTAACTTAATGACTTCAGTCTCCTGATGTGCTGGAGATACTTTATTGAATGGAAAAGTGACCATAATAACCAATAGAATAGACAAAGTTCTTGGGATTCACAATCCAGGATAACCTTAAATGGGACATGCATACAGGTTCCTTAGCCTGTAAGCTGTCAAAAAACATATTTTCCATAAACATGATTATCAAATATTGAAATGATACGCGTTCACTGTTCATCATTCATTATTCTCATCACATTTAAGCTATATTGTAGAAATATGGAGTTCAACAACGCAATCCAACTGAAGTACATTATTAACGATGATACAAGTACAGCTATCACACCCAAGAGACAAGAATTCGCTGGTGAAATTGTAAACAATGTTTCTCAGAAAATCATTAAGTGGTTCTCTGCAAATGGGCTCTCAATAAACTTTGACAAAACACAGTACATACAGTTCTACACAGTAAATGGAATGACACCATTAATAAATATAGACTTCAATCAGAAATAGGTAGCTAAGGTAAAACATTCAAAATTTCTAGGTGTATGCATTGATGAGTTACTTATACTATTAGGGTCATTGCAAATTTTGGCAATATACATCTCACTAAATTAGGTTACCATGCCCATTTTCACTCTCAGCTTTCATATGGCATCATATTCTGGGGTAACTCATCATCGAGTAAAAGAGTGTTCATTGCACAAATTGTGTGTAATCAGAATAGTTGCTGGAGCTCATCCAAGATCATCCTGCAGACACTTACTTAAAGACCTAGAGATCTTTACTGTAGCCTCACAAAATAAATAAATATATATATATATATATATATATATATATATATATATATATATATATATATATATATATATATATATATATATATATAACAGAGGGAAACATTCCACGTGGAAAAAATATATCCTCAAACCCGGACCCTTCCACAGAAGAACCCCAAAAGTGCCCCACTTGTGACAGGATACTTTCCGGGACTGGATCAGATTCTGAATGTGGCTCTCCAGCAGGGATACGACTTCCTCAAATCCTGCCCTGAAATGAGATCCATCCTTCATGAAATCCTCCCCACTCCACCTAGAGTGTCTTTCCGCCGTCCACCTAACCTTCGTAACCTCTTAGTTCATCCCTATGAAATCCCCAAACCACCTTCCCTACCCTCTGGCTCCTACCCTTGTAACCGCCCCCGGTGTAAAACCTGTCCCATGCACCCTCCCACCACCACCTACTCCAGTCCTGTAACCCGGAAGGTGTACACGATCAAAGGCAGAGCCATGTGTGAAAGCACCCACTTGATTTACCAACTGACCTGCCTACACTGTGAAGCCTTCTATGTGGGAATGACCAGCAACAAACTGTCCATTCGCATGAATAGACACAGGCAGACAGTGTTTGTTGGTAATGAGGATCACCCTGTGGCTAAACATGCCTTGGTGCACGGCCAGCACATCGTGGCACAGTGTTACACCGTCCGGGTTATCTGGATACTTCCCACTAACACCAACCTGTCAGAACTCCGGAGGTGGGAACTTGCCCTTCAGCATATCCTCTCTTCTCGCTATCCGCCAGGCCTCAATCTCCGCTAATCTCCAATTTCTATTTGCCGCCGCTCGTACCTCACCTGTCTTTCAACATCACCTTTGCCTCTGTACTTCCGCCTCGACTAACATCTCTGCCCAAACTCTTTGCCTTTACAAATGTCTGCTTGTGTCTGTGTATATGCGGATGGATATGTGTGTGTGTGCGAGTGTATACCCGTCCTTTTTTCCCCCTAAGGTAAGTCTTTCCGCTCCCGGGATTGGAATGACTCCTTACCCTCTCCCTTAAAACCCACTTCCTTTCATCTTTCCCTCTCCTTCCCTCTTTCCTGACGAAGCAACCGTTTGTTGCGAAAGCTAGCACTTATGAAATTTGTTATTAACAATCTGAACAAATTCAAAAGTAATAGCAGTGTACATGGCTGCAACACTAGGAGAAAGGATGATCTTCACTATTCAAGGTTAAATTTAACTTTGGCTCAGAAGGGGGTAAATTATGCTGCCACAAAAGTCTTTGGTCTCTTACCTAATAGCATCAAACTGACAGATAGCCATATAGCATTTAAAAGGAAGTTAAAAGAATTTATTAATGGCAACTCCTTCTACTCATTAGATGAATTTTTAGACATAGTAAATGGGTAACTCCCCCAACCTCTACAAAAATAAATAAATAAATAAATAAATAAAATAAAAAAAATTAAGTGTCATGTAATATTTTGTGAAATGTAATACCTTGTATAGACACGTTTATTAACCTGACATGTTACAAAGTGTCATATTCATGATCTATAAAGCTTTACAGAGAAAAGTTGTTAGAATTGTTTTGTGGTGGTAAACCTAGAGAACCATGTCAGAACCAATAAATCCAAATAATAATCTCGAGGTTCAAGTTCTTCTGTCTGTGTTTGCTTACAAACAGATTTGTTTTTGGATGGGGTCCACTTTGAGCAAAACACGATTTTAGTTTTTATTCCCCAGACATGTTTCACTGATGTTTCAACTTCATCAGTGGGTTTTTTGTTATCTTGTATAAAAACAGAAAAATAATGTTTTACTACTGGTACACACATAAATTTGAGTTTTTGGGGATGACACCAAATGTATGTACACTATTCCTTACATTCCTCTTACAGTATTCTGTACTTAGTTCTGCTGTTTTAATCACATCACAAAATTGTTACACAGTACAATGTTTATGAACATTAAATTGCAATCTATAATTATTTGAAATATTCATTTACACTGTCACATCTATTAATTAGTAGATTTTTTTTAGGCTTTGAGTAAAGATGCGGGGATATTTGCATCTTTTATTTCTTGTGGCAATCTATTGTGCAATTTTATTCCGTACTATAATACATTACTTTGAGTTTTTACTTGTTCTTCCATTTAGAAGTAACACTGTCTGATTTTGGTTCTGTGGTCATGTATTGTATTGATTGTGGTTGGAACTGTCAAAATTTCTAGGTTTTTGCATAATTATTTACAGTGTGCCCTGTTACAGCCATTTGTTATTATTCATACAGCTGTATTCTGTACCTTGAAAATAGTCTGCATGTTCCCAGCACTTATTCCCCAAAACATTATCCCATAAGTGAGGACTGAATACATATATCCAAAGTAGGCTACTTTGAGGCATGAAATGCTGCACATGGGTGCATGGAAGGAAAATGTCAGTGCTGTAGGAAATTGCTCATAAAGAATTACTGACCAAAAAAGTGCAAGAGAAAACTCATTACCACCAAGTAGTTTTAAATGTAGAAATCTTGTTAGTGCAACATGTGAAAACATGGAACACAAGTTAGAGAAGCAAGCATCAAAGAAAAAAGAAGAAATATACATATTATCTACTAGCAATGGCAGGGGACTGGCTATGAACATGTCTGGTATATGCTCAGAATACGTTGTCACTGGACGCAAGAAGTTTGAACGGCTTCCAAACACCGTATTGATGTCTGTAATGGAGGAAGCAACTGATTTCACAAGTGTTCTTCGTCAGATAGTGAGAGAGGAAGTTCAGAAGGCTCTTGGATTGCTTGGAGAGCAAAAAACCGAGATACTTCTAGAGGTCATAAGGGAGGATGTGGAACAGACATCAAACCCAATCTCTCATCCTTCATTTTCCTTTAAAACAGTGGAAAAGTAAAGACCTAGGTAGAGTTACGTTCCTACAACGCCGCATGAGGAAGCTGTCTTGGCACCAAGGAAGACTGAAGTATGGAAGACCCAGGATAGCCAACCATTATGTTTCCACTGCAGACGACCGGGACATGTGATGCGCTATTGTCGAGAAAGGTGGCAGATGACAGCAGGCCGATCTTAGCCAACGCCAACTCCGGGACGACGAAGATGAGCAAGAAGATGTGGGTGCAGAATGATGTAGGTCACCATCGCCACAAGCTGGCCACTGGAGAGGACGCTCCCCTACACGCCGATCAAGGTCTCCATCACCGTTTCGAAGTTCCAGCCGATCACCTAGCTGCTGCAACCTGGAAAACTAATGGGTCCGACCTTCCTTGTAGGTGAAGTGATAATTCCTGCGGTCAGCTCTAGAAAGGTAACTGTCATGTGTCATGCCATGCATCAACCCGTGGATCTTGTAGTGGAATGTAATAGAAGCATACCACTGGAGAATAACTTCGTCATCCCAGCCTCTGTCGTCTCGTTTAGGAACAGATTTGGTGAACTGTAGATAGTTAACTGTTGCCAAGAACCGCAGATCCTTCCAAGATGCATTTACATAGCAAACGCTGAGCCGTTAATTGCAGAACAACTGAGCTTCTAGGACACTATGCTTCTAGGACACTTACAAAAGCCAAGAGAAACTACTCAACTACAGAAAGAGAATGTCTTGCTGCGATCTGAGCCATGTGCAGATTCCGATAGTATCTCTACGGAACGCCATTCACAGTTGTTAATGACCATCGTTCACTTTGTTGGTTGCCAGGTCTTAAGGATCCAACAGGACGACTCGCCAGGTGAGCACTACGTCTTCAAGAGCATAACATTACCATAGTCTACAAAAGTGGAAGAAAACACCAAGATGTCGACCGTCTCTCAAGAAAACATGTGCAAGACCGTCAAGACTTTGATGAAGATAGTGTCTGTCTCGCTGCACTCCACTATATCTCTGCTGAGTAGAAGAAGGACGCCTTATATCGGTCAGAGGATGTGGAAGGTCAATTTAAGGTAGTTAATGGATTGATTTGCAAGAAAAACTTTGATCCATTTGGAAAGAGGTGGCTACCAGTGATTCCTAAACACATGCGCTTAGAAGTTCTACAGAAATTCCCTGACACACCTGAGGCTGGACGTTTAGAATTTATTAAGAGATACAATAGAATCTGCAAGAGATTTTTCTGGCCTGGTTTATTTAGGAGTGTCCATCACTATGTGTCGCACTGTTCAGAGTGTCAGAGGAGAAAGGCCATTCCTCAGAAACCACCTGGATGACTCATACCAATTCCACCAGCAAAACGCCTTTCCAGCGTGTTAGGATTGACCTCCTCAAACGATTTCAAACGTCTGCTGGTGGCAATAGATGGATTATTGTTTGCACTGATTATCTGACACGCTATGCCATTACAAAAGCCATGAAAGCAGCCGAAGCATCCGAGGTTGCCCAGTTCATCGTTGAAGACGGTGCCCCAAGGTCGTGAATTATGGATCAAGGGAAAGTTTTTCAATCGAAACTTGTTATGGAGATAAACCGTCAATGCAACATTACTCATAAAATGACAACTGCCTACCATCCACAAACTAATGGGCTTACTGAATGCCTTAATAAGACCTTGGCCAACATGCTATCATCATTGTTGGGCAGAGCAACTGGGATGAGATGCTACTTTTTGTGACGTTTTATAAAATAAATAAAAATAAAATGGAATAAAATATTAATGATTAATTATTCTGTATGTATGATGATTGGTTGTAATTGGTATTTGCTTATCTGGAACGTGGACGTTTAATTATTCGGTATCAGACGCTTGACAATGGCTATTTGGAAAAGGCAATGTAACTCGTAGTTGACCGTGAAATAAAACTGAAATAATCGGACTTCGTAATTAAATCGTTTCCAAAGACTGCTGCGGTAGGTACGGACTCATGATCTAATCTCAATATTACAATGATTTGCCAGCCATGCCAATACGTCGTACAGAGGTGATGGTCCACTAAACATAAAAAAGTTACACAGTTAGTTAAATCAGATATATTCAATGAAATAGCCTACAGTTCATAATCCTACTTACTTTTATAAATATAAATTCATTACAGAATCGAGTGCCTAGTGTGGTTGCAACTCGCAGTATTCTTCTATAACATGAAAATATGGCGGTGTGCCAGACAATAAAATAAAATACGTGCTTCTCGCACCACTTCTACCTGAGCTCTCTCTTCTCTTAATCAAACATAAGAGTAACGTAATTATTCTTTTGTCTTTATCAGCGACACAGCGCTGCAGTTGTGTGCCATAGGCTTTATTTATTAGTCACTGATTATTTATTTAATTAATATTTCGCGTTTCCGCGGAAACTCACGCTCGGCATGCAAATGTGCCTTTATATTGCCCCCTGAATAGCGAGGCGAAAGGACACACCTGCAGGCGAGCAATTCACCTAAAGGCACAAGAAAATCTAAGTTATCTACAACTATTCACATGACTTACATTACACACATTATACACATTATATACAAAATTTGAATGACGCGGGTGCGCCGTAAAAGTTCTTATGTTGGCAGATAGAGTGCGCGCATGCGCAGAAGCGTCTGTGTGACTCCGGCAGTGCCGTTATATCATACAGTTAGATCACGCGGCACAGTAATGCAGTTCATATTGTTCGTGTGCGCGCGTATCTTAGTCGTTGCACAAAGAAAATATTCAACCAAGATTACATATGAAGACTACATTCTATAACAGGTAACTTAGTTTTAAATTTACAATATTTGTTATATCACAATACAACTCAGATTGTTGAATGTTCTTAGTTACATAGTATTGTTTTGAAATACTTCAAAGAAAAATGTCCGTATGTTTCAGGTGCGTCGACCTATTCACATCGTGTCGTTATTGCAGTTCATATTCATCTGCTGCACAATAATTTTTTCACAGGTTAGTATCATCGTTGTATAACAACGTGATTAAAACATAAGCGTGTCCATTTCCATTTCCATTTCCATTATAGTCGTTGTGATGCAGTTCGTTGTGACTAAAAAGGCATTGTTTATTACAGATCTGACGTGACCCGTTAGTAATTGGTCCACGTGCAGTTCGTTTTTTACATTCCGTGGAAGCTTGGTTGCAGAACCTCGGACGGCACATAGCTGGCGTGGATCCTTGGACAGTCCAGGTAAGAGTGTCCGTCACATTTCGAGAACATTTCATTCCCTGAAGTTCCAACCAAAATTCTTCCACCCGTCGTGTTGTTTTCTGGACAGGCACTTTGTGTCCGTTTAATCCAGTTAACATCTTGAAGTTAGGTACTGTAGTATTGTCACTAGACGATGCACGAATTATGCACTTCACATTTTCAGTTTTTTGCTGAATATAGCTCACCTAAATGTTCGTAGTTATTAATCAAAGAAATGGTTCATCGCGTTTACATAGGTACGATGCATAATGAATGTCATTAACAGTTTCTTTCACATAGGTTTCTGCGTAGTTGCAGAGTTAGTAATGTTCATTAATGTCCGTGAACAATGGTTCACTATGCAATGTCCTTTTGGCACTCGTTTTGTTCAAATTTCTTTTACATAGTAACAGTTACATTATACATCATTGAAAGAGAAGAAAAAAAATATAAGTAATCATACATACACACGTCACATATTTCTTAGCATAAATATAATACAGTTGCACATAAACATGTTTTCATCATCATTACATAGCTATAAATTATCTCATTGTGTCACATTTGATTACATGAATTGCAGATATTTACGTCCTCTTTAAGGGTTTTGCTGGGATTTTATCGATGTTTATTTTGTGATGTCATCTGAAATTAAGATAGGTTAGACACAACATTCATTACATCAGTAGGCAAGACCAGGCATTTTCACTACTCAATAAATATTCAAAATAGTAACGCGTTTTATGCGTGTGTGTATAGTGTCTGTGTGGCCTTGACTACTGATAGATGCTTTTCGTGTTGAGAGATGTGCGTCTAATCTATTTCTCAAAGTAAAAGTTCGCTTCACAGATGACGTCTGTCGGTTCGTCAGGTGTCACACCAAGCCAGTGATACCTACAGTCACAAATGTTCCGTGAAAAAATTAATATATCATTCACTGCTACGTAAACATAAATTTTATTTTAATATTCCGTCTTCCAGGTGGTGGCGCGCGCTGAAAGAAGAGTTCTTCTGCCTTCAACTGCGTCACTGGAACCGCTGAAATGAAAATTTCTATACTACTTACTATCTGTGTTGTAGCAACAGAGTTTTTTGGAGTTGCTTAGCAATGTTTTGATGGATGTGACTTTGACATTATTCCGCATGAAATGCTCTAAGATCTCGGTGTGCGTATAGCCCAATAATTTTGTTAGTTCTACGATGTTGTAACAAATACGCACCAGGATGCGGTATGTTAACAATTATATAAGGTCCTTCATATAGCAGACGCCACTTAGTGTTGCGTCGTTTGAGTGCTACAGATTTATGATGAGTACGAAGTAGTACAAGCATTCCTACCTCGAATTTTTGTTTTCTTTTTATTATGTTTCTGTGATGTTTGTTTCGTATCTGTGCGTGATGTGTCAGCGTAGTCAAAACTTCTTTTATTTTCTGTTCAGGTGTGATTTCCTTGTCTGACAACTTAGGTAATGGTTCTATCCACTGATCGTTCTGTTTGCAATTGAACATGATCTCGTTAGGTGTGTAATTTGTATCGTAAATATTTAAGTTATTGTGTACGTCTTCGAAAAGACTTAGGTAGGACACCCAATTAGTATGTTTTGATGAAATATAGGTCCTCATGAATCGGTTTAATTCTCGGAAAAGTCTCTCAGTCGCGTTACATTGTGGACTAAACTTTGAAATAGATATACTTTTAATGTTATTGTCCTTCAAGAAATTTCTCCATTTGTACCCAGAGTAGTATGCTGCATTATCTGACAGAATTGCTTTTGGTTTTCCCACGTGCGTCAGGTAATCACTTGAGAATCTTCGTATTATAGCACTTGCAGTGGCGGATTTTAAAGCATATAGTTTTACATGTTTAGAAAATATATCGTAAAAAGCCAAGATATATTTGACGCCTCCAGAGCTTGCTGGATGCGGTCCACTGATGTCAGTAGACAGAATTTCCAGGGGTTTACTGGGTAAAATAGAATGTAAATCTGTCCTTGTGGATAAATTCTGAGGTTTTGATTTTTGACATATGACACATGTTTTCAGTTCCCTGTAAATTTTCCTTCTCATATTGCTAAAATAACAGTATGTGCTGAGCTTTGCTAAACACTTCTTCGTCCCATAATGACCCCAAACTAAGTGTGTGTGCCAAATTAGATTACGTTCAGACTCTTTGGGAATGCATACACACCAGTTAGTAGCATTTGAATGTCGGCGATAAAATAACACATCATTGTGTAACTTGTAATACTTAGTCAAAGGATGATTGTGTTTTTCTACCAGTAATGTTATTATCTTATACCAGTGAGGATCAGATTTTTGTAATTTAGCCATGTTTCTGCACATATCAATATAATATTGGTGATACTGCTTGTCTTGCATTAAGAGAATCCTGTAGTCATTTATATTTTCTAAGTCACTGTTGGTTTCATTCATACCTTGTGGAAGTCTAGACAAAGCGTCGGCAATGGTGTTGTCCTTACCTTTTATGTACTTAATTTCAAAAGAGTAGTTCTGAAGTGTAACTGCCAATCGTGATAGTCTAGGATGTACAAGTTTACAAGTTAACAAAAATGTCAGGGCCTGGTGGTCGGTATAAATTACTGTATGTTTTCCAAATAAATAATAATTGAATTTCTTGAATGCCCATACTATGGAAAGTGTTTCTAACTCAGTAGTGGAGTATGTACGCTCACATTCAGATAGAGTACGACTCGCAAACCCAATAATTCTTATCTGTTCCTTATCTTTATTCTTTACAACTTGAAATAAGCAACATCCCAAACCAGTACGTGAAGTGTCACAAGTCATACAAAAATCTAAATTGAAATCTGGATGGCTCAATAAGTTTGCATTCACTAAAGCATTTTTAATTGTATTAAAGTCATTCTGGCACTGTTGTAACTATTGTTTGTATTGGAATACGCGTGTTGATTTTGATTTCCATATTGAGACGGCATGTGAGTTTGCTGTTTTTGTTGTACCGCGTATCCAACTGTGAGGGGGGGCCGGAATTGAGTTGGCAAGCCTGCATGTTTTGCATTCCACTAGTGTAAACATTGTGGCTGCTATTTTGCCGCGCGAAGCGCTGATCTTCAAGTAACATGTCAACCGAATCTAAAGCTGTTAAAAAATAATCTGAATCGTCATCCGGGATATGTAGGAGTTTTTCTTTAATGTTGAAAGGCAATTTGGCCTTCAACGCACGGAGTATATCGCGTGTTGCGACTGGTTCGTCTAAAAAGTGTCCCATGTTCAAGTATTTTTCAAAATATCGGCGTAAGTTGCCATTTTTACTGTTAAAAGTTTCAGGTTCTAGAATTTGTCTTCTGAGTCGCTCCTGGACGGATTGCGACCAGAATTTGTTCAGAAAAGCACGCTCAAACTCACTGTACGTGGTACATACGTCAGCTTGACTGTATGCCCAGACAGCTGCATCGCCTTGGATGTAACCGACAATATATGAAATCTTTTTCCGGTCACTCCAAGTGCGTGGAAATGCGTTACTAAAAGATTTAAGAAAAATCACCGGATGAATGGTTCGTTTTTCTGGGATAAAAATCTGAAATTGCCTGTGTTTCATTAAGCTTTCTTCTTCCTTTGCATTGTGATATGGATTTGTTCCACTGTAATTACTGCAATGTTCAGCTGGCGAGTAATTACAATAATGTTGCTGTGGTTTACCATGATAATAGCTTGTATTTGTGTTTGTACATCGTGGTATGTGTTGTAGTCGTGGTGTGTTTTGTTCTTGTGTGTTTGTCGTGTGCGGTATGTGTGTGTCATACTCGAATGTATATTGGTTCCTGAACTGTACATTTTGACTGATATTTTCGTTACATTCAGACTGTGGTCGATCGGTGAATTGTGTCATTGGTCCAGTGACGGATTGTACTGCGTCACTGATCAGCTGTTTGTTATTAGTAATGTATTGCGCTACGGAGTCGTGCACAATTGTTGGTAAATTTTCACGTAGGCATCTATCAAAATGTTTGTCTTTGTTCACTACCCAATCATGAAATTCTTTATTAATGTTTTGAAAATGAGCTGTAGCATCAGATTGTAAGATGTCAGTCAGGTGTTGTTCAACATTGTCAAATTTATTCTGTACGTCAGTAATTCGTTTTTCAAGGTTGTCGTGTACTGAAGGATATGTTTGAATTTGTTCAGTAAGAACTTCACACGTGACATTAAGATTTTTTACTTGTGTCTGTAAAAGTGCTACGTCAGTTGTAGTCTTTTCTTGTGTCGTATTAAGCTGGGAAAATTTAGTACTGAGTTCAGTCATCTGTTTGGTCAGTGTGGCGTCTATAAGTTCCACACGTTTACATAAAGTGTCATTACTCGTCTTGAGTGCTATGAGGTCAGATTTAATTTCGTCATTTTGTGTCTGTAAGGTTGCCATGTTTTCGGCGTTCTGTTTCATTATCATTTGTAACATGTCGGCAGTGTTTACCGTTTGCAACGTCTGTGCCCCCGCCGCGTCATTAGACGTGACGTCATGCATTAACATGGGCTCTGACTGAGACTTTGAAATTTTTGTGGTGGACGGCCTATTGTCAAAATTTCCGTCAACACTTGCGTCAATGTTTGATAAATCGTCACTACCGGTTGCTGTCGTAAAGTTATTTTCTAACATTTGTCTCTCGTCCGAGTCGGATTGTGTCTGAATAGTACGTCTTTGCTGTTCCATTTTTGCGTATTGATTTCTAGTCATTACCATGCCACACGTGATTTATGTTTCAAGAAAATATTTGACACTGATTTTAAAATGAAATGCAGTTGAGCATGAATCGCTCGTAGCAACAATGGCTGTCCCGTTAATTTAAAAATATAAACTGAATTTGAGATTATTGGTAATGGCTGCTGGCCAGGTTACATCATATCGTACAGAAGTCGGCCATATTGTACACTCGTGTATTGGTATTGTTGGATACGTTATTGTTTAGGGAAAAGTGCTAAGAATGAAATTTGTTACTGAAAACTGTTATGCGCGAAAGAAACACTACAGAATTTACTGAAAAGCTAATACACTGAATTATACGTCTGGTCAAGCCTGCTAATGCAAAGATGCTGCGTCTTACCTTATTTTGCTGCAAGCTTCATTGCGTCTTCCGGCAAAACTTTAGAATTGGAAAATATCTTCAGATTTTCATTATCTCTCATACGTTCACGTCCAGGTCCAGAAAGTTGATTTTTGACATGAAACAAAAAGAACAATGTAACAAATGACAAAATAACAAGTCCGACACGCAGTCGCCAATATAAAATAAATAAAAATAAAATGGAATAAAATATTAATGATTAATTATTCTGTATGTATGATGATTGGTTGTAATTGGTATTTGCTTATCTGGAACGTGGACGTTTAATTATTCGGTATCAGACGCTTGACAATGGCTATTTGGAAAAGGCAATGTAACTCGTAGTTGACCGTGAAATAAAACTGAAATAATCGGACTTCGTAATTAAATCGTTTCCAAAGACTGCTGCGGTAGGTACGGACTCATGATCTAATCTCAATATTACAATGATTTGCCAGCCATGCCAATACGTCGTACAGAGGTGATTGTCTACTAAACATAAAAAAGTTACACAGTTAGTTAAATCAGATATATTCAATGAAATAGCCTACAGTTCATAATCCTACTTACTTTTATAAATATAAATTCATTACAGAATCGAGTGCCTAGTGTGGTTGCAACTCGCAGTATTCTTCTATAACATGAAAATATGGCGGTGTGCCAGACAATAAAATAAAATACGTGCTTCTCGCACCACTTCTACCTGAGCTCTCTCTTCTCTTAATCAAACATAAGAGTAACGTAATTATTCTTTTGTCTTTATCAGCGACACAGCGCTGCAGTTGTGTGCCATAGGCTTTATTTATTAGTCACTGATTATTTATTTAATTAATATTTCGCGTTTCCGCGGAAACTCACGCTCGGCATGCAAATGTGCCTTTATAGTTTGCCTATAACACCGCCAAACAAGACACCACAGGATTTACGCCATTTTTCCTGGTGTATGGGCGTGAGGTGGGTACAATGATGGACACTGTGTTTCCGTTACATCCTGATGACGTGGACGACGACTACATCGGCTGGGTGTTAACCAGAGTTTAGGAAGCTAGGCAGTTAGCTCGACTCTGCGCGCTGTGGGCTCAAGAAAATCACCGAAGGTATGACGTGAGCTGCCACCCTGTTGTCTACCAGGCTGGTGACCTCGTCTGGATCTTCACGCCCATTCAGAAGGTTGGTCACTCTGAGAAGCTCCTCAGGCGCTACTTTGCACCTTATAAGGTTGTAAGACAGTTGTCTGATGTTCCTTATGAAGTTGAAGATCTCAGCCCCAACACAAGATGACGAAAGATCAGAGGCACGGTCCACGTCCTTCGGAAGAAGCCCTACAAGGATCCTGAAACCCAGGGTTAATTCGAAGCCCCAGCGACAGACAACAAGCAGAAAGATGACAAAGAGTGTAGTGGCAAAAGAAGTTCTAGGAATATTACCATCAAGGCAAGCATCAGTCATCGGAAGTCAGAGTATGCAGGACCAATGACTCGTTCCCGGACTTGGAGGATGTAACACCGAGATGCTGTTATCTTCATGAGGGAGCAACATCACAGAAGAAGATGAGTATCCCTGTGGTGTAGTGGTTATGACAGTAAACTGTTGCATGGAGGGTTGTGAGTTCAAAACTCACCTGCACTATACAATTTTAATTTTGATATTCGGTTTGAGTAAAGTTATGTAGCTGTATATCTATTGTACATGTTCTGGCTGCAGGCAGTTCGCTCCACGCTCTTGTATGTGCAAGTTCTGAATAAACATTCATTAACTGAAGTTAGTTTCATCATTCAGCTAACTACACCTTCTACGTCACAGTATTTATGGAGCAATTTACCACTACAGCCATATATACCGCCATCTACTAGTTAATCATAGGCATGCCTAGTCATAAATTTTTAAAGTAGGTAACAAAAAGTTCTACATTAAGATATATCCAAATTCTTGGGGATGAATGAAGATTGTGAGTTGAAATGGACAGAAAATGTGAGAATTTTGGCAAAGAAGCTATCTTCAGCATCTCATGCCCTGCGAATCCTTGCACCTGTGTGCAGCATTTAATGCCTCAAAGTAGCCTACCGAGTGAGGTGGCGCAGTGGTTAGACACTGGACTCGCATTCGGGAGGACGACGGTTCAATCCCGCGTCCGGCCATCCAGATATAGGTTTTCCGTGATTTCCCTAAATTGCTCCAAGCAAATGCCGGGATGGTTTCTTTCAAAGGGCATGGCCGACTTTCTTCCCCATCCTTCCCTAATCCGATGAGACCGATGACCTCGCTGTCTCGTCTCCTTCCCCAAAACAATCCAACCCAAAGTAGACTATTTTGGATCTTTGGATATATGTATTCAATCCTCAGTTATGGGATAATGTTTTTTGGGGGAATAAGTGCTGGGAACATACAGACTATTTTTGAGATACAGAAAACAGCTGTATGAATAATAACAAATGGCTGTAACGGGGAACACTGTAAATAATTATTCAAAAAGCTAGAAATTTTGACAGTTCCATCATACATCTATGACAGCATAATAACTATAAGAAAAAATCTTAATCTGTAAATCAAAAACAATACAATACATGACCACAGAACCAAAATCAGACAGTATTACTTCTAATTGGAAGAAAAAGTTTAAAACTCGAAGTAATGTATTATAGTATGGAATAAAATTGCACAATGGATTGCCACAAGAAATAAATGATGCAAATATCCCCACATCTTTAGTCAAAGCCTAAAAAATATTTACTAATTAATAGTTACTACAGTGTAAATGAATATTTAAAATAATTATAGATTGCAACTTAAAGTTCATAAACATTGTACTATGTAATAATTTCGTCATGTGAATAAAACAGTAGAACTAAGTAAGAATACTGTAAAAGGAATGTTTATTTTAATTAGGAATAGTGTACATACATTTGGTGTCATCCCCCAAAAACCCAAATTTATGTGTGTACCAGTAGCAAACATTATTTTTCTCTTTTTATACAAGTTATAAAAAACCCACTGATATAGTTGAAACGTCAGTGAAATATGTCTGGGGAATAAAAACCAGTATTAGATTCCGATGCACCACTGCAGGTTTTCTGTATCCATTGGACCTTCAACTTGACGATGAAAAACAGAAATTGCATCGGGATTGAGTACGAAAGGCACAATGCCGACTCAAGTACAAGAACAGCGACTCTTCTTATTTTCTGTGCTTTGAGCTTTTCCTGGGAGACCAGTATTAGATTCCGATGCACCACAGAGGTTTTCTGTATCCCTTGGGCTTTCACATTGACGATGAAACACAAAAATTGCATCGGGATGAATACAAAAGGCACAATGCCGGCTTAAGTACAAGATGAGTGACTATTCTAATTGTCTGTCCTTTGAGCATCTCCTAGAAGACCAGTATTGGAATCCGATGTACCACTGCAGGTTTTCTGTATCCCTTGGACCTTCACATTGACGATGAAACACAGAAATTGCATCGAGATCGAATACCAAATGCACAATGCCGACTTCAGTACAAGAGGAGTTACTCTTCAAATAGTCTGGGTTTTGAGCGTCTCCTAGGACACCAGTATTAGAATCCGATGCACCACAGAAGGTTTTCTGTATCCCTTGGACATTCACATTGAGGATGAAACACAGAAATTGCATCGGGTTGAATACAAAAGGCAGAATGCCGACTTAAGTACAAGATGAGTGACTATTCTAATTGTCTGTCCTTTGAGTGTCTCCTGGAAGACCGGTATTGGATTCCGATTTACCACTGCAGGTTTTCTGTATCCCTTGGACCTTCACATTGACGATGAAACACAGAAATTGCATCGAGATCGAATACCAAATGCACAATGCCGACTTCAGTACAAGAAGAGTGACTCTTCTAATTGTCTGTGTTTGAGCTTCTCCTGGGAGGGCAGTATTAGATTCCGATTCACCACTGCAGGATTTCTGTACCCCTTGGACCTTAACACTGACGATGTAACACAGAAATTGATCGGGATTGAATAAAAACGGCACAATGCCGACTTAAGTAAAAGAAGAGTGACACTTCTAATTGTCTGTGCTTTGAGCATCTCCTGGAAGACCAGTATTCGATTCCAATGCAACTCTGCGGGTTTTCTGTAACCCTTGGACATTCACATTGAGGATGAAACACAGAAATTGCATCGGGTTGAATACAAAAGGCACAATGCCGACTTAAGTACAAGAAGAGTGACTCCTCTATTTGTCTGTGCATTGAGCTTCTCCTGGGAGTCCGGTATTAGATTCCGATGCACCACTGCCAGTTTTCTGTATCTCTTGGACCTTCACATTGACGATGAAACATAGAAATTGCAGCGGGATTAAATACACAAGGCACACTGCCGACTTCAGTAAAAGAAGGGTGACTCTTCTCATTTTCAGTGCTTTGAGCTCCTCCTGGGAGACCAGTATTAGATTGCGATGCACCACTGCAGGTTTTCTGTACCCCGTGGACCTTCACACCGACGATGAAACACAGAAATTGATCGGTATTGAAAAAATAGGCACAATGCCGACTTAGGTACAAGAAGAGTGACACTTCTCATTTTCAGTGCTTTGAGCTCCTCCTGGAAGAGCAGTATTGGATTCCGATGTACCACTGCAGGTTTTCTGCATCCATGGGACTTTCACATTGACGATGAAACACTGAAATGGCATCGGGATTGAATACAAAAGGCACAATGCCAACTTAAGTACAAGAAGCGTGACTCTTCTCATTTTCAGTGCATTGAGCACCTCCAGGGAGACCAATATATGATTCCGATGCACCACTACAGGTTTTCTGTACCCCTTGGACCATAACATTGACGATGTAACATAGAAATCGATCGGGATTGAATAGAAGCGGCACAATGCCGACGTAAGTACAAGAAGAGTGACTCTTCTAATAGTCTGTGCAATGAGCATCTCCTGGGAGACCAGTATTCGATTCCGAAGCAACTCTGCAGATTTTCTGTATCCCCTGGACCTTCACATTGACGATGAAACACAGAAATTGCATCGGGATTGAATACTAATGGCACAATGTCACCTTTAGTACAAGAAGAGTGACTATTCTAATTGTCTGTGCTTTGAGCTTCTCCTGGGAGCCCAGTATTAGATTCCGATGCACCACTGCAGATTTTCGATTGCCTTGGAGCTTCACATTGACGAAGAAACAAAAAAAATTGCATCGGGATTGAATACAAAAGGCACAATGCCGACGTAAGTAGCAGAAGAGTGACTCTTATAATTGTCTGTGCTTTGTGCGTCTCCTGGGAGATCGGTATTAGATTCCGATGCAGCACTGCAGGTTTTCGGTATCCCTTGGACCTTCACATTGACTTTGAAACACAGAAATTGCGTCGAGATCGAATACTAAAGTCACAATGCCGACTTCAGTACAAGAAGAGTGACTCTTCTAATTGTCTGTGCTTTGAGCTTCTCCTGGTGGACCAGTATACGATTCCGATGTACCACTGCAGGTTTTCTGTATCCCATGGACTTCACATTGACGATGAAACGTAGAAATTCCACAGGGATTGAATACAAAAAGCGCAATGCCGACTTAAGCACAAGAAGAGTGACTCTTCTAATTGTCTGTGCTTCGAGCTTCTCCTGGGAGGCCAGTATTAGATTCTGATGCACCACTGCAGATTTTCGGTATGCCCTGGACCTTCACAATTACGATGAAACACTGAAATAGCATCGGGATTGAATACTAATGGCACAATGCCGACTTAGGTACAAGAAGAGTGACTCTTCTAATTGTCTGTGCTTTGAGCTTCTCCTGGCAGGCCAGTATTAGATTCCGTTGCACCACTGCAGATTTTCGTTTCCCTTGGAGTTTCACATTGACGATAAAACAAAAAAGAATTGCACCGGGATTGAATACAAAAGGCACAATGTCGACTTAAGTACCAGGAGAGTGACTGTTGTAATTGTCTGTATTTAGAGCTTCTCCTGGGAGACCGGTATTAGATTCCGATGCACCACTGCAGGTTTTCGGTATCCCTTGGACCTTCACATTGACGATGAAACACAGCAATTGAATCAAGATAAATACTAAAGGCACAATGCTGACTTCAGAACAAGAAGAGTGACTCTTGTAATCGTCTGTGCTTTGAGCTTCTCCTGGTAGACCAGTATTAGATTCCGATGCACCCCTGCAGGTTTTCAGTATCCCTTCGACCTTCACATTGACGATGAAACATAGAAATTGCATCGGGATTGAATACAAAAGGCATAATGTCGACGTAAGTGCAAGAAGTGTAACTCTTCTAATAGTCTGTGCTTTGAGCTTCTCCTGCGAGACCAGTATTAGATTTCGCAGCACCTCTGCAGGTTTTCTGTATCCCGTGGACCTTCACATTGACGATAAAACAGAGAAATTGCATCGGGATTGAATACAAAAGGCACAATGCCGACTAAAGTACAAGATGGGTGGCCCTTCTCATTTTCAGCGCATTGAGCTTCTACTGGGAGACCTGTATATAATTCAGATTAACCACTGCGTGTTTTGTGGACACCTTGGACCATCACACTGACGATGAAACATAGAAATTGATCGGGATTGAATAAAAACGGCACAATGTTGGCGTAAGTACAAGAAGTGTGACTCTTCTAATAGTCTGTTCTTTGAGCTTCTCCTGGGAGACCGGTATTAGATTCCGATGCACCACTGCAGGTTTTCTGTATCCCTTGACCCTTCACATTCACGATGAATCACAGAAGTAGCATCGGGATTGAATACAAAAGCACAATGCCGACGTAAGTACAAGAAGAGTGCTCTTATAATTGTCTGTGCTTTGAGATTCTCCTGGGAGACCAGTATTAGATTCCGATGCACCACTGCAGGATTTCTGTATCCCTTGGACCTTCACATTGACGATGAAACACAGAAATTGCATTGGGATCGATTACAAAAGGCACAATGCCGGTGTAAATACAAGAGGAGTGACTCTTCTAAAAGTCTGTGCTTTGGGCTCCTCCTGGGTGACCAGTATTAGATTCCTATGCACCAACGCATGTTTTCTGTATCCCTTTTACCTTCACATTGACGATGAAAAACAGATAGTTCATTAGGATTGAATGAAAAAGGCACAATGCAGACGTAAGTACAAGAAGAGTGACTCTTCTCATTTGCTGTGCTTTGAACCCTTCCTGGGAGAACAGTATCAGATTCCGATGCACCACTGCAGGTTTTCTGTACACCTTGGAACGTCAACACTGACGATGAAACATAGAAATTGATCGGGATTGATTAAAAACGGCAAAATGCCGACTTAAGTACAAGAAGAGTGACTCTTCTAATAGTCTGTGCTTTGAGCTTCTCCTGGGAGACCGGTATTAGATTCCGATGCACCATTGCAGGCTATTTTATCACTTGAGCGTTTACATTGACAATGAAACACAGACATTGCATCGAGATTGAATACAAGGGGCACAATGCCACGTAAGTACAAGAAGAGTGCTCTTATAATTGTCTGTGCTATGAGCTTCTACTGGGAGGGCAGTATTCGATTCCGATGCACCACTGCAGACTTTTTGCATCAATTGGACCTTTACATTGACCATGGAACAGAGAAATTGCATCAGAATTGAATACAAAAGGCACAATGCCGACTTAAGAAATAGAAGAGTGACTTTTCTAATTGTCTGTGCTTTGAGCTTCTCCTGGGAGACCGGTATTAGATTCCGATGCACCATTGCTGGCTATTTTATCACTTGATCGTATACATTGACGATGAACACACAGACATTGCATCGGGATTGAATACAAAGGGCACAATGCCACGTAAGGACAAGAAGAGTGCTCTTATAATTGTCTGTGCTTTGAGCTTCTCCTGGGAGGGCAGTATTCGATTCCGATGCACCACTGCAGGTTTTCTGCATCAACTGGACCTTTAGATTGACGATGAAACACAGAAATTGCATCGGAATTGAATACAAAAGGCACAATGCCGACTTAAGAAATAGAAGAGTGACTTTTCTAATTGTCTGTGCTTTGAACTTCTCCTGGGAGACCGGTATTAGATTCCGGTGCACCATTGCAGGCTATTTTATCACTTGATCGTTTACATTGACGATGAACACACAGACATTGCATCGGGATTGAATACAAAGGGCACAATGCCACGTAAGTACAAGAAGCGTGCTCTTATAATTGTCTGTGCTTTGAGCTTCTCCTGGGAGGGCAGTATTCGATTCCGATGCACCACTGCAGGTTTTCTGCATCAATTGGACCTTTACATTGACCATGGAACACAGAAATTGCATCAGAATTGAATACAAAAGGCAGAAAGCCGACTTAAGAAATAGAGGAGTGACTTTTCTAATTGTCTGTGCTTTGAGCTTCTCCTGGGAGACCGGTATTAGATTCCGATGCACCATTGCTGGCTATTTTATCACTTGATCGTTTACATTGACGATGAAACACAGACATTGCATCGGGATTGAATACAAAGGGCACAATGCGTTCGTAAGTACAAGAAGGGTGCTCTTATAATTGTCTGTGCTTTGAGCTTCTCCTGTGAGGGCAGTATTCGATTCCGATGCACCACTGCATGTTTTCTGCATCAATTGGACCTTTACATTGACGATGGAACACAGAAATTGCATCGGAATTGAATACAAAAGGCACAATGCCGACTTAAGGAAAATACGAGTGACTTTTCTAATTGTCTGTGCTTTGAGCTTCTCCTGGGAGACCGGTATTAGATTCCGTTGCACCATTGCAGGCTATTTTATCACTTGATCGTTTACATTGACGATGAAACACAGACATTGCATCGGGATTGAATACAAAAGGCACAATGCCACGTAAGTACAAGAAGAGTGCTCTTATAATTGTCTGTGCTTTGAGCTTCTCCTGGGCGGGCAGTATTCGATTGCGATGCACCACTGCAGGTTTTCTGCATCAATTGGACCTTTACATTGACGATGAAACACAGAAATTGCATCGGAATTGAATACAAAAGGCACAATGCCGACTTAAGGAAAATACGAGTGACTTTTCTAATTGTCTGTGCTTTGAGCTTCTGCTGGGAGACCGGTATTAGATTCCGATGCACCATTGCAGGCTATTTTATCACTTGATCGTTTACATTGACGATGAACACACAGAAATTGCATCGGGATTGAATACAAAGGGCACAATGCCACGTAAGTACAAGAAGAGTGCTCTTATAATCGTCTATGCTTTGAGCTTCTCCTGGGAGGGCAGTATTCGATTCCGATGCACCACTGCAGGTTTTCTGCATCAATTGGACCTTTACATTGACGATGAAACACAGAAATTGCATCGGAATTGAATACAAAAGGCACAATGCCGACTTAAGGAAGAGAAGAGTGACTTTTCTAATTGTCTGTGCTTTGAGCTTCTCCTGGGAGACCGGTATTAGATTCCGATGCACCATTGCAGGCTATTTTATCACTTGATCGTTTACATTGACGATGAAACACAGACATTGCATCGGGATTGAATACAAAGGGCACAATGCCACGTAAGTACAAGAAGAGTGCTCTTATAATTGTCTGTGCTTTGAGCTTCTCCTGGGAGGGCAGTATTCGATTCCGATGCACCACTGCAGGTTTTCTGCATCAATTGGACATTTACATTGACGATGAAACACAGAAATTGAATCGGAATTGAATACAAAAGGCACAATGCCGAGTTAAGAAAAAGAAGAGTTACTTTTCTAATTGTCTGTGCTTTGAGCTTCTCCTGGGAGACCGGTATTAGATTCCGATGCACCATTGCAGGCTATTTTATCACTTGATCGTTTACATTGACGATGAAACACAGACATTGCATCGGGATTGAATACAAAGGGCACAATGCCACGTAAGTACAAGAAGAGTGCTCTTATAATTGTCTGTGCTTTGAGCTTCTCCTGGGAGGGCAGTATTCGATTGCGATGCACCACTGCAGGTTTTCTGCATCAATTGGACATTTACATTGACGATGAAACACAGAAATTGCATCGGAATTGAATACAAAAGGCACAATGCCGACTTAAGAAATAGAAGAGTGACTTTTCTAATTGTCTGTGCTTTGAGCTTCTCCTGGGAGACCGGTATTAGATTCCGATGCACCATTGCTGGCTATTTTATCACTTGATCGTATACATTGACGATGAACACACAGACATTGCATCGGGATTGAATACAAAGGGCACAATGCCACGTAAGGACAAGAAGAGTGCTCTTATAATTGTCTGTGCTTTGAGCTTCTCCTGGGAGGGCAGTATTCGATTCCGATGCACCACTGCAGGTTTTCTGCATCAACTGGACCTTTAGATTGACGATGAAACACAGAAATTGCATCGGAATTGAATACAAAAGGCACAATGCCGACTTAAGAAATAGAAGAGTGACTTTTCTAATTGTCTGTGCTTTGAGCTTCTCCTGGGAGACCGGTATTAGATTCCGGTGCACCATTGCAGGCTATTTTATCACTTGATCGTTTACATTGACGATGAACACACAGACATTGCATCGGGATTGAATACAAAGGGCACAATGCCACGTAAGTACAAGAAGCGTGCTCTTATAATTGTCTGTGCTTTGAGCTTCTCCTGGGAGGGCAGTATTCGATTCCGATGCACCACTGCAGGTTTTCTGAATCAATTGGACTTTTACATTGACCATGGAACACAGAAATTGCATCAGAATTGAATACAAAAGGCAGAAAGCCGACTTAAGAAATAGAAGAGTGACTTTTCTAATTGTCTGTGCTTTGAGCTTCTCCTGGGAGACCGGTATTAGATTCCGATGCACCATTGCTGGCTATTTTATCACTTGATCGTTTACATTGACGATGAAACACAGACATTGCATCGGGATTGAATACAAAGGGCACAATGCGTTCGTAAGTACAAGAAGGGTGCTCTTATAATTGTCTGTGCTTTGAGCTTCTCCTGTGAGGGCAGTATTCGATTCCGATGCACCACTGCATGTTTTCTGCATCAATTGGACCTTTACATTGACGATGGAACACAGAAATTGCATCGGAATTGAATTCAAAAGGCACAATGCCGACTTAAGGAAAAGAAGAGTGACTTTTCTAATTGTCTGTGCTTTGAGCTTCTCCTGGGAGACCGGTATTAGATTCCGTTGCACCATTGCAGGCTATTTTATCACTTGATCGTTTACATTGACGATGAAACACAGACATTGCATCGGGATTGAATACAAAAGGCACAATACCACGTAAGTACAAGAAGAGTGCTCTTATAATTGTCTGTGCTTTGAGCTTCTCCTGGGCGGGCAGTATTCGATTGCGATGCACCACTGCAGGTTTTCTGCATCAATTGGACCTTTACATTGACGATGAAACACAGAAATTGCATCGGAATTGAATACAAAAGGCACAATGCCGACTTAAGGAAAATACGAGTGACTTTTCTAATTGTCTGTGCTTTGAGCTTCTCCTGGGAGACCGGTATTAGATTCCGATGCACCATTGCAGGCTATTTTATCACTTGATCGTTTACATTGACGATGAAACACAGACATTGCATCGGGATTGAATACAAAGGGCACAATGCGTTCGTAAGTACAAGAAGAGTGCTCTTATAATTGTCTGTGCTTTGAGCTTCTCCTGGGAGGGCAGTATTCGATTCCGATGCACCACTGCAGGTTTTCTGCATCAATTGGACATTTACATTGACGATGAAACACAGAAATTGAATCGGAATTGAATACAAAAGGCACAATGCCGAGTTAAGAAAAAGAAGAGTTACTTTTCTAATTGTCTGTGCTTTGAGCTTCTCCTGGGAGACCGGTATTAGATTCCGATGCACCATTGCAGGCTATTTTATCACTTGATCGTTTACATTGACGATGAAACACAGACATTGCATCGGGATTGAATACAAAGGGCACAATGCCACGTAAGTACAAGAAGAGTGCTCTTATAATTGTCTGTGCTTTGAGCTTCTCCTGGGAGGGCAGTATTCGATTGCGATGCACCACTGCAGGTTTTCTGCATCAATTGGACATTTACATTGACGATGAAACACAGAAATTGCATCGGAATTGAATACAAAAGGCACAATGCCGACTTAAGAAAAAGAAGAGTGACTTTTCTAATTGTCTGTGCTTTGAGCTTCTCCTGGCAGACCGGTATTAGATTCCGATGCACCATTGCAGGCTATTTTATCACTTGATCGTTTACATTGACGATGAAACACAGACATTGCATCGGGATTGAATACAAAAGGCACAATACCACGTAAGTACAAGAAGCGTGCTCTTATAATTGTCTGTGCTTTGAGCTTCTCCTGGGAGGGCAGTATTCGATTCCGATGCACCACTGCAGGTTTTCTGCATCAATTGGACCTTTACATTGACCATGGAACACAGAAATTGCATCAGAATTGAATACAAAAGGCAGAAAGCCGACTTAAGAAATAGAAGAGTGACTTTTCTAATTGTCTGTGCTTTGAGCTTCTCCTGGGAGACCGGTATTAGATTCCGATGCACCATTGCTGGCTATTTTATCACTTGATCGTTTACATTGACGATGAAACACAGACATTGCATCGGGATTGAATACAAAGGGCACAATGCGTTCGTAAGTACAAGAAGGGTGCTCTTATAATTGTCTGTGCTTTGAGGTTCTCCTGTGAGGGCAGTATTCGATTCCGATGCACCACTGCATGTTTTCTGCATCAATTGGACCTTTACATTGACGATGGAACACAGAAATTGCATCGGAATTGAATACAAAAGGCACAATGCCGACTTAAGGAAAAGAAGAGTGACTTTTCTAATTGTCTGTGCTTTGAGCTTCTCCTGGGAGACCGGTATTAGATTCCGTTGCACCATTGCAGGCTATATTATCACTTGATCGTTTACATTGACGATGAAACACAGACATTGCATCGGGATTGAATACAAAAGGCACAATGCCACGTAAGTACAAGAAGAGTGCTCTTATAATTGTCTGTGCTTTGAGCTTCTCCTGGGCGGGCAGTATTCGATTGCGATGCACCACTGCAGGTTTTCTGCATCAATTGGACCTTTACATTGACGATGAAACACAGAAATTGCATCGGAATTGAATACAAAAGGCACAATGCCGACTTAAGGAAAATACGAGTGACTTTTCTAATTGTCTGTGCTTTGAGCTTCTGCTGGGAGACCGGTATTAGATTCCGATGCACCATTGCAGGCTATTTTATCACTTGATCGTTTACATTGACGATGAACACACAGAAATTGCATCGGGATTGAATACAAAGGGCACAATGCCACGTAAGTACAAGAAGAGTGCTCTTATAATCGTCTATGCTTTGAGCTTCTCCTGGGAGGGCAGTATTCGATTCCGATGCACCACTGCAGGTTTTCTGCATCAATTGGACCTTTACATTGACGATGAAACACAGAAATTGCATCGGAATTGAATACAAAACGCACAATGCCGACTTAAGGAAGAGAAGAGTGACTTTTCTAATTGTCTGTGCTTTGAGCTTCTCCTGGGAGACCGGTATTAGATTCCGATGCACCATTGCAGGCTATTTTATCACTTGATCGTTTACATTGACGATGAAACACAGACATTGCATCGGGATTGAATACAAAGGGCACAATGCCACGTAAGTACAAGAAGAGTGCTCTTATAATTGTCTGTGCTTTGAGCTTCTCCTGGGAGGGCAGTATTCGATTCCGATGCACCACTGCAGGTTTTCTGCATCAATTGGACATTTACATTGACGATGAAACACAGAAATTGAATCGGAATTGAATACAAAAGGCACAATGCCGAGTTAAGAAAAAGAAGAGTTACTTTTCTAATTGTCTGTGCTTTGAGCTTCTCCTGGGAGACCGGTATTAGATTCCGATGCACCATTGCAGGCTATTTTATCACTTGATCGTTTACATTGACGATGAAACACAGACATTGCATCGGGATTGAATACAAAGGGCACAATGCCACGTAAGTACAAGAAGAGTGCTCTTATAATTGTCTGTGCTTTGAGCTTCTACTGGGAGGGCAGTATTCGATTGCGATGCACCACTGCAGGTTTTCTGCATCAATTGGACATTTACATTGACGATGAAACACAGAAATTGCATCGGAATTGAATACAAAAGGCACAATGCCGACTTAAGAAAAAGAAGAGTGACTTTTCTAATTGTCTGTGCTTTGAGCTTCTCCTGGCAGACCGGTATTAGATTCCGATGCACCATTGCAGGCTATTTTATCACTTGATCGTTTACATTGACGATGAAACACAGACATTGCATCGGGATTGAATACAAAAGGCACAATACCACGTAAGTACAAGAAGAGTGCTCTTATAATTGTCTGTGCTTTGAGCTTTTCCTGGGAGGGCAGTATTCGATTCCGATGCACCACTGCAGTTTTTCTGCATCAATTGGACCTTTACATTGACGATGAAACACAGAAATTGCATCGGAATTGAATACAAAAGGCACAATGCCGACTTAAGAAAAAGAAGAGTGACTTTTCTAATTGTCTGTGCTTTGAGCTTCTCCTGGGAGGGCACTATTCGATTCCGATGCACCACTGCAGGTTTTCTGCATCAATTGGACATTTACATTGACGATGAAACACAGAAATTGCATCGGAATTGAATACAAAAGGCACAATGCCGACTTAAGGAAAAGAAGAGTGACTTTTCTAATTGTCTGTGCTTTGAGCTTCTCCTGGGAGACCGGTATTAGATTCTGATGCACCATTGCAGGGTATTTTATCACTTGATCGTTTTCATTGACGATGAAACGCAGACATTGCATCGGGATTGAATACAAAGGGCACAATGCATACGTAAGTACAAGAAGAGTGCTCTTATAATTGTCTGTGCTTTGAGCTTCTCCTGGGAGGGCAGTATTCGATTCCGATGCACCACTGCAGGTTTTCTGCATCAATTGGACCTTTACATTGACGATGGAACACAGAAATTGCATCGGAATTGAATACAAAAGCACAATGCCGACTTAAGAAAAAGAAGAGTGACTTTTCTAATTGTCTTTGCTTTGAGCTTCTCCTGGGAGACCGGTATTAGATTCTGATGCACCATTGCAGGCCATTTTATCACTTGATCGTTTACATTGACTATGAAACACAGACATTGAATCGGGATTGAATACAAAGTGCACAATGCCAAGTAAGTACAAAAAGAGTGCTCTTATAATTGTCTGTGCTTTGAGCTTCTCCTGGGAGACCGGTATTAGAATCCGATGCACCATTGCAGGCTATTTTATCACTTGATCGTTTACATTGACGATGAAACATAGACATTGCATCGGGATTGAATACAAAGGGCACTATGCCACGTAAGTACAAGAAGAGTGCTCTTATAATTGTCTGTGCTTTGAGCTTCTCGTGGGAGGGCAGTATTCGATTCCGATGCACCACTGCAGGTTTTCTGCATCAATTGGACCTTTACATTGACGATGGAACACAGAAATTGAATCGGAATTGAATAGAAAAGAAACAATGCCGACTTAAGAAATAGAAGAGTGACTTTTCTAATTGTCTGTGCGTTGAGCTTCTCCTGGGAAACCGGTATTAGATTCCGATGCACCATTGCAGGCTATTTTATCACTTGATCGTTTACATTGACGATGAACACACAGACATTGCATCGGGATTGAATACAAAGGGCACAATGCCACGTAAGTACAAGAAGAGTGCTCTTATAATTGTCTGTGCTTTGAGCTTCTCCTGGGAGTGCAGTATTCGATTCCGATGCACCACTGCAGGCTTTCTGCATCAATTGGACCTTTAGATTGACGATGAAACACAGAAATGGCATCGGAATTGAATACAAAAGGCACAATGCCGACTTAAGGAAAAGAAGAGTGACTTTTCTAATTGTCTGTGCTTTGAGCTTCTCCTGGGAGACCGGTATTAGATTCTGATGCACCATTGCAGGCTATTTTATCACTTGATCGTTTACATTGACGATGAAACGCAGACATTGCATCGGGATTGAATACAAAGGGCACAATGCGTACGTAAGTACAAGAAGAGTGCTCTTATAATTGTCTGTGCTTTGAGCTTCTCCTGGGAGTGCAGTATTCGATTCCGATGCACCACTGCAGGTTTTCTGCATCAATTGGACCTTTAGATTGACGATGAAACACAGAAATGGCATCGGAATAGAATACAAAAGGCACAATGCCGACTTAAGGAAAAGAAGAGTGACTTTTCTAATGGTCTGTGCTTTGAGCTTCTCCTGGGAGACCGGTATTAGATTCTGATGCACCATTGCAGGCTATTTTATCACTTGATCGTTTACATTGACGATGAAACGCAGACATTGCATCGGGATTGAATACAAAGGGCACAATGCGTACGTAAGTACAAGAAGAGTGCTCTTATAATTGTCTGTGCTTTGAGCTTCTCCTGGGAGGGCAGTATTCGATTCCGATGCACCACTGCAGGTTTTCTGCATCAATTGGACCTTTACATTGACGATGGAACACAGAAATTGCATCGGAATTGAATACAAAAGCACAATGCCGACTTAAGAAAAAGAAGAGTGACTTTTCTAATTGTCTTTGCTTTGAGCTTCTCCTGGGAGACCGGTATTAGATTCTGATGCACCATTGCAGGCCATTTTATCACTTGATCGTTTACATTGACTATGAAACACAGACATTGAATCGGGATTGAATACAAAGTGCACAATGCCAAGTAAGTACAAAAAGAGTGCTCTTATAATTGTCTGTGCTTTGAGCTTCTCCTGGTAGACCGGTATTAGAATCCGATGCACCATTGCAGGCTATTTTATCACTTGATCGTTTACATTGACGATGAAACATAGACATTGCATCGGGATTGAATACAAAGGGCACAATGCCACGTAAGTACAAGAAGAGTGCTCTTATAATTGTCTGTGCTTTGAGCTTCTCGTGGGAGGGCAGTATTCGATTCCGATGCACCACTGCAGGTTTTCTGCATCAATTGGACCTTCACATTGACGATGGAACACAGAAATTGAAACGGAATTGAATAGAAAAGGCACAATGCCGACTTAAGAAATAGAAGAGTGACTTTTCTAATTGTCTGTGCGTTGAGCTTCTCCTGGGAAACCGGTATTAGATTCCGATGCACCATTGCAGGCTATTTTATCACTTGATCGTTTACATTGACGATGAACACACAGACATTGCATCGGGATTGAATACAAAGGGCACAATGCCACGTAAGTACAAGAAGAGTGCTCTTATAATTGTCTGTGCTTTGAGCTTCTCCTGGGAGTGCAGTATTCGATTCCGATGCACCACTGCAGGTTTTCTGCATCAATTGGACCTTTAGATTGACGATGAAACACAGAAATGGCATCGGAATTGAATACAAAAGGCACAATGCCGACTTAAGGAAAAGAAGAGTGGCTTTTCTAATTGTCTGTGCTTTGAGCTTCTCCTGGGAGACCGGTATTAGATTCTGATGCACCATTGCAGGCTATTTTATCACTTGATCGTTTACATTGACGATGAAACGCAGACATTGCATCGGGATTGAATACAAAGGGCACAATGCGTACGTAAGTACAAGAAGAGTGCTCTTATAATTGTCTGTGCTTTGAGCTTCTCCTGGGAGTGCAGTATTCGATTCCGATGCACCACTGCAGGTTTTCTGCATCAATTGGACCTTTAGATTGACGATGAAACACAGAAATTGCATCGGAATTGAATACAAAAGGCACAATGCCGACTTAAGGAAAAGAAGAGTGACTTTTCTAATTGTCTGTGCTTTGAGCTTCTCCTGGGAGACCGGTATTAGATTCCGATGCACCATTGCAGGCTATTTTATCACTTGATCGTTTACATTGACGATGAAACACAGACATTGCATCGGGATTGAATACAAAGGGCACAATGCCACGTAAGTACAAGAAGAGTGCTCTTATAATTGTCTGTGCTTTGAGCTTCTCCTGGGAGGGCAGTATTCGATTCCGATGCACCACTGCAGGTTTTCTGCATCAATTGGACCTTTAGATTGACGATGAAACACAGAAATTGCATCGGAATTGAATACAAAAGGCACAATGCCGAGTTAAGAAAAAGAAGAGTTACTTTTCTAATTGTCTGTGCTTTGAGCTTCTCCTGGGAGACCGGTATTAGATTCCGATGCACCATTGCAGGCTATTTTATCACTTGATCGTTTACATTGACGATGAAACACAGACATTGCATCGGGATTGAATACAAAGGGCACAATGCCACGTAAGTACAAGAAGAGTGCTCTTATAATTGTCTGTGCTTTGAGCTTCTCCTGGGAGGGCAGTATTCGATTGCGATGCACCACTGCAGGTTTTCTGCATCAATTGGACATTTACATTGACGATGAAACACAGAAATTGCATCGGAATTGAATACAAAAGGCACAATGCCGACTTAAGAAAAAGAAGAGTGACTTTTCTAATTGTCTGTGCTTTGAGCTTCTCCTGGCAGACCGGTATTAGATTCCGATGCACCATTGCAGGCTATTTTATCACTTGATCGTTTACATTGACGATGAAACACAGACATTGCATCGGGATTGAATACAAAAGGCACAATGCCACGTAAGTACAAGAAGAGTGCTCTTATAATTGTCTGTGCTTTGAGCTTTTCCTGGGAGGGCAGTATTCGATTGCGATGCACCACTGCAGGTTTTCTGCATCAATTGGACCTTTACATTGACGATGAAACACAGAAATTGCATCGGAATTGAATACAAAAGGCACAATGCCGACTTAAGAAAAAGAAGAGTGACTTTTCTAATTGTCTGTGCTTTGAGCTTCTCCTGGGAGGGCACTATTCGATTCCGATGCACCACTGCAGGTTTTCTGCATCAATTGGACATTTACATTGACGATGAAACACAGAAATTGCATCGGAATTGAATACAAAAGGCACAATGCCGACTTAAGGAAAAGAAGAGTGACTTTTCTAATTGTCTGTGCTTTGAGCTTCTCCTGGGAGACCGATATTAGATTCTGATGCACCATTGCAGGGTATTTTCTCACTTGATCGTTTTCATTGACGATGAAACGCAGACATTGCATCGGGATTGAATACAAAGGGCACAATGCATACGTAAGTACAAGAAGAGTGCTCTTATAATTGTCTGTGCTTTGAGCTTCTCCTGGGAGGGCAGTATTCGATTCCGATGCACCACTGCAGGTTTTCTGCATCAATTGGACCTTTACATTGACGATGGAACACAGAAATTGCATCGGAATTGAATACAAAAGCACAATGCCGACTTAAGGAAAAGAAGAGTGACTTTTCTAATTGTCTTTGCTTTGAGCTTCTCCTGGGAGACCGGTATTAGATTCTGATGCACCATTGCAGGCCATTTTATCACTTGATCGTTTACATTGACTATGAAACACAGACATTGAATCGGGATTGAATACAAAGTGCACAATGCCAAGTAAGTACAAAAAGAGTGCTCTTATAATTGTCTGTGCTTTGAGCTTCTCCTGGGAGACCGGTATTAGAATCCGATGCACCATTGCAGGCTATTTTATCACTTGATCGTTTACATTGACGATGAAATATAGACATTGCATCGGGATTGAATACAAAGGGCACAATGCCACGTAAGTACAAGAAGAGTGCTCTTATAATTGTCTGTGCTTTGAGCTTCTCGTGGGAGGGCAGTATTCGATTCCGATGCACCACTGCAGGTTTTCTGCATCAATTGGACCTTTACCTTGACGATGGAACACAGAAATTGAATCGGAATTGAATAGAAAAGAAACAATGCCGACTTAAGAAATAGAAGAGTGACTTTTCTAATTGTCTGTGCGTTGAGCTTCTCCTGGGAAACCGGTATTAGATTCCGATGCACCATTGCAGGCTATTTTATCACTTGATCGTTTACATTGACGATGAACACACAGACATTGCATCGGGATTGAATACAAAGGGCACAATGCCACGTAAGTACAAGAAGAGTGCTCTTATAATTGTCTGTGCTTTGAGCTTCTCCTGGGAGTGCAGTATTCGATTCCGATGCACCACTGCAGGCTTTCTGCATCAATTGGACCTTTAGATTGACGATGAAACACAGAAATGGCATCGGAATTGAATACAAAAGGCACAATGCCGACTTAAGGAAAAGAAGAGTGACTTTTCTAATTGTCTGTGTTTTGAGCTTCTCCTGGGAGACCGGTATTAGATTCTGATGCACCATTGCAGGCTATTTTATCACTTGATCGTTTACATTGACGATGAAACGCAGACATTGCATCGGGATTGAATACAAAGGGCACAATGCGTACGTAAGTACAAGAAGAGTGCTCTTATAATTGTCTGTGCTTTGAGCTTCTCCTGGGAGGGCAGTATTCGATTCCGATGCACCACTGCAGGTTTTCTGCATCAATTGGACCTTTACATTGACGATGGAACACAGAAATTGCATCGGAATTGAATACAAAAGCACAATGCCGACTTAAGAAAAAGAAGAGTGACTTTTCTAATTGTCTTTGCTTTGAGCTTCTCCTGGGAGACCGGTATTAGATTCTGATGCACCATTGCAGGCCATTTTATCACTTGATCGTTTACATTGACTATGAAACACAGACATTGAATCGGGATTGAATACAAAGTGCACAATGCCAAGTAAGTACAAAAAGAGTGCTCTTATAATTGTCTGTGGTTTGAGCTTCTCCTGGTAGACCGGTATTAGAATCCGGTGCACCATTGCAGGCTATTTTATCACTTGATCGTTTACATTGACGATGAAACACAGACATTGCATCGGGATTGAATACAAAGGGCACAATGCCACGTAAGTACAAGAGGAGTGCTCTTATAATTGTCTGTGCTTTGAGCTTCTCCTGGGAGTGCAGTATTCGATTCCGATGCACCACTGCAGGTTTTCTGCATCAATTGGACCTTTAGATTGACGATGAAACACAGAAATTGCATCGGAATTGAATACAAAAGGCACAATGCCGACTTAAGGAAAAGAAGAGTGACTTTTCTAATTGTCTGTGCTTTGAGCTTCTCCTGGGAGACCGGTATTAGATTCTGATGCACCATTGCCGGCTATTTTATCACTTGATCGTTTACATTGACGATGAAACACAGACATTGCATCGGGATTGAATACAAAGGGCACAATGCCACGTAAGTACAAGAGGAGTGCTCTTATAATTGTCTGTGCTTTGAGCTTCTCCTGGGAGTGCAGTATTCGATTCCGATGCACCACTGCAGGTTTTCTGCATCAATTGGACCTTTAGATTGACGATGAAACACAGAAATTGCATCGGAATTGAATACAAAAGGCACAATGCCGACTTAAGGAAAAGAAGAGTGACTTTTCTAATTGTCTGTGCTTTGAGCTTCTCCTGGGAGACCGGTATTAGATTCTGATGCACCATTGCAGGGTATTTTATCACTTGATCGTTTTCATTGACGATGAAACGCAGACATTGCATCGGGATTGAATACAAAGGGCACAATGCATACGTAAGTACAAGAAGAGTGCTCTTGTAATTGTCTGTGCTTTGAGCTTCTCCTGGGAGGGCAGTATTCGATTCCGATGCACCACTGCAGGTTTTCTGCATCAATTGGACCTTTACATTGACGATGAAACACAGAAATTGCATCGGAATTGAATACAAAAGGCACATTGCCGACTTAAGGAAAAGAAGAGTGACTTTTCTAATTGTCTGTGCTTTGAGCTTCTCCAGGAAGACCGGTATTAGATTCCGATGCACCATTGCAGGGTATTTTATCACTTGATCGTTTACATTGACGACGAACACACAGACATTGCATCGGGATTGAATACATAGGGCACAATGCCACGTAAGTACAAGAAGAGTGCTCTTATAATTGTCTGTGCTTTGAGCTTCTCCTGGGTGGGCTGTATTCGATTCCGATGCACCACTGCAGGTTTTCTGCATCAATTGGACCTTTAGATTGACGATGAAACTCAGAAATTGCATCGGAATTGAATACAAAAGGCACAATGCCGACTTAAGAAAAAGAAGAGTGACTTTTCTAATTGTCTGTGCTTTGAGATTCTCCTGGGAGACCGGTATTAGATTCCGATGCACCATTGCAGGCTATTTTATCACTTGATCGTTTACATTGACGATGAAACACAGACATTGCATCGGGATTGAATACAAAGGGCACAATGCGTTCGTAAGTACAAGAAGAGTGCTCTTATAATTGACTGTGCTTTGAGCTTCTCCTGGGAGGGCAGTATTCGATTCCGATGCACCACTGCAGGTTTTCTGCATCAATTGGACCTTTACATTGACGATGAAACACAGAAATAGCATTGGAATTGAATACAAAAGGCACAATGATGACTTAAGAAAAAGAAGAGTGACTTTTCTAATTGTCTGTGCTTTGAGCTTCTCCTGGAAGACCGGTATTAGATTCCGATGCACCATTGCAGGCTATTTTATCACTTGATCGTTAACATTGACGATGAACACACAGACATTGCATCGGGATTGAATTCGAAGGGCACAATGCGTTCGTAAGTACAAGAAGAGTGCTCTGATAATTGACTGTGCTTTGAGCTTCTCCTGGGAGGGCAGTATTCGATTCCGATGCACCACTGCAGGTTATCTGCATCAATTGGACCTTTACATTGACGATGAAACACAGAAATTGCATCGGAATTGAATACAAAAGGCACAATGCCGACTTAAGAAAAAGAAGAGTGACTTTTCTAATTGTCTGTGCTTTGAGATTCTCCTGGGAGACCGGTATTAGATTCCGATGCACCATTTGAGGTTATTTTAGCACTTGATCTTTTACATTGACGATGAAACACAGACATTGCATCGGGATTGAATACGAAGGGCACAATGCGTTCGTAAGTACAAGAAGAGTGCTCTTATAATTGACTGTGCTTTGAGCTTCTCCTGGGAGGGCAGTATTCGATTCCGATGCACCACTGCAGGTTTGCTGCATCAATTGGACCTTTAGATTGACGATGAAACACAGAAATTGCATCGGAATTGTATACAAAGGGCACAATGCCGACTTAAGGAAAAGAAGAGTGACTTTTCTAATTGTCTGTGCTTTGAGCTTCTCCTGGGAGACCGGTATTAGATTCCGATGCACCATTGCAGGCTATTTTATCACTTGATCGTTTACATTGACGATGAAACACAGACATTGCATCGGGATTGAATACAAAGGGCACAATGCCACGTAAGTACAAAAAGAGTGCTCTTATAATTGTCTGTGTTTTGAGCTTCTCCTGGGAGGGCAGTATTATATTGCGATGCACCACTGCAGGTTTTCTGCATCAATTGGACCTTTAGATTGACGATGAAACACAGAAATTGCATCGGAATTGAATACAAAAGGCACAATGCCGACTTAAGAAAAAGAAGAGTGACTTTTCTAATTGTCTGTGCTTTGAGCTTCTCCTGGGAGACCGGTATTAGATTCCGATGCACCATTGCAGGCTATTTTATCACTTGATCGTTTACATTGACGATGAAACTCAGACATTGCATCGGGATTGAATACAAAGGGCACAATGCCACGTAAGTACAAGAAGAGTGCTCTTATAATTGTCTGTGCTTTGAGCTTCTCCTGGGAGTGCAGTATTCGATTGCGATGCACCACTGCAGGTTTTCTGCATCAATTGGACCTTTACATTGACGATGGAACACAGAAATTGCATCGGAATTGAATACAAAAGGCACAATGCCGACTTAAGAAATAGAAGTGTGACTTTCCTAATTGCCTGTGCTTTGAGCTTCTACTGGGAGACCGGTATTAGATTCCGATGCACCCTTGCTGGCTATTTTATCACTTGATCGTTTACATTGACGATGAAACATAGACATTGCATCGGGATTGAATACAAAGGGCACAATGCCACGTAAGTACAAGAAGAGTGCTCTTATAATTGTCTGTGCTTTGAGCTTCTCCTGGGAGGGCAGTATTCGATTCCGATGCACCACTGCTGGTTTTCTGCATCAATTGGACCTTAAAATTGACGATGGAACACAGAAATTTTTTCGGAATTGAATACAAAAGTCACAATGTCGACTTAAGAAATAGAAGAGTGACTTTTTTAATTGTCTGAACGTTGAGCTTCTCCTGGGAAACCGGTATTAGATTCCGATGCACCATTGCAGGCTATTTTATCACTTGATCGTTTCCATTGACGATGAACACACAGACATTGCATCGGGATTGAATACAATGGGCACAATGCCACGTAAGTACAAGAAGAGTGCTCTTATAATTGTCTGTGCTTTGAGCTTCTCCTGGGAGTGCAGTTTTCGATTCCGATGCACCACTGCAGGTTTGCTGCATCAATTGGACCTTTAGATTGACGATGAAACACAGAAATTGCATCGGAATTGAATACAAAAGGCACAATGCCGACTTAAGGAAAACAAGAGTGACTTTTCTAATTGTCTGTGCTTTGAGCTTCTCCTGGGAGACCGGTATTAGATTCTGATGCACCATTGCAGGCTATTTTATCACTTGATCGTTTACATTGACGATGAAACGCAGACATTGCATCGGGATTGAATACAGAGGGCACAATGCGTACGTAAATACAAGAAGAGTGCTCTTATAATTGTCTGTTCTTTGAGCTTCTCCTGGGAGGGCAGTATTCGATTCCGATGCACCACTGCAGGTTTTCTGCATCAATTGGACCTTTACATTGACGATGGAACACAGAAATTGCATCGGAATTGAATACAAAAGGCACAATGCCGACTTAAGAAAAAGAAGAGTGACTTTTCTAATTGTCTGTGCTTTGAGCTTCTCCTGGGAGACCGGTATTAGATTCCGATGCACCATTGCAGGCTATTTTATCACTTGATCGTTTACATTGACGATGAAACACAGACATTGCATCGGGATTGAATACAAAGGGCACAATGCCACGTAAGTACAAGAAGAGTGCTCTTATAATTGTCTGTGCTTTGAGCTTCTCCTGGGAGTGCAGTATTCGATTCCGATGCCCCACTGCAGGTTTTCTGCATCAATTGGACCTTTACATTGACGATGAAACACAGAAATTGCATCGGAATTGAATACAAAACGCACAATGCCGACTTAAGGAAAAGTAGAGTGGTTTTTCTAATTGTCTGTGCTTTGAGCTTCTCCTGGGAGACCGGTATTAGATTCTGATGCACCATTGCAGGCTATTTTATCACTTGATCGTTTACATTGACGATGAAACACAGACATTGCATCGGGATTGGTTACGAAGGGCACAATGCGTTCGTAAGTACAAGAAGAGTGCTCTTATAATTGACTGTGCTTTGAGTTTCTCCTGGGAGGGCAGTATTCGATTCCGATGCACCACTGCAGCTTTTCTGCATCAATTGGACCTTTACATTGACGATGAAACACAGAAATTGCATCGGAATTGAATACAAAAGGCACAATGCCGACTTAAGAAAAAGAAGAGTGACTTTTCTAATTGTCTGTGCTTTGAGCTTCTCCTGGAAGACCGGTATTAGATTCCGATGCACCATTGCAGGCTATTTTATCACTTGATCGTTTACATTGACGATGTAACACAGACATTGCATCGGGATTGAATACAAAGGGCACAATGCGTTCGTAAGTACAAGGAGAGTGCTCTTATAATTGACTGTGCTTTGTACTTCTCCTGGGAGGGCAGTATTCGATTCCGATGCACCACTGCAGGTTTTCTGCATCAATTGGACCTTTACATTGACGATGAAACACAGAAATTGCATCGGAATTGAATACAAAAGGCACAATGCTGACATAAGAAAAAGAAGAGTGACTTTTCTAATTGTCTGTGCTTTGAGCTTCTCCTGGGAGACCGGTATTAGGTTCTGATGCACCATTGGAGGCTATTTTATCACTTGATCGTTTACATTGACGATGAAACACAGACATTGCATCGGGATTGAATACAAAGGGCACAATGCGTTCGTAAGTACAAGAAGAGTGCTCTTATAATTGACTGTGCTTTGAGCTTCTCCTGGGAGGGCAGTATTCGATTCCGATGCACCACTGCAGGTTTTCTGCATCAATTGGACCTTTACATTGACGATGAAACACAGAAATAGCATCGGAATTGAATACAAAAGGCACAATGCCGACTTAAGAAAAAGAAGAGTGACTTTTCTAATTGTCTGTGCTTTGAGCTTCTCCTGGAAGACCGGTATTAGATTCCGATGCACCATTGCAGGCTATTTTATCACTTGATCGTTTACATTGACGATGAACACACAGACATTGCATCGGGATTGAATACGAAGGGCACAATGCGTTCGTAAGTACAAGAAGAGTGCTCTTATAATTGACTGTGCTTTGAGCTTCTCCTGGGAGGGCAGTATTCGATTCCGATGCACCACTGCAGGTTTTCTGCATCAATTGGACCTTTACATTGACGATGAAACACAGAAATTGCATCGGAATTGAATACAAAAGGCACAATGATGACTTAAGAAAAAGAAGAGTGACTTTTCTAATTGTCTGTGCTTTGAGCTTCTCCTGGGAGACCGGTATTAGATTCCGATGCACCATTTGAGGCTATTTTATCACTTGATCTTTTACATTGACGATGAAACACAGACATTGCATCGGGATTGAATACGAAGGGCACAATGCGTTCGTAAGTACAAGAAGAGTGCTCTTATAATTGACTGTGCTTTGAGCTTCTCCTGGGAGGGCAGTATTCGATTCCGATGCACCACTGCAGGTTTTCTGCATCAATTGGACCTTTACATTGACGATGAAACACAGAAATTGCATCGGAATTGAATACAAAAGGCACAATGCCGACTTAAGAAAAAGAAGAGTGACTTTTCTAATTGTCTGTGCTTTGAGATTCTCCTGGGAGACCGGTATTAGATTCCGATGCACCATTTGAGGCTATTTTATCACTTGATCTTTTACATTGACGATGAAACACAGACATTGCATCGGGATTGAATACGAAGGGCACAATGCGTTCGTAAGTACAAGAAGAGTGCTCTTATAATTGACTGTGCTTTGAGCTTCTCCTGGGAGGGCAGTATTCGATTGCGATGCACCACTGCAGGTTTTCTGCATCAATTGGACCTTTACATTGACGATTAAACACAGAAATTGCATCGGAATTGAATACAAAAGGCACAATGCCGACTTAAGAAAAAGAAGAGTGACTTTTCTAATTGTCTGTGCTTTGAGCTTCTCCTGGGAGACCGGTATTAGATTCCGATGCACCATTGCAGGCTATTTTATCACTTGATCGTTTACATTGACGATGAAACTCAGACATTGCATCGGGATTGAATACAAAGGGCACAATGCGTACGTAAGTACAAGAAGAGTGCTCTTATAATTGTCTGTGCTTTGAGCTTCTCCTGGGAGGGCAGTATTCGATTGCGATGCACCACTGCAGGTTTTCTGCATCAATTGGACCTTTAGATTGACGATGAAACACAGAAATTGCATCGGAATTGAATACAAAAGGCACAATGCCGACTTAAGAAAAAGAAGAGTGACTTTTCTAATTGTCTGTGCTTTGAGCTTCTCCTGGGAGACCGGTATTAGAATCCGATGCACCATTGCAGGCTATTTTATCACTTGATCGTTTACATTGACGATGAGACATAGACATTGCATCGGGATTGAATACAAAGGGCACAATGCCACGTAAGTACAAGAAGAGTGCTCTTATAATTGTCTGTGCTTTGAGCTTCTCCTGGGAGGGCAGTATTCGATTACGATGCACCACTGCAGGTTTTCTGCATCAATTGGACCTTTACATTGACGATGGAACACAGAAATTGCATCGGAATTGAATACGAAAGTCACAATGTCGACTTAAGAAATAGAGGAGTGACTTTTCTAATTGTCTGTGCTTTGAGCTTCTCCTGGGAAACCTGTGTTAGATTCCGATGCACCATTGCAGGCTGTTTTATCACTTGATCCTTTACATTGACGATGAACACACAGACATTGCATCGGGATTGAATACAAAGGGCACAATGCCACGTAAGTACAAGAAGAGTGCTCTTATAATTGTCTGTGCTTTGAGCTTCTCCTGGGAGTGCAGTTTTCGATTCCGATGCACCACTGCAGGTTTGCTGCATCAATTGGACCTTTACATTGACGATGAAACACAGAAATTGCATCGGAATTGAATACAAAAGGCACAATGCCGACTTAAGGAAAACGAGAGTGACTTTTCTAATTGTCTGTGCTTTGAGCTTCTCCTGGGAGCCCGGTATTAGAATCCGATGCACCATTGCAGGCTATTTTATCACTTGATCGTTTACATTGACGATGAAACGCAGACATTGCATCGGGATTGAATACAAAGGGCACAATGCCACGTAAGTACAAGAAGAGTGCTCTTATAATTGTCTGTGCTTGTGCTTTGAGCTTCTCCTGGGAGGGCAGTATTCGATTCCGATGCACCACTGCAGGTTTTCTGCATCAATTGGACCTTTACATTGACGATGGAACACAGAAATTGCATCGGAATTGAATACAAAAGGCACAATGCCGACTTAAGAAAAAGAAGAGTGACTTTTCTAATTGTCTGTGCTTTGAGCTTCTCCTGGGAGACCGGTATTAGATTCCGATGCACCATTGCAGGCTATTTTATCACTTGATCGTTTACATTGACGATGAAACACAGACATTGCATCGGGATTGAATACAAAGGGCACAATGCCACGTAAGTACAAGAAGAGTGCTCTTATAATTGTCTGTGCTTTGAGCTTCTCCTGGGAGTGCAGTATTGGATTGCGATGCACCACTGCAGGTTTTCTGCATCAATTGGACCTTTACATTGACGATGAACACAGAAATTGCATCGGAATTGAACACAAAACGCACAATGCCTACTTAAGGAAAAGAAGAGCGGTTTTTCTAATTGTCTGTGCTTTGAGCTTCTCCTGGGAGACCGGTATTAGATTCTGATGCACCATTGCAGGCTATTTTATCACTTGATCGTTTACATTGACGATGAATCACAGACATTGCATCGGGATTGAATACGAAGGGCACAATGCGTTCGTAAGTACAAGAAGAGTGCTCTTATAATTGACTGTGCTTTGAGTTTCTCCTGGGAGGGCAGTATTCGATTCCGATGCACCACTGCAGGTTTTCTGCATCAATTGGACCTTTACATTGACGATGAAACACAGAAATTGCATCGGAATTGAATACAAAAGGCACAATGCCGACTTAAGAAAAAGAAGAGTGACTTTTCTAATTGTCTGTGCTTTGAGATTCTCCTGGGAGACCGGTATTAGATTCCGATGCACCATTTGAGGCTATTTTATCACTTGATCTTTTACATTGACGATGAAACACAGACATTGCATCGGGATTGAATACGAAGGGCACAATGCGTTCGTAAGTACAAGAAGAGTGCTCTTATAATTGTCTGTGCTTTGAGCTTCTCCTGGGAGGGCAGTATTCGATTGCGATGCACCACTGCAGGTTTTCTGCATCAATTGGACCTTTACATTGACGATTAAACACAGAAATTGCATCGGAATTGAATACAAAAGGCACAATGCCGACTTAAGAAAAAGAAGAGTGACTTTTCTAATTGTCTGTGCTTTGAGCTTCTCCTGGGAGACCGGTATTAGATTCCGATGCACCATTGCAGGCTATTTTATCACTTGATCGTTTACATTGACGATGAAACTCAGACATTGCATCGGGATTTAATACAAAGGGCACAATGCGTACGTAAGTACAAGAAGAGTGCTCTTATAATTGTCTGTGCTTTGAGCTTCTCCTGGGAGGGCAGTATTCGATTGCGATGCACCACTGCAGGTTTTCTGCATCAATTGGACCTTTAGATTGACGATGAAACACAGAAATTGCATCGGAATTGAAATCAAAAGGCACAATGCCGACTTAAGAAAAAGAAGAGTGACTTTTCTAATTGTCTGTGCTTTGAGCTTCTCCTGGGAGACCGGTATTAGAATCCGATGCACCATTGCCGGCTATTTTATCACTTGATCGTTTACATTGACGATGAGACATAGACATTGCATCGGGATTGAATACAAAGGGCACAATGCCACGTAAGTACAAGAAGAGTGCTCTTATAATTGTCTGTGCTTTGAGCTTCTCCTGGGAGGGCAGTATTCGATTCCGATGCACCACTGCAGGTTTTCTGCATCAATTGGACCTTTACATTGACGATGGAACACAGAAATTGCATCGGAATTGAATACAAAAGTCACAATGTCGACTTAAGAAATAGAGGAGTGACTTTTCTAATTGTCTGTGCTTTGAGCTTCTCGTGGGAAACCGGTGTTAGATTCCGATGCACCATTGCAGGCTATTTTATCACTTGATCCTTTACATTGACGATGAACACACAGACATTGCATCGGGATTGAATACAAAGGGCACAATGCCACGTAAGTACAAGAAGAGTGCTCTTATAATTGTCTGTGCTTTGAGCTTCTCCTGGGAGTGCAGTTTTCGATTCCGATGCACCACTGCAGGTTTGCTGCATCAATTGGACCTTTACATTGACGATGAAACACAGAAATTGCATCGGAATTGAATACAAAAGGCACAATGCCGACTTAAGGAAAACGAGAGTGACTTTTCTAATTGTCTGTGCTTTGAGCTTCTCCTGGGAGACCGGTATTAGATTCTGATGCACCATTGCAGGCTATTTTATCACTTGATCGTTTACATTGACGATGAATCACAGACATTGCATCGGGATTGAATACGAAGGGCACAATGCGTTCGTAAGTACAAGAAGAGTGCTCTTATAATTGACTGTGCTTTGAGTTTCTCCTGGGAGGGCAGTATTCGATTCCGATGCACCACTGCAGGTTTTCTGCATCAATTGGACCTTTAGATTGACGACGAAACTCAGAAATTGCATCGGAATTGAATTCAAAATGCACAATGCCGACTTAAGAAAAAGAAGAGTGACTTTTCTAATTGTCTGTGCTTTGAGCTTCTCCTGGAAGACCGGTATTAGATTCTGATGCACCATTGCAGGCTATTTTATCACTTGATCGTTTACATTGACGATGAAACACAGACATTGCATCGGGATTGAATACAAAGGGGACAATGCAACGTAAGTACAAGAAGAGTGCTCTTATAATTGTCTGTGCTTTGAGCTTCTCCTGGGAGGGCAGTATTCGATTCCGATGCACCACTGCAGGTTTTCTGCATCAATTGGACCTTTAGATTGACGATGAAACTCAGAAATTGCATCGGAATTGAATACAAAATGCACAATGCCGACTTAAGAAACAGAAGAGTGACTTTTCTAAATGTCTGTGCTTTGAGATTCTCCTGGGAGACCGGTATTAGATTCCGATGCACCATTGCAGGCTATTTTATCACTTCATCTTTTACATTGACGATGAAACACAGACATTGCATCGGGATTGAATACGAAGGGCACAATGCGTTCGTAAGTACAAGAAGAGTGCTCTTATAATTGACTGTGCTTTGAGCTTCTCCTGGGAGGGCAGTATTCGATTCCGATGCACCACTGCAGGTTTTCTTCATCAATTGGACCTTTACATTGACGAAGAAACACAGAAATTGCATCGGAATTGAATACAAAAGGCACAATGCCGTCTTAAGAAAAAGAAGAGTGACTTTTCTAATTGTCTGGGCTTTGAGCTTCCCCTGGAAGACCGGTATTAGATTCCGATGCACCATTGCAGGCTATTTTATCACTTGACCGTTTACATTGACGATGAACACACAGACATTGCATCGGGAGTGAATACAAAGGGCACAATGCCACGTAAGTACAAGAACAGTGCTCTTATAATCGTCTGTGCTTTGAGCTTCTCCTGGGAGAGAAGTATTCGATTCCGATGCACCACTGCAGGTTTTCTGCATCAATTGGACATTTACATTGACGATGAAACACAGAAATTGCATCGGAATTGAATACAAAAGGCACAATGCTGACTTAAGAAAAAGAAGAGTGACTTTTCTAATTGTCTGTGCTTTGAGCTTCTCCTGGGAGACCGGTATTAGATTCCGATGCACCATTGCAGGCTATTTTATCACTTGATCGTTTACATTGACGATGAAACACAGACATTGCATCGGGATTGAATACAAAGGGCACAATGCCACGTATGTACAAAAAGAGTGCTCTTATAGTTGTCTGTGCTTTGAGCTTCTCCTGGGAGGGCAGTATTCGATTGCGATGCACCACTGCAGGTTTTCTGCATCAATTGGACCCTTAGATTGACGATGAATCACAGAAATTGCATCGGAATTGAATACAAAAGGAACAATGCCGACTTAAGAAAAAGAAGAGTGACTTTTCTAATTGTCTGTGCTTTGAGCTTCTCCTGGGAGACCGGTATTAGAATCCGATGCACCATTGGAGGCTATTTTATCACTTGATCGTTTATATTGACGATGAAACATAGACATTGCATCGGGAATGAATACAAAGGGCACAATGCCACGTAAGTACAAGAAGAGTGCTCTTATAATTGTCTGTGCTTTGAGCTTCTCCTGGGAGTGCAGTATTCGATTGCGATGCACCACTGCAGGTTTTCTGCATCAATTGGACCTTTACATTGGCGATGGAACACAGAAATTGCATCGGAATTGAATAGAAAAGGCACAATGCCGACTTAAGAAATAGAAGAGTGACTTTTCTAATTGTCTGTGCTTTGAGCTTCTCCTGGGAGACCGGTATTAGATTCTGATGCACCATTGCAGGCTATTTTATCACTTGATCGTTTACATTGACGATGAAACACAGACATTGCATCGGAATTGAATACAAAGGGCACAATGCCACGTAAGTACAAAAAGAGTGCTCTTATAATTGTCTGTGCTTTGAGCTTCTCCTGGGAGGGCAGTATTCGATTGCGATGCACCACTGCAGGTTTTCTGCATCAATTGGACCTTTAGATTGACGATGAAACACAGAAATTGCATCTGAATTGAATACAAAAGGCACAATGTCGACTTAAGGAAAAGAAGAGTGACTTTTCTAATTGTCTGTGCTTTGAGCTTCTCCTGGGAGACCGGTATTAGATTCCGATGCACCATTGCAGGCTATTTTATCACTTGATCGTTTACATTGACGATGAAACTCAGACATTGCATCGGGATTTAATACAAAGGGCACAATGCGTACGTAAGTACAAGAAGAGTGCTCTTATAATTGTCTGTGCTTTGAGCTTCTCCTGGGAGGGCAGTATTCGATTGCGATGCACCACTGCAGGTTTTCTGCATCAATTGGACCTTTAGATTGACGATGAAACACAGAAATTGCATCGGAATTGAATACAAAAGACACAATGCCGACTTTAGTACAAGAAGAGTGACTTTTCTAATTGTCTGTGCTTTGAACTTCTCCTGGGAGACCGGTATTAGAATCCGATGCACCATTGCAGGCTATTTTATCACTTGATCGTTTACATTGACGATGAGACATAGACATTGCATCGGGATTGAATACAAAGGGCACAATGCCACGTAAGTACAAGAAGAGTGCTCTTATAATTGTCTGTGCTTTGAGCTTCTCCTGGGAGGGCAGTATTCGATTCCGATGCACCACTGCAGGTTTTCTGCATCAATTGGACCTTTACATTGACGATGGAACACAGAAATTGCATCGGAATTGAATACAAAAGTCACAATGTCGACTTAAGAAATAGAAGCGTGACTTTTCTAATTGTCTGTGCTTTGAGCTTCTCCTGGGAAACCGGTATTAGATTCCGATGCACCATTGCAGGCTATTTTATCACTTGATCCTTTACATTGACGATGAACACACAGACATTGCATCGGGATTGAATACAAAGGGCACAATGCCACGTAAGTACAAGAAGAGTGCTCTTATAATTGTCTGTGCTTTGAGCTTCTCCTGGGAGTGCAGTTTTCGATTCCGATGCACCACTGCAGGTTTGCTGCATCAATTGGACCTTTAGATTGACGATGAAACACAGAAATTGCATCGGAATTGAATACAAAGGGCACAATGCTGACTTAAGGAAAAGAAGAGTGACTTTTCTAATTGTCTGTGCTTTGAGCTTCTCCTGGGAGACCGGTATTAGATTCTGATGCACCATTGCAGGCTATTTTATCACTTGATCGTTTACATTGACAATGAAACGCAGACATTGCATCGGGATTGAATACAAAGGGCACAATGCGTACGTAAGTACAAGAAGAGTGCTCTTATAATTGTCTGTGCTTTGAGCTTCTCCTGGGAGGGCAGTATTCGATTCCGATGCACCACTGCAGGTTTTCTGCATCAATTGGACCTTTACATTGACGATGGAACACAGAAATTGCATCGGAATTGAATACAAAAGGCACAATGCCGACTTAAGAAAAAGAAGAGTGACTTTTCTAATTGTCTGTGCTTTGAGCTTCTCCTGGGAGACCGGTATTAGATTCCGATGCACCATTGCAGGCTATTTGATCACTTGAACGTTTACATTGACGATGAAACACAGACATTGCATCGGGATTGAATACAAAGGGCACAATGCCACGTAAGTACAAGAAGAGTGCTCTTATAATTGTCTGTGCTTTGAGCTTCTCCTGGGAGTGCAGTATTCGATTGCGATGCACCACTGCATGTTTTCTGCATCAATTGGACCTTTACATTGACGATGAAACACAGAAATTGCATCGGAATTGAATACAAAACGCACAATGCCGACTTAAGGAAAAGAAGAGTGGTTTTTCTAATTGTCTGTGCTTTGAGCTTCTCCTGGGAGACCGGTATTAGATTCTGATGCACCATTGCAGGCTATTTTATCACTTGATCGTTTACATTGACGATGAAACACAGACATTGCATCGGGATTGAATACGAAGGGCACAATGCGTTCGTAAGTACAAGAAGAGTGCTCTTATAATTGACTGTGCTTTGAGTTTCTCCTGGGAGGGCAGTATTCGATTCCGATGCACCACTGCAGGTTTTCTGCATCAATTGGACCTTTACATTGACGATGAAACACAGAAATTGCATCGGAATTGAATACAAAAGGCACAATGCCGACTTAAGAAAAAGAAGAGTGACTTTTCTAATTGTCTGGGCTTTGAGCTTCTCCTGGAAGATCGGTAGTAGATTCCGATGCACCATTGCTGGCTATTTTATCACTTGATCGTTTACATTGACGATGTAACACAGACATTGCATCGGGATTGAATACGAAGGGCACAATGCGTTCGTAAGTACAAGAAGGGTGCTCTTATAATTGACTGTGATTTGAGCTTTTCCTGGGAGGGCAGTATTCGATTCCGATGCACCACTGCAGGTTTTCTGCATCAATTGGACCTTTAGATTGACGATGAAACTCAGAAATTGCATCGGAATTGAATACAAAATGCACAATGCCGACTTAAGAAAAAGAAGAGTGACTTTTCTAATTGTCTGTGCTTTGAGCTTCTCCTGGAAGACCGGTATTAGATTCCGATGCACCATTGCAGGCTATTTTATCACTTGATCGTTTACATTGACGATGAAACACAGACATTGCATCGGGATTGAATACAAAGGGCACAATGCCAACGTAAGTACAAGAAGAGTGCTCTTATAATTGTCTGTGCTTTGAGCTTCTCCTGGGAGGGCAGTATTCGATTCCGATGCACCACTGCAGGTTTTCTGCATCAATTGGACCTTTACATTGACGATGAAACTCAGAAATTGCATCGGAATTGAATACAAAATGCACAATGCCGACTTAAGAAAAAGAAGAGAGACTTTTCTAAATGTCTGTGCTTTGAGATTATCCTGGGAGACCGGTATTAGATTCCGATGCACCATTGCAGGCTGTTTTACCACTTCATCTTTTACATTGACGATGAAACACAGACATTGCATCGGGATTGAATACGAAGGGCACAATGCGTTCGTAAGTACAAGAAGATTGCTCTTATAATTGACTGTGCTTTGAGCTTCTCCTGGGAGGGCAGTATTCGATTCCGATGCACCACTGCAGGTTTTCTGCATCAATTGGACCTTTACATTGACGATGAAACACAGAAATTGCATCGGAATTGAATACAAAAGGCACAATGCCGTCTTAAGAAAAAGAAGAGTGACTTTTCTAATTGTCTGTGCTTTGAGCTTCTCCTGGGAGACCGGTATTAGATTCCGATGCACCATTGCAGGCTATTTTATCACTTGATCGTTTACATTGACGATGAAACACAGACATTGCATCGGGACTGAATACAAAGGGCACAATGCCACGTAAGTACAAAAAGAGTGCTCTTATAATTGTCTGTGCTTTGAGCTTCTCCTGGGAGACCGGTATTAGAATCCGATGCACCATTGCAGGCTATTTTATCACTTGATCCTTTATATTGACGATGAAACATAGACATTGCATCGGAATTGAATACAAAGGGCACAATGCCACGTAAGTACAAGAAGAGTGCTCTTATAATTGTCTGTGCTTTGAGCTTCCCCTGGGAGGGCAGTATTCGATTGCGATGCACCACTGCAGGTTTTCTGCATCAATTGGATCTTTACATTGACGATGGAACACAGAAATTGCATCGGAATTGAATACAAAAGGCACAATGCCGACTTAAGAAAAAGAAGAGTGACTTTTCTAATTGTCTGTGCTTTGAGCTTCTCCTGGGAGACCGGTATTAGAATCCGATGCACCATTGCAGGCTATTTTATCACTTGATCGTTTACATTGACGATGAGACATAGACATTGCATCGGGATTGAATACAAAGGGCACAATGCCACGTAAGTACAAGAAGAGTGCTCTTATAATTGTCTGTGCTTTGAGCTTCTCCTGGGAGGGCAGTATTCGATTCCGATGCACCACTGCAGGTTTTATGCATCAATTGGACCTTTACATTGACGATGGAACACAGAAATTGCATCGGAATTGAATACAAAAGTCACAATGTCGACTTAAGAAATAGAAGAGTGACTTTTCTAATTGTCTGTGCTTTGAGCTTCTCCTGGGAAACCGGTATTAGATTCCGATGCACCATTGCAGGCTATTTTATCACTTGATCGTTTACATTGACGATGAACACACAGACATTGCATCGGGATTGAATACAAAGGGCACAATGCCACGTAAGTACAAGAAGAGTGCTCTTATAATTGTCTGTGCTTTGAGCTTCTCCTGGGAGTGCAGTTTTCGATTCCGATGCACCACTGCAGGTTTGCTGCATCAATTGGACCTTTAGATTGACGATGAAACACAGAAATTGCATCGGAATTGAATACAAAGAGCACAATGCTGACTTAAGGAAAAGAAGAGTGACTTTTCTAATTGTCTGTGCTTTGAGCTTCTCCTGGGAGACCGGTATTAGATTCTGATGCACCATTGCAGGCTATTTTATCACTTGATCGATTACATTGACGATGAAACGCAGACATTGCATCGGGATTGAATACAAAGGGCACAATGCGTACGTAAGTACAAGAAGAGTGCTCTTATAATTGTCTGTGCTTTGAGCTTCTCCTGGGAGGGCAGTATTCGATTCCGATGCACCACTGCAGGTTTTCTGCATCAATTGGACCTTTACATTGACGATGGAACACAGAAATTGCATCGGAATTGAATACAAAAGGCACAATGCCGACTTAAGAAAAAGAAGAGTGACTTTTCTAATTGTCTGTGCTTTGAGCTTCTCCTGGGAGACCGGTATTAGATTCCGATGCACCATTGCAGGCTATTTTATCACTTGATCGTTTACATTGACGATGAAACACAGACATTGCATCGGGATTGAATACAAAGGGCACAATGCCACGTAAGTACAAGAAGAGTGCTCTTATAATTGTCTGTGCTTTGAGCTTCTCCTGGGAGTGCAGTATTCGATTGCGATGCACCACTGCATGTTTTCTGCATCAATTGGACCTTTACATTGACGATGAAACACAGAAATTGCATCGGAATTGAATACAAAACGCACAATGCCGACTTAAGGAAAAGAAGATTGGTTTTTCTAATTGTCTGTGCTTTGAGCTTCTCCTGGGAGACCGGTGTTAGATTCTGATGCACCATTGCAGGCTATTTTATCACTTGATCGTTTACATTGACGATGAAACACAGACATTGCATCGGGATTGAATACGAAGGGCACAATGCGTTCGTAAGTACAAGAAGAGTGCTCTTATAATTGACAGTGCTTTGAGTTTCTCCTGGGAGGGCAGTATTCGATTCCGATGCACCACTGCAGGTTTTCTGCATCAATTGGACCTTTACATTGACGATGAAACACAGAAATTGCATCGGAATTGATTACAAAAGGCACAATGCCGACTTAAGAAAAAGAAGAGTGACTTTTCTAATTGTCTGTGCTTTGAGCTTCTCCTGGAAGATCGGTATTAGATTCCGATGCACCATTGCAGGCTATTTTATCACTTGATCGTTTACATTGACGATGAAACACAGACATTGCATCGGGTTTGTATACGAAGGGCACAATGCGTTCGTAAGTACAAGAAGAGTGCTCTTATAATTGACTGTGCTTTGAGCTTCTCCTGGGAGTGCAGTATTCGATTCCGATGCACCACTGCAGGTTTTCTGCACCAATTGGACCTTTAGATTGACGACGAAACTCAGAAATTGCATCGGAATTGAATTCAAAATGCACAATGCCGACTTAAGAAAAAGAAGAGTGACTTTTCTAATTGTCTGTGCTTTGAGCTTCTCCTGGAAGACCGGTATTAGATTCCGATGCACCATTGCAGGCTATTTTATCACTTCAGCTTTTACATTGACGATGAAACACAGACATTGCATCGGGATTGAATACGAAGGGCACAATGCGTTCGTAAGTACAAGAAGAGTGCTCTTATAATTGACTGTGCTTTGAGCTTCTCCTGGGAGGGCAGTATTCGATTCCGATGCACCACTGCAGGTTTTCTGCATCAATTGGACCTTTACATTGACGATGAAACACAGAAATTGCATCGGAATTGAATACAAAAGGCACAATGCCGTCTTAAGAAAAAGAAGAGTGACTTTTCTAATTGTCTGTGCTTTGAGCTTCTCCTGGAAGACCGGTATTAGAATCCGATGCACCATTGCAGGCTATTTTATCACTTGATCGTTTACATTGACGATGAAACACAGACATTGCATTGGGATTGAATACAAAGGGCACAATGCCACAGAAGTACAAGAAGAGTGCTCTTATAATTGTCTGTGCTTTGAGCTTCTCCTGGGAGTGCAGTATTGGATTGCGATGCACCACTGCAGGTTTTCTGCATCAATTGGACCTTTACATTGACGATGAAACACAGAAATTGCATCGGAATTGAATACAAAACGCACAATGCCTACTTACGGAAAAGAAGAGTGGTTTTTCTAATTGTCTGTGCTTTGAGCTTCTCCTGGGAGACCGGTATTAGATTCTGATGCACCATTGCAGGCTATTTTATCACTTGATCGTTTACATTGACGATGAATCACAGACATTGCATCGGGATTGAATACGAAGGGCACAATGCGTTCGTAAGTACAAGAAGAGTGCTCTTATAATTGACTGTGCTTTGAGTTTCTCCTGGGAGGGCAGTAATCGATTCCGATGCACCACTGCAGGTTGTCTGCATCAATTGGACCTTTAGATTGACGACGAAACTCAGAAATTGCATCGGAATTGAATTCAAAATGCACAATGCCGACTTAAGAAAAAGAAGAGTGACTTTTCTAATAGTCTGTGCTTTGAGCTTCTCCTGGAAGACCGGTATTAGATTCCGATGCACCATTGCAGGCTATTTTATCACTTGATCGTTTACATTGACGATGAAACACAGACATTACATCGGGATTGAATACAAAGGGGACAATGCAACGTAAGTACAAGAAGAGTGCTCTTATAATTGTCTGTGCTTTGAGCTTCTCCTGGGAGGGCAGTATTCGATTCCGATGCACCACTGCAGGTTTTCTGCATCAATTGGACCTTTAGATTGACGATGAAACTCAGAAATTGCATCGGAATTGAATACAAAATGCACAATGCCGACTTAAGAAACAGAAGAGTGACTTTTCTAAATGTCTGTGCTTTGAGATTCTCCTGGGAGACCGGTATTAGATTCCGATGCACCATTGCAGGCTATTTTATCACTTCATCTTTTACATTGACGATGAAACACAGACATTGCATCGGGATTGAATACGAAGGGCACAATGCGTTCGTAAGTACAAGAAGAGTGCTCTTATAATTGACTGTGCTTTGAGCTTCTCCTGGGAGGGCAGTATTCGATTCCGATGCACCACTGCAGGTTTTCTTCATCAATTGGACCTTTACATTGACGAAGAAACACAGAAATTGCATCGGAATTGAATACAAAAGGCACAATGCCGTCTTAAGAAAAAGAAGAGTGACTTTTCTAATTGTCTGTGCTTTGAGCTTCCCCTGGAAGACCGGTATTAGATTCCGATGCACCATTGCAGGCTATTTTATCACTTGACCGTTTACATTGACGATGAACACACAGACATTGCATCGGGAGTGAATACAAAGGGCACAATGCGTACGTAAGTACAAGAACAGTGCTCTTATAATCGTCTGTGCTTTGAGCTTCTCCTGGGAGAGAAGTATTCGATTCCGATGCACCACTGCAGGTTTTCTGCATCAATTGGACATTTACATTGACGATGAAACACAGAAATTGCATCGGAATTGAATACAAAAGGCACAATGCTGACTTAAGAAAAAGAAGAGTGACTTTTCTAATTGTCTGTGCTTTGAGCTTCTCCTGGGAGACCGGTATTAGATTCCGATGCACCATTGCAGGCTATTTTATCACTTGATCGTTTACATTGACGATGAAACACAGACATTGCATCGGGATTGAATACAAAGGGCACAATGCCACGTAAGTACAAAAAGAGTGCTCTTATAGTTGTCTGTGCTTTGAGCTTCTCCTGGGAGGGCAGTATTCGATTGCGATGCACCACTGCAGGTTTTCTGCATCAATTGGACCCTTAGATTGACGATGAATCACAGAAATTGCATCGGAATTGAATACAAAAGGAACAATGCCGACTTAAGAAAAAGAAGAGTGACTTTTCTAATTGTCTGTGCTTTGAGCTTCTCCTGGGAGACCGGTATTAGAATCCGATGCACCATTGGAGGCTATTTTATCACTTGATCGTTTATATTGACGATGAAACATAGACATTGCATCGGGATTGAATACAAAGGGCACAATGCCACGTAAGTACAAGAAGAGTGCTCTTATAATTGTCTGTGCTTTAAGCTTCTCCTGGGAGTGCAGTATTCGATTGCGATGCACCACTGCAGGTTTTCTGCATCAATTGGACCTTTACATTGGCGATGGAACACAGAAGTTGCATCGGAATTGAATAGAAAAGGCACAATGCCGACTTAAGAAATAGAAGAGTGACTTTTCTAATTGTCTGTGCTTTGAGCTTCTCCTGGGAGACCGGTATTAGATTCTGATGCACCATTGCAGGCTATTTTATCACTTGATCGTTTACATTGACGATGAAACACAGACATTGCATCGGAATTGAATACAAAGGGCACAATGCCACGTAAGTACAAAAAGAGTGCTCTTATAATTGTCTGTGCTTTGAGCTTCTCCTGGGAGGGCAGTATTCGATTGCGATGCACCACTGCAGGTTTTCTGCATCAATTGGACCTTTAGATTGACGATGAAACACAGAAATTGCATCTGAATTGAATACAAAAGGCACAATGTCGACTTAAGGAAAAGAAGAGTGACTTTTCTAATATTCTGTGCTTTGAGCTTCTCCTGGGAGACCGGTATTAGATTCCGATGCACCATTGCAGGCTATTTTATCACTTGATCGTTTACATTGACGATGAAACTCAGACATTGCATCGGGATTTAATACAAAGGGCACAATGCGTACGTAAGTACAAGAAGAGTGCTCTTATAATTGTCTGTGCTTTGAGCTTCTCCTGGGAGGGCAGTATTCGATTGCGATGCACCACTGCAGGTTTTCTGCATCAATTGGACCTTTAGATTGACGATGAAACACAGAAATTGCATCGGAATTGAATACAAAAGACACAATGCCGACTTTAGTACAAGAAGAGTGACTTTTCTAAATGTCTGTGCTTTGAACTTCTCCTGGGAGACCGGTATTAGAATCCGATGCACCATTGCAGGCTATTTTATCACTTGATCGTTTACATTGACGATGAGACATAGACATTGCATCGGGATTGAATACAAAGGGCACAATGCCACGTAAGTACAAGAAGAGTGCTCTTATAATTGTCTGTGCTTTGAGCTTCTCCTGGGAGGGCAGTATTCGATTCCGATGCACCACTGCAGGTTTTCTGCATCAATTGGACCTTTACATTGACGATGGAACACAGAAATTGCATCGGAATTGAATACAAAAGTCACAATGTCGACTTAAGAAATAGAAGAGTGACTTTTCTAATTGTCTGTGCTTTGAGCTTCTCCTGGGAAACCGGTATTAGATTCCGATGCACCATTGCAGGCTATTTTATCACTTGATCCTTTACATTGACGATGAACACACAGACATTGCATCGGGATTGAATACAAAGGGCACAATGCCACGTAAGTACAAGAAGAGTGCTCTTATAATTGTCTGTGCTTTGAGCTTCTCCTGGGAGTGCAGTTTTCGATTCCGATGCACCACTGCAGGTTTGCTGCATCAATTGGACCTTTAGATTGACGATGAAACACAGAAATTGCATCGGAATTGAATACAAAGGGCACAATGCTGACATAAGGAAAAGAAGAGTGACTTTTCTAATTGTCTGTGCTTTGAGCTTCTCCTGGGAGACCGGTATTAGATTCTGATGCACCATTGCAGGCTATTTTATCACTTGATCGTTTACATTGACGATGAAACGCAGACATTGCATCGGGATTGAATACAAAGGGCACAATGCGTACGTAAGTACAAGAAGAGTGCTCTTATAATTGTCTGTGCTTTGAGCTTCTCCTGGGAGGGCAGTATTCGATTCCGATGCACCACTGCAGGTTTTCTGCATCAATTGGACCTTTACATTGACGATGGAACACAGAAATTGCATCGGAATTGAATACAAAAGGCACAATGCCGACTTAAGAAAATGAAGAGTGACTTTTCTAATTGTCTGTGCTTTGAGCTTCTCCTGGGAGACCGGTATTAGATTCCGATGCACCATTGCAGGCTATTTTATCACTTGATCGTTTACATTGACGATGAAACACAGACATTGCATCGGGATTGAATACAAAGGGCACAATGCCACGTAAGTACAAGAAGAGTGCTCTTATAATTGTCTGTGCTTTGAGCTTTTCCTGGGAGGGCAGTATTCGATTGCGATGCACCACTGCATGTTTTCTGCATCAATTGGACCTTTACATTGACGATGAAACACAGAAATTGCATCGGAATTGAATACAAAACGCACAATGCCGACTTAAGGAAAAGAAGAGTGGTTTTTCTAATTGTCTGTGCTTTGAGCTTCTCCTGGGAGACCGGTATTAGATTCTGATGCACCATTGCAGGCTATTTTATCACTTGATCGTTTACATTGACGATGAAACACAGACATTGCATCGGGATTGAATACGAAGGGCACAATGCGTTCGTAAGTACAAGAAGAGTGCTCTTATAATTGACTGTGCTTTGAGTTTCTCCTGGGAGGGCAGTATTCGATTCCGATGCACCACTGCAGGTTTTCTGCATCAATTGGACCTTTACATTGACGATGAAACACAGAAATTGCATCGGAATTGAATACAAAAGGCACAATGCCGACTTAAGAAAAAGAAGAGTGACTTTTCTAATTGTCTGTGCTTTGAGCTTCTCCTGGAAGATCGGTAGTAGATTCCGATGCACCATTGCAGGCTATTTTATCACTTGATCGTTTACATTGACGATGTAACACAGACATTGCATCGGGATTGAATACGAAGGGCACAATGCGTTCGTAAGTACAAGAAGAGTGCTCTTATAATTGACTGTGATTTGAGCTTTTCCTGGGAGGGCAGTATTCGATTCCGATGCACCACTGCAGGTTTTCTGCATCAATTGGACCTTTAGATTGACGATGAAACTCAGAAATTGCATCGGAATTGAATACAAAATGCACAATGCCGACTTAAGAAAAAGAAGAGTGACTTTTCTAATTGTCTGTGCTTTAAGCTTCTCCTGGAAGACCGGTATTAGATTCCGATGCACCATTGCAGGCTATTTTATCACTTGATCGTTTACATTGACGATGAAACACAGACATTGCATCGGGATTGAATACAAAGGGCACAATGCCACGTAAGTACAAGAAGAGTGCTCTTATAATTGTCTGTGCTTTGAGCTTCTCCTGGGAGGGCAGTATTCGATTCCGATGCACCACTGCAGGTTTTCTGCATCAATTGGACCTTTACATTGACGATGAAACTCAGAAATTGCATCGGAATTGAATACAAAATGCACAATGCCGACTTAAGAAAAAGAAGAGAGACTTTCCTAAATGTCTGTGCTTTGAGATTATCCTGGGGGACCGGTATTAGATTCCGATGCACCATTGCAGGCTATTTTATCACTTGATCGTTTACATTGACGATGAAACACAGACATTGCATCGGGATTGAATACAAAGGGCACAATGCCACGTAAGTACAAGAAGAGTGCTCTTATAATTGTCTGTGTTTTGAGCTTCTCCTGGGAGGGCAGTATTCGATTCCGATGCACCACTGCAGGTTTTCTGCATCAATTGGACCTTTACATTGACGATGAAACTCAGAAATTGCATCGGAATTGAATACAAAATGCACAATGCCGACTTAAAAAAGAAGAGAGACTTTCCTAAATGTCTGTGCTTTGAGATTATCCTGGGAGACCGGTATTAGATTCCGATGCACCATTGCAGGCTGTTTTATCACTTCATCTTTTACATTGACGATGAAACACAGACATTGCATCGGGATTGAATACGAAGGGCACAATGCGTTCGTAAGTACAAGAAGACTGCTCTTATAATTGACTGTGCTTTGAGCTTCTCCTGGGAGGGCAGTATTCGATTCCGATGCACCACTGCAGGTTTTCTGCATCAATTTGACCTTTACATTGACGATGAAACACAGAAATTGCATCGGAATTGAATACAAAAGGCACAATGCCGTCTTAAGAAAAAGAAGAGTGACTTTTCTAATTGTCTGTGCTTTGAGCTTCTCCTGGGAGACCGGTATTAGATTCCGATGCACCATTGCAGGCTATTTTATCACTTGATCGTTTACATTGACGATGAAACACAGACATTGCATCGGGACTGAATACAAAGGGCACAATGCCACGTAAGTACAAAAAGAGTGCTCTTATAATTGTCTGTGCTTTGAGCTTCTCCTGGGAGACCGGTATTAGAATCCGATGCACCATTGCAGGCTATTTTATCACTTGATCGTTTATATTGACGATGAAACATAGACATTGCATCGGAATTGAATACAAAGGGCACAATGCCACGTAAGTACAAGAAGAGTGCTCTTATAATTGTCTGTGCTTTGAGCTTCCCCTGGGAGGGCAGTATTCGATTGCGATGCACCACTGCAGGTTTTCTGCATCAATTGGATCTTTACATTGACGATGGAACACAGAAATTGCATCGGAATTGAATACAAAAGGCACAATGCCGACTTAAGAAAAAGAAGAGTGACTTTTCTAATTGTCTGTGCTTTGAGCTTCTCCTGGGAGACCGGTATTAGAATCCGATGCACCATTGCAGGCTATTTTATCACTTGATCGTTTACATTGACGATGAAACTCAGACATTGCATCGGGATTTAATACAAAGGGCACAATGCCACGTAAGTACAAGAAGAGTGCTCTTATAATTGTCTGTGCATTGAGCTTCTCCTGGGAGGGCAGTATTCGATTGCGATGCACCACTGCAGGTTTTCTGCATCAATTGGACCTTTAGATTGACGATGAAACACAGAAATTGCATCGGAATTGAATACAAAAGACACAATGACGACTTTAGTACAAGAAGAGTGACTTTTCTAATTGTCTGTGCTTTGAGCTTCTCCTGGGAGACCGGTATTAGAATCCGATGCACCATTGCAGGCTATTTTATCACTTGATCGTTTACATTGACGATGAGACATAGACATTGCATCGGGATTGAATACAAAGGGCACAATGCCACGTAAGTACAAGAAGAGTGCTCTTATAATTGTCTGTGCTTTGAGCTTCTCCTGGGAGGGCAGTATTCGATTCCGATGCACCACTGCAGGTTTTATGCATCAATTGGACCTTTACATTGACGATGGAACACAGAAATTGCATCGGAATTGAATACTAAAGTCACAATATCGACTTAAGAAATAGAAGAGTGACTTTTCTAATTGTCTGTGCTTTGAGCTTCTCCTGGGAAACCGGTATTAGATTCCGATGCACCATTGCAGGCTATTTTATCACTTGATCGTTTACATTGACGATGAACACACAGACATTGCATCGGGATTGAATACAAAGGGCACAATGCCACGTAAGTACAAGAAGAGTGCTCTTATAATTGTCTGTGCTTTGAGCTTCTCCTGGGAGTGCAGTTTTCGATTCCGATGCACCACTGCAGGTTTGCTGCATCAATTGGACCTTTAGATTGACGATGAAACACAGAAATTGCATCGGAATTGAATTCAAAACGCACAATGCCGACTTAAGGAAAAGAAGAGTGGTTTTTCTAATTGTCTGTGCTTTGAGCTTCTCCTGGGAGACCGGTATTAGATTCTGATGCACCATTGCAGGCTATTTAATCACTTGATCGTTTACATTGACGATGAAACACAGACATTGCATCGGGATTGAATACGAAGGGCAAAATGCGTTCGTAAGTACAAGAAGAGTGCTCTTATAATTGACTGTGCTTTGAGTTTCTCCTGGGAGGGCAGTATTCGATTCCGATGCACCACTGCAGGTTTTCTGCATCAATTGGACCTTTACATTGACGATGAAACACAGAAATTGCATCGGAATTGATTACAAAAGGCACAATGCCGACTTAAGAAAAAGAAGAGTGACTTTTCTAATTGTCTGTGCTTTGAGCTTCTCCTGGAAGATCGGTAGTAGATTTCGATGCACCATTGCAGGCTATTTTATCACTTGATCGTTTACATTGACGATGTAACACAGACATTGCATCGGGATTGAATACGAAGGGCACAATGCGTTCGTAAGTACAAGAAGAGTGCTCTTATAATTGACTGTGCTTTGAGCTTTTCCTGGGAGGGCAGTATTCGATTCCGATGCACCACTGCAGGTTTTCTGCATCAATTGGACCTTTAGATTGACGATGAAACTCGGAAATTGCAGCGGAATTGAATACAAAATGCACAATGCCGACTTAAGAAAAAGAAGAGTGACTTTTCTAATTGTCTGTGCTTTGAGCTTCTCCTGGAAGACAGGTATTAGATTCCGATGCACCATTGCAGGCTATTTTATCACTTGATCGTTTACATTGACGATGAAACACAGACATTGCGTCGGGATTGAATACAAAGGGCACAATGCCACGTAAGTACAAGAAGAGTGCTCTTATAATTGTCTGTGCTTTGAGCTTCTCCTGGGAGGGCAGTATTCGATTCCGATGCACCACTGCAGGTTTTATGCATCAATTGGACCTTTACATTGACGATGGAACACAGAAATTGCATCGGAATTGAATACAAAAGTCACAATGTCGACTTGAGAAATAGAAGAGTGACTTTTCTAATTGTCTGTGCTTTGAGCTTCTCCTGGGAAACCGGTATTAGATTTCGATGCACCATTGCAGGCTATTTTATCACTTGATCGTTTACATTGACGATGAAACACAGACATTGCATCGGGATTGAATACAAAGGGCACAATGCCACGTAAGTACAAGAAGAGTGCTCTTATAATTGTCTGTGCTTTGAGCTTCTCCTGGGAGTGCAGTTTTCGATTCCGATGCACCACTGCAGGTTTGCTGCATCAATTGGACCTTTAGATTGACGATGAAACACAGAAATTGCATCGGAATTGAATACAAAGGGCACAATGCTGACTTGAGGAAAAGAAGAGTGACTTTTCTAATTGTCTGTGCTTTGAGCTTCTCCTGGGAGACCGGTATTAGATTCTGATGCACCATTGCAGGCTATTTTATCACTTGATCGTTTACATTGACGATGAAACGCAGACATTGCATCGGGATTGAATACAAAGGGCACAACGTGTACGTAAGTACAAGAAGAGTGCTCTTATAATTGTCTGTGCTTTGAGCTTCTCCTGGGAGGGCAGTATTCAATTCCGATGCACCACTGCAGGTTTTCTGCATCAATTGGACCTTTACATTGACGATGGAACACAGAAATTGCATCGGAATTGAATACAAAAGGCACAATGCCGACTTAAGAAAAAGAAGAGTGACTTTTCTAATTGTCTGTGCTTTGAGCTTCTCCTGGAATATCGGTAGTAGATTCCGATGCACCATTGCAGGCTATTTTATCACTTGATCGTTTACATTGACGATGTAACACAGACATTGCATCGGGATTGAATACGAAGGGCACAATGCGTTCGTAAGTACAAGAAGAGTGCTCTTATAATTGACTGTGCTTTGAGCTTCTCCTGGGAGGGCAGTATTCGATTCCGATGCACCACTGCAGGTTTTCTGCATCAATTGGACCTTTACATTGACGATGAAACACAGAAATTGCAGCGGAATTGAATACAAAAGGCACAATGCCGTCTTAAGAAAAAGAAGAGTGACTTTTCTAATTGTCTGTGCTTTGAGCTTCTCCTGGGAGACCGGTATTAGATTCCGATGCACCATTGCAGGCTATTTTATCACTTGATCGTTTACATTGACGATGAAACACAGACATTGCATCGGGACTGAATACAAAGGGCACAATGCCACGTAAGTACAAAAAGAGTGCTCTTATAATTGTCTGTGCTTTGAGCTTCTCCTGGGAGACCGGTATTAGAATCCGATGCACCATTGCAGGCTATTTTATCACTTGATCGTTTATATTGACGATGAAACATAGACATTGCATCGGGATTGAATACAAAGGGCACAATGCCACGTAAGTACAAGAAGAGTGCTCTTATAATTGTCTGTGCTTTGAGCTTCCCCTGGGAGGGCAGTATTCGATTGCGATGCACCACTGCAGGTTTTCTGCATCAATTGGATCTTTACATTGACGATGGAACACAGAAATTGCATCGGAATTGAATACAAAAGGCACAATGCCGACTTAAGAAAAAGAAGAGTGACTTTTCTAATTGTCTGTGCTTTGAGCTTCTCCTGGGAGACCGGTATTAGAATCCGATGCACCATTGCAGACTATTTTTCACTTGATCGTTTACATTGACGATGAAACATAGACATTGCATCGGGATTGAATACAAAGGGCACAATGCCACGTAAGTACAAGAAGAGTGCTCTTATAATTGTTTGTGCTTTGAGCTTCTCCTGGGAGGGCAATATTCGATTGCGATGCACCACTGCAGGTTTTCTGCATCAATTGGACCTTTACATTGACGATGGAACACAGCAATTGCATCGGAATTGAATAGAAAAGGCTTAATGCCGACTTAAGAAATAGAAGAGTGACTTTTCTAATTGTCTGTGCTTTGAGCTTCTCCTGGGAGACCGGTATTAGATTCTGATGCACCATTGCAGGCTATTTTATCACTTGATCGTTTACATTGACGATGAAACACAGACATTGCATCGGGATTGAATACAAAGTGCACAATGCCACGTAAGTACAAGAAGAGTGCTCTTATAATTGTCTGTGCTTTCAGCTTCTCCTGGGAGTGCAGTATTCGATTCCGATGCACCACTGCAGGTTTTCTGCATCAATTGGACCTTTAGATTGACGATGAAACACAGAAATTGCATCGGAATTGAATACAAAAGGCACAATGCCGTCGTAAGAAAAAGAAGAGTGACTTTTATAATTGTCTGTGCTTTGAGCTTCTCCTGGGAGACCGGTATTAGATTCCGATGCACCATTGCAGGCTATTTTATCACTTGATCGTTTACATTGACGATGAAACACAGACATTGCATCGGGATTGAATACAAAGGGCACAATGCCACGTAAGTACAAGAAGAGTGCTCTTATAATTGTCTGTGGTCTGAGCTTCTCCTGTTAGGGCAGTATTCGATTCCGATGGCCCATTGCAGGTTTTCTGCATCAATTGGACCTTTACATTGACGATGAAACACAGAAATTGCATCGGAATTGAATACAAAAGGCACAATGCCGACTTAAGAAAAAGAAGAGTGACTTTTCTAATTGTCTGTGCTTTGAGCTTCTCCTGGGAGACCGGTAATAGATTCCGATGCAACATTGCAGGTTATTTTATCACTTGATCGTTTACATTGACGATGAAACGCAGACATTGCATCGGGATTGAATACAAAGGGCACAATGCGTACGTAAGTAGAAGAAGAGTGCTCTTATAGTTGTCTGTGCTTTGAGCTTCTCCTGGGAGGGCAGTATTCGATTCCGATGCACCACTGCAGGTTTTCTGCATCAATTGGACATTTACATTGACGATGAAACACAGAAATTGCATCGGAATTGAATACAAAAGGCACAATGCCGTCTTAAGAAAAAGTAGAGTGACTTTTCTTATTGTCTGTGCTTTGAGCTTCTCCTGGAAGACCGGTATTAGATTCCGATGCACCATTGCAGGCTATTTTATCACTTGATCGTTTACATTGACGATGAACACACAGACATTGCATCGGGAGTGAATACAAAGGGCACAATGCCACGTAAGTACAAGAACAGTGCTCTTATAATAGTCTGCGCTTTGAGCTTCTCCTGGGAGAGCATTATTCGATTCCGATGCACCACTGCAGGTTTTCTGCATCAATTGGACATTTACATTGACGATGAAACACAGAAATTGCATCGGAATTGAATACAAAAGGCACAATGCCGTCTTAAGAAAAAGAAGAGTGACTTTTCTAATTGTCTGTGCTTTGAGCTTCTCCTGGAAGACCGGTATTAGATTCCGATGCACCATTGCAGGCTATTTTATCACTTGATCGTTTACATTGACGATGAACACACAGACATTGCATCGGGAGTGAATACAAAGGGCACAATGCCACGTAAGTACAAGAACAGTGCTCCTATAATCGTCTGTGCTTTGAGCTTCTCCTGGGAGAGCAGTATTCGATTCCGATGCACCGCTGCAGGTTTTCTGCATCAATTGGACATTTACATTGACGATGAAACACAGAAATTGCATCGGAATTGAATACAAAAGGCACAATGCCGTCTTAAGAAAAAGAAGAGTGACTTTTCTAATTGTCTGTGCTTTGAGCTTCTCCTGGGAGACCGGTATTAGATTCCGATGCACCATTGCAGGCTATTTTATCACTTGATCGTTTACATTGACGATGAAACACAGACATTGCATCGGGATTGAATACGAAGGGCACAATGCGTTCGTAAGTACAAGAAGAGTGCTCTTATAATTGACTGTGCTTTGAGTTTCTCCTGGGAGGGCAGTATTCGATTCCGATGCACCACTGCAGGTTTTCTGCATCAATTGGACCTTTACATTGACGATGAAACACAGAAATTGCATCGGAATTGAATACAAAAGGCACAATGCCGACTTAAGAAAAAGAAGAGTGACTTTTCTAATTGTCTGTGCTTTGAGCTTCTCCTGGAAGATCGGTAGTAGATTCCGATGCACCATTGCAGGCTATTTTATCACTTGATCGTTTACATTGACGATGTAACACAGACATTGCATCGGGATTGAATACGAAGGGCACAATGCGTTCGTAAGTACAAGAAGAGTGCTCTTATAATTGACTGTGCTTTGAGCTTTTCCTGGGAGGGCAGTATTCGATTCCGATGCACCACTGCAGGTTTTCTGCATCAATTGGACCTTTAGATTGACGATGAAACTCGGAAATTGCAGCGGAATTGAATACAAAATGCACAATGCCGACTTAAGAAAAAGAAGAGTGACTTTTCTAATTGTCTGTGCTTTGAGCTTCTCCTGGAAGACCGGTATTAGATTCCGATGCACCATTGCAGGCTATTTTATCACTTGATCGTTTACATTGACGATGAAACACAGACATTGCATCGGGATTGAATACAAAGGGCACAATGCCACGTAAGTACAAGAAGAGTGCTCTTATAATTGTCTGTGCTTTGAGCTTCTCCTGGGAGGGCAGTATTCGATTCCGATGCACCACTGCAGGTTTTATGCATCAATTGGACCTTTACATTGACGATGGAACACAGAAATTGCATCGGAATTGAATACAAAAGTCACAATGTCGACTTAAGAAATAGAAGAGTGACTTTTCTAATTGTCTGTGCTTTGAGCTTCTCCTGGGAAACCGGTATTAGATTCCGATGCACCATTGCAGGCTATTTTATCACTTGATCGTTTACATTGACGATGAACACACAGACATTGCATCGGGATTGAATACAAAGGGCACAATGCCACGTAAGTACAAGAAGAGTGCTCTTATAATTGTCTGTGCTTTGAGCTTCTCCTGGGAGTGCAGTTTTCGATTCCGATGCACCACTGCAGGTTTGCTGCATCAATTGGACCTTTAGATTGACGATGAAACACAGAAATTGCATCGGAATTGAATACAAAGGGCACAATGCCGACTTAAGGAAAAGAAGAGTGACTTTTCTAATTGTCTGTGCTTTGAGCTTCTCCTGGGAGACCGGTATTAGATTCCGATGCACCATTGCAGGCTATTTTATCACTTGATCGTTTACATTGACGATGAAACACAGACATTGCATCGGGATTGAATACAAAAGGCACAATGCCACGTAAGTACAAAAAGAGTGCTCTTATAATTGTCTGTGTTTTGAGCTTCTCCTGGGAGGGCAGTATTATATTGCGATGCACCACTGCAGGTTTTCTGCATCAATTGGACCTTTAGATTGACGATGAAACTCGGAAATTGCAGCGGAATTGAATACAAAATGCACAATGCCGACTTAAGGAAAAGAAGAGTGACTTTTCTAATTGTCTGTGCTTTGAGCTTCTCCTGGGAAACCGGTATTAGATTCCGATGCACCATTGCAGGCTATTTTATCACTTGATCGTTTACATTGACGATGAACACACAGACATTGCATCGGGATTGAATACAAAGGGCACAATGCCACGTAAGTACAAGAAGAGTGCTCTTATAATTGTCTGTGCTTTGAGTTTCTCCTGGGAGGGCAGTATTCGATTCCGATGCACCACTGCAGGTTTTCTGCATCAATTGGACCTTTACATTGACGATGAAACACAGAAATTGCATCGGAATTGAATACAAAAGGCACAATGCCGACTTAAGAAAAAGAAGAGTGACTTTTCTAATTGTCTGTGCTTTGAGCTTCTCCTGGAAGATCGGTAGTAGATTCCGATGCACCATTGCAGGCTATTTTATCACTTGATCGTTTACATTGACGATGTAACACAGACATTGCATCGGGATTGAATACGAAGGGCACAATGCGTTCGTAAGTACAAGAAGAGTGCTCTTATAATTGACTGTGCTTTGAGCTTTTCCTGGGAGGGCAGTATTCGATTCCGATGCACCACTGCAGGTTTTCTGCATCAATTGGACCTTTAGATTGACGATGAAACTCAGAAATTGCAGCGGAATTGAATACAAAAGGCACAATGCCGACTTAAGAAAAAGAAGAGTGACTTTTCTAATTGTCTGTGCTTTGAGCTTCTCCTGGAAGACCGGTATTAGATTCCGATGCACCATTGCAGGCTATTTTATCACTTGATCGTTTACATTGACGATGAAACACAGACATTGCATCGGGATTGAATACAAAGGGCACAATGCCACGTAAGTACAAGAAGAGTGCTCTTATAATTGTCTGTGCTTTGAGCTTCTCCTGGGAGGGCAGTATTCGATTCCGATGCACCACTGCAGGTTTTCTGCATTAATTGGACCTTTAGATTGACGATGAAACTCAGAAATTGCATCGGAATTGAATACAAAATGCACAATGCCGACTTAAGAAAAAGAAGAGTGACTTTTCTAAATGTCTGTGCTTTGAGATTCTCCTGGGAGACCGGTATTAGATTCCGATGCACCATTGCAGGCTGTTTTATCACTTCATCTTTTACATTGACGATGAAACACAGACATTGCATCGGGATTGAATACGAAGGGCACAATGCGTTCGTAAGTACAAGAAGACTGCTCTTATAATTGACTGTGCTTTGAGCTTCTCCTGGGAGGGCAGTATTCGATTCCGATGCACCACTGCAGGTTTTCTGCATCAATTGGACCTTTACATTGACGATGAAACACAGAAATTGCATCGGAATTGAATACAAAAGGCACAATGCCGTCTTAAGAAAAAGAAGAGTGACTTTTCTAATTGTCTGTGCTTTGAGCTTCTCCTGGGAGACCGGTATTAGATTCCGATGCACCATTGCAGGCTATTTTATCACTTGATCGTTTACATTGACGATGAAACACAGACATTGCATCGGGACTGAATACAAAGGGCACAATACCACGTAAGTACAAAAAGAGTGCTCTTATAATTGTCTGTGCTTTGAGCTTCTCCTGGGAGACCGGTATTAGAATCCGATGCACCATTGCAGGCTATTTTATCACTTGATCGTTTATATTGACGATGAAACACAGACATTGCATCGGTATTGAATAGAAAAGGCTTAATGCCGACTTAAGAAATAGAAGAGTGACTTTTCTAATTGTCTGTGCTTTGAGCTTCCCCTGGGAGACCGGTATTAGATTCTGATGCACCATTGCAGGCTATTTTATCACTTGATCGTTTACATTGACGATGAAACACAGACGTTGCATCGGGATTGAATAGAAAGTGCACAATGCCACGTAAGTACAAGAAGAGTGCTCTTATAATTGTCTGTGCTTTGAGCTTCTCCTGGGAGTGCAGTATTCGATTCCGATGCACCACTGCAGGTTTTCTGCATCAATTGGACCTTTAGATTGACGATGAAACACAGAAATTGCATCGGAATTGAATACAAAAGGCACAATGCCGTCGTAAGAAAAAGAAGAGTGACTTTTATAATTGTCTGTGCTTTGAGCTTCTCCTGGGAGACCGGTATTAGATTCCGATGCACCATTGCAGGCTATTTTATCACTTGATCGTTTACATTGACGATGAAACACAGACATTGCATCGGTATTGAATAAAAAGGGCACAATGCCACGTAAGTGCAAGAAGAGTGCTCTTATAATTGTCTGTGGTCTGAGCTTCTCCTGTTAGGGCAGTATTCGATTCCGATGGCCCATTGCAGGTTTTCTGCATCAATTGGACCTTTACATTGACGATGAAACACAGAAATTGCATCGGAATTGAATACAAAAGGCACAATGCCGACTTAAGAAAAAGAAGAGTGACTTTTCTAATTGTCTGTGCTTTGAGCTTCTCCTGGGAGACCGGTAATAGATTCCGATGCACCATTGCAGGTTATTTTATCACTTGATCGTTTACATTGACGATGAAACATAGACATTGCATCGGGATTGAATACAAAGGGCACAATGCCACGTAAGTACAAGAAGAGTGCTCTTATAATTGTCTGTGCTTCGAGCTTCTCCTGGGAGGGCAGTATTCGATTCCGATGCACCACTGCAGGTTTTCTGCATCAATTGGACAATTACATTGACGATGAAACACAGAAATTGCATCGGAATTGAATACAAAAGGCACAATGCCGTCTTAAGAAAAAGTAGAGTGACTTTTCTAATTGTCTGTGCTTTGAGCTTCTCCTGGAAGACCGGTATTAGATTCCGATGCACCATTGCAGGCTATTTTATCACTTGATCGTTTACATTGACGATGAACACACAGACATTGCATCGGGAGTGAATACAAAGGGCACAATGCCACGTAAGTACAAGAACAGTGCCCTTATAATAGTCTGCGCTTTGAGCTTCTCCTGGGAGAGCAGTATTCGATTCCGATGCACCACTGCAGGTTTTCTGCATCAATTGGACATTTACATTGACGATGAAACACAGAAATTGCATCGGAATTGAATACAAAAGGCACAATGCCGTCTTAAGAAAAAGAAGAGTGACTTTTCTAATTGTCTGTGCTTTGAGCTTCTCCTGGAAGACCGGTATTAGATTCCGATGCACCATTGCAGGCTATTTTATCACTTGATCGTTTACATTGACGATGAACACACAGACATTGCAACGGGAGTGAATACAAAGGGCACAATGCCACGTAAGTACAAGAACAGTGCTCCTATAATCGTCTGTGCTTTGAGCTTCTCCTGGGAGAGCAGTATTCGATTCCGATGCACCACTGCAGGTTTTCTGCATCAATTGGACATTTACATTGACGATGAAACACAGAAATTGCATCGGAATTGAATACAAAAGGCACAATGCCGTCTTAAGAAAAAGAAGAGTGACTTTTCTAATTGTCTGTGCTTTGAGCTTCTCCTGGGAGACCGGTATTAGATTCCGATGCACCATTGCTGGCTATTTTATCACTTGATCGTTTACATTGACAATGAAATACAGACATTGCATCGGGATTGAATACAAAGGGCACAATGCGTACGTAAGTACAAGAAGAGTGCTCTTATAATTGTCTGTGGTTTGAGCTGCTCCTGGGAAGGCAGTATTCGATTCCGATGGCCCATTGCAGGTTTTCTGCATCAATTGGACCTTTACATTGACGATGAAACACAGAAATTGCATCGGAATTAAATACAAAAGGCACAATGCCGACTTAAGAAAAAGAAGAGTGACTTTTCTAATTGTCTGTGCTTTGAGCTTCTCCTGGGAGACCGGTATTAGATTCCGATGCACCATTGCAGGCTATTTTATCACTTGATCATTTACATTGACGATGAAACACAGACATTGCATCGGGATTGAATACAAAGGGCACAATGCCACGTAAGTACAAAAAGAGTGCTCTTTTAATTGTCTGTGCTTTGAGCTTCTCCTGGGAGGGCAGTATTCGATTGCGATGCACCACTGCAGGTTTTCTGCATCAATTGGACCTTTACCTTGACGATGAAACACAGAAATTGCATCGGAATTGAATACAAAAGGCACAATGCCGACTTAAGAAAAAGAAGAGTGACTTTTCTAATTGTCTGTGCTTTGAGCTTCTCCTGGGAGACCGGTATTAGAATCCGATGCACCATTGCAGGCTATTTTATCACTTGATCGTTTACATTGACGATGAAACATAGACATTGCATCGGGATTGAATACAAAGGGCACAATGCCACGTAAGAACAAGAAGAGTGCTCTTATAATTGTCTGTGCTTTGAGCTTCTCCTGGGAGGGCAATATTCGATTGAGATGCACCACTGCAGGTTTTCTGCATCAATTGGACCTTTACATTGACGATGGAACACTGAAATTGCATCGGAATTGAATAGAAAAGGCTTAATGCCGACTTAAGAAATAGAAGAGTGACTTTTCTAATTCTCTGTGCTTTGAGTTTCTCCTGGGAGACCGGTATTAGATTCTGATGCACCATTGCAGGCTATTTTATCACTTGATCGTTTACATTGACGATGAAACACAGACATTGCATCGGGATTGAATACAAAGTGCACAATGCCACGTAAGTACAAGAAGAGTGCTCTTATAATTGTCTGTGCTTTGAGCTTCTCCTGGGAGTGCAGTATTCGATTCCGATGCACCACTGCAGGTTTTCTGCATCAATTGGACCTTTAGATTGACGATGAAACACAGAAATTGCATCGGAATTGAATACAAAAGGCACAATGCCGTCTTAAGATAAAGAAGAGCGACTTTTATAATTGTCTGTGCTTTGAGCTTCTCCTGGGAGACCGGTATTAGATTCCGATGCACCATTGCAGGCTATTTTATCACTTGATCGTTTACATTGACGATGAAACACAGACATTGCATCGGGATTGAATACAAAGGGCACAATGCGTACGTAAGTACAAGAAGAGTGCTCTTATAATTGTCTGTGCTTTGAGCTTCTCCTGGGAGGGCAGTATTCGATTCCGATGCACCACTGCAGGTTTTCTGCATCAATTGTACATTTACATTGACGATGAAACACAGAAATTGCATCGGAATTGAATACAAAAGGCACAATGCCGTCTTAAGAAAAAGTAGAGTGACTTTTCTAATTGTCTGTGCTTTGAGCTTCTCCTGGAAGACCGGTATTAGATTCCGATGCACCATTGCAGGCTATTTTATCACTTGATCGTTTACATTGACGATGAACACACAGACATTGCATCGGGAGTGAATACAAAGGGCACAATGCCACGTAAGTACAAGAACAGTGCTCTTATAATCGTCTGCGCTTTGAGCTTCTCCTGGGAGAGCAGTATTCGATTCCGATGCACCACTGCAGGTTTTCTGCATCAATTGGACATTTACATTGACGATGAAACACGGAAATTGCATCGGAATTGAACACAAAAGGCACAATGCCGTCTTAAGAAAAAGAAGAGTGACTTTTCTAATTGTCTGTGCTTTGAGCTTCTCCTGGAAGACCGGTATTAGATTCCGATGCACCATTGCAGGCTATTTTATCACTTGATCGTTTACATTGACGATGAACACACAGACATTGCATCGGGAGTGAATACAAAGGGCACAATGCCACGTAAGTACAAGAACAGTGCTTTTATAATCGTCTGTGCTTTGAGCTTCTCCTGGGAGAGCAGTATTCGATTCCGATGCACCACTGCAGGTTTTCTGCATCAATTGGACATTTACATTGACGATGAAACACAGAAATTGCATCGGAATTGAATACAAAAGGCACAATGACGTCTTAAGAAAAAGAAGAGTGACTTTTCTAATTGTCTGTGCTTTGAGCTTCTCCTGGGAGACCGGTATTAGATTCCGATGCACCATTGCAGGCTATTTTATCACTTGATCGTTTACATTGACGATGAAACACAGACATTGCATCGGGATTGAATACAAAGGGCACAATGCCACGTAAGTACAAAAAGAGTGCTCTTATAATTGTCTGTGCTTTGAGCTTCTCCTGGGAGGGCATTATTCGATTGCGATGCACCACTGCAGGTTTTCTGCATCAATTGGACCTTTAGATCGACGATGAAACACAGAAATTGCATCGGAATTGAATACAAAAGGCACAATGCCGACTTAAGAAAAAGAAGAGTGACTTTTCTAATTGTGTGTGCTTTGAGGTTCTCCTGGGAGACCGGTATTAGAATCCGATGCACCATTGCAGGCTATTTTATCACTTGATCGTTTACATTGACAATGAAATACAGACATTGCATCGGGATTGAATACAAAGGGCACAATGCGTACGTAAGTACAAGAAGAGTGCTCTTATAATTGTCTGTGGTTTGAGCTTCTCCTGGGAGGGCAGTATTCGATTCCGATGGCCCATTGTAGGTTTTCTGCATCAATTGGACCTTTACATTGACGATGAAACACAGAAATTGCATCGGAATTGAATACAAAAGGCACAATGCCGACGTAAGAAAAAGAAGAGTGACTTTTCTAATTGTCTGTGCTTTGAGCTTCTCCTGGGAGACCGGTATTAGATTCTGATGCACCATTGCAGGTTATTTTATCACTTGATCGTTTACATTGACGATGAAACACAGAAATTGCATCGGGATTGAATACAATGGGCACAATTCCACGTAAGTACAAGAAGAGTTCTCTTATAATTGTCTGTTTTTTGAGCTTCTCCTGGGAGGGCAGTATTCGATTCCGATGCACCACTGCAGGTTTCCTGCATCAATTGGACCTTTACATTTACGATGAAACACAGAAATTGCATCGGAATTGAATACAAAAGGCACAATGCCGACTTAAGAAAAAGAAGAATGACTCTTCTCATTTTCTGTGCTTTGAGCTTCTCCTGGGAGACCGGTATTAGATTCCGATGCACCATTGCAGGCTATTTTATCACTTAATCGTTTACATTGACGATGAAACACAGACATTGCATAGGGATTGAATACAAAGGGCGCAATGCCACGTAAGTACAAGAAGAGTGCTCTTATAATTGTCTGTGCTTTGACCTTCTCCTGGGAGGGCAGTATTCGATTGCGATGCACCACTGCAGGTTTCCTGCATCAACTGGACCTTTACATTGACGATGTAACACAGAAATTGCATCGGAATTGAATACAAAAGGCACATTGCCGACTTTAGTACAAGAAGAGTGATTCTTCTCATTTTCTGTGCTTTGAGCTTCTCCTGGGAGACCGGTATTAGATTCCGATGCACCATTGCAGGCTATTTTATCGCTTGATCGTTTACATTGACGATGAAACATAGACATTGCATCGGGATTGAATACAAAGGGCACAATGCCGTCTTAAGATAAAGAAGAGCGACTTTTATGATTGTCTGTGCTTTGAGCTTCTCCTGGGAGACCGGTATTAGATTCCGATGCACCATTGCAGGCTATTTTATCACTTGATCGTTTACATTGACGATGAAACACAGACATTGCATCGGGATTGAATACAAAGGGCACAATGCCACGTAAGTACAAGAAGAGTGCTCTTATAATTGTCTGTGGTCTGAGCTTCTCCTGTTAGGGCAGTATTCGATTCCGATGGCCCATTGCAGGTTTTCTGCATCAATTGGACATTTACATTGACGATGAAACACAGAAATTGCATCGGAATTGAATACAAAAGGCACAATGCCGTCTTAAGAAAAAGTAGAGTGACTTTTCTAATTGTCTGTGCTTTGAGCTTCTCCTGGAAGACCGGTATTAGATTCCGATGCACCATTGCAGGCTATTTTATCACTTGATCGTTTACATTGACGATGAACACACAGACATTGCATCGGGAGTGAATACAAAGGGCACAATGCCACGTAAGTACAAGAACAGTGCTCTTATAATCGTCTGCGCTTTGAGCTTCTCCTGGGAGAGCAGTATTCGATTCCGATGCACCACTGCAGGTTTTCTGCATCAATTGGACATTTACATTGACGATGAAACACGGAAATTGAATCGGAATTGAACACAAAGGGCACAATGCCGTCTTAAGAAAAAGAAGAGTGACTTTTCTAATTGTCTGTGCTTTGAGCTTCTCCTGGAAGACCGGTATTAGATTCCGATGCACCATTGCAGGCTATTTTATCACTTGATCGTTTACATTGACGATGAACACACAGACATTGCATCGGGAGTGATAACAAAGGGCACAATGCCACGTAAGTACAAGAACAGTGCTCTTATAATCGTCTGTGCTTTGAGCTTCTCCTGGGAGAGCAGTATTCGATTCCGATGCACCACTGCAGGTTTTCTGCATCAATTGGACATTTACATTGACGATGAAACACAGAAATTGCATCGGAATTGAATACAAAAGGCACAATGACGTCTTAAGAAAAAGAAGAGTGACTTTTCTAATTGTCTGTGCTTTGAGCTTCTCCTGGGAGACCGGTATTAGATTCCGATGCACCATTGCAGGCTATTTTATCACTTGATCGTTTACATTGACGATGAACACACAGACATTGCATCGGGAGTGATAACAAAGGGCACAATGCCACGTAAGTACAAGAACAGTGCTCTTATAATTGTCTGTGCTTTGAGCTTCTCCTGGGAGGGCATTATTCGATTGCGATGCACCACTGCAGGTTTTCTGCATCAATTGGACCTTTAGATCGACGATGAAACACAGAAATTGCATCGGAATTGAATACAAAAGGCACAATGCCGACTTAAGAAAAAGAAGAGTGACTTTTCTAATTGTGTGTGCTTTGAGCTTCTCCTGGGAGACCGGTATTAGAATCCGATGCACCATTGCAGGCTATTTTATCACTTGATCGTTTACATTGACAATGAAATACAGACATTGCATCGGGATTGAATACAAAGGGCACAATGCGTACGTAAGTACAAGAAGAGTGCTCTTATAATTGTCTGTGGTTTGAGCTTCTCCTGGGAGGGCAGTATTCGATTCCGATGGCCCATTGCAGGTTTTCTGCATCAATTGGACCTTTACATTGACGATGAAACACAGAAATTGCATCGGAATTGAATACAAAAGGCACAATGCCGACGTAAGAAAAAGAAGAGTGACTTTTCTAATTGTCTGTGCTTTGAGCTTCTCCTGGGAGACCGGTATTAGATTCTGATGCACCATTGCAGGTTATTTTATCACTTGATCGTTTACATTGACGATGAAACACAGAAATTGCATCGGGATTGAATACAATGGGCACAATTCCACGTAAGTACAAGAAGAGTTCTCTTATAATTGTCTGTTTTTTGAGCTTCTCCTGGGAGGGCAGTATTCGATTCCGATGCACCACTGCAGGTTTCCTGCATCAATTGGACCTTTACATTTACGATGAAACACAGAAATTGCATCGGAATTGAATACAAAAGGCACAATGCCGACTTAAGAAAAAGAAGAATGACTCTTCTCATTTTCTGTGCTTTGAGCTTCTCCTGGGAGACCGGTATTAGATTCCGATGCACCATTGCAGGCTATTTTATCACTTAATCGTTTACATTGACGATGAAACACAGACATTGCATAGGGATTGAATACAAAGGGCGCAATGCCACGTAAGTACAAGAAGAGTGCTCTTATAATTGTCTGTGCTTTGACCTTCTCCTGGGAGGGCAGTATTCGATTGCGATGCACCACTGCAGGTTTCCTGCATCAACTGGACCTTTACATTGACGATGTAACACAGAAATTGCATCGGAATTGAATACAAAAGGCACATTGCCGACTTTAGTACAAGAAGAGTGATTCTTCTCATTTTCTGTGCTTTGAGCTTCTCCTGGGAGACCGGTATTAGATTCCGATGCACCATTGCAGGCTATTTTATCGCTTGATCGTTTACATTGACGATGAAACATAGACATTGCATCGGGATTGAATACAAAGGGCACAATGCCGTCTTAAGATAAAGAAGAGCGACTTTTATGATTGTCTGTGCTTTGAGCTTCTCCTGGGAGACCGGTATTAGATTCCGATGCACCATTGCAGGCTATTTTATCACTTGATCGTTTACATTGACGATGAAACACAGACATTGCATCGGGATTGAATACAAAGGGCACAATGCCACGTAAGTACAAGAAGAGTGCTCTTATAATTGTCTGTGGTCTGAGCTTCTCCTGTTAGGGCAGTATTCGATTCCGATGGCCCATTGCAGGTTTTCTGCATCAATTGGACATTTACATTGACGATGAAACACAGAAATTGCATCGGAATTGAATACAAAAGGCACAATGCCGTCTTAAGAAAAAGTAGAGTGACTTTTCTAATTGTCTGTGCTTTGAGCTTCTCCTGGAAGACCGGTATTAGATTCCGATGCACCATTGCAGGCTATTTTATCACTTGATCGTTTACATTGACGATGAACACACAGACATTGCATCGGGAGTGAATACAAAGGGCACAATGCCACGTAAGTACAAGAACAGTGCTCTTATAATCGTCTGCGCTTTGAGCTTCTCCTGGGAGAGCAGTATTCGATTCCGATGCACCACTGCAGGTTTTCTGCATCAATTGGACATTTACATTGACGATGAAACACGGAAATTGCATCGGAATTGAACACAAAAGGCACAATGCCGTCTTAAGAAAAAGAAGAGTGACTTTTCTAATTGTCTGTGCTTTGAGCTTCTCCTGGAAGACCGGTATTAGATTCCGATGCACCATTGCAGGCTATTTTATCACTTGATCGTTTACATTGACGATGAACACACAGACATTGCATCGGGAGTGATAACAAAGGGCACAATGCCACGTAAGTACAAGAACAGTGCTCTTATAATCGTCTGTGCTTTGAGCTTCTCCTGGGAGAGCAGTATTCGATTCCGATGCACCACTGCAGGTTTTCTGCATCAATTGGACATTTACATTGACGATGAAACACAGAAATTGCATCGGAATTGAATACAAAAGGCACAATGACGTCTTAAGAAAAAGAAGAGTGACTTTTCTAATTGTCTGTGCTTTGAGCTTCTCCTGGGAGACCGGTATTAGATTCCGATGCACCATTGCAGGCTATTTTATCACTTGATCGTTTACATTGACGATGAAACACAGACATTGCATCGGGATTGAATACAAAGGGCACAATGCCACGTAAGTACAAAAAGAGTGCTCTTATAATTGTCTGTGCTTTGAGCTTCTCCTGGGAGGGCATTATTCGATTGCGATGCACCACTGCAGGTTTTCTGCATCAATTGGACCTTTAGATCGACGATGAAACACAGAAATTGCATCGGAATTGAATACAAAAGGCACAATGCCGACTTAAGAAAAAGAAGAGTGACTTTTCTAATTGTCTGTGCTTTGAGCTTCTCCTGGGAGACCGGTATTAGAATCCGATGCACCATTGCAGGCTATTTTATCACTTGATTGTTTACATTGACGATGAAACATAGACATTGCATCGGGATTGAATACAAAGGGCACAATGCCACGTAAGTACAAGAAGAGTGCTCTTATAATTGTCTGTGCTTTGAGCTTCTCCTGGGAGGGCAATATTCGATTGCGATGCACCACTGCAGGTTTTCTGCATCAATTGGACCTTTACATTGACGATGGAACACAGAAATTGCATCGGAATTGAATAGAAAAGTCACAATGCCGACTTAAGAAATAGAAGAGTGACTTTTCTAATTGTCTGTGCTTTGAGCTTCTCCTGGGAGACCGGTATTAGATTCTGATGCACCATTGCAGGCTATTTTATCACTTGATCGTTTACATTGACGATGAACACACAGACATTGCATCGGGATTGAATTCAAAGTGCACAATGCCACGTAAGTACAAGAAGAGTGCTCTTATAATTGTCTGTGCTTTGAGCTTCTCCTGGGAGTGCAGTATTCGATTCCGATGCACCACTGCAGGTTTTCTGCATCAATTGGACCTTTAGATTGACGATGAAACACAGAAATTGCATCGGAATTGAATACAAAATGCCCAATGCCGACTTAAGGAAAAGAAGAGTGACTTTTCTAATTGTCTGTGCTTTGAGCTTCTCCTGGGAGACCGGTATTAGATTCCGATGCACCATTGCAGGCTATTTTATGACTTGATCGTTTACATTGACAATGAAATACAGACATTGCATCGGGATTGAATACAAAGGGCACAATGCGTACGTAAGTACAAGAAGAGTGCTCTTATAATTGTCTGTGGTTTGAGCTTCTCCTGGGAGGGCAGTATTCGATTCCGATGGCCCATTGCAGGTTTTCTGCATCAATTGGACCTTTACATTGACGATGAAACACAGAAATTGCATCGGAATTGAATACAAAAGGCACAATGCCGACTTAAGAAAAAGAAGAGTGACTTTTCTAATTGTCTGTGCTTTGAGCTTCTCCTGGGAGACCGGTATTAGATTCTGATGCACCATTGCAGGTTGTTTTATCACTTGATCGTTTACATTGACGATGAAACACAGAAATTGCATCGGGATTGAATACAAAGGGCACAATTCCACGTAAGTACAAGAAGAGTTCTCTTATAATTGTCTGTTTTTTGAGCTTCTCCTGGGAGGGCAGTATTCGATTCCGATGCACCACTGCAGGTTTCCTGCATCAATTGGACCTTTACATTGACGATGAAACACAGAAATTGCATCGGAATTGAATACAAAAGGCACAATGCCGACTTAAGAAAAAGAAGAGTGACTCTTCTCATTTTCTGTGCTTTGAGCTTCTCCTGGGAGACCGGTATTAGATTCCGATGCACCATTGCAGGCTATTTTATCGCTTAATCGTTTACATTGACGATGAAACACAGACATTGCATAGGGATTGAATACAAAGGGCGCAATGCCACGTAAGTACAAGAAGAGTGCTCTTATAATTGTCTGTGCTTTGACCTTCTCCTGGGAGGGCAGTATTCGATTGCGATGCACCACTGCAGGTTTCCTGCATCAACTGGACCTTTACATTGACGATGTAACACAGAAATTGCATCGGAATTGAATACAAAAGGCACATTGCCGACTTTAGTACAAGAAGAGTGATTCTTCTCATTTTCTGTGCTTTGAGCTTCTCCTGGGAGACCGGTATTAGATTCCGATGCACCATTGCAGGCTATTTTATCACTTGATCGTTTACATTGACGATGAAACACAGACATTGCATCGGGATTGAATACAAAGGGCAGAATGCCACGTAAGTACAAGAAGAGTGCTCTTATAGTCGTCTGTGTTTTAAGCTTCTCCTGGGAGGGCAGTATTCGATTCCGATGCACCACTGCAGGATTTCTGCATCAATTGGACCTTTACATTGACGATGGAACACAGAAATTGCATCGGAATTGAATACAAAAGGCACAATGCCGACTTAAGTGCAAGAAGAGTGACTTTTCTAATTGTCTGTGCTTTGAGCTTCTCCTGGGAGACCGGTATTAAATTCCGGTGCACCATTGCAGGCTATTTTATCACTTGATCGTTTACATTGACGATGAAACATAGACATTGCATCGTGATTGAATACAAAGGGCACAATGCCACGTAAGTACAAGAAGAGTGCTCTTATAATTGTCTGTGCTTTGAGCTTCTCCTGGAAGGGCAGTATTCGATTCCGATGCACCACTGCAGGTTTCCTGCATCAATTGGACCTTTACATTGACGATGTAACACAGAAATTGCATCGGAATTGAATACAAAAGGCACATTGCCGACTTTAGTACAAGAAGAGTGATTCTTCTCATTTTCTGTGCTTTGAGCTTGTCCTGGGAGACCGGTATTAGATTCCGATGCACCATTGCAGGCTATTTTATCACTTGATCGTTTACATTGACGATGAAACACAGACATTGCATCGGGATTGAATACAAAGGGCAGAATGCCACGTAAGTACAAGAAGAGTGCTCTTATAGTCGTCTGTGTTTTAAGCTTCTCCTGGGAGGGCAGTATTCGATTCCGATGGCCCATTGCAGGTTTTCTGCATCAATTGGACCTTTACATTGACGATGAAACACAGAAATTGCATCGGAATTGAATACAAAAGGCACAATGCCGACGTAAGAAAAAGAAGAGTGACTTTTCTAATTGTCTGTGCTTTGAGCTTCTCCTGGGAGACCGGTATTAGATTCTGATGCACCATTGCAGGTTATTTTATCACTTGATCGTTTACATTGACGATGAAACACAGAAATTGCATCGGGATTGAATACAATGGGCACAATTCCACGTAAGTACAAGAAGAGTTCTCTTATAATTGTCTGTTTTTTGAGCTTCTCCTGGGAGGGCAGTATTCGATTCCGATGCACCACTGCAGGTTTCCTGCATCAATTGGACCTTTACATTTACGATGAAACACAGAAATTGCATCGGAATTGAATACAAAAGGCACAATGCCGACTTAAGAAAAAGAAGAATGACTCTTCTCATTTTCTGTGCTTTGAGCTTCTCCTGGGAGACCGGTATTAGATTCCGATGCACCATTGCAGGCTATTTTATCACTTGATCGTTTACATTGACGATGAACACACAGACATTGCATCGGGAGTGAATACAAAGGGCACAATGCGTATGTAAGTACAAGAACAGTGCTCTTATAATCGTCTGTGCTTTGAGCTTCTCCTGGGAGAGCAGTATTCGATTCCGATGCACCACTGCAGGTTTTCTGCATCAATTGGACATTTACATTGACGATGCAACACAGAAATTGCATCGGAATTGAATACAAAAGGCACAATGCCGTCTTAAGAAAAAGAAGAGTGACTTTTCTAATTGTCTGTGCTTTGAGCTTCTCCTGGGAGACCGGTATTAGATTCCGATGCACCATTGCAGGCTATTTTATCACTTGATCGTTTACATCGACGATGAAACACAGACATTGCATCGGGATTGAATACAAAGGTCACAATGCGTACGTAAGTACAAGAAGAGTGCTCTTATAATTGTCTGTGGTTTGAGCTTCTCCTGGGAGGGCAGTATTCGATTCCGATGGCCCATTGCAGGTTTTCTGCATCAATTGGACCTTTACATTGACGATGAAACACAGAAATTGCATCGGAATTGAATACAAAAGGCACAATGCCGACGTAAGAAAAAGAAGAGTGACTTTTCTAATTGTCTGTGCTTTGAGCTTCTCCTGGGAGACCGGTATTAGATTCTGATGCACCATTGCAGGTTATTTTATCACTTGATCGTTTACATTGACGATGAAACACAGAAATTGCATCGGGATTGAATACAATGGGCACAATTCCACGTAAGTACAAGAAGAGTTCTCTTATAATTGTCTGTTTTTTGAGCTTCTCCTGGGAGGGCAGTATTCGATTCCGATGCACCACTGCAGGTTTCCTGCATCAATTGGACCTTTACATTTACGATGAAACACAGAAATTGCATCGGAATTGAATACAAAAGGCACAATGCCGACTTAAGAAAAAGAAGAATGACTCTTCTCATTTTCTGTGCTTTGAGCTTCTCCTGGGAGACCGGTATTAGATTCCGATGCACCATTGCAGGCTATTTTATCACTTAATCGTTTACATTGACGATGAAACACAGACATTGCATAGGGATTGAATACAAAGGGCGCAATGCCACGTAAGTACAAGAAGAGTGCTCTTATAATTGTCTGTGCTTTGACCTTCTCCTGGGAGGGCAGTATTCGATTGCGATGCACCACTGCAGGTTTCCTGCATCAACTGGACCTTTACATTGACGATGTAACACAGAAATTGCATCGGAATTGAATACAAAAGGCACATTGCCGACTTTAGTACAAGAAGAGTGATTCTTCTCATTTTCTGTGCTTTGAGCTTCTCCTGGGAGACCGGTATTAGATTCCGATGCACCATTGCAGGCTATTTTATCGCTTGATCGTTTACATTGACGATGAAACATAGACATTGCATCGGGATTGAATACAAAGGGCACAATGCCGTCTTAAGATAAAGAAGAGCGACTTTTATGATTGTCTGTGCTTTGAGCTTCTCCTGGGAGACCGGTATTAGATTCCGATGCACCATTGCAGGCTATTTTATCACTTGATCGTTTACATTGACGATGAAACACAGACATTGCATCGGGATTGAATACAAAGGGCACAATGCCACGTAAGTACAAGAAGAGTGCTCTTATAATTGTCTGTGGTCTGAGCTTCTCCTGTTAGGGCAGTATTCGATTCCGATGGCCCATTGCAGGTTTTCTGCATCAATTGGACATTTACATTGACGATGAAACACAGAAATTGCATCGGAATTGAATACAAAAGGCACAATGCCGTCTTAAGAAAAAGTAGAGTGACTTTTCTAATTGTCTGTGCTTTGAGCTTCTCCTGGAAGACCGGTATTAGATTCCGATGCACCATTGCAGGCTATTTTATCACTTGATCGTTTACATTGACGATGAACACACAGACATTGCATCGGGAGTGAATACAAAGGGCACAATGCCACGTAAGTACAAGAACAGTGCTCTTATAATCGTCTGCGCTTTGAGCTTCTCCTGGGAGAGCAGTATTCGATTCCGATGCACCACTGCAGGTTTTCTGCATCAATTGGACATTTACATTGACGATGAAACACGGAAATTGCATCGGAATTGAACACAAAAGGCACAATGCCGTCTTAAGAAAAAGAAGAGTGACTTTTCTAATTGTCTGTGCTTTGAGCTTCTCCTGGAAGACCGGTATTAGATTCCGATGCACCATTGCAGGCTATTTTATCACTTGATCGTTTACATTGACGATGAACACACAGACATTGCATCGGGAGTGATAACAAAGGGCACAATGCCACGTAAGTACAAGAACAGTGCTCTTATAATCGTCTGTGCTTTGAGCTTCTCCTGGGAGAGCAGTATTCGATTCCGATGCACCACTGCAGGTTTTCTGCATCAATTGGACATTTACATTGACGATGAAACACAGAAATTGCATCGGAATTGAATACAAAAGGCACAATGACGTCTTAAGAAAAAGAAGAGTGACTTTTCTAATTGTCTGTGCTTTGAGCTTCTCCTGGGAGACCGGTATTAGATTCCGATGCACCATTGCAGGCTATTTTATCACTTGATCGTTTACATTGACGATGAAACACAGACATTGCATCGGGATTGAATACAAAGGGCACAATGCCACGTAAGTACAAAAAGAGTGCTCTTATAATTGTCTGTGCTTTGAGCTTCTCCTGGGAGGGCATTATTCGATTGCGATGCACCACTGCAGGTTTTCTGCATCAATTGGACCTTTAGATCGACGATGAAACACAGAAATTGCATCGGAATTGAATACAAAAGGCACAATGCCGACTTAAGAAAAAGAAGAGTGACTTTTCTAATTGTCTGTGCTTTGAGCTTCTCCTGGGAGACCGGTATTAGAATCCGATGCACCATTGCAGGCTATTTTATCACTTGATCGTTTACATTGACGATGAAACATAGACATTGCATCGGGATTGAATACAAAGGGCACAATGCCACGTAAGTACAAGAAGAGTGCTCTTATAATTGTCTGTGCTTTGAGCTTCTCCTGGGAGGGCAATATTCGATTGCGATGCACCACTGCAGGTTTTCTGCATCAATTGGACCTTTACATTGACGATGGAACACAGAAATTGCATCGGAATTGAATAGAAAAGTCACAATGCCGACTTAAGAAATAGAAGAGTGACTTTTCTAATTGTCTGTGCTTTGAGCTTCTCCTGGGAGACCGGTATTAGATTCTGATGCACCATTGCAGGCTATTTTATCACTTGATCGTTTACATTGACGATGAACACACAGACATTGCATCGGGATTGAATTCAAAGTGCACAATGCCACGTAAGTACAAGAAGAGTGCTCTTATAATTGTCTGTGCTTTGAGCTTCTCCTGGGAGTGCAGTATTCGATTCCGATGCACCACTGCAGGTTTTCTGCATCAATTGGACCTTTAGATTGACGATGAAACACAGAAATTGCATCGGAATTGAATACAAAATGCCCAATGCCGACTTAAGGAAAAGAAGAGTGACTTTTCTAATTGTCTGTGCTTTGAGCTTCTCCTGGGAGACCGGTATTAGATTCCGATGCACCATTGCAGGCTATTTTATGACTTGATCGTTTACATTGACAATGAAATACAGACATTGCATCGGGATTGAATACAAAGGGCACAATGCGTACGTAAGTACAAGAAGAGTGCTCTTATAATTGTCTGTGGTTTGAGCTTCTCCTGGGAGGGCAGTATTCGATTCCGATGGCCCATTGCAGGTTTTCTGCATCAATTGGACCTTTACATTGACGATGAAACACAGAAATTGCATCGGAATTGAATACAAAAGGCACAATGCCGACTTAAGAAAAAGAAGAGTGACTTTTCTAATTGTCTGTGCTTTGAGCTTCTCCTGGGAGACCGGTATTAGATTCTGATGCACCATTGCAGGTTATTTTATCACTTGATCGTTTACATTGACGATGAAACACAGAAATTGCATCGGGATTGAATACAAAGGGCACAATTCCACGTAAGTACAAGAAGAGTTCTCTTATAATTGTCTGTTTTTTGAGCTTCTCCTGGGAGGGCAGTATTCGATTCCGATGCACCACTGCAGGTTTCCTGCATCAATTGGACCTTTACATTGACGATGAAACACAGAAATTGCATCGGAATTGAATACAAAAGGCACAATGCCGACTTAAGAAAAAGAAGAGTGACTCTTCTCATTTTCTGTGCTTTGAGCTTCTCCTGGGAGACCGGTATTAGATTCCGATGCACCATTGCAGGCTATTTTATCGCTTAATCGTTTACATTGACGATGAAACACAGACATTGCATAGGGATTGAATACAAAGGGCGCAATGCCACGTAAGTACAAGAAGAGTGCTCTTATAATTGTCTGTGCTTTGACCTTCTCCTGGGAGGGCAGTATTCGATTGCGATGCACCACTGCAGGTTTCCTGCATCAATTGGACCTTTACATTGACGATGAAACACAGAAATTGCATCGGAATTGAATACAAAAGGCACAATGCCGACTTAAGTGCAAGAAGAGTGACTTTTCTAATTGTCTGTGCTTTGAGCTTCTCCTGGGAGACCGGTATTAAATTCCGGTGCACCATTGCAGGCTATTTTATCACTTGATCGTTTACATTGACGATGAAACATAGACATTGCATCGTGATTGAATACAAAGGGCACAATGCCACGTAAGTACAAGAAGAGTGCTCTTATAATTGTCTGTGCTTTGAGCTTCTCCTGGAAGGGCAGTATTCGATTCCGATGCACCACTGCAGGTTTCCTGCATCAATTGGACCTTTACATTGACGATGAAACACAGAAATTGCATCGGAATTGAATACAAAAGGCACAATGCCGACTTAAGAAAAAGAAGAGTGACTCTTCTCATTTTCTGTGCTTTGAGCTTCTCCTGGGAGACCGGTATTAGATTCCGATGCACCATTGCAGGCTATTTTATCACTTAATCGTTTACATTGATGATGAAACACAGACATTGCATAGGGATTGAATACAAAGGGCGCAATGCCACGTAAGTACAAGAAGAGTGCTCTTATAATTGTCTGTGCTTTGACCTTCTCCTGGGAGGGCAGTATTCGATTGCGATGCACCACTGCAGGTTTCCTGCATCAACTGGACCTTTACATTGACGATGTAACACAGAAATTGCATCGGAATTGAATACAAAAGGCACATTGCCGACTTTAGTACAAGAAGAGTGATTCTTCTCATTTTCTGTGCTTTGAGCTTGTCCTGGGAGACCGGTATTAGATTCCGATGCACCATTGCAGGCTATTTTATCACTTGATCGTTTACATTGACGATGAAACACAGACATTGCATCGGGATTGAATACAAAGGGCAGAATGCCACGTAAGTACAAGAAGAGTGCTCTTATAGTCGTCTGTGTTTTAAGCTTCTCCTGGGAGGGCAGTATTCGATTCCGATGCAACACTGCAGGATTTCTGCATCAATTGGACCTTTACATTGACGATGGAACACAGAAATTGCATCGGAATTGAATACAAAAGGCACAATGCCGACTTAAGTGCAAGAAGAGTGACTTTTCTAATTGTCTGTGCTTTGAGCTTCTCCTGGGAGACCGGTATTAGATTCCGGTGCACCATTGCAGGCTATTTTATCACTTGATCGTTTACATTGACGATGAAACATAGACATTGCATCGTGATTGAATACAAAGGGCACAATGCCACGTAAGTACAAGAAGAGTGCTCTTATAATTGTCTGTGCTTTGAGCTTCTCCTGGGAGGGCAGTATTCGATTGCGATGCACCACTGCAGGTTTTCTGCATCAATTGGACCTTTACATTGACGATGGAACACAGAAATTGCATCGCAATTGAATACAAAAGGCACAATGCCGACTTAAGAAATAGAAGAGTGACTTTTCTAATTGCCTGTGCTTTGAGCTTCTCCTGGGAGACCGGTATTAGATTCCGATGCACCATTGCTGGCTATTTTATCACTTGATCGTTTACATTGACGATGAAACACAGACATTGCTTCGGGATTGAATACAAAGGGCACAATGCCACGTAAGTACAAGAACAGTGCTCTTATAATCGTCTGTGCTTTGAGCTTCTCCTGGGAGAGCAGTATTCGATTCCGATGCACTACTGCAGGTTTTCAGCATCAATTGGACATTTACATTGACGATGAAACACAGAAATTGCATCGGAATTGAATACAAAAGGCACAATGCCGTCTTAAGAAAAAGAAGAGTGACTTTTCTAATTGTCTTTGCTTTGAGCTTCTCCTGGAAGACCGGTATTAGATTCCGATGCACCATTGCAGGCTATTTTATCACTTGATCGTTTACATTGACGATGAACACACAGACATTGCATCGGGAGTGAATACAAAGGGCACAATGCGTATGTAAGTACAAGAACAGTGCTCTTATAATCGTCTGTGCTTTGAGCTTCTCCTGGGAGGGCAGTATTCGATTGCGATGCACCACTGCAGGTTTTCTGCATCAATTGGACCTTTAGATTGACGATGAAACACAGAAATTGCATCGGAATTGAACACAAAAGGCACAATGCCGACTTAAGAAAAAGAAGAGTGACTTTTCTAATTGTCTGTGCTTTGAGCTTCTCCTGGGAGACCGGTATTAGAATCCGATACACCATTGCAGGCTATTTTATCACTTGATCGTTTACATTGACGATGAAACATAGACATTGCATCGGGATTGAATACAAAGGGCACAATGCCACGTAAGTACAAGAAGAGTGCTCTTATAATTGTCTGTGCTTTGAGCTTCTCCTGGGAGGGCAATATTCGATTGCGATGCACCACTGCAGGTTTTCTGCATCAATTGGTCCTTTACATTGACGATGGAACACAGAAATTGCATCGGAATTGAATAGAAAAGGCACAATGCCGACTTAAGAAATAGAAGAGTGACTTTTCTAATTGTCTGTGCTTTGAGCTTCTCCTGGGAGACCGGTATTAGATTCTGATGCACCATTGCAGGCTATTTTATCACTTGATCGTTTACATTGACGATGAAACACAGACATTGCATCGGGATTGAATACAAAGTGCACAATGCCACACAAGTACAAGAAGAGTGCTCTTATAATTGTCTGTGCTTTGAGCTTCTCCTGGGAGTGCAGTATTCGATTCCGATGCACCACTGCAGGTTTTCTGCATCAATTGGACCTTTAGATTGACGATGAAACACAGAAATTGCATCGGAATTGAATACAAAAGGCACAATGCCGACTTAAGGAAAAGAAGAGTGACTTTTCTAATTGTCTGTGCTTTGAGCTTCTCCTGGGCGACCGGTATTAGATTCCGATGCACCATTGCTGGCTATTTTATCACTTGATCGTTTACATTGACAATGAAATACAGACATTGCATCGGGATTGAATACAAAGGGCACAATGCGTACGTAAGTACAAGAAGAGTGCTCTTATAATTGTCTGTGGTTTGAGCTTCTCCTGGGAGGGCAGTATTCGATTCCGATGGCCCATTGCAGGTTTTCTGCATCAATTGGACCTTTAAATTGACGATGAAACACAGAAATTGCATCGGAATTGAATACAAAAGGCACAATGCCGACATAAGAAAAAGAAGAGGGACTTTTCTAATTGTCTGTGCTTTGAGCTTCTCCTGGGAGACCGGTATTAGATTCTGATGCACCATTGCATGTTATTTTATCACTTGATCGTTTACATTGACGATGAAACGCAGACATTGCATCGGGATTGAATACAAAGGGCACAATGCGTACGTAAGTACAAGAAGAGTGCTCTTATAATTGTCTGTGCTTTGAGCTTCTCCTGGGAAGGCAGTATTCGATTCCGATGGACCATTGCAGGTTTTCTGCATCAATTGGACCTTTAGATTGACGATGAAACACATAAATTGCATCGGAATTGAATACAAAAGGCACATTGCCGACTTTAGTACAAGAAGAGTGATTCTTCTCATTTTCTGTGCTTTGAGCTTCTCCTGGGAGACCGGTATTAGATTCCGATGCACCATTGCAGGCTATTTTATCGCTTGATCGTTTACATTGACGATGAAACATAGACATTGCATCGGGATTGAATACAAAGGGCACAATGCCGTCTTAAGATAAAGAAGAGCGACTTTTATAATTGTCTGTGCTTTAAGCTTCTCCTGGGAGACCGGTATTAGATTCCGATGCACCATTGCAGGCTATTTTATCACTTGATCGTTTACATTGACGATGAAACACAGACATTGCATCGGGATTGAATACAAAGGGCACAATGCCACGTAAGTACAAGAAGAGTGCTCTTATAATTGTCTGTGGTCTGAGCTTCTCCTGTTAGGGCAGTATTCGATTCCGATGGCCCATTGCAGGTTTTCTGCATCAATTGGACCTTTACATTGACGATGAAACACAGAAATTGCATCGGAATTGAATACAAAAGGCACAATGCCGACTTAAGAAAAAGAAGAGTGACTTTTCTAATTGTCTGTGCTTTGAGCTTCTCCTGGGAGACCGGTAATAGATTCCGATGCACCATTGCAGGTTATTTTATCACTTGATCGTTTACATTGACGATGAAACGCAGACATTGCATCGGGATTGAATACAAAGGGCACAATGCGTACGTAAGTACAAGAAGAGTGCTCTTATAATTGTCTGTGCTTTGAGCTTCTCCTGGGAGGGCAGTATTCGATTCCGATGCACCACTGCAGGTTTTCTGCATCAATTGGACATTTACATTGACGATGAAACACAGAAATTGCATCGGAATTGAATACAAAAGGCACAATGCCGTCTTAAGAAAAAGTAGAGTGACTTATCTAATTGTCTGTGCTTTGAGCTTCTCCTGGAAGACCGGTATTAGATTCCGATGCACCATTGCAGGCTATTTTATCACTTGATCGTTTACATTGACGATGAACACACAGACATTGCATCGGGAGTGAATACAAAGGGCACAATGCCACGTAAGTACAAGAACAGTGCTCTTATAATCGTCTGCGCTTTGAGCTTCTCCTGGGAGAGCAGTATTCGATTCCGATGCACCACTGCAGGTTTTCTGCATCAATTGGACCTTTAGATCGACGATGAAACACAGAAATTGCATCGGAATTGAATACAAAAGGCACAATGCCGACTTAAGAAAAAGAAGAGTGACTTTTCTAATTGTCTGTGCTTTGAGCTTCTCCTGGGAGACCGGTATTAGAATCCGATGCACCATTGCAGGCTATTTTATCACTTGATCGTTTACATTGACGATGAAACATAGACATTGCATCGGGATTGAATACAAAGGGCACAATGCCACGTAAGTACAAGAAGAGTGCTCTTATAATTGTCTGTGCTTTGAGCTTCTCCTGGGAGGGCAATATTCGATTGCGATGCACCACTGCAGGTTTTCTGCATCAATTGGACCTTTACATTGACGATGGAACACAGAAATTGCATCGGAATTGAATAGAAAAGGCACAATGCCGACTTAAGGAAAAGAAGAGTGACTTTTCTAATTGTCTGTGCTTTGAGCTTCTCCTGGGAGACCGGTATTAGATTCCGATGCACCATTGCAGGCTATTTTATGACTTGATCGTTTACATTGACAATGAAATACAGACATTGCATCGGGATTGAATACAAAGGGCACAATGCGTACGTAAGTACAAGAAGAGTGCTCTTATAATTGTCTGTGGTTTGAGCTTCTCCTGGGAGGGCAGTATTCGATTCCGATGGCCCATTGCAGGTTTTCTGCATCAATTGGACCTTTACATTGACGATGAAACACAGAAATTGCATCGGAATTGAATACAAAAGGCACAATGCCGACTTAAGAAAAAGAAGAGTGACTTTTCTAATTGTCTGTGCTTTGAGCTTCTCCTGGGAGACCGGTATTAGATTCTGATGCACCATTGCAGGTTATTTTATCACTTGATCGTTTACATTGACGATGAAACACAGAAATTGCATCGGGATTGAATACAAAGGGCACAATTCCACGTAAGTACAAGAAGAGTTCTCTTATAATTGTCTGTTTTATGAGCTTCTCCTGGGAGGGCAGTATTCGATTCCGATGCACCACTGCAGGTTTCCTGCATCAATTGGACCTTTACATTGACGATGAAACACAGAAATTGCATCGGAATTGAATACAAAAGGCACAATGCCGACTTAAGAAAAAGAAGAGTGACTCTTCTCATTTTCTGTGCTTTGAGCTTCTCCTGGGAGACCGGTATTAGATTCCGATGCACCATTGCAGGCTATTTTATCACTTAATCGTTTACATTGACGATGAAACACAGACATTGCATAGGGATTGAATACAAAGGGCGCAATGCCACGTAAGTACAAGAAGAGTGCTCTTATAATTGTCTGTGCTTTGACCTTCTCCTGGGAGGGCAGTATTCGATTGCGATGCACCACTGCAGGTTTCCTGCATCAACTGGACCTTTACATTGACGATGTAACACAGAAATTGCATCGGAATTGAATACAAAAGGCACATTGCCGACTTTAGTACAAGAAGAGTGATTCTTCTCATTTTCTGTGCTTTGAGCTTCTCCTGGGAGACCGGTATTAGATTCCGATGCACCATTGCAGGCTATTTTATCACTTGATCGTTTACATTGACGATGAAACACAGACATTGCATCGGGATTGAATACAAAGGGCAGAATGCCACGTAAGTACAAGAAGAGTGCTCTTATAGTCGTCTGTGTTTTAAGCTTCTCCTGGGAGGGCAGTATTCGATTCCGATGCACCACTGCAGGATTTCTGCATCAATTGGACCTTTACATTGACGATGGAACACAGAAATTGCATCGGAATTGAATACAAAAGGCACAATGCCGACTTAAGTGCAAGAAGAGTGACTTTTCTAATTGTCTGTGCTTTGAGCTTCTCCTGGGAGACCGGTATTAGATTCCGGTGCACCATTGCAGGCTATTTTATCACTTGATCGTTTACATTGACGATGAAACATAGACATTGCATCGTGATTGAATACAAAGGGCACAATGCCACGTAAGTACAAGAAGAGTGCTCTTATAATTGTCTGTGCTTTGAGCTTCTCCTGGGAGGGCAGTATTCGATTGCGATGCACCACTGCAGGTTTTCTGCATCAATTGGACCTTTACATTGACGATGGAACACAGAAATTGCATCGCAATTGAATACAAAAGGCACAATGCCGACTTAAGAAATAGAAGAGTGACTTTTCTAATTGCCTGTGCTTTGAGCTTCTCCTGGGAGACCGGTATTAGATTCCGATGCACCATTGCTGGCTATTTTATCACTTGATCGTTTACATTGACGATGAAACACAGACATTGCTTCGGGATTGAATACAAAGGGCACAATGCCACGTAAGTACAAGAACAGTGCTCTTATAATCGTCTGTGCTTTGAGCTTCTCCTGGGAGAGCAGTATTCGATTCCGATGCACTACTGCAGGTTTTCAGCATCAATTGGACATTTACATTGACGATGAAACACAGAAATTGCATCGGAATTGAATACAAAAGGCACAATGCCGTCTTAAGAAAAAGAAGAGTGACTTTTCTAATTGTCTGTGCTTTGAGCTTCTCCTGGAAGACCGGTATTAGATTCCGATGCACCATTGCAGGCTATTTTATCACTTGATCGTTTACATTGACGATGAACACACAGACATTGCATCGGGAGTGAATACAAAGGGCACAATGCCACGTAAGTACAAGAAGAGTGCTCTTATTATCGTCTGTGCTTTGAGCTTCTCCTGGGAGAGCAGTATTCGATTCCGATGCACCACTGCAGGTTTTATGCATCAATTGGACATTTACATTGACGATGAAACACAGAAATTGCATCGGAATTGAATACAAAAGGCACAATGCCGTCTTAAGAAAAAGAAGAGTGACTTTTCTAATTGTCTTTGCTTTGAGCTTCTCCTGGAAGACCGGTATTAGATTCCGATGCACCATTGCAGGCTATTTTATCACTTGATCGTTTACATTGACGATGAACACACAGACATTGCATCGGGAGTGAATACAAAGGGCACAATGCCACGTAAGTACAAGAACAGTGCTCTTATAATCGTCTGTGCTTTGAGCTTCTCCTGGGAGAGCAGTATTCGATTCCGATGCACCACTGCAGGTTTTCTGCATCAATTGGACATTTACATTGACGATGCAACACAGAAATTGCATCGGAATTGAATACAAAAGGCACAATGCCGTCTTAAGAAAAAGAAGAGTGACTTTTCTAATTGTCTGTGCTTTGAGCTTCTCCTGGGAGACCGGTATTAGATTCCGATGCACCATTGCAGGCTATTTTATCACTTGATCGTTTACATCGACGATGAAACACAGACATTGCATCGGGATTGAATACAAAGGTCACAATGCCACGTAAGTACAAAAAGAGTGCTCTTATAATTGTCTGTGCTTTGAGCTTCTCCTGGGAGGGCAGTATTCGATTGCGATGCACCACTGCAGGTTTTCTGCATCAATTGGACCTTTAGATTGACGATGAAACACAGAAATTGCATCGGAATTGAACACAAAAGGCACAATGCCGACTTAAGAAAAAGAAGAGTGACTTTTCTAATTGTCTGTGCTTTGAGCTTCTCCTGGGAGACCGGTATTAGAATCCGATACACCATTGCAGGCTATTTTATCACTTGATCGTTTACATTGACGATGAAACATAGACATTGCATCGGGATTGAATACAAAGGGCACAATGCCACGTAAGTACAAGAAGAGTGCTCTTATAATTGTCTGTGCTTTGAGCTTCTCCTGGGAGGGCAATATTCGATTGCGATGCACCACTGCAGGTTTTCTGCATCAATTGGTCCTTTACATTGACGATGGAACACAGAAATTGCATCGGAATTGAATAGAAAAGGCACAATGCCGACTTAAGAAATAGAAGAGTGACTTTTCTAATTGTCTGTGCTTTGAGCTTCTCCTGGGAGACCGGTATTAGATTCTGATGCACCATTGCAGGCTATTTTATCACTTGATCGTTTACATTGACGATGAAACACAGACATTGCATCGGGATTGAATACAAAGTGCACAATGCCACACAAGTACAAGAAGAGTGCTCTTATAATTGTCTGTGCTTTGAGCTTCTCCTGGGAGTGCAGTATTCGATTCCGATGCACCACTGCAGGTTTTCTGCATCAATTGGACCTTTAGATTGACGATGAAACACAGAAATTGCATCGGAATTGAATACAAAAGGCACAATGCCGACTTAAGGAAAAGAAGAGTGACTTTTCTAATTGTCTGTGCTTTGAGCTTCTCCTGGGCGACCGGTATTAGATTCCGATGCACCATTGCTGGCTATTTTATCACTTGATCGTTTACATTGACAATGAAATACAGACATTGCATCGGGATTGAATACAAAGGGCACAATGCGTACGTAAGTACAAGAAGAGTGCTCTTATAATTGTCTGTGGTTTGAGCTTCTCCTGGGAGGGCAGTATTCGATTCCGATGGCCCATTGCAGGTTTTCTGCATCAATTGGACCTTTAAATTGACGATGAAACACAGAAATTGCATCTGAATTGAATACAAAAGTCACAATGCCGACATAAGAAAAAGAAGGGGGACTTTTCTAATTGTCTGTGCTTTGAGCTTCTCCTGGGAGACCGGTATTAGATTCTGATGCACCATTGCAGGTTATTTTATCACTTGATCGTTTACATTGACGATGAAACGCAGACATTGCATCGGGATTGAATACAAAGGGCACAATGCGTACGTAAGTACAAGAAGAGTGCTCTTATAATTGTCTGTGCTTTGAGCTTCTCCTGGGAAGGCAGTATTCGATTCCGATGGACCATTGCAGGTTTTCTGCATCAATTGGACCTTTACATTGACGATGAAACACAGAAATTACATCGGAATTGAATACAAAAGTCACAATGTCGACTTAAGAAATAGAAGAGTGACTTTTCTAATTGTCTGTGCGTTGAGCTTCTCCTGGGAATCCGGTATTAGATTCCGATGCACCATTGCAGGCTATTTTATCACTTGATCGTTTACATTGACGATGAAACATAGACATTGCATCGGGATTGAATACAAAGGGCACAATGCCACGTAAGTACAAGAAGAGTGCTCTTATAATTGTCTGTGTTTTGAGCTTCTCCTGGGAGAGCAGTATTCGATTGCGATGCACCACTGCAGGTTTTTTGCATCAATTGGACCTTTACATTGACGATGGAACACAGAAATTGCATCGGAATTGAATACAAAAGGCACAATGCCGACTTAAGAAATAGAAGAGTGACTTTCCTAATTGCCTGTGCTTTGAGCTTCTCCTGGGAGACCGGTATTAGATTCCGATGCACCATTGCTGGCTATTTTATCACTTGATCGTTTACATTGACGATGAAACACAGACATTGCATCGGGATTGAATACAAAGGGCACAATGCGTACGTAAGTACAAGAAGAGTGCTCTTATCATTGTCTGTGCTTTGAGCTTCTCCTGGGAGGGCAGTATTCGATTGCGATGCACCACTGCAGGTTTTCTGCATCAATTGGACCTTTAGATTGGCTATGAAACACAGAAATTGCATCGGAATTGAATACAAAAGGCACAATGCCGACTTAAGAAAAAGAAGAGTGACTCTTCTCATTTTCTGTGCTTTGAGCTTCTCCTGGGAGACCGGTATTAGATTCCGATGCACCATTGGAGGCTATTTTATCACTTGATCGTTTACATTGACGATGAAACACAGACATTGCGTCGAGATTGAATACAAAGGGCACAATGCCACGTAAGTACAAGAAGAGTGCTCTTATAGTCGTCTGTGCTCTAAGCTTCTCCTGGGAGGGCAGTATTCGATTCCGATGCACCACTGCAGGTTTTCTGCATCAATTGGACCTTTACATTGACGATGGAACACAGAAATTGCATCGGAATTGAATACAAAAGGCACAATGCCGACTTAAGTAAAAGAAGAGTGACTTTTCTAATTGTCTGTGATTTGAGCTTCTCCTGGGAGACCGGTATTAGATTCCGGTGCACCATTTAAGGCTATTTTATCACTTGATCTTTTACATTGACGATGAAACATAGACATTGCATCGGGATTGAATACAAAGGGCACAATGCCACGTAAGTACAAGAAGAGTGCTCTTATAATTGTCTGTGCTTTGAGCTTCTCCTGGGAGGGCAGTATTCGATTGCGATGCACTACTGCAGGTTTTCTGCATCAATTGGACCTTTACATTGACGATGGAACACAGAAATTGCATCGGAATTGAATACAAAAGGCACAATGCCGACTTAAGAAATAGAAGAGTGACTTTCCTAATTGCCTGTGCTTTGAGCTTCTCCTGGGAGACCGGTATTAGATTCCGATGCACCATTGCTGGCTGTTTTATCACTTGATCGTTTACATTGACGATGAAACACAGACATTGCATCGGGATTGAATACAAAGGGCACAATGCCACGTAAGTACAAGAAGAGTGCTCTTATAATTGTCTGTGCTTTGAGCTTCTCTTGGGAGGGCAGTATTCGATTCCGATGCACCACTGCAGGTTTTCTGCATCAATTGGACCTTTAGATTGACTATGAAACACAGAAATTGCATCGGAATTGAATACAAAAGGTACAATGCCGACTTAAGAAAAAGTAGAGTGACTTTTCTAATTGTCTGTGCTTTGAGCTTCTCCTGGGAGACCGGATTAGATTCCGATGCACCATTGCAGGCTATGTTATCACTTGATCGTTTCCATTGACGATGAACACACAGACATTGCATCGGGATTGAATACAAAGGGCACAATGCCACGTAAGTACAAGAAGAGTGCTCTTATAATTGTCTGTGCTTTGAGCTTCTCCTGGGAGGGCAGTATTCGATTCCGATGCACCACTGCAGGTTTTCTGCAACAATTGGACCTTTAGATTGACGATGAAACACAGAAATTACATCGGAATTGAATACAGAGGGCACAATGCCGACTTAAGGAAAAGAAGAGTGACCTTTCTAATTGTCTGTGCTTTGAGCTTCTCCTGGGAGACCGGTATTAGATTCCGATGCACCATTGCAGGCTATTTTATCACTTGATCGTTTACATTGACGATGAAACACAGACATTGCATCGGGATTGAATACAAAGGGCACAATGCCACATAAGTACAAGAAGAGTGCTCTTATAATTGTTTGTGCTTTGACCTTCTCCTGGGAGGGCAGTATTCGATAGCGATGCGCCACTGCAGGTTTCCTGCATCAACTGGACCTTTACATTGACGATGAAACACAGAAATTGCATCGGAATTGAATACAAAACGCACAATGCCGACTTAAGAAAAAGAAGAGTGACTTTTCTAATTGTCTGTGCTTTGAGCTTCTCCTGGAAGACCGGTATTAGATTCCGATGCACCATTGCAGGCTATTTTATCACTTGATCGTTTACATTGACGATGAACACACAGACATTGCATCGGGATTGAATACAAAGGGCACAATGCCACGTAAGTACAAGAAGAGTGCTCTTATAATTGTCTGTGCTTTGAGCTTCTCCTGGGAGGGCAGTATTCGATTCCGATGCACCACTGCAGGTTTTCTGCATCAATTGGACATTTACATTGACGATGAAACACAGAAATTGCATCGGAATTGAATACAAAAGGCACAATGCCGATTTAAGAAAAAGAAGAGTGACTTATCTAATTGTCTGTGCCTTGAGCTTCTCCTGGGAGACCGGTATTAGATTCCGATGCACCATTGCAGGCTATTTTATCACTTGATCGTTTACATTGACGATGAAACACAGACATTGCATCGGGATTGAATACAAAGGGCACAATGCCACGTAAGTACAAAAAGAGTGCTCTTATAATTGTCTGTGCTTTGTGCTTCTCCTGGGAGGGCAGTATTCGATTGCGATGCACCACTGCAGGTTTTCTGCATCAATTGGACCTTTTGATTGACGATGAAACACAGAAATTGCATCGGAATTGAATACAAAAGGCACAATGCCGACTTAAGAAAAAGAAGAGTGACTTTTATAATTGTCTGTGCTTTGAGCTTCTCCTCGGAGACCGGTATTAGATTCCGATGCACCATTGCAGGCTATTTTATCACTTGATCGTTTACATTGACGATGAAACTCAGACATTGCATCGGGATTTAATACAAAGGGCACAATGCGTACGTAAGTACAAGAAGAGTGCTCTTATAATTGTCTGTGCTTTGAGCTTCTCCTGGGAGGGCAGTATTCGATTGCGATGCACCACTGCAGGTTTTCTGCAACAATTGGACCTTTAGATTGACGATGAAACACAGAAATTACATCGGAATTGAATACAAAAGTCACAATGTCGACTTAAGAAATAGAAGAGTGACTTTTCTAATTGTCTGTGCGTTGAGCTTCTCCTGGGAAACCGGTATTAGATTCCGATGCACCATTGCAGGCTATTTTATCACTTGATCGTTTACATTGACGATGAACACACAGACATTGCATCGGGATTGAATACAAAGGGCACAATGCCACGTAAGTACAAGAAGAGTGCTCTTATAATTGTCTGTGCTTTGAGCTTCTCCTGGGAGTGCAGTATTCGATTCCGATGCACCACTGCAGGTTTCCTGCATCAATTGGACATTTAGATTGACGATGAAACACAGAAATTGCATCGGAATTGAATACAAAGGGCACAATACCGACTTAAGGAAAAGAGGAGAGACTTTTCTAATTGTCTGTGCTTTGAGCTTCTCCTGGGAGACCGGTATTAGATTCTGATGCACCATTGCAGGCTATTTTATCACTTGATCGTTTTCATTGACGATGAAACGCAGACATTGCATCGGGATTGAATACAAAGGGCACAATGCGTATGTAAGTACAAGAAGAGTGCTCTTATAATTGTCTGTGCTTTGAGCTTCTCCTGGGAGGGCAGTATTCAATTCCGAAGCACCACTGCAGGTTTTCTGCATCAATTGGACCTTAACATTGACGATGGAACACAGAAATTGCATCGGAATTGAATACAAAAGCCACAATGCCGACTTAAGAAAAAGAAGAGTGACTTTTCTAATTGTCTGTGCTTTGAGCTTCTCCTGGGAGACCGGTATTAGATTCCGATGCACCACTGCAGGCTATTTTATCACTTGATCGTTTACATTGACGATGAAACACAGACATTGCATCGGGATTCAATACAAAGGGCACAATGCCACGTAAGTACAAGAAGAGTGCTCTTATAATTGTCTGTGCTTTGAGCTTCTCCTGGGAGTGCAGTATACGATTCCAATGCACCACTGCAGGTTTTCTGCATCAATTGGACCTTTACATTGACGATGAAACACAGAAATTGCATCGGAATTGAATACAAAACGCACAATGCCGACTTAAGGAAAAGAGGAGTGACTTTTCTAATTGTCTGTGCTTTGAGCTTCTCCTGGGAGACCGGTATTAGATTCTGATGCACCATTGCATGCTATTTTATCACTTGATGGTTTACACTGACGATGAAACGCAGACATTGCATCGGGATTGAATACAAAGGGCACAATGCGTACGTAAGTACAAGAAGAGTGCTCTTATAATTGTCTGTGCTTTGAGCTTCTCCTGGGAGGGCAGTATTCGATTCCGATGCACCACTGCAGGTTTTCTGCATCAATTGGACCTTTACATTGACGATGGAACACAGAAATTGCATCGGAATTGAATACAAAAGGCACAATGCCGTCTTAAGGAAAATAAGAGTGACTTTAACAATTGTCTGTGCTTTGAGCTTCTCCTGGGAGGCCGGTATTAGATTCTGATGCACCATTGCAGGTTATTTTATCACTTGATCGTTTACATTGACGATGAAACGCAGACATTGCATCGGGATTGAATACAAAGGGCACAATGCGTACGTAAGTACAAGAAGAGTGCTCTTATAATTGTCTGTGCTTTGAGCTTCTCCTGGGAGGGCAGTATTCGATTCCGATGCACCACTGCATGTTTTTTGCATCAATTGGACCTTTAGATTGACAATGAAACTCAGAAATTGCATCGGAATTGAATACAAAAGGCACAATGCCGACTTAAGAAAAAGAAGAGTGACTTTTCTAATTGTCTGTGCTTTGAGCTTCTCCTGGGAGACCGGTATTAGATTCCGATGCTCCATTGCAGGCTATTTTATCACTTGATCGTTTACATTGACGATGAAACACAGACATTGCATCGGGATTGAATACAAAGGGCACAATGCGTACGTAAGTACAAGAAGAGTGCTCTTATGATTGTCTGTGCTTTGAGCTTCTCCTGGGAGGGCAATATACGATTCCGATGAACCACTGCAGGTTTTCTGCATCAATTGGACCTTTAGATTGACAATGAAACACAGAAATTGCATCGGAATTGAATACAAAAGGCACAATGCCGACTTAAGAAAAAGAAGAGTGACTTTTCTAATTGTCTGTGCTTTGAGCTTCTCCTGGAAGACCGGTATTAGATTCCTATGCACCATTCCAGGCTATTTTATCACTTGATCGTTTATATTGACGATGTAACACAGACATTGCATCTGGATTGAATACGAAGGGTACAATGCGTTCGTAAGTACAAGAAGAGTGCTCTTATAATTGACTGTGCTTTGAACTTCTCCTGGGAGGGCAGTATTCGATTCCGATGCACCACTGCAGGTTTTCTGCATCAATTGGACCTTTACATTGACGATGAAACACAGAATTTGCATCGGAATTGAATACAAAAGGCACAATGCTGACTTAAGAAAAAGAAGAGTGTCTTTTCTAATTGTCTGTGCTTTGAGCTTTTCCTGGGAGACCGGTATTAGGTTCTGATGCACCATTGCAGGCTATTTTATCACTTGATCGTTTACATTGACGATGAAACACAGACATTGCATCGGGAGTGAATACAAAGGGCACAATGCCACGTAAGTACAAGAAGAGTGCTCTTATAATTGTCTGTGCTTTGAGCTTCTCCTGGGAGGGCAGTATTCGATTCCGATGCACCACTGCAGGTTTTCTGCATCAATTGGACCTTTAGATTGACGATGAAACTCAGAAATTGCATCGGAATTGAATACAAAATGCACAATGCCGACTTAAGAAAAAGAAGAGTGACTTTTCTAAATGTCTGTGCTTTGAGATTCTCCTGGGAGACCGGTATTAGATTCCGATGCACCATTGCAGGCTATTTTATCACTTCATCTTTTACATTGACGATGAAACGCAGACATTGCATCGGGATTGAATACGAAGGGCACAATGCGTTCGTAAGTACAAGAAGAGTGCTCTTATAATTGACTGTGCTTTGAGCTTCTCCTGGGAGGGCAGTATTCGATTCCGATGCACCACTGCAGGTTTTCTGCATCAATTGGACCTTTACATTGACGATGAAACACAGAAATTGCATCGGAATTGAATACAAAAGGCACAATGCCGTCTTAAGAAAAAGAAGAGTGACTTTTCTAATTGTCTGTGCTTTGAGCTTCTCCTGGAAGACCGGTATTAGTTTCCGATGCACCATTGCAGTGTATTTTATCACTTGATCGTTTACATTGACGATGAAACAGAGACATTGCATCGGGAGTGAATACAAAGGGCACAATGCCACGTAAGTACAAGAACAGTGCTCTTATAATCGTCTGTGCTTTGAGCTTCTCCTGGGAGGGCAGTATTCGATATCGATGCACCACTGCAGGTTTCCTGCATCAATTGGACATTTACATTGACGATGAAACACAGAAATTGCATCGGAATTGAATACAAAAGGCACAATGCCGACTTAAGAAAAAGAAGTGGTACTTTTCTAATTGTCTGTGCTTTGAGCTTCTCCTGGGAGACCGGTATTAGATTCTGATGCACCATTGCAGGCTATTTTATCACTTGATCGTTTACATTGACGATGAAACACAGACATTGCATCGGGATTGAATACAAAGGGCACAATGCCACGTAAGTACAAGAAGAGTGCTCTTATAATTGTCTGTGCTTTGAGCTTCTCCTGGGAGTGCAGTATTCGATTCCGATGCACCACTGCAGGTTTTCTGCATCAATTGGACCTTTAGATTGACAATGAAACTCAGAAATTGCATCGGAATTGAATACAAAAGGCACAATGCCGACTTAAGGAAAAGAAGAGTGACTTTTCTAATTGTCTGTGGTTTGAGCTTCTCCTGGGAGACCGGTATTAGATTCCGATGCACCATTGCAGGCTATTTTATCACTTGATCGTTTACATTGACAATGAAATACAGACATTGCATCGGGATTGAATACAAAGGGCACAATGCGTACGTAAGTACAAGAAGAGTGCTCTTATAATTGTCTGTGCTTTGAGCTTCTCCTGGGAGTGCAGTATTCGATTCCGATGGCCCATTGCAGGTTTTCTGCATCAATTGGACCTTTACATTGACGATGAAACACAGAAATTGCATCGGAATTGAATACAAAAGGCACAATGCCGACTTAAGGAAAAGAAGAGTGACTTTAACAATTGTCTGTGCTTTGAGCTTCTCCTGGGAGACCGGTATTAGATTCTGATGCACCATTGCAGGTTATTTTATCACTTGATCGTTTACATTGACGATGAAACGCAGACATTGCATCGGGATTGAATACAAAGTGCACAATGCGTACGTAAGTACAAGAAGAGTGCTCTTATAATTGTCTGTGCTTTGAGCTTCTCCTGGGAGGGCAGTATTCGATTCCGATGCACCACTGCATGTTTTCTGCATCAATTGGACCTTTAGATTGACAATGAAACTCAGAAATTGCATCGGAATTGAATACAAAAGGCACAATGCCGACTTAAGAAAAAGAAGAGTGACTTTTCTAATTGTCTGTGCTTTGAGATTCTCCTGGGAGACCGGTATTAGATTCCGATGCACCATTGCAGGCTATTTTATCACTTGATCGTTTACATTGACGATGAAACGCAGACATTGCATCGGGATTGAATACAAAGGGCACAATGCGTACGTAAGTACAAGAAGAGTGCTCTTATGATTGTCTGTGCTTTGAGCTTCTCCTGGGAGGGCAATATACGATTCCGATGAAGCACTGCAGGTTTTCTGCATCAATTGGACCTTTAGATTGACAATGAAACACAGAAATTGCATCGGAATTGAATACAAAAGGCACAATGCCGACTTAAGAAAAAGAAGAGTGACTTTTCTAATTGTCTGTGCTTTGAGCTTCTCCTGGGAGACCGGTATTATATTCCGATGCACCATTGCAGGCTATTTTATCACTTGATCGTTTACATTGACAATGAAATACAGAGATTACATCGGGATTGAATACAAAGGGCACAATGCGTACGTAAGTACAAGAAGAGTGCTCTTATAATTGTCTGTGCTTTGAGCTTCTCCTGGGAGTGCAGTATTCGATTCCGATGGCCCATTGCAGGTTTTCTGCATCAATTTGACCTTTACATTGACGATGAAACACAGAAATTGCATCGGAATTGAATACAAAAGGCACAATGCCGACTTAAGGAAAAGAAGAGTGACTTTAACAATTGTCTGTGCTTTGAGCTTCTCCTGGGAGACCGCTATTAGATTCTGATGCACCATTGCAGGTTATTTTATCACTTGATCGTTTACATTGACGATGAAACGCAGACATTGCATCGGGATTGAATACAAAGTGCACAATGCGTACGTAAGTACAAGAAGAGTGCTCTTATAATTGTCTGTGCTTTGAGCTTCTCCTGGGAGGGCAGTATTCGATTCCGATGCACCACTGCAGGTTTTCGGCATCAATTGGACCTTTAGTTTGACAATGAAACTCAGAAATTGCATCGGAATTGAATACAAAAGGCACAATGCCGACTTAAGTACAAGAAGAGTGACTCTTCTCATTTTCTGTGCTTTGAGCTTCTCCTGGGAGACCGGTATTAGATTCCGATGCACCATTGCAGGCTATTTTATCACTTGATCGTTTACATTGACGATGAAACACAGACATTGCATCGGGATTGAATACAAAGGGCACAACTCCACGTAAGTACAAGAAGAGTGCTCTTATAATTGTCTGTTTTTTGAGCTTCTCCTGGGAGGGCAGTATTCGATTCCGATGCACCACTGCAGGTTTCCTGCATCAATTGGACCTTTACATTGACGATGAAACACAGAAATTGCATCGGAATTGAATACAAAAGGCACAATGCCGACTTAAGTACAAGAAGAGTGACTCTTCTCATTTTCTGTGCTTTGAGCTTCTCCTGGGAGACCGGTATTAGATTCCGATGCACCATTGGAGGCTATTTTATCACTTAATCGTTTACATTGACGATGAAACACAGACATTGCATAGGGATTGAATACAAAGGGCGCAATGCCACGTAAGTACAAGAAGAGTGCTCTTATAATTGTCTGTGCTTTGAGCTTCTCCTGGGAGGCTAGTATTCGATTGCGATGCACCACTGCAGGTTTCCTGCATCAATTGGACCTTTACATTGACGATAGAACACAGAAATTGCATCGGAATTGAATACAAAAGGCACAATGCCGACTTAAGTACAAGAAGAGTGACTTTTCTAATTGTCTGTGCTTTGAGCTTCTCCTGGGAGACCGGTATTAGATTCCGGTGCACCATTGCAGGCTATTTTATCACTTGATCATTTACATTGACGATGAAACACAGACATTGCATCGGGATTGAGTACAAAGGGCACAATGCCACGTAAGTACAAGAAGAGTGCTCTTATAATTGTCTGTGCTTTGAGCTTCTCCTGGGAGGGCAGTATTCGATTCCGATGCACCACTGCAGGTTTTCTGCATCAATTGGACCTTTAGATTGACTATGAAACACAGAAATTGCATCGGAAATGAATACAAAAGGCACAATGCCGACTTAAGAAAAAGAAGAGTGACTTTTCTAATTGTCTGTGCTTTGAGCTTCTCCTGGGAGACCGGATTAGATTCCGATGCACCATTGCAGGCTATTTTATCACTTGATCGTTTCCATTGACGATGAACACACAGACATTGCATCGGGATTGACTACAATGGGCACAATGCCACGTAAGTACAAGATGAGTGCTTTTATAATTGTGTGTGCTTTTAGCTTCTCCTGGGAGGGCTGTATTCGATTCCGATGCACCACTGCAGGTTTTCTGCAACAATTGGACCTTTAGATTGACGATGAAACACAGAAATTACATCGGAATTGAATACAAAGGGCACAATGCCGACTTAAGGAAAAGAAGAGTGACTTTTCTAATTGTCTGGTCTTTGATCTTCTCCTGGGAGACCGGTATTAGATTCCGATGCACCATTGCAGGCTATTTTATCACTTGATCGTTTACATTGACGATGAAACACAGACATTGCATCGGGATTGAATAAAAAGGGCACAATTCCACGTAAGTACAAGAAGAGTGCTCTTATAATTGTCTGTTTTTTGAGCTTCCCCTGGGAGGGCAGTATTCGATTCCGATGTGCCACTGCAGGTTTTCTGCATCAATTGGACCTTTAGATTGACTATGAAACACAGAAATTGCATCGGAATTGAATACAAAAGGCACAATGCCGACTTAAGTACAAGAAGAGTGACTCTTCTCATTTTCTGTGCTTTGAGCTTCACCTGGGAGACCGGTATTAGATTCCGATGCTCCATTGCAGGCTATTTTATCACTTGATCGTTTACATTGACGATGAAACAGAGACATTGCATCGGGATTGAATACAAAGGGCACAATGCGTACGTAAGTACAAGAAGAGTGCTCTTATAGTCGTCTGTGCTTTAAGCTTCTCCTGGGAGGGCAGTATTCGATTCCGATGCTCCACTGCAGGTTTTCTGCATCAATTGGACCTTTACATTGACGATGGAACACAGAAATTGCATCGGAATTGAATACAAAAGGCACAATGCCGACTTAAGAAATAGAAGAGTGACTTCCCAAATTGCCTGTGCTTTGAGCTTCTCCTGGGAGACCGGTATTAGATTCCGATGCACCATTGCTGGCTATTTTATCACTTGATCGTTTACATTGACGATGAAACACAGACATTGCATCGGGATTGAAACAAAGGGCACAATGCCACGTAAGTACAAGAAGAGTGCTCTTATAATTGTCTGTGCTCTGAGCTTCTCCTGGGAGGGCAGTATTCGATTGCGATGCACCACTGCAGGTTTTCTGCATCAATTGGACCTATACATTGACGATGGAACACAGAAATTGCATCGGAATTGAATACAAAAGGCACAATCCCGACTTAAGAAATAGAAGAGTGACTTTCCTAATTGTACGTGCTTTGAGCTTCTCCTGGGAGACCGGTATTAGATTCTGATGCACCATTGCAGGCTATTTTATCACTTGATCGTTTACATTGACGATGAAACACAGACATTGCATCGGGATTGAATACAAAGGGCACAATGCCACGTAAGTACAAGAAGAGTGCTCTTATAATTGTCTGTGCTTTGAGCTTCTCCTGGGAGTGCAGTATTCGATTCCGATGCACCACTGCAGGTTTTCTGCATCAATTGGACCTTTAGATTGACGATGAAACACACAAATTGCATCGGAATTGAATACATAAGGCACAATGCCGACTTAAGGAAAAGAAGAGTGACTTTTCTAATTGTCTGTGGTTTGAGCTTCTCCTGGGAGACCGGTATTAGATTCCGATGCACCATTGCAGGCTATTTTATCACTTGATCGTTTACATTGACAATGAAATACAGACATTGCATCGGGATTGAATACAAGGGGCACAATGCGTACGTAAGTACAAGAAGAGTGCTCTTATAATTGTCTGTGATTTGGGCTTCTCCTGGGAGTGCAGTATTCGATTCCGATGGACCATTGCAGGTTTTCTGCATCAATTGGACCTTTACATTGACGATGAAACACAGAAATTGCAGCCGGCCGCGGTGGTCTCGCGGTTCTAGGCGCGCAGTCCGGAACCGTGCGACTGCTACGGTCGCAGGTTCGAATCCTGCCTCGGGCATGGCTGTGTGTGATGTCCTTAGGTTAGTTAGGTTTAAGTAGTTCTAAGTTCTAGGGGACTGATAACCACAGCAGTTGAGTCCCATAGTGCTCAGAGCCATTTGAACCATTTGAACAGAAATTGCATCGGAATTGAATACAAAAGGCACAATGCCGACTTAAGGAAAAGAAGAGTGACTTTAACAATTGTCTGTGCTTTGAGCTTCTCCTGGGAGACCGGTATTAGATTCTGATGCACCATTGCAGGTTATTTTATCACTTGATCGTTTACATTGACGATGAAACGCAGACATTGCATCGGGATTAAATACAAAGTGCACAATGCGTACGTAAGTACAAGAAGAGTGCTCTTATAATTGTCTGTGCTTTGAGCTTCTCCTGGGAGGGCAGTATTCGATTCCGATGCACCACTGCAGGTTTTCTGCATCAATTGGACCTTTAGATTGACAATGAAACTCAGAAATTGCATCGGAATTGAATACAAAAGGCACAATGCCGACTTAAGAAAAAGAAGAGTGACTTTTCTAATTGTCTGTGCTTTGAGATTCTCCTGGGAGACCGGTATTAGATTCCGATGCACCATTGCAGGCTATTTTATCACTTGATCGTTTACATTGACGATGAAACGCAGACATTGCATCGGGATTGAATACAAAGGGCACAATGCGTACGTAAGTACAAGATGAGTGCTCTTATGATTGTCTGTGCTTTGAGCTTCTCCTGGGAGGGCAATATACGATTCCGATGAAGCACTGCAGGTTTTCTGCATCAATTGGACCTTTAGATTGACAATGAAACACAGAAATTGCATCGGAATTGAATTCAAAAAGCACAATGCCGACTTAAGAAAAAGAAGAGTGACTTTTCTAATTGTCTGTGCTTTGAGCTTCTCCTGGGAGACCGGTATTATATTCCGATGCACCATTGCAGGCTATTTTATCACTTGATCGTTTACATTGACAATGAAATACAGAGATTGCATCGGGATTGAATACAAAGGGCACAATGCGTACGTAAGTACAAGAAGAGTGCTCTTATAATTGTCTGTGCTTTGAGCTTCTCCTGGGAGTGCAGTATTCGATTCCGATGGCCCATTGCAGGTTTTCTGCATCAATTTGACCTTTACATTGACGATGAAACACAGAAATTGCATCGGAATTGAATACAAAAGGCACAATGCCGACTTAAGGAAAAGAAGAGTGACTTTAACAATTGTCTGTGCTTTGAGCTTCTCCTGGGAGACCGCTATTAGATTCTGATGCACCATTGCAGGTTATTTTATCACTTGATCGTTTACATTGACGATGAAACGCAGACATTGCATCGGGATTGAATACAAAGTGCACAATGCGTACGTAAGTACAAGAAGAGTGCTCTTATAATTGTCTGTGCTTTGAGCTTCTCCTGGGAGGGCAGTATTCAATTCCGATGCACCACTGCAGGTTTTCGGCATCAATTGGACCTTTAGATTGACAATGAAACTCAGAAATTGCATCGGAATTGAATACAAAAGGCACAATGCCGACTTAAGAAAAAGAAGAGTGACTTTTCTAATTGTCTGTGCTTTGAGATTCTCCTGTGAGACCGGTATTAGATTCCGATGCACCATTGCAGGCTATTTTATCACTTGATCGTTTACATTGACGATGAAACACAGACATTGCATCGGGATTGAATACAAAGGGCACAATTCCACGTAAGTACAAGAAGAGTGCTCTTATAATTGTCTGTTTTTTGAGCTTCTCCTGGGAGGGCAGTATTCGATTCCGATGCACCACTGCAGGTTTCCTGCATCAATTGGACCTTTACATTGACGATGAAACACAGAAATTGCATCGGAATTGAATACAAAAGGCACAATGCCGACTTAAGTACAAGAAGAGTGACTTTTCTAATTGTCTGTGCTTTGAGCTTCTCCTGGGAGACCGGATTAGATTCAGATGCACCATTGCAGGCTATTTTATCACTTGATCGTTTCCATTGACGATGAACACACAGACATTGCATCGGGATTGACTACAATGGGCACAATGCCACGTAAGTACAAGATGAGTGCTTTTATAATTGTGTGTGCTTTGAGCTTCTCCTGGGAGGGCAGTATTCGATTCCGATGCACCACTGCAGGTTTTCTGCAACAATTGGACCTTTAGATTGACGATGAAACACAGAAATTACATCGGAATTGAATACAAAGGGCACAATGCCGACTTAAGGAAAAAAGAGTGACTTTTCTAATTGTCTGGTCTTTGATCTTCTCCTGGGAGACCGCTATTAGATTCCGATGCACCATTGCAGGCTATTTTATCACTTGATCGTTTACATTGACGATGAAACACAGACATTGCATCGGGATTGAATAAAAAGGGCACAATTCCACGTAAGTACAAGAAGAGTGCTCTTATAATTGTCTGTTTTTTGAGCTTCCCCTGGGAGGGCAGTATTCGATTCCGATGTGCCACTGCAGGTTTTCTGCATCAATTGGACCTTTAGATTGACTATGAAACACAGAAATTGCATCGGAATTGAATACAAAAGGCACAATGCCGACTTAAGTACAAGAAGAGTGACTCTTCTCATTTTCTGTGCTTTGAGCTTCACCTGGGAGACCGGTATTAGATTCCGATGCTCCATTGCAGGCTATTTTATCACTTGATCGTTTACATTGACGATGAAACAGAGACATTGCATCGGGATTGAATACAAAGGGCACAATGCGTACGTAAGTACAAGAAGAGTGCTCTTATAGTCGTCTGTGCTTTAAGCTTCTCCTGGGAGGGCAGTATTCGATTCCGATGCACCACTGCAGGTTTTCTGCATCAATTGGACCTTTACATTGACGATGGAACACAGAAATTGCATCGGAATTGAATACAAAAGGCACAATGCCGACTTAAGAAATAGAAGAGTGACTTTCCAAATTGCCTGTGCTTTGAGCTTCTCCTGGGAGACCGGTATTAGATTCCGATGCACCATTGCTGGCTATTTTATCACTTGTTCGTTTACATTGACGATGAAACACAGACATTGCATTGGGATTGAAACAAAGGGCACAATGCCACGTAAGTACAAGAAGAGTGCTCTTATAATTGTCTGTGCTTTGAGCTTCTCCTGGGAGGGCTGTATTCGATTGCGATGCACCACTGCAGGTTTTCTGCATCAATTGGACCTATACATTGACGATGGAACACAGAAATTGCATCGGAATTGAATACAAAAGGCACAATCCCGACTTAAGAAATAGAAGAGTGACTTTCCTAATTGTACGTGCTTTGAGCTTCTCCTGGGAGACCGGTATTAGATTCCGATGCACCATTGCTGGCTATTTTATCACTTGATCGTTTACATTGACGATGAAACACAGACATTGCATCGGGATTGAATACAAAGGGCACAATGCCACGTAAGTACAAGAAGAGTGCTCTTATAATTGTCTGTGCTTTGAGCTTCTCCTGGGAGGGCAGTATTCGATTCCGATGCACCACTGCAGGTTTCCTGCATCAATTGGACCATTACATTGACGATGGAACACAGAAATTGCATCGGAATTGAATACAAAAGGCACAATGCCGACTTAAGTACAAGAAGAGTGACTTTTCTAATTGTCTGTGCTTTGAGCTTCTCCTGGGAGACCGCTATTAGATTCCGATGCACCATTGCTGGCTATTTTATCACTTGATCGTTTACATTGACGATGAAACACAGACATTGCATCGGGATTGAATACAAAGGGCACAATGCGTACGTAAGTACAAGAAGAGTGCTCTTATAATTGTCTGTGCTTTGAGCTTCTCCTGGGAGGGCAGTATTCGATTCCGATGCACCGATGCAGGTTTTCTGCATCAATTTAACCTTTAGATTGACTATGAAACACAGAAATTGCATCGGAATTGAATACAAAAGGCACAATGCCGACTTAAGAAAAAGAAGAGTGACTTTTCTAATTGTCTGTGCTTTGAGCTTCTCCTGGGAGACCGGATTAGATTCCGATGCACCATTGCAGGCTATTTTATCACTTGATCGTTTACATTGACGATGAAATACAGACATTGCATCGGGATTGAATACAAAGGGCACAATGCCACGTAAGTACAAGAAGAGTGCTCTTATAATTGTCTGTGCTTTGAGCTTCTCCTGGGAGGGCAGTATTCGATTGCGATGCACCACTGCAGGTTTTCTGCATCAATTGGACCTTTACATTGACGATGGAACACAGAAATTGCATCGGAATTGAATAGAAAAGACACAATGCCGACTTAAGAAATAGAAGGGTGATTTTTCTAATTGTCTGTGCTTTGAGCTTCTCCTGGGAGACCGGTATTAGATTCTGATGCACCATTGCAGGCTATTTTATCACTTGATCGTTTACATTGACGATGAAACACAGACATTGCATCGGGATTGAATACAAAGGGCACAATGCCACGTAAGTACATGAAGAGTGCTCTTATAATTGTCTGTGCTTTGAGCTTCTCCTGGGAGTGCAGTATCCGATTCCGATGCACCACTGCAGGTTTTCTGCATCAATTGGACCTTTAGATTGACTATGAAACACACAAATTGCATCGGAATAGAATACAAAATGCACAATGCCGACTTAAGGAAAAGAAGAGTGACTTTTCTAATTGTCTGTGGTTTGAGCTTCTCCTGGGAGACCGGTATTAGATTCCGATGCACCATTGCAGGCTATTTTATCACTTGATCGTTTACATTGACAATGAAATACAGACATTGCATCGGGATTGAATACAAAGGGCACAATGCGTACGTAAGTACAAGAAGAGTGCTCTTATAATTGTCTGTGCTTTGAGCTTCTCCTGGGAGTGCAGTATTCGATTCCGATGGCCCATTGCAGGTTTTCTGCATCAATTGGACCTTTACATTGACGATGAAACACAGAAATTGCATCGGAATTGAATACAAAAGGCACAATGCCGACTTAAGGAAAAGAAGAGTGACTTTAACAATTGTCTGTGCTTTGAGCTTCTCCTGGGAGACCGGTATTAGATTCTGATGCACCATTGCAGGTTATTTTATCACTTGATCGTTTACATTGACGATGAAACGCAGACATTGCATCGGGATTAAATACAAAGTGCACAATGCGTACGTAAGTACAAGAAGAGTGCTCTTATAATTGTCTGTGCTTTGAGCTTCTCCTGGGAGGGCAGTATTCGATTCCGATGCACCACTGCAGGTTTTCTGCATCAATTGGACCTTTAGATTGACAATGAAACTCAGAAATTGCATCGGAATTGAATACAAAAGGCACAATGCCGACTTAAGAAAAAGAAGAGTGACTTTTCTAATTGTCTGTGCTTTGAGATTCTCCTGGGAGACCGGTATTAGATTCCGATGCACCATTGCAGGCTATTTTATCACTTGATCGTTTACATTGACGATGAAACGCAGACATTGCATCGGGATTGAATACAAAGGGCACAATGCGTACGTAAGTACAAGAAGAGTGCTCTTATAATTGTCTGTGCTTTGAGCTTCTCCTGGGAGGGCAATATACGATTCCGATGCACCACTGCAGGTTTTCTGCATCAATTGGACCTTTAGATTGACAATGAAACACAGAAATTGCATCGGAATTGAATACAAAAAGCACAATGCCGACTTAAGAAAAAGAAGAGTGACTTTTCTAATTGTCTGTGCTTTGAGCTTCTCCTGGGAGACCGGTATTATATTCCGATGCACCATTGCAGGCTATTTTATCACTTGATCGTTTACATTGACAATGAAATACAGACATTGCATCGGGATTGAATACAAAGGGCACAATGCGTACGTAAGTACAAGAAGAGTGCTCTTATAATTGTCTGTGCTTTGAGCTTCTCCTGGGAGTGCAGTATTCGATTCCGATGGCCCATTGCAGGTTTTCTGCATCAATTTGACCTTTACATTGACGATGAAACACAGAAATTGCATCGGAATTGAATACAAAAGGCACAATGCCGACTTAAGGAAAAGAAGAGTGACTTTAACAATTGTCTGTGCTTTGAGCTTCTCCTGGGAGACCGCTATTAGATTCTGAAGCACCATTGCAGGTTATTTTATCACTTGATCGTTTACATTGACGATGAAACGCAGACATTGCATCGGGATTGAATACAAAGTGCACAATGCGTACGTAAGTACAAGAAGAGTGCTCTTATAATTGTCTGTGCTTTGAGCTTCTCCTGGGAGGGCAGTATTCGATTCCGATGCACCACTGCAGGTTTTCGGCATCAATTGGACCTTTAGATTGACAATGAAACTCAGAAATTGCATCGGAATTGAATACAAAAGGCACAATGCCGACTTAAGAAAAAGAAGAGTGACTTTTCTAATTGTCTGTGCTTTGAGATTCTCCTGTGAGACCGGTATTAGATTCCGATGCACCATTGCAGGCTATTTTATCACTTGATCGTTTACATTGACGATGAAACACAGACATTGCATCGGGATTGAGTACAAAGGGCACAATGCGTACGTAAGTACAAGAAGAGTGCTCTTATGATTGTCTGTGCTTTGAGCTTCTCCTGGGAGGGCAATATACGATTCCGATGAACCACTGCAGGTTTTCTGCATCAATTGGACCTTTAGATTGACAATGAAACACAGAAATTGCATCGGAATTGAATACAAAAGGCACAATGCCGACTTAAGTACAAGAAGAGTGACTCTTCTCATTTTCTGTGCTTTGAGCTTCTCCTGGGAGACCGGTATTAGATTCCGATGCACCATTGGAGGCTATTTTATCACTTAATCGTTTACATTGACGATGAAACACAGACATTGCATAGGGATTGAATACAAAGGGCGCAATGCCACGTAAGTACAAGAAGAGTGCTCTTATAATTGTCTGTGCTTTGAGCTTCTCCTGGGAGGCTAGTATTCGATTGCGATGCACCACTGCAGGTTTCCTGCATCAATTGGACCTTTACATTGACGATGGAACACAGAAATTGCATCGGAATTGAATACAAAAGGCACAATGCCGACTTAAGTACAAGAAGAGTGACTTTTACAATTGTCTGTGCTTTGAGCTTCTCCTGGGAGACCGGTATTAGATTCCGGTGCACCATTGCAGGCTATTTTATCACTTGATCGTTTACATTGACGATGAAACATAGACATTGCATCGGGATTGAATACAAAGGGCACAATGCCACGTAAGTACAAGAAGAGTGCTCTTATAATTGTCTGTGCTTTGAGCTTCTCCTGGGAGTGCAGTATTCGATTCCGATGGCCCATTGCAGGTTTTCTGCATCAATTGGACCTTTACATTGACGATGAAACACAGAAATTGCATCGGAATTGAATACAAAAGGCACAATGCCGACTTAAGGGAAAGAAGAGTGACTTTAACAATTGTCTGTGCTTTGAGCTTCTCCTGGGAGACCGGTATTAGATTCTGATGCACCATTGCAGGTTATTTTATCACTTGATCGTTTACATTGACGATGAAACGCAGACATTGCATCGGGATTAAATACAAAGGTCACAATGCGTACGTAAGTACAAGAAGAGTGCTCTTATAATTGTCTGTGGTTTGAGCTTCTCCTGGGAGGGCAGTATTCGATTCCGATGCACCACTGCAGGTTTTCTGCATCAATTGGACCTTTAGATTGACAATGAAACTCAGAAATTGCATCGGAATTGAATACAAAAGGCACAATGCCGACTTAAGAAAAAGAAGAGTGACTTTTCTAATTGTCTGTGCTTTGAGATTCTCCTGGGAGACCGGTATTAGATTCCGATGCACCATTGCAGGCTATTTTATCACTTGATCGTTTACATTGACGATGAAACGCAGACATTGCATCGGGATTGAATACAAAGGGCACAATGCGTACGTAAGTACAAGAAGAGTGCTCTTATGATTGTCTGTGCTTTGAGCTTCTCCTGGGAGGGCAATATACGATTCCGATGAAGCACTGCAGCTTTTCTGCATCAATTGGACCTTTAGATTGACAATGAAACACAGAAATTGCATCGGAATTGAATACAAAAAGCACAATGCCGACTTAAGAAAAAGAAGAGTGACTTTTCTAATTGTCTGTGCTTTGAGCTTCTCCTGGGAGACCGCTATTAGATTCCGATGCACCATTGCAGGCTATTTCATCACTTGATCGTTTACATTGACAATGAAATACAGAGATTGCATCGGGATTGAATACAAAGGGCACAATGCGTACGTAAGTACATGAAGAGAGCTCTTATAATTGTCTGTGCTTTGAGCTTCTCCTGGGAGTGCAGTATTCGATTCCGATGGCCCATTGCAGGTTTTCTGCATCAATTTGACCTTTACATTGACGATGAAACACAGAAATTGCATCGGAATTGAATACAAAAGGCACAATGCCGACTTAAGGAAAAGAAGAGTGACTTTAACAATTGTCTGTGCTTTGAGCTTCTCCTGGGAGACCGCTATTAGATTCTGATGCACCATTGCAGGTTATTTTATCACTTGATCGTTTACATTGACGATGAAACGCAGACATTGCATCGGGATTGAATACAAAGTGCACAATTTGTACGTAAGTACAAGAAGAGTGCTCTTATAATTGTCTGTGCTTTGAGCTTCTCCTGGGAGGGCAGTATTCGATTCCGATGCACCACTGCAGGGTTTCGGCATCAATTGGACCTTTAGATTGACAATGAAACTCAGAAATTGCATCGGAATTGAATACAAAAGGCACAATGCCGACTTAAGGAAGAGAAGAGTGACTTTTCTAATTGTCTGTGCTTTGAGCTTCCCCTGGGAGACCGGTATTAGATTCCGATGCACCATTGCAGGCTATTTTATCACTTGATCTTTTCCATTGACGATGAACACACAGACATTGCATCGGGATTGAATACAAAGGGCACAATGCGTACGTAAGTACAAGAAGAGTGCTCTTATAATTGTCTGTTTTTTGAGCTTCTCCTGGGAGGGCAGTATTCGATTCCGATGCACCACTGCAGGTTTCCTGCATCAATTGGACCTTTACATTGACGATGAAACACAGAAATTGCATCGGAATTGAATACAAAAGGCACAATGCCGACTTAAGTACAAGAAGAGTGACTTTTCTAATTGTCTGTGCTTTGAGCTTCTCCTGGGAGACCGGTATTAGATTCCGGTGCACCATTGCAGGCTATTTTATCACTTGATCGTTTACATTGACGATGAAACATAGACATTGCATCGGGAATGAATACAAAGGGCACAATGCCACGTAAGTACAAGAAGAGTGCTCTTATAATTGTCTGTGCTTTGAGCTTCTCCTGGGAGGGCAGTATTCGATTGCGATGCAACACTGCAGGTTTTCTTCATCAATTGGACCTTTACATTGACGATGTAACACAGAAATTGCATCGGAATTGAATACAAAATGCACAATGCCGACTTAAGAAATAGAAGAGTGACTTTCCTAATTGCCTGTGCTTTGAGCTTCTCCTGGGAGACCGGTATTAGATTCCGATGCACCATTGCTGGCTATTTTATCACTTGATCATTTACATTGACGATGAAACACAGACATTGCATCGGGATTGAGTACAAAGGGCACAATGCCACGTAAGTACAAGAAGAGTGCTCTTATAATTGTCTGTGCTTTGAGCTTCTCCTGGGAGGGCAGTATTCGATTCCGATGCACCACTGCAGGTTTTCTGCATCAATTGGACCTTTAGATTGACTATGAAACACAGAAATTGCATCGGAAATGAATACAAAAGGCACAATGCCGACTTAAGAAAAAGAAGAGGGACTTTTCTAATTGTCTGTGCTTTGAGCTTCTCCTGGGAGACCGGATTAGATTCCGATGCACCATTGCAGGCTATTTTATCACTTGATCGTTTCCATTGACGATGAACACACAGACATTGCATCGGGATTGACTACAATGGGCACAATGCCACGTAACTACAAGATGAGTGCTCTTATAATTGTGTGTGCTTTGAGCTTCTCCTGGGAGGGCAGTATTCGATTCCGATGCACCACTGCAGGTTTTCTGCAACAATTGGACCTTTAGATTGACGATGAAACACAGAAATTACATCGGAATTGAATACAAAGGGCACAATGCCGACTTAAGGAAAAGAAGAGTGACTTTTCTAATTGTCTGGTCTTTGATCTTCTCCTGGGAGACCGCTATTAGATTCCGATGCACCATTGCAGGCTATTTTATCACTTGATCGTTTACATTGACGATGAAACACAGACATTGCATCGGGATTGAATAAAAAGGGCACAATTCCACGTAAGTACAAGAAGAGTGCTCTTATAATTGTCTGTTTTTTGAGCTTCCCCTGGGAGGGCAGTATTCGATTCCGATGTGCCACTGCAGGTTTTCTGCATCAATTGGACCTTTAGATTGACTATGAAACACAGAAATTGCATCGGAATTGAATACAAAAGGCACAATCCCGACTTAAGAAATAGAAGAGTGACTTTCCTAATTGTACGTGCTTTGAGCTTCTCCTGGGAGACCGGTATTAGATTCCGATGCACCATTGCTGGCTATTTTATCACTTGATCGTTTACATTGACGATGAAACACAGACATTGCATCGGGATTGAATACAAAGGGCACAATGCCACGTAAGTACAAGAAGAGTGCTCTTATAATTGTCTGTGCTTTGAGCTTCTCCTGGGAGGGCAGTATTCGATTCCGATGCACCACTGCAGGTTTCCTGCATCAATTGGACCATTACATTGACGATGGAACACAGAAATTGCATCGGAATTGAATACAAAAGGCACAATGCCGACTTAAGTACAAGAAGAGTGATTTTTCTAATTGTCTGTGCTTTGAGCTTCTCCTGGGAGACCGCTATTAGATTCCGATGCACCATTGCAGGCTATTTTATCACTTGATCGTTTACATTGACAATGAAACACAGACATTGCATCGGGATTGAATACAAAGGGCACAATGCGTACGTAAGTACAAGAAGAATGCTCTTGTAATTGTCTGTGCTTTGAGCTTCTCCTGGGAGGGCAGTATTCGATTGCGATGCACAACTGCAGGTTTTCTGCATCAATTGGACCTATACATTGACGATGGAACACAGAAATTGCATCGGAATTGAATACAAAAGGCACAATCCCGACTTAAGAAATAGAAGAGTGACCTTCCTAATTGTACGTGCTTTGAGCTTCTCCTGGGAGACCGGTATTAGAGTCCGATGCACCATTGCTGGCTATTTTATCACTTGATCGTTTACATTGACGATGAAACACAGACATTGCATCGGGATTGAATACAAAGGGCACAATGCCACGTAAGTACAAGAAGAGTGCTCTTATAATTGTCTGTGCTTTGAGCTTCTCCTGGGAGGGCAGTATTCGATTCCGATGCACCACTGCAGGTTTCCTGCATCAATTGGACCATTACATTGACGATGGAACACAGAAATTGCATCGGAATTGAATACAAAAGGCACAATGCCGACTTAAGTACAAGAAGAGTGACTTTTCTAATTGTCTGTGCTTTGAGCTTCTCCTGGGAGACCGCTATTAGATTCCGATGCACCATTGCTGGCTATTTTATCACTTGATCGTTTACATTGACGATGAAACACAGACATTGCATCGGGATTGAATACAAAGGGCACAATGCGTACGTAAGTACAAGAAGAGTGCTCTCATAATTGTCTGTGCTTTGAGCTTCTCCTGGGAGAGCAGTATTCGATTCCGATGCACCACTGCAGGTTTTCTGCATCAATTTAACCTTTAGATTGACTATGAAACACAGAAATTGCATCGGAATTGAATACAAAAGGCACAATGCCGACTTAAGAAAAAGAAGAGTGACTTTTCTAATTGTCTGTGCTTTGAGCTTCTCCTGGGAGACTGGATTAGATTCCGTTGCACCATTGCTGGCTATTTTATCACTTGATCGTTTACATTGACGATGAAATACAGACATTGCATCGGGATTGAATACAAAGGGCACAATGCCACGTAAGTACAAGAAGAGTGCTCTTACAGTCGTCTGTGCTTTAAGCTTCTCCTGGGAGGGCAGTATTCGATTCCGATGCACCACTGCATGTTTTCTGCATCAATTGGACCTTTACATTGACGATGGAACACAGAAATTACATCGAAATTGAATACAAAAGGCACAATGCCGACTTAAGAAATATAAGAGTGACTTTTCTAATTGTCTGTGCTTTGAGCTTCTCCTGGGAGACCGGTATTAGAATCCGATGCACCATTGCAGGCTATTTTATCACTTGATCGTTTACATTGACGATGAAACATAGACATTGCATCGGGATTGAATACAAAGGGCACAATGCGTTCGTAAGTACAAGAAGAGTGCTCTTATAATTGTCTGTGCTTTGAGCTTCTCCTGGGAGGGCAGTATTCGATTGCGATGCACCACTGCAGGTTTTCTGCATCAATTGGACCTATACATTGACGATGGAACACAGAAATTTCATCGGAATTGAATACAAAAGGCACAATTTCGACTTAAGAAATAGAAGAGTGACTTTCCTAATTGTACGTGCTTTGAGCTTCTCCTGGGAGACCGGTATTAGATTCCGATGCACCATTGCTGGCTATTTTATCACTTGATCGTTTACATTGACGATGAAACACAGACATTGCATCGGGATTGAATACAAAGGGCACAATGCCACGTAAGTACAAGAAGCGTGCTCTTATAATTGTCTGTGCTTTGAGCTTCTCCTGGGAGGGCTGTATTCGATTCCGATGCACCACTGCAGGTTTTCTGCAACAATTGGACCTTTAGATTGACGATGAAACACAGAAATTACATCGGAATTGAATACAAAGGGCACAATGCCGACTTAAGGAAAAGAAGAGTGACTTTTCTAATTGTCTGGTCTTTGATCTTCTCCTGGGAGACCGCTATTAGATTCCGATGCACCATTGCAGGCTATTTTATCACTTGATCGTTTACATTGACGATGAAACACAGACATTGCATCGGGATTGAATAAAAATGGCACAATTCCACGTAAGTACAAGAAGAGTGCTCTTATAATTGTCTGTTTTTTGAGCTTCCCCTGGGAGGGCAGTATTCGATTCCGATGTGCCACTGCAGGTTTTCTGCATCAATTGGACCTTTAGATTGACTATGAAACACAGAAATTGCATCGGAATTGAATACAAAAGGCACAATGCCGACTTAAGTACAAGAAGAGTGACTCTTCTCATTTTCTGTGCATTGAGCTTCACCTGGGAGACCGGTATTAGATTCCGATGCACCATTGCAGGCTATTTTATCACTTGATCGTTTACATTGACGATGAAACAGAGACATTGCATCGGGATTGAATACAAAGGGCACAATGCCACGTAAGTACAAGAAGAGTGCTCTTATAATTGTCTGTGCTTTGACCTTCTCCTGGGAGGGCAGTATTCGATTGCGATGCACAACTGCAGGTTTCCTGCATCAACTGGACCTTTACATTGACGATGAAACACAGAAATTGCATCGGAATTGAATACAAAAGGCACATTGCTGACTTAAGAAATAGAAGAGTGACTTTCCAAATTGCCTGTGCTTTGAGCTTCTCCTGGGAGACCGGTATTAGATTCCGATGCACCATTGCTGGCTATTTTATCACTTGATCGTTTACATTGACAATGAAACACAGACATTGCATCGGGATTGAAACAAAGGGCACAATGCCGCGTAAGTACATGAAGAGTGCTCTTATAATTGTCTGTGCTTTGAGCTTCTCCTGGGAGGGCAGTATTCGATTCCGATGCACCACTGCAGGTTTAATGCATCAACTGGACCATTACATTGACGATGGAACACAGAAATTGCATCGGAATTGAATACAAAAGGCACAATGCCGACTTAAGTACAAGAAGAGTGACTTTTCTAATTGTCTGTGCTTTGAGCTTCTCCTGGGAGACCTCTATTCGATTCCGATGCACCATTGCAGGCTATTTTATCACTTGATCGTTTACATTGACGATGAAACACAGACATTGCATCGGGATTGAATACAAAGGGCACAATGCGTACGTAAGTACAAGAAGAGTGCTCTTATAATTGTCTGTGCTTTGAGCTTCTCCTGGGAGACCGGTATTAGAATCCGATGCACCATTGCAGGCTATTTTATCACTTGATCGTTTACATTGACGATGAAACATAGACGTTGCATCGGGATTGAATACAAAGGGCAGAATGCGTTCGTAAGTACAAGAAGAGTGCTCTTATAATTGTCTGTGCTTTGAGCTTCTCCTGGGAGGGCAGTATTCGATTGCGATGCACCACTGCAGGTTTTCTGCATCAATTGGAACTATACATTGACGATGGAACACAGAAATTGCATCGGAATTGAATACAAAAGGCACAATCCCGACTTAAGAAATAGAAGAGTGACTTTCCTAATTGTACGCGCTTTGAGCTTCTCCTGGGAGACCGGTATTAGATTCCGATGCACCATTGCTGGCTATTTTATCACTTGATCGTTTACATTGACGATGAAACACAGACATTGCATCGGGATTGAATACAAAGGGCACAATGCCACGTAAGTACAAGAAGAGTGCTCTTATAATTGTCTGTGCTTTGAGCTTCTCCTGGGAGGGCAGTATTCGATTGCGATGCACAACTGCAGGTTTTCTGCATCAATTGGACCTATACATTGACGATGGAACACAGAAATTGCATCGGAATTGAATACAAAAGGCACAATCCCGACTTAAGAAATAGAAGAGTGACCTTCCTAATTGTACGTGCTTTGAGCTTCTCCTGGGAGACCGGTATTAGATTCCGATGCACCATTGCTGGCTATTTTATCACTTGATCGTTTACATTGACGATGAAATACAGACATTGCATCGGGATTGAATACAAAGGGCACAATGCCACGTAAGTACAAGAAGAGTGCTCTTATAATTGTCTGTGCTTTGAGCTTCTCCTGGGAGGGCAGTATTCGATTCCGATGCACCACTGCAGGTTTCCTGCATCAATTGGACCATTACATTGACGATGGAACACAGAAATTGCATCGGAATTGAATACAAAAGGCACAATGCCGACTTAAGTACAAGAAGAGTGACTTTTCTAATTGTCTGTGCTTTGAGCTTCTCCTGGGAGACCGCTATTAGATTCCGATGCACCATTGCTGGCTATTTTATCACTTGATCGTTTACATTGACGATGAAACACAGACATTGCATCGGGATTGAATACAAAGGGCACAATGCGTACGTAAGTACAAGAAGAGTGCTCTCATAATTGTCTGTGCTTTGAGCTTCTCCTGGGAGAGCAGTATTCGATTCCGATGCACCACTGCAGGTTTTCTGCATCAATATAACCTTTAGATTGACTATGAAACACAGAAATTGCATCGGAATTGAATACAAAAGGCACAATGCCGACTTAAGAAAAAGAAGAGTGACTTTTCTAATTGTCTGTGCTTTGAGCTTCTCCTGGGAGACCGGATTAGATTCCGATGCACCATTGCTGTCTATTTTATAACTTGATCGTTTACATTGACGATGAAATACAGACATTGCATCGGGATTGAATACAAAGGGCACAATGCCACGTAAGTACAAGAAGAGTGCTCTTACAGTCGTCTGTGCTTTAAGCTTCTCCTGGGAGGGCAGTATTCGATTCCGATGCACCACTGCAGGTTTTCTGCATCAATTGGACCTATACATTGACGATGGAACACAGAAATTGCATCGGAATTGAATACAAAAGGCACAATCCCGACTTAAGAAATAGAAGAGTGACTCTCCTAATTGTACGTGCTTTGAGCTTCTCCTGGGAGACCGGTATTAGATTCGGATGCACCATTGCTGGCTATTTTATCACTTGATCGTTTACATTGACGATGAAACACAGACATTGCATCGGGATTGAATACAAAGGGCACAATGCCACGTAAGTACAAGAAGAGTGCTCTTATAATTGTCTGTGCTTTGAGCTTCTCCTGGGAGGGCAGTATTCGATTCCGATGCACCACTGCAGGTTTCCTGCATCAATTGGACCATTACATTGACGATGGAACACAGAAATTGCATCGGAATTGAATACAAAAGGCACAATGCCGACTTAAGTACAAGAAGAGTGACTTTTCTAATTGTCTGTGCTTTGAGCTTCTCCTGGGAGACCGCTATTCGATTCCGATGCACCATTGCAGGCTATTTTATCACTTGATCGTTTACATTGACGATGAAACACAGACATTGCATCGGGATTGAATACAAAGGGCACAATGCGTACGTAAGTACAAGAAGAGTGCTCTTATAATTGTCTGTGCTTTGAGCTTCTCCTGGGAGACCGGTATTAGAATCCGATGCACCATTGCAGGCTATTTTATCACTTGATCGTTTACATTGACGATGAAACATAGACATTGCATCGGGATTGAATACAAAGGGCAGAATGCGTTCGTAAGTACAAGAAGAGTGCTCTTATAATTGTCTGTGCTTTGAGCTTCTCCTGGGAGGGCAGTATTCGATTGCGATGCACCACTGCAGGTTTTCTGCATCAATTGGAACTGTACATTGACGATGGAACACAGAAATTGCATCGGAATTGAATACAAAAGGCACAATCCCGACTTAAGAAATAGAAGAGTGACTTTCCTAATTGTACGCGCTTTGAGCTTCTCCTGGGAGACCGGTATTAGATTCCGATGCACCATTGCTGGCTATTTTATCACTTGATCGTTTACATTGACGATGAAACACAGACATTGCATCGGGATTGAATACAAAGGGCACAATGCCACGTAAGTACAAGAAGAGTGCTCTTATAATTGTCTGTGCTTTGAGCTTCTCCTGGGAGGGCAGTATTCGATTGCGATGCACAACTGCAGGTTTTCTGCATCAATTGGACCTATACATTGACGATGGAACACAGAAATTGCATCGGAATTGAATACAAAAGGCACAATCCCGACTTAAGTACAAGAAGAGTGACTCTTCTCATTTTCTGTGCATTGAGCTTCACCTGGGAGACCGGTATTAGATTCCGATGCACCATTGCAGGCTATTTTATCACTTGATCGTTTACATTGACGATGAAACAGAGACATTGCATCGGGATTGAATACAAAGGGCACAATGCCACGTAAGTACAAGAAGAGTGCTCTTATAATTGTCTGTGCTTTGACCTTCTCCTGGGAGGGCAGTATTCGATTGCGATGCACAACTGCAGGTTTCCTGCATCAACTGGACCTTTACATTGACGATGAAACACAGAAATTGCATCGGAATTGAATACAAAAGGCACATTGCTGACTTAAGAAATAGAAGAGTGACTTTCCAAATTGCCTGTGCTTTGAGCTTCTCCTGGGAGACCGGTATTAGATTCCGATGCACCATTGCTGGCTATTTTATCACTTGATCGTTTACATTGACGATGAAACACAGACATTGCATCGGGATTGAAACAAAGGGCACAATGCCGCGTAAGTACATGAAGAGTGCTCTTATAATTGTCTGTGCTTTGAGCTTCTCCTGGGAGGGCAGTATTCGATTCCGATGCACCACTGCAGGTTTAATGCATCAACTGGACCATTACATTGACGATGGAACACAGAAATTGCATCGGAATTGAATACAAAAGGCACAATGCCGACTTAAGTACAAGAAAAGTGACTTTTTTAATTGTCTGTGCTTTGAGCTTCTCCTGGGAGACCTCTATTCGATTCCGATGCACCATTGCAGGCTATTTTATCACTTGATCGTTTACATTGACGATGAAACACAGACATTGCATCGGGATTGAATACAAAGGGCACAATGCGTACGTAAGTACAAGAAGAGTGCTCTTATAATTGTCTGTGCTTTGAGCTTCTCCTGGGAGACCGGTATTAGAATCCGATGCACCATTGCAGGCTATTTTATCACTTGATCGTTTACATTGACGATGAAACATAGACGTTGCATCGGGATTGAATACAAAGGGCAGAATGCGTTCGTAAGTACAAGAAGAGTGCTCTTATAATTGTCTGTGCTTTGAGCTTCTCCTGGGAGGGCAGTATTCGATTGCGATGCACCACTGCAGGTTTTCTGCATCAATTGGAACTCTACATTGACGATGGAACACAGAAATTGCATCGGAATTGAATACAAAAGGCACAATCCCGACTTAAGAAATAGAAGAGTGACTTTCCTAATTGTACGCTCTTTGAGCTTCTCCTGGGAGACCGGTATTAGATTCCGATGCACCATTGCTGGCTATTTTATCACTTGATCGTTTACATTGACGATGAAACACAGACATTGCATCGGGATTGAATACAAAGGGCACAATGCCACGTAAGTACAAGAAGAGTGCTCTTATAATTGTCTGTGCTTTGAGCTTCTCCTGGGAGGGCAGTATTCGATTGCGATGCACAACTGCAGGTTTTCTGCATCAATTGGACCTATACATTGACGTTGGAACACAGAAATTGCATCGGAATTGAATACAAAAGGCACAATCCCGACTTAAGAAATAGAAGAGTGACCTTCCTAATTGTACGTGCTTTGAGCTTCTCCTGGGTGACCGGTATTAGATTCCGATGCACCATTGCTGGCTATTTTATCACTTGATCGTTTACATTGACGATGAAATACAGACATTGCATCGGGATTGAATACAAAGGGCACAATGCCACGTAAGTACAAGAAGAGTGCTCTTATAATTGTCTGTGCTTTGAGCTTCTCCTGGGAGGGCAGTATTCGATTCCGATGCACCACTGCAGGTTTCCTGCATCAATTGGACCATTACATTGACGATGGAACACAGAAATTGCATCGGAATTGAATACAAAAGGCACAATGCCGACTTAAGTACAAGAAGAGTGACTTTTCTAATTGTCTGTGCTTTGAGCTTCTCCTGGGAGACCGCTATTAGATTCCGATGCACCATTGCTGGCTATTTTATCACTTGATCGTTTACATTGACGATGAAACACAGACATTGCATCGGGATTGAATACAAAGGGCACAATGCGTACGTAAGTACAAGAAGAGTGCTCTCATAATTGTCTGTGCTTTGAGCTTCTCCTGGGAGAGCAGTATTCGATTCCGATGCACCACTGCAGGTTTTCTGCATCAATATAACCTTTAGATTGACTATGAAACACAGAAATTGCATCGGAATTGAATACAAAAGGCACAATGCCGACTTAAGAAAAAGAAGAGTGACTTTTCTAATTGTCTGTGCTTTGAGCTTCTCCTGGGAGACCAGATTAGATTCCGATGCACCATTGCTGTCTATTTTATAACTTGATCGTTTACATTGACGATGAAATACAGACATTGCATCGGGATTGAATACAAAGGGCACAATGCCACGTAAGTACAAGAAGAGTGCTCTTACAGTCGTCTGTGCTTTAAGCTTCTCCTGGGAGGGCAGTATTCGATTCCGATGCACCACTGCAGGTTTTCTGCATCAATTGGACCTATACATTGACGATGGAACACAGAAATTGCATCGGAATTGAATACAAAAGGCACAATCCCGACTTAAGAAATAGAAGAGTGACTCTCCTAATTGTACGTGCTTTGAGCTTCTCCTGGGAGACCGGTATTAGATTCGGATGCACCATTGCTGGCTATTTTATCACTTGATCGTTTACATTGACGATGAAACACAGACATTGCATCGGGATTGAATACAAAGGGCACAATGCCACGTAAGTACAAGAAGAGTGCTCTTATAATTGTCTGTGCTTTGAGCTTCTCCTGGGAGGGCAGTATTCGATTCCGATGCACCACTGCAGGTTTCCTGCATCAATTGGACCATTACATTGACGATGGAACACAGAAATTGCATCGGAATTGAATACAAAAGGCACAATGCCGACTTAAGTACAAGAAGAGTGACTTTTCTAATTGTCTGTGCTTTGAGCTTCTCCTGGGAGACCGCTATTCGATTCCGATGCACCATTGCAGGCTATTTTATCACTTGATCGTTTACATTGACGATGAAACACAGACATTGCATCGGGATTGAATACAAAGGGCACAATGCGTACGTAAGTACAAGAAGAGTGCTCTTATAATTGTCTGTGCTTTGAGCTTCTCCTGGGAGACCGGTATTAGAATCCGATGCACCATTGCAGGCTATTTTATCACTTGATCGTTTACATTGACGATGAAACATAGACATTGCATCGGGATTGAATACAAAGGGCAGAATGCGTTCGTAAGTACAAGAAGAGTGCTCTTATAATTGTCTGTGCTTTGAGCTTCTCCTGGGAGGGCAGTATTCGATTGCGATGCACCACTGCAGGTTTTCTGCATCAATTGGAACTATACATTGACGATGAAACACAGACATTGCATCGGGATTGAATACAAAGGGCACAATGCCACGTAAGTACAAGAAGAGTGCTCTTATAATTGTCTGTGCTTTGAGCTTCTCCTGGGAGGGCAGTATTCGATTGCGATGCACAACTGCAGGTTTTCTGCATCAATTGGACCTATACATTGACGATGGAACACAGAAATTGCATCGGAATTGAATACAAAAGGCACAATCCCGACTTAAGAAATAGAAGAGTGACCTTCCTAATTGTACGTGCTTTGAGCTTCTCCTGGGAGACCGGTATTAGATTCCGATGCACCATTGCTGGCTATTTTATCACTTGATCGTTTACATTGACGATGAAATACAGACATTGCATCGGGATTGAATACAAAGGGCACAATGCCACGTAAGTACAAGAAGAGTGCTCTTATAATTGTCTGTGCTTTGAGCTTCTCCTGGAAGGGCAGTATTCGATTCCGATGCACCACTGCAGGTTTCCTGCATCAATTGGACCATTACATTGACGATGGAACACAGAAATTGCATCGGAATTGAATACAAAAGGCACAATGCCGACTTAAGTACAAGAAGAGTGACTTTTCTAATTGTCTGTGCTTTGAGCTTCTCCTGGGAGACCGCTATTGGATTCCGATGCACCATTGCTGGCTATTTTATCACTTGATCGTTTACATTGACGATGAAACACAGACATTGCATCGGGATTGAATACAAAGGGCACAATGCGTACGTAAGTACAAGAAGAGTGGTCTCATAATTGTCTGTGCTTTGAGTTTCTCCTGGGAGAGCAGTATTCGATTCCGATGCACCACTGCAGGTTTTCTGCATCAATATAACCTTTAGATTGACTATGAAACACAGAAATTGCATCGGAATTGAATACAAAAGGCACAATGCCGACTTAAGAAAAAGAAGAGTGACTTTTCTAATTGTCTGTGCTTTGAGCTTCTCCTGGGAGACCGGATTAGATTCCGATGCACCATTGCTGGCTATTTTATAACTTGATCGTTTACATTGACGATGAAATACAGACATTGCATCGGGATTGAATACAAAGGGCACAATGCCACGTAAGTACAAGAAGAGTGCTCTTACAGTCGTCTGTGCTTTAAGCTTTTCCTGGGAGGGCAGTATTCGATTCCGATGCACCACTGCAGGTTTTCTGCATCAATTGGACCTTTACATTGACGATGGAACACAGAAATTACATCGAAATTGAATACAAAAGGCACAATGCCGACTTAAGAAATAGAAGAGTGACTTTTCTAATTGTCTGTGCTTTGAGCTTCTCCTGGGAGACCGGTATTAGAATCCGATGCACCATTGCAGGCTATTTTATCACTTGATCGTTTACATTGACGATGAAACATAGACATTGCATCGGGATTGAATACAAAGGGCACAATGCGTTCGTAAGTACAAGAAGAGTGCTCTTATAATTGTCTGTGCTTTGAGCTTCTCCTGGGAGGGCAGTATTCGATTGCGATGCACCACTGCAGGTTTTCTGCATCAATTGGACCTATACATTGACGATGGAACACAGAAATTGCATCGGAATTGAATACAAAAGGCACAATTTCGACTTAAGAAATAGAAGAGTGACTTTCCTAATTGTACGTGCTTTGAGCATCTCCTGGGAGACCGGGATTAGATTCCGATGCACCATTGCTGGCTATTTTATCACTTGATCGTTTACATTGACGATGAAACACAGACATTGCATCGGGATTGAATACAAAGGGCACAATGCCACGTAAGTACAAGAAGAGTGCTCTTATAATTGTCTGTGCTTTGAGCTTCTCCTGGGAGGGCTGTATTCGATTCCGATGCACCACTGCAGGTTTTCTGCAACAATTGGACCTTTAGATTGACGATGAAACACAGAAATTACATCGGAATTGAATACAAAGGGCACAATGCCGACTTAAGGAAAAGAAGAGTGACTTTTCTAATTGTTTGGTCTTTGATCTTCTCCTGGGAGACCGCTATTAGATTCCGATGCACCATTGCAGGCTATTTTATCACTTGATCGTTTACATTGACGATGAAACACAGACATTGCATCGGGATTGAATAAAAAGGGCACAATTCCACGTAAGTACAAGAAGAGTGCTCTTATAATTGTCTGTTTTTTGAGCTTCCCCTGGGAGGGCAGTATTCGATTCCGATGTGCCACTGCAGGTTTTCTGCATCAATTGGACCTTTAGATTGACTATGAAACACAGAAATTGCATCGGAATTGAATACAAAAGGCACAATGCCGACTTAAGTACAAGAAGAGTGACTCTTCTCATTTTCTGTGCTTTGAGCTTCACCTGGGAGACCGGTATTAGATTCCGATGCACCATTGCAGGCTATTTTATCACTTGATCGTTTACATTGACGATGAAACAGAGACATTGCATCGGGATTGAATACAAAGGGCACAATGCCACGTAAGTACAAGAAGAGTGCTCTTATAATTGTCTGTGCTTTGACCTTCTCCTGGGAGGGCAGTATTCGATTGCGATGCACAACTGCAGGTTTCCTGCATCAACTGGACCTTTACATTGACGATGAAACACAGAAATTGCATCGGAATTGAATACAAAAGGCACATTGCTGACTTTAGTACAAGAAGAGTGACTCTTCTCATTTTCTGTGCTTTGAGCTTCTCCTGGGAGACCGGTATTAGATTCCGGTGCACCATTGCAGGCTACTTTATCACTTGATCGTTTACATTGACGACGTAACACAGACATTGCATCGGGATTGAATACAAATTGCAGAATGCCACGTAAGTACAAGAAGAGTGCTCTTATAGTCGTCTGTGCTTTAAGCTTCTCCTGGGAGGGCAGTATTCGATTCCGATGCACCACTGCAGGTTTTCTGCATCAATTGGACCTTTACATTGACGATGGAACACAGTAATTGCATCGGAATTGAATACAAAAGGCACAATGCCGACTTAAGTACAAGAAGAGTGACTTTTCTAATTGTCTGTGCTTTGAGCTTCTCCTGGGAGACCGGTATTAGATTCGGATGCACCATTGCTGGCTATTTTATCACTTGATCGTTTACATTGACGATGAAACACAGACATTGCATCGGGATTGAATACAAAGGGCACAATGCGTACGTAAGTACAAGAAGAGTGCTCTTATAATTGTCTGTGCTTTGAGCTTCTCCTGGGAGGGCAGTATTCGATTGCGATGCACCACTGCAGGTTTTCTGCATCAATTGGACCTATACATTGACGATGGAACACAGAAATTGCATCGGAATTGAATACAAAAGGCACAATGCCGACTTAAGTACAAGAAGAGTGACTTTTCTAATTGTCTGTGCTTTGAGCTTCTCCTGGGAGACCGGTATTAGATTCGGATGCACCATTGCTGGCTATTTTATCACTTGATCGTTTACATTGACGATGAATCACAGACATTGCATCGGGATTGAATACAAAGGGCACAATGGCACGTAAGTACAAGAAGAGTGCTCTTACAATTGTCTGTGCTTTGAGCTTCTCCTGGGAGGGCAGTATTCGATTCCGATGCACCACTGCAGGTTTCCTGCATCAATTGGACCATTAAATTGACGATGGAACACAGAAATTGCATCGGAATTGAATACAAAAGGCACAATGCCGACTTAAGTACAAGAAGAGTGACTTTTCTAATTGTCTGTGCTTTGAGCTTCTCCTGGGAGACCGCTATTAGATTCCGATGCACCATTGCAGGCTATTTTATCACTTGATCGTTTACATTGACGATGAAACACAGACATTGCATCGGGATTGAATACAAAGGGCACAATGCGTACGTAAGTACAAGAAGAGTGCTCTTATAATTGTCTGTGCTTTGAGCTTCTCCTGGGAGACCGGTATTAGAATCCGATGCACCATTGCAGGCTATTTTATCACTTGATCGTTTACATTGACGATGAAACATAGACATTGCATCGGGATTGAATACAAAGGGCACAATGCGTTCGTAAGTACAAGAAGAGTGCTCTTATAATTGTCTGTGCTTTGAGCTTCTCCTGGGAGGGCAGTATTCGATTGCGATGCACCACTGCAGGTTTTCTGCATCAATTGGAACTATACATTGACGATGGAACACAGAAATTGCATCGGAATTGAATACAAAAGGCACAATCCCGACTTAAGAAATAGAAGAGTGACTTTCCTAATTGTACGTGCTTTGAGCTTCTCCTGGGAGACCGGTATTAGATTCCGATGCACCATTGCTGGCTATTTTATCACTTGATCGTTTACATTGACGATGAAACACAGACATTGCATCGGGATTGAATACAAAGGGCACAATGCCACGTAAGTACAAGAAGAGTGCTCTTATAATTGTCTGTGCTTTGAGCTTCTCCTGGGAGGGCAGTATTCGATTGCGATGCACAACTGCAGGTTTTCTGCATCAATTGGACCTATACATGGACGATGGAACACAGAAATTGCATCGGAATTGAATACAAAAAGCACAATCCCGACTTAAGAAATAGAAGAGTGACCTTCCTAATTGTACGTGCTTTGAGCTTCTCCTGGGAGACCGGTATTAGATTCCGATGCACCATTGCTGGCTATTTTATCACTTGATCGTTTACATTGACGATGAAACACAGACATTGCATCGGGATTGAATACAAAGGGCACAATGCCACGTAAGTACAAGAAGAGTGCTCTTATAATTGTCTGTGCTTTGAGCTTCTCCTGGGAGGGCAGTATTCGATTCCGATGCACCACTGCAGGTTTCCTGCATCAATTGGACCATTACATTGACGATGGAACACAGAAATTGCATCGGAATTGAATACAAAAGGCACAATGCCGACTTAAGTACAAGAAGAGTGACTTTTCTAATTGTCTGTGCTTTGAGCTTCTCCTGGGAGACCGCTATTAGATTCCGATGCACCATTGCTGGCTATTTTATCACTTGATCGTTTACATTGACGATGAAACACAGACATTGCATCGGGATTGAATACAAAGGGCACAATGCGTACGTAAGTACAAGAAGAGTGCTCTCATAATTGTCTGTGCTTTGAGCTTCTCCTGGGAGGGCAGTATTCGATTCCGGTGCACCACTGCAGGTTTTCTGCATCAATTTAACCTTTAGATTGACTATGAAACACAGAAATTGCATCGGAATTGAATACAAAAGGCACAATGCCGACTTAAGAAAAAGAAGAGTGACTTTTCTAATTGTCTGTGCTTTGAGCTTCTCCTGGGAGACCTGATTAGATTCCGATGCACCATTGCTGGCTATTTTATCACTTGATCGTTTACATTGACGATGAAATACAGACATTGCATCGGGATTGAATACAAAGGGCACAATGCCACGTAAGTACAAGAAGAGTGCTCTTACAGTCGTCTGTGCTTTAAGCTTCTCCTGGGAGGGCAGTATTCGATTCCGATGCACCACTGCAGGTTTTCTGCATCAATTGGACCTTTACATTGACGATGGAACACAGAAATTACATCGAAATTGAATACAAAAGGCACAATGCCGACTTAAGAAATAGAAGAGTGACTTTTCTAATTGTCTGTGCTTTGAGCTTCTCCTGGGAGACCGGTATTAGAATCCGATGCACCATTGCAGGCTATTTTCTCACTTGATCGTTTACATTGACGATGAAACATAGACATTGCATCGGGATTGAATACAAAGGGCACAATTTCGACTTAAGAAATAGAAGAGTGACTTTCCTAATTGTACGTGCTTTGAGCTTCTCCTGGGAGACCGGTATTAGATTCCGATGCACCATTGCTGGCTATTTTATCACTTGATCGTTTACATTGACGATGAAACACAGACATTGCATCGGGATTGAATACAAAGGGCACAATGCCACGTAAGTACAAGAAGAGTGCTCTTATAATTGTCTGTGCTTTGAGCTTCTCCTGGGAGGGCTGTATTCGATTCCGATGCACCACAGCAGGTTTTCTGCAACAATTGGACCTTTAGATTGACGATGAAACACAGAAATTACATCGGAATTGAATACAAAGGGCACAATGCCGACTTAAGGAAAAGAAGAGTGACTTTTCTAATTGTTTGGTCTTTGATCTTCTCCTGGGAGACCGCTATTAGATTCCGATGCACCATAGCAGGCTATTTTATCACTTGATCGTTTACATTGACGATGAAACACAGACATTGCATCGGGATTGAATAAAAAGGGCACAATTCCACGTAAGTACAAGACGAGTGCTCTTATAATTGTCTGTTTTTTGAGCTTCCCCTGGGAGGGCAGTATTCGATTCCGATGTGCCACTGCAGGTTTTCTGCATCAATTGGACCTTTAGATTGACTATGAAGCACAGAAATTGCATCGGAATTGAATACAAAAGGCACAATGCCGACTTAAGTACAAGAAGAGTGACTCTTCTCATTTTCTGTGCTTTGAGCTTCACCTGGGAGACCGGTATTAGATTCCGATGCACCATTGCAGGCTATTTTATCACTTGATCGTTTACATTGACGATGAAACAGAGACATTGCATCGGGATTGAATACAAAGGGCACAATGCCACGTAAGTACAAGAAGAGTGCTCTTATAATTGTCTGTGCTTTGACCTTCTCCTGGGAGGGCAGTATTCGATTGCGATGCAGAACTGCAGGTTTCCTGCATCAACTGGACCTTTACATTGACGATGAAACACAGAAATTGCATCGGAATTGAATACAAAAGGCACATTGCTGACTTTAGAACAAGAAGAGTGACTCTTCTCATTTTCTGTGCTTTGAGCTTCTCCTGGGAGACCGGTATTAGATTCCGGTGCACCATTGCAGGCTACTTTATCACTTGATCGTTTACATTGACGACGAAACACAGACATTGCATCGGGATTGAATACAAATGGCAGAATGCCACGTAAGTACAAGAAGAGTGCTCTTATAGCCGTCTGTGCTTTAAGCTTCTCCTGGGAGGGCAGTATTCGATTCCGATGCACCACTGCAGGTTTTCTGCATCAATTGGACCTTTACATTGACGATGGAACACAGAAATTGCATCGGAATTGAATACAAAAGGCACAATGCCGACTTAAGAAATAGAAGAGTGACTTTCCAAATTGCCTGTGCTTTGAGCTTCTCCTGGGAGACCGGTATTAGATTCCGATGCACCATTGCTGGCTATTTTATCACTTGATCGTTTACATTGACGATGAAACACAGACATATCATCGGGATTGAAACAAAGGGCACAATGCCACGTAAGTACAAGAAGAGAGCTCTTATAATTGTCTGTGCTTTGAGCTTCTCCTGGGAGGGCAGTATTCGATTCCGATGCACCACTGCAGGTTTAATGCATCTATTGCACCATTACATTGACGATGGATACAGAAATTGCATCGGAATTGAATACAAAAGGCACAATGCCGACTTAAGTACAAGAAGAGTGACTTTTCTAATTGTCTGTGCTTTGAGCTTCTCCTGGGAGACCGGTATTAGATTCCGATGCACCATTGCAGGCTATTTTATAACTTGATCGTTTACATTGACGATGAAACACAGACATTGCATCGGGATTGAATACAAAGAGCACAATGCGTACGTAAGTACAAGAAGAGTGCTCTTATAATTGTCTGTGCTTTGAGCTTCTCCTGGGAGGGCAGTATTCGATTGCGATGCACCACTGCAGGTTTTCTGCATCAATTGGACCTATACATTGACGATGGAACACAGAAATTGCATCGGAATTGAATACAAAAGGCACAATCCCGACTTAAGGAATAGAAGAGTGACTCTCCTAATTGTACGTGCTTTGAGCTTCTCCTGGGAGACCGGTACTAGATTCGGATGCACCATTGCTGGCTATTTTATCACTTGATCGTTTACATTGACGATGAAACACAGACATTGCATCGGGATTGAATACAAAGGGCACAATGCCACGTAAGTACAAGAAGAGTGCTCTTATAATTGTCTGTGCTTTGAGCTTCTCCTGGGAGGGCAGTATTCGATTCCGACGCACCACTGCAGGTTTCCTGCATCAATTGGACCATTACATTGACGATGGAACACAGAAATTGCATCGGAATTGAATACAAAAGGCACAATGCCGACTTAAGTACAAGAAGAGTGACTTTTCTAATTGTCTGTGCTTTGAGCTTCTCCTGGGAGACCGCTATTAGATTCCGATGCACCATTGCAGGCTATTTTATCACTTGATCGTTTACATTGACGATGAAACACAGACATTGCATCGGGATTGAATACAAAGGGCACAATGCGTACGTAAGTACAAGAAGAGTGCTCTTATAATTGTCTGTGCTTTGAGCCTCTCCTGGGAGACCGGTATTAGAATCCGATGCACCATTGCAGGCTATTTTATCACTTGATCGTTTACATTGACGATGAAACATAGACATTGCATCGGGATTGAATACAAAGGGCACAATGCGTTCGTAAGTACAAGAAGAGTGCTCTTATAATTGTCTGTGCTTTGAGCTTCTCCTGGGAGGGCAGTATTCGATTGCGATGCACCACTGCAGGTTTTCTGCATCAATTGGAACTATACATTGACGATGGAACACAGAAATTGCATCGGAATTGAATACAAAAGGCACAATCCCGACTTAAGAAATAGAAGAGTGACTTTCCTAATTGTACGTGCTTTGAGCTTCTCCTGGGAGACCGGTATTAGATTCCGATGCACCATTGATGGCTATTTTATCACTTCATCGTTTTCATTGACGATGAAACACAGACATTGCATCGGGATTGAATACAAAGGGCACAATGCCACGTAAGTACAAGAAGAGTGCTCTTATAATTGTCTGTGCTTTGAGCTCCTCCTGGGAGGGCAGTATTCGATTGCGATGCACAACTGCAGGTTTTCTGCATCAATTGGACCTATACATTGACGATGGAACACAGAAATTGCATCGGAATTGAATACAAAAGGCACAATCCCGACTTAAGAAATAGAAGAGTGACCTTCCTAATTGTACGTGCTTTGAGCTTCTCCTGGGAGACCGGTATTAGATTCCGATGCACCATTGCTGGCTATTTTATCACTTGATCGTTTACATTGACGATGAAACACAGACATTGCATCGGGATTGAATACAAAGGGCACAATGCCACGTAAGTACAAGAAGAGTGCTCTTATAATTGTCTGTGCTTTGAGCTTCTCCTGGGAGGGCAGTATTCGATTCCGATGCACCACTGCAGGTTTCCTGCATCAATTGGACCATTACATTGACGATGGAACACAGAAATTGCATCGGAATTGAATACAAAAGGCACAATGCCGACTTAAGTACAAGAAGAGTGACTTTTCTAATTGCCTGTGCTTTGAGCTTCTCCTGGGAGACCGCTATTAGATTCCGATGCACCATTGCTGGCTATTTTATCACTTGATCGTTTACATTGACGATGAAACACAGACATTGCATCGGGATTGAATATAAAGGGCACAATGCGTACGTAAGTACAAGAAGAGTGCTCTCATAATTGTCTGTGCTTTGAGCTTCTCCTGGGAGGGCAGTATTCGATTCCGATGCACCACTGCAGGTTTTCTGCATCAATTTAACCTTTAGATTGACTATGAAACACAGAAATTGCATCGGAATTGAATACAAAAGGCACAATGCCGACTTAAGAAAAAGAAGAGTGACTTTTCTAATTGTCTGTGCTTTGAGCTTCTCCTGGGAGACCGGATTAGATTCCGATGCACCATTGCTGGCTATTTTATCACTTGATCGTTTACATTGACGATGAAATACAACAATTCCATCGGGATTGAATACAAAGGGCACAATGCCACCTAAGTACAAGAAGAGTGCTCTTACAGTCGTCTGTGCTTTAAGCTTCTCCTGGGAGGGCAGTATTCGATTCCGATGCACCACTGCAGGTTTTCTGCATCAATTGGACCTTTACATTGACGATGGAACATAGAAATTACATCGAAATTGAATACAAAAGGCACAATGCCGACTTAAGAAATAGAAGAGTGACTTTTCTAATTGTCTGTGCTTTGAGCTTCTCCTGGGAGACCGGTATTAGAATCCGATGCACCATTGCAGGCTATTTTATCACTTGATCGTTTACATTGACGATGCAACATAGACATTGCATCGGGATTGAATACAAAGGGCACAATGCGTTCGTAAGTACAAGAAGAGTGCTCTTATAATTGTCTGTGCTTTGAGCTTCTCCTGGGAGGGCAGTATTCGATTGCGATGCACCACTGCAGGTTTTCTGCATCAATTGGACCTATACATTGACGATGGAACACAGAAATTGCATCGGAATTGAATACAAAAGGCACAATTTCGACTTAAGAAATAGAAGAGTGACTTTCCTAATTGTACGTGCTTTGAGCTTCTCCTGGGAGACCGGTATTAGATTCCGATGCACCATTGCTGGCTATTTTATCACTTGATCGTTTACATTGACGATGAAACACAGACATTGCATCGGGATTGAATACAAAGGGCACAATGCCACGTAAGTACAAGAAGAGTGCTCTTATAATTGTCTGTGCTTTGAGCTTCTCCTGGGAGGGCTGTATTCGATTCCGATGCACCACTGCAGGTTTTCAGCAACAATTGGACCTTTAGATTGACGATGAAACACAGAAATTACATCGGAATTGAATACAAAGGGCACAATGCCGACTTAAGGAAAACAAGAGTGACTTTTCTAATTGTCTGGTCTTTGATCTTCTCCTGGGAGGCCGCTATTAGATTCCGATGCACCATTGCTGGCTATTTTATCACTTGATCGTTTACATTGACGATGAAACACAGACATTGCATCGGGATTGAATAAAAAGGGCACAATTCCACGTAAGTACAAGAAGAGTGCTCTTATAATTGTCTGTTTTTTGAGCTTCCCCTGGGAGGGCAGTATTCGATTCCGATGTGCCACTGCAGGTTTTCTGCATCAATTGGACCTTTAGATTGACTATGAAACACAGAAATTGCATCGGAATTGAATACAAAAGGCACAATGCCGACTTAAGTACAAGAAGAGTGACTCTTCTCATTTTCTGTGCTTTGAGCTTCACCTGGGAGACCGGTATTAGATTCCGATGCACCATTGCAGGCTATTTTATCACTTGATCGTTTACATTGACGATGAAACAGAGACATTGCATCGGGATTGAATACAAAGGGCACAATGCCACGTAAGTACAAGAAGAGTGCTCTTATAATTGTCTGTGCTTTGACCTTCTCCTGGGAGGGCAGTATTCGATTGCGATGCACAACTGCAGGTTTCCTGCATCAACTGGACCTTTACATTGACGATGAAACACAGAAATTGCATCGGAATTGAATACAAAAGGCACATTGCTGACTTTAGTACAAGAAGAGTGACTCTTCTCATTCTCTGTGCTTTGAGCTTCTCCTGGGAGACCGGTATTAGATTCCGGTGCACCATTGCAGGCTACTTTATCACTTGATCGTTTACATTGACGACGAAACACAGACATTGCATCGGGATTGAATACAAAGGGCAGAATGCCACGTAAGTACAAGAAGAGTGCTCTTATAGTCGTCTGTGCTTTAAGCTTCTCCTGGGAGGGCAGTATTCGATTCCGATGCACCACTGCAGGTTTTCTGCATCAATTGGACCTTTACATTGACGATGGAACACAGAAATTGCATCGGAATTGAATACAAAAGGCACAATGCCGACTTAAGAAATAGAAGAGTGACTTTCCAAATTGCCTGTGCTTTGAGCTTCTCCTGGGAGACCGGTATTAGATTCCGATGCACCATTGCCGGCTATTTTATCACTTGATCGTTTACATTGACTATGAAACACAGACATTGCATCGGGATTGAAACAAAGGGCACAATGCCACGTAAGTACAAGAAGAGTGCTCTTATAATTGTCTGTGCTTTGAGCTTCTCCTGGGAGGGCAGTATTCGATTCCGATGCACCACTGCAGGTTTCCTGCATCAATTGGACCATTACATTGACGATGGAACACAGAAATTGCGTCGAAATTGAATACAAAAGGCACAATGCCGACTTAAGTACAAGAAGAGTGACTTTTCTAATTGTCTGTGCTTTGAGCTTCTCCTGGGAGACCGGTATTAGATTCCGATGCACCATTGCAGGCTATTTTATCACTTGATCGTTTACATTGACGATGAAACACAGACATTGCATCGGGATAGAATACAAAGGGCACAATGCGTACGTAAGTACAAGAAGAGTGCTCTTATAATTGTCTGTGCTTTGAGCTTCTCCTGGGAGACCGGTATTAGAATCCGATGCACCATTGCAGGCTATTTTATCACTTGATCGTTTACATTGACGATGAAACATAGACATTGCATCGGGATTGAATACAAAGGGCACAATGCGTTCGTAAGTACAAGAAGAGTGCTCTTATAATTGTCTGTGCTTTGAGCTTCTCCTGGGAGGGCAGTATTCGATTGCGATGCACCACTGCAGGTTTTCTGCAACAATTGGACCTATACATTGACGATGGAACACAGAAATTGCATCGGAATTGTATACAAAAGGCACAATCCCGACTTAAGAAATAGAAGAGTGACTTTCCTAATTGTACGTGCTTTGAGCTTCTCCTGGGAGACCGGTATTAGATTCCGATGCACCATTGCTGGCTATTTTATCACTTGATCGTTTACATTGACGATGAAACACAGACATTGCATCGGGATTGAATACAAAGGGCACAATGCCACGTAAGTACAAGAAGAGTGCTCTTATAATTGTCTGTGCTTTGAGCTTCTCCTGGGAGGGCAGTATTCGATTCCGATGCACCACTGCAGGTTTCCTGCATCAATTGGACCATTACATTGACGATGGAACACAGAAATTGCATCGGAATTGAATACAAAAGGCACAATGCCGACTTAAGTACAAGAAGAGTGACTTTTCTAATTGTCTGTGCTTTGAGCTTCTCCTGGGAGACCGGTATTAGAATCCGATGCACCATTGCAGGCTATTTTATCACTTGATCGTTTACATTGACGATGAAACATAGACATTGCATCGGGATTGAATACAAAGGGCACAATGCGTTTGTAAGTACAAGAAGAGTGCTCTTATAATTGTCTGTGCTTTGAGCTTCTCCTGGGAGGGCAGTATTCGATTGCGATGCACCACTGCAGGTTTTCTGCATCAATTGGACCTATACATTGACGATGGAACACAGAAATTGCATCGGAATTGAATACAAAAGGCACAATCCCGATTTAAGAAATAGAAGAGTGACTTTCCTAATTGTACGTGCTTTGAGCTTCTCCTGGGAGACCGGTATCAGATTCCGATGCACCATTGCTGGCTATTTTATCACTTGATCGTTTACATTGACGATGAAACACAGACATTGCATCGGGATTGAATACAAAGGGCACAATGCGTTCGTAAGTACAAGAAGAGTGCTCTTATAGTTGACTGTGCTTTGAGCTTCTCCTGGGAGGGCAGTATTCGATTCCGATGCACCACTGCATGTTTTCTGCATCAATTGGACCTTTACATTGACGATGAAACACAGAAATTGCATCGGAATTGAATACAAAAGGCACAATGCCGACTTAAGAAAAAGAAGAGTGACTTTTCTAATTGTCTGTGGTTTGAGCTTCTCCTGGATGACCGGTATTAGATTCCGATGCACCATTGCAGGCTATTTTATCACTTGATCGTTTACATTGACGATGAAATACAGACATTGCATCGGGATTGAATACAAAGGGCACAATGCCACGTAAGTACAAGAAGAGTGCTCTTATAATTGTCTGTGCTTTGAGCTTCTCCTGGGAGGGCAGTATTCGATTCCGATGAACCACTGCAGGTTTTCTGCATCAATTGGACATTTACATTGACGATGAAACACAGAAATTGCATCGGAATTGAATACAAAAGGCACAATGCCGACTTAAGAAAAAGAAGAGTGACTTTTCTAATTGTCTGTGCTTTGAGCTTCTCCTGCGAGACCGGTATTAGATTCCGATGCACCATTGCAGGCTATTTTATCACTTGATCGTTTACATTGACGATGAAACACAGACATTGCATCGGGATTGAATACAAAGGGCACAATGCCACGTAAGTACAAAAAGAGTGCTTTTATAATTGTCTGTGCTTTGAGCTTCTCCTGGGAGGGCAGTATTCGATTGCGATGCACCACTGCAGGTTTTCTGCATCAATTGGACCTTTACATTGACGATGGAACACAGAAATTGCATCGGAATTGAATACAAAAGGCACAATGCCGACTTAAGTAATAGAAGAGCGACTTTTCTAATTGTCTGTGCTTTGAGCTTCTCCTGGGAGACCGGTATTACATTCTGATGCACCATTGCAGGCTATTTTATCACTTGATCGTTTACATTGACGATGAACACACAGACATTGCATCGGGATTGAATACAAAGGGCACAATGCCACGTAAGTACAAGAAGAGTGCTCTTATAATTGTCTGTGCTTTGAGCTTCTCCTGGGAGTGCAGTATTCGATTGCGATGCACCACTGCAGGTTTTCTGCATCAATTGGACCTTTAGATTGACGATGAAATCTAGAAATTGCATCGGAATTGAATACAAAAGGCACAATGCCGACTTAAGGAAATGAACAGTGACTTTTCTAATTGTCTGTGCTTTGAGCTTCTCCTGGGAGACCGGTATTAGATTCTGATGCACCATTGCAGGCTATTTTATCACTTGATCGTTTACATTGACGATCAAACGCAGACATTGCATCGGGATTGTATACAAAGGGCACAATGCGTACGTAAGTACAAGAAGAGTGCTCTTATAATTGTCTGTGCTTTGAGCTTCTCCTGGGAGGGCAGTATTCGATTCCGATGCACCACTGCAGGTTTTCTGCATCAATTAGACCTTTAGATTGACGATGAAACTCAGAAATTGCATCGGAATTGAATACAAAAGGCACAATGCCGACTTAAGAAAAAGAAGAGTGACTTTTCTAATTGTCTGTGCTTTGAGATTCTCCTGGGAGACCGGTATTAGATTCCGATGCACCATTGCAGACTATTTTATCACTTGATCGTTTACATTGACGATGAAACACAGACATTGCATCGGGATTGAATACAAAGGGCACAATGCGTTCGTAAGTACAAGAAGAGTGCTCTTATTATTGTCTGTGCTTTGAGCTACTCCTGGGAGGGCAGTATTCGATTCCGATGCACCACTGCAGGTTTTCTGCATCAATTGGACCTTTACATTGACGATGGAACACAGAAATTGCATCGGAATTGAATACAAAAGGCACAATGCGTTCGTAAGTACAAGAAGAGTGCTCTTATTAATGTCTGTGCTTTGAGCTTGTCCTGGGAGGGCAGTATTCGATTCCGATGCACCACTGCAGGTTTTCTGCATCAATTGGACCTTTACATTGACGATGAAACACAGAAATTGCATCGGAATTGAATACAAAAGGCACAATGCCGACTTAAGAAATAGAAGTGTGACTTTTCTAATTGTCTGTGCTTTGAGCTTCTCCTGGGAGACCGCTATTAGATTCCGATGCACCATTGCAGGCTATTTTATCACTTGATCGTTTACATTGACGATGAAACACAGACATTGCATCGGGATTGAATACAAAGGGCACAATGCGTACTTAAGTACAAGAAGAGTGCTCTTATAATTGTCTGTGCTTTGAGCTTCTCCTGGGAGGGCAGTATTCGATTCCGATGCACCACTGCAGGTTTCCTGCATCAATTGGACCTTTACATTGACGATGAAACACAGAAATTGCATCGGAATTGAATACAAAAGGCACAATGCCGACTTAAGTACAAGAAGAGTGACTCTTCTCATTTTCTGTGCTTTGAGCTTCTCCTGGGAGACCGGTATTAGACTCTGATGCACCATTGCAGGCTATTTTATCACTTGATCGTTTAAATTGACGATGAAACACAGACATTGCATCGGGATTGAATACAAAGGGCACAATGCCACGTAAGTACAAGAAGAGTGCTCTTATAATTGTCTGTGCTTTGAGCTTCTCCTGGGAGGGCAGTATTCGATTGCGATGCACCACTGCAGGTTTCCTGCATCAATTGGACCTTTACATTGACGATGGAACACAGAAATTGCATCGGAATTGAATACAAAAGGCACAATGCCGACATAAGTACAAGAAGAGTGACTTTTCTAATTGTCTGTGCTTTGAGCTTCTTCTGGGAGACCGGTATTAGATTCCGGTGCACCATTGCAGGCTATTTTATCACTTGATCGTTTATATTGACGATGTAACACAGACATTGCATAGGGATTGAATACGAAGGGTACAATGCGTTCGTAAGTACAAGAAGAGTGCTCTTATAATTGACTGTGCTTTGAGCTTCTCCTGGGAGGGCAGTATTCGATTCCGATGCACCACTGCAGGTTTTCTGCATCAATTGGACCTTTACATTGACGATGAAACACAGAAATTGCATCGGAATTGAATACAAAAGGCAGAATGTTGACTTAAGAAAAAGAAGCGTGACTTTTCTAATTGTCTGTGCTTTGAGCTTCTCCTGGGAGACCGGTATTAGGTTCTGATGCACCATTGCAGGCTATTTTATCACTTGATCGTTTACATTGACGATGAAACACAGACATTGCATCGGGATTGAATACAAAGGGCACAATGCCACGTAAGTACAAGAAGAGTGCTCTTATAATTGTCTGTGCTTTGAGCTTCTCCTGGGAGGGCAGTATTCGATTGCGATGCACCACTGCAGGTTTTCTGCATCAGTTGGACGTTTACATTGACGATGAAACTCAGAAATTGCATCGGAATTGAATACAAAATGCACAATGCCGACTTAAGAAAAAGAAGAGTGACTTTTCTAAATGTCTGTGCTTTGAAATTCTCCTGGGAGACCGGTATTAGATTCCGATGCACCATTGCAGGCTATTTTATCACTTCATCTTTTACATTGACGATGAAACACAGACATTGCATCGGGATTGAATACGAAGGGCACAATGCGTTCGTAAGTACAAGAAGAGTGCTCTTATAATTGACTGTGCTTTGAGCTTCTCCTGGGAGGGCAGTATTCGATTCCGATGCCCCACTGCAGGTTTTCTGCATCAATTGGACCTTTACATTGACGATGAAACACAGAAATTGCATCGGAATTGAATACAAAAGGCACAATGCCGTCTTAAGAAAAAGAAGAGTGACTTTTCTAATTGTCTGTGCTTTGAGCTTCTCCTGGAAGACCGGTATTAGATTCCGATGCACCATTGCAGGCTATGTTATCACTTGATCGTTTACATTGACGATGAAACATAGACATTGCATCGGGATTGAATACAAAGGGCACAATGCGTACGTAAGTACAAAAAGAGTGCACTTATAATTGTCTGTGTTTTGAGCTTCTCCTGGGAGGGCAGTATTCGATTGCGATGCACCACTGCAGGTTCTATGCATCAATTGGACCCTTAGATTGACGATGAAACACAGTAATTGCATCGGAATTGATTACAAAAGGCACAATGCCGACTTAAGAAAAAGAAGAGTGACTTTTCTAATTGTCTGTGCTTTGAGCTTCTCCTGGGAGACCGGTATTAGAATCCGATGCACCATTGCAGGCTATTTTATCACTTGATCGTTTACATTGACGATGAAACATAGACATTGCATCGGGATTGAATACAAAGGGCACAATGCCACGTAAATACAAGAAGAGTGCTCTTATAATTATCTGTGCTTTGAGCTTCTCCTGGGAGGGCAGTATTCGATTGCGATGCACCACTGCAGGTTTTCTGAATCAATTGGACCTATACATTGACGATGGAACACAGAAATTGCATCGGAATTGAATACAAAAGGCACAATCCCGACTTAAGAAATAGAAGAGTGACTTTCCTAATTGTACGTGCTTTGAGCTTCTCCTGGGAGACCGGTATTAGATTGCGATGCACCATTGCTGGCTATTTTATCACTTGATCGTTTACATTGACGATGAAACACAAACATTGCATCGGGATTGAATACAAAGGGCACAATGCCACGTAAGTACAAGAACAGTGCTCTTATAATTGTCTGTGCTTTGAGCTTCTCCTGGGAGGGCAGTATTCGATTCCGATGCACCACTGCAGGTTTCCTGCATCAATTGGACCATTACATTGACGATGGAACACAGAAATTGCATCGGAATTGAAAACAAAAGGCACAATGCCGACTTAAGTACAAGAAGAGTGACTTTTCTAATTGTCTGTGCTTTGAGCTTCTCCTGGGAGACCGGTATTAGATTCCGATGCACCATTGCTGGCTATTTTATCACTTGATCGTTTACATTGACGATGAAACACAGACATTGCATCGGGATTGAATACAAAGGGCACAATGCGTACGTAAGTACAAGAAGAGTGCTCTTACAATTGTCTGTGCTTTAAGCTTCTCCTGGGAGGGCAGTATTCGATTCCGATGCACCACTGCAGGTTTTCTGCATCAATTGGACCTTTACATTGACTATGGAACACAGAAATTGCATCGGAATTGAATACAAAAGGCACAATGCCGACTTAAGAAATAGAAGAGTGACTTTTCTAATTGTACGTGCTTTGAGCTTCTCCTGGGAGACCGGTATTAGATTCCGATGCACCATTGCAGGCTATTTTATCACTTGATCGTTTACATTGACGATGAAACACAGACATTGCATCGGGATTGAATACAAAGCGCACAATGCCACGTAAGTACAAGAAGAGTGCTCTTATAATTGTCTGTGCTTTGAGCTTCTCCTGGGAGGGCAGTATTCGATTGCGATGCACCACTGCAGGTTTCCTGCATCAATTGGACCTTTACATTGACGATGGAACACAGAAATTGCATCGGAATTGAATACAAAAGGCACAATGCCGACTTAAGTACAAGAAGAGTGACTTTTCTAATTGTCTGTGCTTTGAGCTTCTCCTGGGAGACCGCTATTAGATTCCGATGCACCATTGCTGGCTATTTTATCACTTGATCGTTTACATTGACGATGAAACACAGACATTGCATCGGGATTGAATACAAAGGGCACAATGCGTACGTAAGTACTAGAAGAGTGCTCTTATAATTGTCTGTGCTTTGAGCTTCTCCTGGGAGGGCAGTATTCGATTCCGATGCACCACTGCAGGTTTTCTGCATCAATTTAACCATTAGATTGACTATGAAACACAGAAATTGCATCGGTATTGAATACAAAAGGCACAATGCCGACTTAAGAAAAAGAAGAGTGACTTTTCTAATTGTCTGTGCTTTGAGCTTCTCCTGGGAGACCAGATTAGATTCCGTTGCACCATTGCAGGCTGTTTTATCACTTGATCGTTTACATTGACGGTGAAATACAGACATTGCATCGGGATTGAATACAAAGGGCACAATGCGTACGTAAGTACAAGAAGAGTGCTCTTATAATTGTCTGTGCTTTGAGCTTCTCCTGGGAGGGCAGTATTCGATTCCGATGGCCCATTGCAGGTTTGCTGCATGAATTGGACCTTTACATTGACGATGAAACACAGAAATTGCATCGGAATTGAATACAAAAGGCACAATGCCGACTTAAGGAAGAGAAGACTGACTTTTCTAATTGTCTGTGCTTTGAGCTTCCCCTGGGAGACCGGTATTAGATTCCGATGCACCATTGCAGGCTATTTTATCACTTGATCGATTCCATTGACGATGAACACACAGACATTGCATCGGGATTGAATACAAAGGGCACAATGCCACGTAAGTACAAGAAGAGTGCTCTTATAATTGTCTGTGCTTTGAGCTTCTCCTGGGAGGGCAGTATTCGATTCCGATGCACCACTGCAGGTTTTCTGCATCAATTGGACCTTTACATTTACGATGAAACACAGAAATTGCATAGGAATTGAATACAAAGGGCACAATGCCGACTTAAGGAAAAGAAGAGTGACTTTTCTAATTGTCTGTGCTTTGAGCTTCTCCTGGGAGACCGCTATTAGATTCCGTTGCACCATTGCAGGCTATTTTATCACTTGATCGTTTACATTGACGATGAAACACAGACATTGCATCGGGATTGAATACAAAGCGCACAATGCCACGTAAGTACAAGAAGAGTGCTCTTATAATTGTCTGTCCTTTGAGCTTCTCCTGGGAGGGCAGTATTCGATTCCGATGCACCACTGCAGGTTTCCTGCATCAATTGGACCTTTACATTGACGATGAAACACAGAAATTGCATCGGAATTGAATACAAAATGCACAATGCCGACTTAAGAAAAAGAAGAGTAACTTTTCTAATTGTCTGTGCTTTGAGCTTCTCCTGCGAGACCGGTATTAGATTCCGATGCACCATTGCAGGCTATTTTGTCACTTGATCGTTTACATTGACGATGAAACACAGACATTGCATCGGGATTGAATACAAAGGGCACTATTAGATTCCGATGCACCATTGCAGGCTATTTTGTCACTTGATCGTTTACATTGACGATGAAACACAGACATTGCATCGGGATTGAATACAAAGGGCACAATGCCACGTAAGTACAAAAAGAGTGCTCTTATAATTGTCTGTGCTTTGAGCTTCTCCTGGGAGGGCAGTATTCGATTGCGATGCACCACTGCAGGTTTTCTGCATCAATTGGACCTTTACATTGACGATGGAACACAGAAATTGCATCGGAATTGAATACAAAAGGCACAATGCCGACTTAAGTAATAGAAGAGCGACTTTTCTAATTGTCTGTGCTTTGAGCTTCTCCTGGGAGACCGGTATTACATTCTGATGCACCATTGCAGGCTATTTTATCACTTGATCGTTTACATTGACGATGAACACAGAGACATTGCATCAGGATTGAATACAAAGGGCACAATGCCACGTAAGTACAAGAAGAGTGCTCTTATAATTGTCTG